>NC_064419.1:15768125-16513750 GCF_023375975.1 Astyanax mexicanus
TTTTTTTTTATGATTTGTCTCATTACCGCAACAGATTTCATGATTCATGTCCTGTCTTTTCAGGATATTTAACTGAAAAATTACATGTATAATTTCTTATTTAGTACAGATGACCTATGAAGAAATACAATTTATCCAAATACCATTATAAACTAGAATTTGTTTTATAACAGTAAAATAATTAGTAAATAAATATGTGTTGCGGTAAAGAGAATGGTGTTTCGGTAAAGAGAGTCAATGTTTCGGTAAAGAGAGTCATTACAAGGATTCCTACTTAATTAACAATAACACTTTACACAACAAACACAGAGTGTGAATGCTGTGAATAAATAACAAATTCTAATGATGTACTTCTTGAGTTTTGTATGGAGTAGTAATATTGAACAAAATGTGGTATTTGCTGTTGAAAATTATTCTCAGTAAGACTCAAGCTGTGAAAATATCCTATTTTGAACTGTGTATTTTAATAAAACAAATTTCAACATACCTCATTAGACATAAATTCCTTAAAACTTTAAACATCACTGTATAACTAAATTGAAATGGAATGTTTAAATACAAAATAAGTAATTCAACATCTCATAAAACAACTTTTTTATTAAGTATTAATTTCATGACAGCTATAAACATCAATGTACAACTAAATTGAAATTAAATATTTAAGTATGAAACAAGCAATTCAACATCTCATTAAACATCTTTGTATTAAGCATTAATCTCATGAAAAATGTAAACATCAATGTGCAACTAAATTAAAATTAAAGATAAAATTAAAGAAAGTTGTTTAATGAAATGTATATATGTGTGTATATATATAAATTTCATATATATAATATATACATTTCATGAAACAACTTTTATTGTTATAAACTGTTAATAAAGGTTGTTTCATAAAATGTGTATATATATATATATATATATATATATATATATATATATATATACATATAAACAGTTTATAACAATAAAAGTTTATAAAAATAAATTTCATGAAACAACCTTTATTAACAGTTTATAACAATAAAAGTTGTTTCATGAAATGTATATATTATATATATGAAAATTATATATTATATATATATATATATATATATTATTTTTATATATTATTTTTATATCTTATGCGGAAGTTATATGGGTGTCACTGCCCTGCTACATAAATCTGTTTTTTATCTGAAATTGCATCATGTATTGTTTTATATATTGTTTATTATAAGTAAATAAAGGCTTTTTTATGAAACAATATATATATATATATATATATAAGTTCATGTCACTTAAAACATTAATTTCTCTTTACCGCAACAGTGAATCTCTCTACCGCAACAGGCCTTAAATTGTTGCGGTGTATGAGAAGGCTGTTGCGGAGTATGAGGGACCTTAACCTTCTTTGATCTCTGTGGGGCCACCATGATGCCTGGCTAAACTTTTGCTAGCTTTTTGTATTTAGACTTTAAAAACCTTAAAAATTCCCAAAACACAATAACATTTTCATTTTTTTAAACATTAAAAACTAGCTGTTTCGGTAATGAGAAACAAAAAGTTGTGTATGCTCGCTGACAACCAAGTTTTTAACATTTATCTGGAGAGGTATAAAATTAGGTGCTTACCTGGTAGCCATCTTGGGTGTCATACTAAAAGGTGTCCCCCCTCTCAAAATGGCTGTTTTTTTTCTGTTCCTTGTGGTCTTAAATGGTGCTTGAAAATTGTTGCGGAGGCTGAGAACATTGGTTCTGACCAAAGTTATTTTTCTAAATATTTTCTTTTCTTTTACCAATGAATTCCAAGTAATACATTTTTATTGACTGTAACAATTTACATTATGAGATACATTTAAGTTTTTTATTATTTATTTATTTTAAATATTAAAATTGTGTAATTGAAGAGCCGAGATTCAGCAATGGACGCGTTGCGGTACTGAGAATTTCACACTAAATTATAAAAAATACATAATTTAAAATATCACAATGTCTACTTTTAATCACTTCCAATATAGCCTTTGATGAGATGTTTATAAACCAGTGTTTCCCAAATTGATAGCATTTACCTGTTCATCACACTCCTTAATGCCACCTCATTAGTCTGATTTCGTGAGAATCACCCCATTGCTATGCTTTAACTGCTATTTACATGTTTTTTTAACATTCAAGCAGATTGTTTAATGTTCCCAATAAAAACGTATCATTACAAACATGAAATTATACAAAAAAGAATTTTGATTAGCGCATGCGCAGTGCCGTAAAGAAGCACATATCGATGGGTAGCATAATTTGACAGAACACCGGTTCCCCCATGCCGCGCACACAGACCCGAAGCTACACAGTGATGGAGAACAAAACTCAGCGCAAACTATGTGTGACAAAATCAGCGGACATAAACACAGCGAACATTATGATGCATTTCTCTCATCACCAAGACTTTCAGAAAGGTAAAGGTCCAATTTGTGGACGCAGGCAATTTTTAATAAAGGGATTATTGTGCTGGGTATTTTACTAAATACAGAAGATTGTATAATCTGTGTAGCTGCATATGAATGGAGACTAACTGGTCTATATAAAGTAAATCCACAGCTAACCAGTGAATTTAGAATATACATATAACTTACTACCACATGCTTTCACAGGTTTAATGTGGAAGTTTTGAAAGCTGAGAGCTCTGTCCGGAGGGACAGGCACATTTTACATTGCCTTGTTATTCCACGCGAGAGCATACGTGTGCCGGCGCATCCGCCCAATTTTTTTAATTCAATCCCAGCATTTTATTTTTCACTCAGTAAAGGGGAGTTTTTCAATGTAGAGAAGTAAATTACTTGCGTCAAAATGTACTTGAATAAAAGTAAATTACCTATTTTAAAAACTACTTTAAAAATTACAAATTACTCATAAAATCTACTCAATTACAGTGACATGAGTAAATGTAATTCGTTACTTTCCACCACTGGAAAAGAGGTAATGGCTGATTTCACATGTGTCTGAGGAGGCATGCGCAGGTCCTCACTCTCCTTATGTTGGATTGTTAGTAGTGAAAGGGGAATCCAAATGAGAAAATGCATTAAAAAAAAGATATCAGCTATCAGCTTATGCAAATTACTACTGCCTGTAATAGCATATAAGTAAATAGCATAACAGTAATGTTTTTACACGTTATGACGTTAAGAAAAAAAATTTAATAGCACCCACAACCCTAATAGCACGTGTCCACTAGAACTTTTCTTCAATGCATGTTGCTGCTCCAGATATCTCAGCCTGCTGTGTGGGCATGTCCATGACGTTTTTGAATTCAAATAAAGCTACAGAGGTAGATTTTTTTTTTCCCTACTAAAAATCAAAATAAAGATGATATAAAAAAATGGTTAAAAACTAGTTTTTATTTATTTAGTTTTCACTTTAATGTCACCTTTGTGGTTAAAGTGCAACCAGAAACAAGCAAAGGTACAAGTTTAGGTACTGACCCAATGCACCCTCAAACTTAAAAAATAAATTAATAAGCCCACCCTCAAAAACAAATAGAAAGAAATAAAATGGTGCCCTTTTTGATAAAACTTACAAAATAGAAAACAAGTACAATTTAATATGCTATTAAGTAAAGACTTTTCCCCATTGGGCTTGAATTACAAAACAAAGCTTTAAATAAGTGGCAGTGTTCTATAAAATGAGATGATCTTTTCTCATGATTATGCAAAAAAAATCATAAACTGTAGTGCATACAGAACCTGGTACACAGTTGGAAGATGTGCCAAGGACAGTTGCTTGTTTTACTTTAGATGTGGAGATAGTGCTGCTGCTGCGTTCATTCCTTTGGGAGCAGCACTTCTCCCACTCCGCTTCTGTTTAAGCTGAATAGATAAAAATTTGCCATGCTGCTTCGTTTAGAAGCAATCGGTTTAAACACACCTTACAGTGAGGACCTGTTTGGTCCACGTCCAACACCGCAAAACTGAACCAACTCCAGATCACGGAGCTTGTCACTACCCGGTCTGTGCCCCCTGCCTGAATGTGCCGCGCATGCACATGCATGCGCACTGCAAAATGAGCAGGGGCACAGATCGGGTAGGCAATGCCAAGGTGTACTTCCGCCCACACTGTCGCAAACAGTTTGTAAACCGTGGTGTCAAAATGAAGGATTTTAAGTTTTACAGAGCTGTGAACAGTACATTTTCATTCAATTCAGCATTCACGCCATCTTGCAACAAAGGAATGGGCAAGGAAAGTGTGTGTGTGTGTGTGTTGGTGGAGGAGGGTGGGGGTGTGTGTTGAGAGGGATGGGGGTTTGCTCTCATGCTTTCTCCGACAGTAAAATAAACTGATATTTTGATGAATGTGTTGTACCTCATTTTTAATGGTTAGTAGCATATTGATACAGGACCACATTTAGAGACATGGTATTTGGTTCCCATTTCTAAACATGAATCGCAGAGTTTTGGCAAATTTATGAGCTTGCTGATAAAATGTACCATGCAGAATTTCAGTGAGGGATTAACTGGTGTTAGTTTTGCAAAACGCATGCAAATCCAGGTCCAGGCAGCTGTTATTTATAATAATCTGCTGTGTATTTTAAGAATAAAATTGTTTTTTATACATACATTCTTTGTTAGCTTGAGAAATACTACAACTGGTCAAAGACAACCCCCCATCAGATGGGTATAACCTAAACAGGTTTGCTATAATGGTAAACTAATTAAATTTCTAAAATGTCTTCTACACCCGTTAATACTAAATTGACAAAGTGTAAAATGCACAGTTTGTATATACAGGGGTTCTGAACCTTTTCTACCTTACGGCCCAGCTGTTCACAATAATAATAATAATAATAATAATAATAAAATATAAAAAAAAAAATGAATATAATAAACTTTTGCTACCATAACGTTACCCTGAAACGGTGATTTAGGCTTTCCAAATTTAGTACATAGAGTATATCTATTATTGTGCTTATTTTGTATTTTTACCTTTTAAATATACACATAAAGTAGCACGGTTTGACAGGGTAGCACAACTCGACAGAACACTTGATGACTCTGCTCGCCGTGCGGGCGTATCCTTGACGTTTTTTTTTATTAAAATAAAGCAACAAGATTTTTAATCAACCTCACTGTGATCTATTGTTTCAAAAATCTGTTTTCAGCTTCTCCTCCGTGGTTGAAAGGCAGCTGTTCTGTGTGAGAGGCTTGTGTGTATGTGTGAAGTAGTAGCTCTGAACTTTTTGCCGAAGGGCGGGGCTATGCTCATGCAGCGGCTCTCTCTATTTAAATGAATAGGATGCACTGTGCTGGTGGATGGGGAGAGGATGCGTCTGTCTTGCGGGGGCCGCACTAACACTAAATTTCAAAGTCGCGGGCCAGAAAATATTCTTCTGAGGGCCGCAAATGACCCACGGTCCGCGAGTTCGAGACCCCTGATTTAAAGAGCTCACTACAGACTACTGTGTTCCTCTGAGGATGAGCATGCGGACCCCTAGAGGGTGATTCGCGGCCACCCGGTTGAGAAACCCTGGCTTAAACGACCCCACTCCAAAAGATGCTAAAAATAGGCCTAGTGGCCAATTGAGATGCTGTGGCTGATCTTAAACAGAATGTTTATGCTGGAAAACCCTCAAATGTGTGAATTAAAACAATTCTGTAAAGAAGAGTGGAACAAAACTCCCCCACAGAGATGTGAAAGACTCATAGTTAGTTATCAAGCTTGATTGCAGTTGTACAACCAAGTTATTAGGTTTAGGGTGCAAATCTTTTTTTTTTTTTTTTTTTTCAAAAAATTAGAATATCATTGAAAGTTACCTTATTTCTGTAATTCAGTTTAAAATGTGAAATTTATATATATTATATAGATGTGTTACACACAGAATGATCTATTTGTTTATTTATTTTATTGTTTATGATTATCTTACAGCACTTCATGCCTTCCTCTGCTGATCACTTTTATGGAGATGCAGATTTCATTTTCCAGCAGGACTTTGCACACTGCCAACACTTCTAAAAGTACCAATTAGTTTTATATAATATTAATTTTTTGTAGACTGATTTTTAGTTTTTTTATTGGCTGTAATCCATAATAATCAACCATAAAAGGAAATTACCACTTAAAATAGATCAGTTTGCATGTAATACATCTATATAATATGAGTTTCACATCTTTAACTAAATTACTGAAATAAAGTATTTTTTTTTTATTTATATTCAAATCTTTTGAGATGAAGTAGTATATATAGCAGCTAGAAAACTTGATACAAAAAAGAAAAATCATATCGAGACAAAGAAAGAAGTAAAATATTTTTGGTTTTATTTTGGTTAGAATACAGAACCACCCAGAATATATCAGTAATGTTGAACAGTAGCTAATAGCAAGTTAAAGCATTTTTATTAATTAATGTATTTTTTTGTTTATTTTGGCCCGCCATGACCAAAACCTTTTTATTTAGAGTGTTTATAATACTGTCTGTTTATGTTGAAGATTGTTCCTAATTGTTTACAGAGGGTTAAAAACATCAATCACCCCAACCATATTTTGATCTACTGTTAATTTACACAGAATTAGTTACATTATTACAATTTACTATTTTTTGGCCCACCACCACCCCCTCCTTATGGGAGGGCTACAGTACCAGTTACAGTACTGTAAATCTGGAGTAACTGAAATTCTGCACACGGATAATTTTACACTATTATTTTTTTTTTCATTGATGACATCACAGTGTCAATGTGATGTCAACGGAACTCTGATCTCAGGTCTGTCACTCACTGTATGGAGCTGTATGTATACAGAGTTCTGTGCCTCAGTAATTCACCACTCACTCACCTAAAAGTTGAGACTTTTAAATAAATCAGCCTGCTATATATGTTCTATATAAACAACAAATGAATTGTACACTTTTTGCTTTTTTGCCTCCTTTTTTATAACTGAAATGTATAACAATGATTTTAAAAATAAAATAGAAGAATCAGTGTAAGATAAGCACAATGGGATTTTATTTATATTTAAATATTTGATTTATTGTATATTTTTAAATTTGGACACAGATTGTCCTTGAATTAATTATGTTTATGAGAAAGAAAGAAAGAAAGAAAGATTCCCCCTAATGAGATAAACTGGTGAATTAAACAGGTGTGTTGACCCTGTGTGTATGTATGTATGTATGTATGTATGTATGTGTATATATATTTAAAAAAATAGTAACGCGTTACTGATTTCAAATTAACAGCGCTCGTTTTCATGAATCTATATTTACAAATTGTAAAAAGGATGTGTTATAAGTTCAACAAGGTCCATAGTCTTTGAATTTCTGGTTTAGAGTCCTTTTTATTTTTGGTTCAACAGTAATACTTTTAAAAACACTCTCACCTGTTACAAAAAGATGGTCCACAGTCCTTCTGCTTCTTGTTTTCCAAAGTTTGGATTTTACAGTGCATATGATGAACCAGAAAAATGTTATTTTTGTGAATTTGTTTTATTTTATAATATATATCTTTATTTGTATCATTAAGCCAATCTATATTTTTACATTTTTTTTTTTTTACAAAATCACTATATATTAACTTATAATTTGGGACAGAAGCTCAAGCATGACCTTTTTTCCCTTCTAATTAGTTATGTTGCCAATCCACTTTGCTTGTCTATTAATGCCTTGTGCCACAGTCTTACATGCTGCTATTTTACATTTGATCGAACAATCAACGGCCTCCCAATTCCCCTCTCTTTAATAAAAATTCTCTTTTTGCTATTTCTCTTGTTGTGTTCCAGAAAAAATACAGCATATTTTATTAATCTTTTTGACCAGAATTCTGTTGGTGGTAAAATATTAGACAGAAACATTATTTTAGACAAAACAAACACTTTAATTATATTAATGCTTGATTTAACCTCTTGGTTATTTCTTCTTTAATACTACTTTCTTTATTTTGCCAGTTTAAATCTACGCAACCATTATTATCTATGTATATACCTAATATTTTTAATTGTAATGTTTCTGGAATATATATTAGAATTTATTTTTTCTTGATCAAGAATCCATTTAAAATGTTCTAACATGTTCTAATGTCTAATAAATAATGTGATATCGTCAGCATACAAGGAAATCACTGCAGTTTTATCTCCTAATTTAACTCTTATTTTTTTATTTTATTAATTAAGGGGCTAATTGCTAAATATATATAAAGCCATGCCTAACTGGCAGCCCTGCTTAATTACCCTCATACTTTGAAAAGGTTCAGACAAGTTTCCATTCACTTTAACCTGTGTGACAAACAACAAATTAGTTTTCAGTCCTGTGCTGTCCCTACTCAGTGCATACACATTACTCAGGTATTTGTTTTCATTTAATACTAATTCCCCTTTAAAAAGATAAACATTTTGCTAGCTTGTGAAATGTCACATATTTTACAGTTAAAAGTATGCCACTGGGATACACATTTCTGTTTAAATAGCTGCCAGTACAGTCATTCATATTCATACACTCACCTGTACTCTCTTTCTGGTAGTGTTGCCAACTCCTTAGTAAGGAAAGTAGCTATTGGCTGTCCTAAAAGTCGCTAGAAGTCGCTAAATGAGGTCATCGCCTAATTTGCGTAATACGTGTTTTTGAAGCTGTAAAGGAATAACGTTGTGAGAGAAAAAAAAAGAGTAAATATCACCCTAAATATAGTAGAAATGTTACAAATCACTTCTCTAACAAATGAACAACTTCTGTTGCTTTTTAAATAGGCACTCACTTCTCAAAATAACTTTATTTTTACGTAAATTACATTAATCATTTTTTTGCCCTTTGCCAGCACCCGCTGCTCGCTGCGGACAGTAACTGAAGAGCATGTGTGTTCATCTCAGAGTCGCCAAAAGTCTCCAATAACACCACAAAAACTCGCTAGATTTGTCGCTAGTCGTTTTTTTTTTTTTTTTGTAGTCGCTAGAGGGTCTGAAAAGTCGCTAAATATAGCGACAAAGTCAAAAGGCAACACTGCTTCCTGGTCTGGCAAAGGGCCCAATCATTAGCTGCCCTTATATAGGGCCTGAGCAAAATTGGGGCATGCTCATTGGGCCCATTTTGGGCCATACCATTTTAAAGGGGTTCTTTGGGGTTAAAAATATTTTAATTATTCTTTCCTTTTCTTATTTTCATGTTTATTTGATTGGATTGTGGCCTATGGTACGCATAATGATTATTTTGAGAATAAAATTTTTCCATTGTATGTTTATTTGGTTTATTGTTTGTTTTGTTTATAATTGTATCCCCCTGCAGTGGAAAATATGTTGGTTTTGGCTGGGTTGGGTAGACCAGTGGTGGCCTATTTAAAGCCTCATTTTATGTTTGTAGAGAGATGATATAGGATGGTTAAAGTATGATATGGTATAGTTGGTTGAAGCATGAACCAATGTACGACTTAAGGAATATGTTGATTCCTTATGTAAATGTTTGTAAATAGATTTTTTGTTTGTTTATTTTTTGTTTTTTGGTATTTTGCCATTTTTGTGCACCTTAATCAAGAAAATCACTTGCACTGGATGTGCTACTGCAGTTGCCATAATTTTTTTTCCTACAACCCACAACCTTTTGAGGCACAACAAGTGATGAGAAGATGATACCTCAAGGAGTGTATCATAGACTGTGTATAGCTGGACAGAGCATCGTCTCTCAAAATGAAGCCACCACAGGTCGGGCGCCCCCTGCTGTTCGGTTTCAGAAAGCTGTGTAACCCCACCCATCCCCATAGGTTTCAATGACAAAACAGACAACTTTCAATCACGTTTTTTTCTAATATACTGTAATTCACAGAATTCGTTTTTTAAAACGTTATTCAGCTCTATTCATAACAGGTGTGGTTATTGTGAAAGGGCTGGTTATGGGTGCTCCGCTCTGCAGAGATGATATAGGATGGTTAAAGTATGATATGGTATAGTTGGTTGATGCATGAACCAATGTACGACTTAAGGAATATGTTGATTCCTTATGTTATTTAAATGAGTAGGCTGTCTCTCCACAGTCCTTCTCCCTCCTCTGGTCTCTCGTGCGCAGAGTCTTGTTTCAGGATCGCCAACATGGTTGAAGATTTTGGCTTCATTTTCATTGAATGAATGGGAACGGCGACACGGCGTCCATCTTTTTTTACAGTCTCTGGAGTGTATGTATCGACACACTACACAAACTGTGTTGACACTGTGTTAGTTACTCAATAGTGACCCCTGCAGTAGTTATAACATCATTGCAGGTAAACAAAATGAAAATAAGTTGGAAAAGCATCCTGAAAACACATCAACTAGTGAAATATTTAATCGACATTTGTTTACTGAAAACATGATCTCATCAATTTATCATTTAATTTGCTCAATTTGTTTGAGTTCAGTTGTTCTTAAGAGTCTAAAATTAGCTTAAAACCTTGTGTAAATCCTAAACTAACTCTTTTTGCAAATATTGCAAATTTGTCTAGTAAAATTCAGCTAAAATGTCCAACTTATGGATGGATTTTCATTAATGAAAGTGTTAAATAATATAAAATAAAAGACAAAATTACAAAATGCATTAATTTCTGGGTACTTCTTCATGGCCATTCCAAGCTCTATAATGCCTCAGCATTGATGAAATCCTCTTGTCGGCACTTGACCTACAATTAAATAAAAAGTTAATTTATCTGAATACAATTAAAAACCCTTACCAGGTAAGAGTACAAACATATTTAATAATAATAAAAAAATAACAGTAAAAAATGTCCAAAGGAGAAAAATACCTTATTTGGTGTCAAAAGATCAAAATGATTGCAGACAGTGGAAAACTTCCTGGTTCAATCCATGATCCATGAGCACAAGCAAAAATACAAAATCCGAAAGCAATAGCAAAACTCCATCCAACAAATCCGCGACATGTCGATACAGTTTCTTTCCTTAAAAACACAATTTGGCGCGGCACATCCAAACGATACACTTCCTGTATCTGTCACGTGATTTTGTTCAAAGCACCAATACGGGGTAAATGCCCTGTACTTTGCTGTAATCCTGATTTACCTCACCTTTCTGGTGGCAAAAAGATCCAAGGTTTGGACATTAACCCAGACAAGGTGGACAAGTTTAGCCTGTTCAGGATAAAAGATAACAAGAGTGAAACTCCTCACTAACCACACACAGTTCAACACTGTGTACCAGCAGGCCCGTTTAAATTGTAAAATTAATCCAATTTGTGACTGCAAAAAACATTAAGTTTCTGAAGATATCCCAATAAAATGATTTGAGCTTATATGTTGCCAGCATTTTTATTACATTAATTCATTAATTAATGTAGAATATTCACACATTTTGTATGTTTGAATTTTCATAACCAGTGTAAAAATATTTTTGCAATAACATTATAGACAATATAATGTCCATTTAAAAAAAGCTATTGTGACTGGACTAGTCAAGACCATATTAATCAGGATAAAGATATGATTTGGTTCTGTGTATTTTTTTTTTTTTCAGGAGAGAAGCCATTATTAAAACACTTTGTCTGTACCGTGGTGAGGAGGATGGATTTCTGATTAAGAAGTATATAGTAAGTAAATATATATATATATATATATATATATATATATATATATATATATATATATATATATTTATATTTTTTATTCACACTAAAGTAATTATGATTAAAGGAACACATTTCTGAAGAATTGAGTTTTCTTTTTCTTTGTTTTTTAAGGAACATTCCATGTGAAGACCTTGTAAAAGACCAGCACACCACCAAAATGGGCATTTACGTCATCACAAAAGATGGTGGAGAGCTTGGAGAACATGATGACATCGGCATAGTTGTTGATGGAGACATTATTCTGGAGGTCAGGAAAGCCAGGCAGGAAAACGAGGAGGCGGACATAATCGCAGGTAATAAGAAATATATATATATATATTTATTAAATAAATAACTAAAAAACAAACCAAAACAAACGAAGGGGGTAACGATAACATACAACAGAGAGGCTAAAAAAAAGAAACAAACGAGTAACTGAAACAGACTGAAATAAACTAAACTGAGCAAGGAAAACAAAGGAAATAAACAAGATACAAACTAATAACAAAAGGCTAGATAAAGTAAACAAAACAGAACAAGGAAAATAAACCAGGAACTAAAAATAACAAAGGTCAAACAAGAATTAAACAGAGAAAAACTAGGAGAAATAAACTAAGGCAATAAACGTGATAACAAGAAATAAAAAGGAGATAAACACTAGTAAGAACTAGAGCTGTGAAATACAAAGACACGCTAAGACACAAAACAACAGGGGTTAGTGCAAAGACCGACGAGGACAAAGTGACACAGGAGGACTATATATACAACACGGGAATTGGAAACACCTGGGGCTAGGGGGCGGAGCTACAAATTAGACACACGTGGTGGAAATTTACTGGGGAAGAAACACAGAGGAGCATGGGTCACGTGGGGATAACACACAGAGACCTGAGAACAGACAGGAACAGGGCAAGGCGTGACACTGGACAACATGAAATCTGTTGCTCAATCATGTGCATTAATGCTTGGCGTAATCTATGTGCTGAATTTGGCTTACCCCAAAGAGCTGAAATACTACTATGAATTTGTACAAAAGGTTGTCATGCAGATGAATGGCCCAAAGCTCTCCCCAAAAGTCCGTGGTCTGAAGAACAAGATCAGTGGGTAATCGAATTATACAAAAACACTGAACGTCTGAACAACACTGAAGACCTATAAAACAAGATTTTTTTTTTTTTTTTTGAGTTTGTTGATCTAACCATACCACCAGATCTGTTTTCAGCAAAAAATCAACTTGTTTCTCATTTGTGCTGTTTGTGGACACCTATACATTATCTTGAGAAACTGTCACTCAAGGACAAGAGCATGCAAAAAAAAAGACTCTTTTTTTGACTAAACTGTTTCCTTTTGAACATTTTCTGCTCAGTATACACTGTTTCCAGCATAAATTTATTTGCATAGCCGGTAAGTAAAGTAAGAGCAAGGTTGGTAAGCAAGGTCCTGACAAGTGTAACAATAAACAAATCACATCACAAGTCATTATGATCAAATCAAATCAATTTTATTTGTATAGCGCTTTTTACAACAGGTGTTGGCACAAAGCAGCTTTACAGAAACATGAATACAGGACAAAGAGTCAGGCAAAAGATTAAACATAGAAAATACATAATACAGATTAAATATAGAAAATATATAATACAGAACCCCCAGTGAGTGCGGAGGCAAGGAAAAACTCCCTCAGATCTGCAGGAGGAGGAAGAAACCTTGGAAGGACCAAGACTCACATTTAAGGGGGGACCTTCCTACCACTGGTCAAACGGCTTTTAAATTGAATTTGGATGCGATGATGAATGGAGAATGGTGTTTTACACCGAGCACATCTGTGTTCAACAGCTTCTTTTGATTGTCTGTTCATATGATGGGTTGTGTGTCATCTGAACACAAAATAGCCTTTTGTGAAGAGAAAACACTGTTTTGAATGTAAAGTTTCATTTTGCAGGAGAATTGAAGGGTTTTGCCTATTTTGTGTGTATTTGTTCTGAGAATATGAGGTTATATGTTTTCAGAAAATGTGTGTAAACAATCCACAAAAACTGTAAATAGAAGGAACATAATTCAATTTAGTTAACATTACAGTCAAAGTAAACTTAATAAAAATCAATTAAGCAAACAGAGCTTAAAAGCAAAAAGTACATGTAACGTAAAAAGAAAATAGTTGATGTATCTTAAAGAAATGTCTGGTTAAGTGCAATTTTCATGCTTCAAATTTGTAAAAGTAACTTAAAAAAATAGTAACAATTACTTTAGGAATGTAAATGCTACATAATTTTATTAAGCTGGTTTAGCATAGGATCGATTAGAAAATATTACTCAAATTGTAAGTCTAGATCTAGATAATTTAATTTCATGCAACCCTTTGACAAAAAAAAAAAAGAAAGTAAATTCAAAGAGTATTTTTTTCAGTGTACAGGGTCAACACACCTGTTTAATCCACCAATTTATCTGGAACGTAAACATAACTAATTCAAGGACAATCTGTGTCCAAATTTAAAAGTATACAATAAATCAAATATTTAAATATAAATAAAATTCCATTGTGCTTATCATACACTTATTTTTCTATATTACATTTAAAATCCATTGTTATAAATTTCAGTTATAAAAAAGGAAGCAAAAAAAAAAGGCAAAAAGTTTACAATTCATTTGTTGTTTATATAGAACAAATATAGCATGCTGACTTATTTTAAAGTGTTTCAACTTTTAAGTGAGTGAGTGGTGAATTACTGAGGCACAGAACTCTGTATACATACAGCTCCATACAGTGAGTGACAGACCTGAACCAGTTTGGTCGGAGCAGCTGGAGAGAAAGCAATATTACTGATCTCGACTGACACTGATTGACCTGACATTGACACAGTAAGAACTGTTTATTGATTACTGATCACAACTATATATATATATATATATATATATATATATAGTAGTGGTATAAGCATATGGCAGGATATGTTTATTGATTACTGATCACAACTATATGGATCACAACTAGCACATGCTAGAACCATTTAAACATATGTCTTTGGCTTAATAATGTCTATGACCTTCAGAAGGCCAATTTACACAAAATATACAATATACAGTAAATAAATCATCTGATCAAAGCATATGTTGAAAAAACTCTAAGTTTCCTATCTCTGGTCAGGCTGCTTCTCAAAATACATACTCAAACACAAGCTAGTGTTTTTACTAATTTATACAAAGTTGGGTGGGACACAGCCAGAAAGATTTTAATACTGATATCAGAAGTGCTGTTAGGAATAACATTAAAACTTAATCAAGACAAAATTAACCTGTTAACCTGATCATGTTCTCCTCTACCTTCTCTTTACAGGAAAAACATGGCAACTAAGAAAGACCTGAGTAGCTTGGGCTACAAAGTTTTGCACACAATTGGCAAAGGGGCATTTGGTACAGTTAAACTGGCCAAATCTGAAAAATACCCTGACAAGGTTGCGATTAAAATAATGGACTGCAAGCGCATGTCATCACATGATTATCAACAATGCAGGCTCTATGAACTGTCTATCCTGAGAAACACCAGGCACCCGCACATCGTACATGTGCACGAAATTTACATCAGGCCAAGTGGTCAGATTTTTATAGTAATGGAGGCTGCAGCGATGGATCTTACTAAAAAGATCAGAAAGCTCGGCCGGATCCCCCCTGACCAGGCCAGACTGTGGTTCTCGCAGCTTGTCAGCGCCATGGTGTATCTTCACATTAAGAACATCGTTCACCGAGACCTGAAATGTGGCAACGTCCTACTGACCGCTGACGACCAGGTCCGACTGATCGACTTCGGTTTTGGGTGCTACACAGCAGGCTTTCCAGACGTCCGTGAGACGCTGTGCAGTACTCCTCCGTACAGCGCTCCAGAGTTGCTGATGGAAAAGTGGTACGACGCCAAAAAGAGCGATGTGTGGAGCCTGGGCGTCATTCTTTACATCATGGTCACCGGCTCCCTGCGCTTTTAATTCAACAAAGACCAAAACTCTCCGCCGTCTTCAGCTCAAACCTCTCAAGTTCCCACGGAAAATCACAGTGGAGGAGCCGTGTCGCGATCTGATCACCTCCATGCTGTGCTACAATCCCTACCAACGGCCTGAGATGACGACTGTGGAAAAGCACCCCTGGCTACAACCAAAGAAAGAGCAGCAGTAAGTAACTGGAACCATAGTACAGAACTTAAGAATTATGCCCACAGATCTCAGAAGTTGAGTGTTTATATGTTTATATCACTAAATATAAGTGCTAATGATGATCGTATTTTCATCTACAGGGAAACAGATGAGGAGACTGCAGCTGCAGAAACACCTACAGTTGTAGCCGAAACGTCTCCAGAGGGAGATGTGCCGGAGGATGGTTTGGTACATAAGGTTCTGTCCACATCCAGGGATCTTCAGTCTCCTGTAGTAGATGATTTGGAGCAAGACAACAAAATGCAGAGTTTGGAGAAAACCAGCCGGTATGTGTTTGCTTGGTTTGTTTTGTAACACTTTACTTGAATGATCTATTGAAGATACCTAATAGACGCCCAACTAACATTTAACTAAATATCTAATAAATACAGAAGATCTAGTAAATCTAGTAATTTAGACTATATATATATATATATATATATATATATATATATATATATATATATATATATATATATATATATACACTACCGTTCAAAAGTTTGGGGTCACATTGAAACGTCCTTATTTTTGAAGGAAAAGCACTGTACTTTTCAATGAAGATAACTTTAAACTAGTCCTAACTTTAAACAAATACACTCTGTACATTGCTAATGTGGTAAATGACTGTTCTAGCTGCAAATGTCTGGTTTTGGTGCAATATCTACATAGGTGTATAGAGGCCCATTTCCAGCAACTATCACTCCAGTGTTCTAATGGTACAATGTGTTTGCTCATTGGCTCAGAAGGCTAATCGATGATTAGAAAACCCTTGTGCAATCATGTTCACACACCTGAAAACAGTCTAGCTCATTACAGAAGCTACAAAACTGACCTTCCTTTGAGCAGATTGAGTTTCTGGAGCATCACATTTGTGGGGTCAATTAAACGCTCAAAATGGCCAGAAAAAGAGAACTTTCATCTGAAACTCGACAGTCTATTCTTGTTCTTAGAAATGAAGGCTATTCCATGCGAGAAATTGCTAAGAAATTGAAGATTTCCTACAACGGTGTGTACTACTCCCTTCAGAGGACAGCACAAACAGGCTCTAACCAGAGTAGAAAAAGAAGTGGGAGGCCGCGTTGCACAACTAAGCAAGAAGATAAGTACATTAGAGTCTCTAGTTTGAGAAACAGACGCCTCACAGGTCCCCAACTGGCATCTTCATTAAATAGTACCCGCAAAACACCAGTGTCAACATCTACAGTGAAGAGGCGGCTGCGGGATTTTGGGCTTCAGGGCAGAGTGGCAAAGAAAAAGCCATATCTGAGACTGGCTAATAAAAGAAAAAGATTAAGATGGGCAAAAGAACACAGACATTGGACAGAGGAAGACTGGAAAAAAGTGTTGTGGACGGATGAATCCAAGTTTGAGGTGTTTGAATCACAAAGAAGAACGTTTGTGAGACGCAGAACAAATGAAAAGATGCTGCAAGAATGCCTGACGCCATCTGTTAAGCATGGTAGAGGTAATGTGATGGTCTGGGGTTGCTTTGGTGCTGGTAAGGTGGGAGATTTGTACAGGGTAAAAGGGATTCTGAATAAGGAAGGCTATCACTCCATTTTGCAACGCCATGCCATACCCAGTGGACAGCGCCTGATCGGAGCCAATTTCGTCCTACAACAGGACAATGACCCTAAACACACCTCCAAATTGTGCAAGAACTATTTACAGCAGAAGCAGGCAGCTGGTATTCTATTGGTAATGGAGTGGCCAGCGCAGTCACCAGATCTGAACCCCATTGAGCTGTTGTGGGAGCAGCAATTTCTCCAGCTTACCTCAACAAATTAACAGCTAGAATGCCAAAGGTGTGCAATGCTGTAATTGCTGCAAATGTAGGATTCTTTGATGAAAGCAAAGTTTGATGTAAAAACAATGTTATTTCAAATACAAGTCATTATTTCTAACCTTGTCAATGTCTTGACTCTATTTTCTATTTATTTCACAACGTATTGTGGTGAATAAGTGTGACTTTTCATGGAAAACACAAAATTGTTTGAGTGACCCCAAACTTTTGAACGGTAGTGTATATTACCCTACACCCAACTCAATCCCAAACTCATTGTTAGGGTAAGTTAAAGGTTAGTAGGTTTAAAGTTTAGGTTAAGGTTTGATTTAGAGTTTTAAATGTTTTAGAGTAGGGGTACAAAATAACATACAGTAGTTATCATGTAGTAATCTGTAAGAGTGTATTAGTAATGATATATAATAATGATACATTTCCACATTTTTGCTTCTGTTGTGTCTCTACCAGGGTTTCCAATGAGTTTCCTGAGTCAGCTGTCAGTAAAGGGGAGGAGGATGAACAGAAGGAAGAAGGAGGAGTTATTGGCAGTCAAGCTGGTGAACAGGCTGCAGCTCATGGCTGTGGTGCATTTATCCGAGGCTTCAGTGCTTTTCAAAGGAAAATCAAGAAGATGTTCAGGAGGGAATCTAGGACTTACTCAAATTTAAGGTACGTTCTATCTAGCTGCTTTTCCACTGCAGGGCCAAACAGTTCTGAGAACTATGGGTAACCTCACAGACACAGAACTCCAGTACAGAACACTTATAAATGAGGGGAGGGTTCCTGGGGCCACAGAACCAACCGTTCAGTGGTAGGGCTAAAATACTCAGGGACTATTTGTGGTAATGGGTAAGCCCATTGGATGCTGCCGGTAGCAATGTGGGATGAGGCTGGTAGTCTCAGAAAATCATGATTTCCGATTTGGCTTTTAATTTGCTAGTTTGTGATGTAATAATAAAAAAATGTTTCAGTTTGTTAATCTTTGTAATTCTATCATTTAACAGATCCTGAAGAAGAAGACCAGCAAGAGCTAATCTGGCTCCAACAACCGTTTCTTTTTTTTAACCCCATTTTAGCCTATTTTCTCCCTGATTTCCCTAACACAAATCACTTAATGCAGCTCAAAGCACTCGGAGGAAAGCCTCTGATACATTAGGACCATCCAGAGCCCAGACTGGGTTTGATTCTAATCGGAAATTCCAGCTCCGTGGGCTGGTGACGCAAGCAGAACCAGTGCTCCCACAGCCCACAGTGAAGCGGAGACCAGCAGGCAAATGTTTCAATTAATGAATTTTGCCTGATATCGATTTTGCATGTGACCCTAAATTTAAAATGCAGTCAGGGAGAAAGTTCCAAACCAAATTTTTATAGTACTTCTTAAATCTTAGAGCTGCAATACTTTAATTTCTGCTAGATTAATTATTATCCACAGTCCTGTTTAAAAATGCTACTGTTTATTTACAGTGTGTATATTTCACCCCATATATAAAATAGCAGCAGCACAGAGATCAAAAAGTGCTCCTGAAATAGTGAGCAGAAATGTGATCTGCAGCAGAGAGATCAAAGGTAGCACCAGGATTAATGGATTAATAATTACTCCAGATTTACAGTACTGTAACTGGTACTGTAGCCCTCCCATAAGGAGGGGGTGGTGGTGGGCCAAAAAAATAAATAAATAAAATTAGTGGAAAATTACCTGTGTGCAGAATTTCAGTTACTCCAGATTTACAGTACTGTAACTGGTACTGTAGCCCTCCCATAAGGAGGGGGTGGTGGGCCAAAAATAAATAAATAGAATTAGTGTAAAATTAGCTGTGTGCATAATTTCAGTTACTTCAGATTTACAGTACTGTAACTGGTACTGTAGCCCTCCCATAAGGAGGGGGTGGTGGTGGGCCAAAAAAAATAAATAAATAAAATTAGTGTAAAATTATCCGCGTGCTGTCACGCCTGACCCTGTTTCCTGTCTGTCCTCGTGCCTGTGTTGTCCCACGTGACCCGTGCCCCTGTGTTCTGCCTGTGATTTTCCATTACCTCATGTCTCATTTGTAGCTCCACCCCTTCCCCAGGTGTTTCCACTCCCAGTGTGTTTCCTGTTTAGTTAAATAGACTTCCTCTGTCACTTGTCCTCTGTCGGTCTTTGCACTGTCTCCTGTTGTTTGTCTCTTTCTCTGCGTTTCTTAGATTCTTAGTGTTTCCTTGTTCCTCGTAGCCGTTAGCTCTCTTCCCTTGTTATTTTGTTCCTAGTTTAGTAGTTATTCACTGTCTAAGTTCTCAGCTCTGTTTAGTTTCTTGTTCTCTAGTCTCCCTAGTTTGTTTTGGTTTGTTTCGCTGTTCTTTGTTTATTTGTTTATTTACTTATTTAATAAATTTCTCGCCTTACCTGCACCTGTGTCCGCCTCCTCGTCTCCCTGCCTGGGTCATCCGTGACAGAAAGACCGACCGAACATGGACACAGCAGGTTCTGCCTGGACTGGCACCAGAATGGCGATTCGTCGTGCTCCTTGCGGGACCCCGGCGCAGGACACCTCGAGGCCTCAAGGACGCCGCAGGCCTCGGGGTAGGCGTTCTAAGGGGCCCCGCCAGCCGGAAGAAGACCCCTTTTCCGGGGAGGATTTTCTTGGGGGGGCGATACGGGTTGGTGCTATGAGCCTCGGTGCCTCCGTGTACCCGAGGCTCAAGGAGCGGGATCCGTGGGACTTTCTCGGGTGCGCTCCCAGTAGCTCCGAGGACAAAGAGGAGCTCTACCCTGCACCAGCCCGCACTCCGTTGCCGTTCCCCCCAGGGGCGGTGCTCTACCCGGCTCTCGGCCGCACAGCTCCAGAGGCCGTCCCGACTCCCGTCCGTTCCCCTGCGGCCAAGGCTCTCTTCTCACCGGCGGTTCCAGTGCTAGCTTCCCCGGTGGCTAAGGCGTTAGCTTCCCCAGCGCCTCCAAAGCTAGCTCCTCCCGCGGCCAAGACACTCTCCTCTCCAGCGGCAAAGGCGCACTCTGGGACTTCCGCAGCGGCTGTGAAACTGCGCTCCGTGACTATCGCGGTGGCAGCCGAACCGCGCTCCGAGACTTCCGCGATGGCAGTCGAACCGCGCTCCGTGTTCCCCGCGGTTGCTGCCAAGCCGCGCTACAGGACCTCCAACCCGGCGAGCCAGCCGCGAGCAGAGACTTTCCCCGCGCTTGACTCAGCCGGGGAGAGTGGAAATCCGGTCCGGGATTTTGCGGCAACCGCACTCTCAAGCCCTGCAGCTGCAGCGCTAGCTCCTCAGGTTGAGGAGCTGGCTTTCATGGCGGCTGCAGATCTGAATTCTGCCGCTGCAATCCAGCCTCTCTTTGGGACTATCTCCGCGGGCACTCAGCCGCGCTCTGGAACTCTCTCCGCGCCGGACTTTACCGGCGGCCCCGCGCTTTCTGCCTCTACAGTCTCTGCCGGCGAAGCTGCAGCTCCGGTCCGGGTGTTTGTTCCACCCGCAGTCTCAAGCCCTGCTGCTGCTCCGCTGGATCTGCACACACCCAGCTCCGAAATTCTCTCGGCGGCCACGCCCATCTCCGAGGTGTCTTCGGCTGCTGAGCCACGCCCCCGGACTCCTGCCGTGTCTGCAGAAGCTGCTCCAGCCTCCGTGTCTGCAGAAGCTGCTCAAGCCTCCGTGTCTGCAGAAGCTGCTCAAGCCTCCGTGTCTGCTGAAGCTGCTCCAGCCTCCGTCTCTGCTGAAGCTGCTCCAGCCTCCGTCTCTGCTGAAGCTGCTCAAGCCTCCGTGTCTGCTGAAGCTGCTGAAGCCTCCGTCTCTGCTGAAGCTGTTCAAGCCTCCGTGTCTGCTCCAGCTGTTCAAGCCTCCGTGTCTGCTCCAGCTGTTCAAGCCTCCGTGTCTGCTCCAGCTGTTCAAGCCTCCGTGTCTGCTCCAGCTGTTCAAGCCTCTGTGTCTGCTCCAGCTGTTCAAGCGCCAGCACCAGCTCCCGCTGCCAGAGTCGCCGCGCCGCCAGCACCAGCTCCCGCTGCCAGAGTCGCCGCGCCGCCAGTACCAGCTCCCGCTGCCAGAGTCGCCGCGCCGCCAGCACCAGCTCCCGCTGCCAGAGTCGCCGCGCCGCCAGCACCAGCTCCCGCTGCCAGAGTCGCCGCGCCGCCAACACCAGCTCCCGCTGCCAGAGTCGCCGCACCGCCAGCACCAGCTCTTCTTTGTTTATTTGTTTATTTACTTATTTAATAAATTTCTCGCCTTACCTGCACCTGTGTCCGCCTCCTCGTCTCCCTGCCTGGGTCATCCGTGACACGTGCAGATTTTCGGTTACTCCAGATTTACGGTACTGTAACTGGTACTGTAGCCCTCCCATAAGGAGGGGGTGGTGGTGGGCCCAAAAAAAAAAATAAATAAAATTAGTGTAAAATTAGCCGTGTGCATAATTTCAGTTACTCCAGATTTACAGTACTGTAACTGGTACTGTAGCCCTCCCATAAGGAGGGGGTGGTGGTGGGCCAAACACAAATAAATAAATAGTGTAATTAGTGTAAAATTAGCTGTGTGCATAATTTCAGTTACTCCAAACTTATGGTACTGTAACTGGTACATAGATATTCTGGGTGGTTCTGTATTCTAACCAAAATAAAACCAAAAATGTTTCAATTTCTTTGTCTTGATATGATTTTTCTTTTTTGTATCAAGTTTTCTAGCTGCTATATATATACGCAGCTCAAAAGATTTATATATTAATGAAAAGTTACTTTATTTCAGTAATTCAGTTCAAAACGTGAAACTCATATATTATATAGATGTATTACATACAAAGTGATCTATTTTAAGTGTTAATGAAAACCTAAAAATCAGTGTCTCGAAAAATGTAAGTAATATAATACAGGAAATTGACAAATCCTGCACCTAACAGCTGGGGTTATGCATAGGGCTCAGCCAGGATCTACTACTCACTCAACTAACAATAATAGCAAAACCACCACAATCTGATACTGGCTCGACAAGAATCCAGAAGCACAGCCTAACACTATGTTCATGGTCCATTGCCTCAACTGCCAAGTAACAGACCTACCAAAAAATAACCTATGAACACACAGAATCCCTCCTTAATCTAAGCTCACTTCCTTTAACTATGGCAACAACACACTTACCTAAGCACAATCACACACAATAAATCACATTATAAGTTGCGTGAGCAGAACACAGCAACCACTACCATCCGATACTGGCTCGACAAGAATCCAGAAGCATAGCGAACTATGTTCATGGTCCGTGCCTCAACTGCCAAGTACTCAGACGTCTACAAAAACTCATGAGACAAATTATTACAAGAGCAGGACCACACCAATCCCCTTCATCCAAACTCTAACACAAACTTCAGTGCAAGCTCTTCTCAGGGGTCATCAGGCAGGCACCTTCCTTCGTCAGTGTTTCGCTGAATTAGGCCCACGACACCTCCAGAAGGCTCAACAGTGAAGTCTGGCGTCCCAGACCCACCCCCCTCCAAGCTTGCTGTAGAAGCACAAACTCACTCCCTTCCCCACACAGCCTCAGCCCTTCTGAACCACAACCACTGACTAGATCTTTCAGCTACATCTGACAACTCCTTCACTACAGTCCTTAGCACACGACCTCTAATTCCGAATTCAGACAGCAGTCTTGTGGCAGACTTCGCAACAAAGCCTCTAGTACCTACCTCTACCGGTCTAATATACGCTTGCCACCCACGCTCTCTCACCTCAGCCACCAAGTCTGTATACTTCAGCCTTTTCCTTTCATAAGCTCCATCTACCTCGTCTTCAAACGGAACAGTCAGCTCTATAAAATACACTATCCGCTTACTTTCAGAGTACAACACTACATCCGGCCTCAAGGTTGTAACCAGAATGCACTCTGGGATCTGCAGTTTATTACCTACATCCACTAATAACTTCCAATCTCGTGCATTGGCCCACTTACCAGCAGTTTTCAAGCACTGTGCTGTTTCTCCACTATGCTGCCCCTCACGCACAAACGTGATTACCCTACTGCAACCTACCACGGGCATGTTATTAACTTCTAACCGTTTCTTATCAAGTGCACCTGCAAGAGATCTAAGTACCTGATTATGCCTCCATGTGTAGCGCCCCTGGGATAGACTCACCTTACATGCCGACAAAATGTGCTTCAGCGTGCCACTTCCTGCACATAGCTTACAACTTGGATCCTCACCCACCCACTGAGCAAGGTTTTGTGGCGTTGGCAGAACATCATATGTAGCTCCCAAAAGAAACTTTATACGGCCTGTATCCAATCCCCATAACTCTCGCCAGGTGATTCTCCGCTTCTCTACACTTTCCCATCTCATCCACTGCCCCTGTTTACTCTGCCCTGCTGCTTTTGCCCTCCTTGCTTCCTCCTCCTGCTCACGAATAAACCCTGTAACCATACGCCTTTTCTCAGGTGATGTGGCCTTGCCGAATGCTTTCCAAGAATCACCTAAACCTAATCCTGCCCTCCCATTTTGCACCTGCCCCACAACATCCCTGTGCTCCAGTGCCCTCCTTGCGGCTTGAGTAGCTTCTCGAGCATTCCACTTTCTCCCAGACCTAGTCACTGGTGCTGTTGCTTTAACCAGCCCGTCTTTTGACCCTAACAACTGCATTTCACGTCCTACCTTAGCACATTTGAACTCCTCAACCAAGCTCGTCAACGGCAGTTTCAGCATCCCTCTCCCACACCACGCCACACTACTAAGGCAACGCGGCACCCCCAACCATGTCCTTATAGCCTTGCTCATAACCCTTTCTAACCTCTCAACCTCAGAAATCGGAATATCATAAACTGTAAGTGGCCACCTTAGATGAGGCAACAAACCAAACTGCAGACACCACAATTTTAATTTACCTGGCAGAAAAGACTTATCAATTCTATTAATGGCCTCCACCATTTCTGTCCTCAACCCTTCCACCTGCTCTTTATCATTCAGTGCTGCAGTATACCACCTACCTAAACTCTTAACTGGCTTTTCCAATATAGATTAATATTATATAAAACTAATTGGTACTTTTGGAAGTGTGGGCATTGCGCCAAGTCCTGCTGGAAAATGAAATCTGCATCTCCATAAAAGTGGTCAGCAGAGGAAGGCATGAAGTGCTATAAGATAATCATATACAATAAAATAAATAAACAAATAAAATAGATAATTCTGTGTGTAACACATCTATATAATATATAAATTTCACATTTTGAACTGAATTACAGAAATAAGGTAACTTTTCAAGGATATTTTAATTTTTGAGAAAAAACAAAAATTATTTGCCCCCTACACCTAATAACTTGGTTTGTACAACTGCAATCAAGCTTTGCTGACAACTGACTATAAGTCTTTCACATCTCTGTAGAGGAGTTTTGTTCCACTCTTCTTTACAGAATTGTTTTAATTCAGACACATTTGAGGGTTTTCCAGCATAAACATCCTGTTTAAGATCAGCCACAGCCTCTATTTATTTTCAGCATCTTTTGGAGTGGGTCGTTTATGCCACAGTCCTGCTTGAACCACGGACACAACCAGTGTGCAGACCACTAAAACCTCCCATTATAATATAGCCACCAGAAATTAAGAGTAACTAACACAAAATTAAATATACACACTACCGGACACCCCCATTTATTTCCCTTATATTTTTGCCATTTTAGCTGCTCAGGTCCAGTCAATAAACAGAAATGCTAAAAAAAAAAAAAAAGATTGATTAATGATTAATGGAATTCTTTTTAAAGGGGTAGACAGTAGTAATGTGAATATAATTACATTTGCAAATCCTACCTAATAAAAGTCTTCAGAAGAAGAAACGGTGTAATTAACTGTGTTTAATCACAGGAGATCGTAGTGATTAATATATATATTTTTAAGGGGTTGACAATATTAATGTGAATATAATTACATTTGCAAAATTGCATTTATTATTTTATCTGAATTTAAATATGCACTAATAAAAGCCTTATAAAAAAGGTGTATTATCGAAATTAATCACACAATATTGTTGTCATTGTTGTCAATAATCGCATTCTTTTTAAAGGGGTAGACAGTAGCAATGTGAATATAATTACATTTAGAGATGGACCGATCAGTGTTTTTTTGGGGCCGATTCCGATCGCCGATCGTCTGTCATTTCGATTCGCCGATACCGATATTGGGCGGGGCCAAATGCCACATTAATGCCACACAGGTGCCAGTCAAACCTGGTACAGATTCTCCCCTCATGGTAATTTACGCTGCTAGTAAATAAACACGAGTGTTACTGACCAAAATAAACGCTTTTTAGGAGAGATATAAGTTATAAGTAAATATTTATAAGACAATACCTGACAAAAGCTGCGGTCCATTCTGAAGGGAGCTGCCTAACTAGGCAGCATTTACAGGCAGCATAGGCGCGCTCCCGAGAAAAGGACTGTCCCATTCGGAAGGTAGCATGTGCTGCCTACCTGGGCAGCTGCCTTATTTTACCCCTATTCTGAAGGCAGCGTGAGATTTATCCTTCACGGCGAAGGCAATCCCATGATGCATTTCACCAGCTCAGAGTTCCAGCGCTCAGTTCGAAAAAATGGCGGACGGAGACGGGACTGGGGCAGAGTTTCTCTACAAATGTAAGTAATTTTCTCCTGTATTTCCACTCACTGCTGCGTGTGTAGGGTTGCAACGGTATGAGATTTTCACGGTATGATAACCGTCTCAGAAAATACCGCGGTATCACGGTTATCACGGTATCACAGTTTGTTACATATATTATTAAACTGACCCTTAAAGAAATTACAACAAAGGTTTTTTGTTCAATTAACTATTTATTGTAGAAACCTGGAACAACTATATAGATAATGTCTCCTTAAAAAAAATAAACTGTACACCATTAGGTGAAGGAAACCAGGTTTTTCCACTACTCTTAAGGTCATTAAGGGTGTATATAATTATATATATATATATATATATATATATATATATAAATATATATATATATATATATATACACACACACACACACACACACACACATGTCACACATGTCCTCTAAGAAGTAAAGATCCTGTGTTTAAACTATTTAGTACAATTATTTAAGTTTAAATTATTTAATATCTGATAAACTGAGCCTGGGTCAGTGTCTGATCAACAACTGTTGTAAACGTCCGTTTTACTGCCAAGTTGGTATATAACCAGAGTCTGGTTTTAACACATGAAAAACAGGCACGTCAGAATTTGAAAATTAACGCATGTAAATGAATGGCGTCTTTCACATCCAGTCCGGCGAGCACCTTTACACGGACACGTGAATCCGTCGTAGCACGCACTTCACGCCTGTACCTGCGTGCCCAAATTTCGGATAACTCAGCGCTTTTGCGGGCGCTTACCGCATGGGTTGTGCACGACTACAAAGAGATTTTATTTATGTTCAGATTAAAATTATAAACTAAACACATACTTTGCGCTGCACGGCGGGGTGGTGTTCTTGGAGATGGGAGAACAGGTTTGACGTATGTCCACCTTTAGCTGTGACTTTACGGCCACATTGATTATAAATCGGATAACCATCCTCGGGTGCGTTCGGCGGGTCTCTGAAATAGTCCCACACTGCTGATTTTAGTTTAGCCTTTTTTTAGGCGGACGGAGATTTGTTTATTCTGATGCACTTTCTGCTGTTCTCACCGCTGTGTGCTGAGCAGCTGAAGCGGAGCAGAGTTGCGCATGCGCGGGTGAGTTTCTCCGCTGGCTTGCGTTTTACCGGTAATAAGCAAACACACACGGTATGATAACCGTGCATTTTAATACCATGGTATACCGTGAAACCGGTTACCGCTGCAACCCTATGCGTGTGTTTATCAAACTAGTATATTTTAGACAGTTTTAAGTTGATTTCCAGTGTTGTTTTCGCCTGTTCTTTATTTAATGCAAAACTGACCGGTTGAAGCTACCGTTAGCTTATCGCGCTAATTTACCGGGTAAGCTAACGCGTATCTAGCCGACTTACAGCGTACCAAACGCGGCTGGAGCACTGAGGAAACCCCGCTAGGAAACTAAGATAACCCGGCCGTCCAGTATAAAACCTGTAACTGTTTTAAGTCACCGTGATTTAATGTGTAAATAGTTTAACTATTACATTGAATAACTGTAGATTAACCTGTAACTGAGTGCTTTAAATAGTTTAACTATTACATTGAATAACTGTAGATTAACCTGTAACTCAGTGAATGTAGAATTATGATAGTAGTGTCCATGAACTGCTGTTACTAATTCATGTTATTTTGACCCAGGGACAAAAGTGAGTACAGAAGCCTTTATAAAGGCTCGGGCAGAGTAAGAGGCTCTCTTCACTGGAGAGAAAAACTCTGCCCTGAGTGGATGGAGGTAGTTCCTGGTTTTCACTATACTACTGTAGCTTTATGTAAAGTAAAGTATTAAACATATATTTAACAGTGATGTTACCTGACCTTATTTCGTGAATATTTGATTTTACTTGTATGTTTGCTGGTGCTATAAGTTAGTTTTTTTTTCTTTAAATTTAATTAAGTCTCTCTCTCTCTCTCTCTCTCTCTCAGGACTGTGCTGCCAAAAATCGGCCTGGAGGGCAAAGTGGCCCCTCAGCAGGCCAGAAAAAAGTGTGATAACCTTAAATAAAAATACAAAGTAAGCAAAAACTATATTCGTGTTTTATTTTCTTGACTGTAACTAATGAATTGACAGAAAAAACTACACCTTTGTGGAAAAACATTCCACTTGGTATATAGAGATTCAGATATAGAGATTGCTTGAACTTATGCAATATTACATAGAAACAACACTTGCTTCTCAGTTGATCAGTAAATGTAAAGCTGGGAACAGACGGGAGGCTGATTTATATGCGGGTAAGACCAATACTTTAATAAATAACAAATAAACAAATAAACAAACAGGGGAATAACGAATATATCTATGTACATAAACAAACAACAGGGAGAAACGTAAAACAGATAATAACAAACAGGGCTAGGGATATATATATACAAAGGATAAATACGTAAATATATACAAAATAAACAAAGAAACAAACAGGAAATAAACGTGACTAGAAATAACGTGAATGACAATAAACAAGAGCGAGTAAATAAGAAACGTGGAGAAAGCAATAACGTGACGTGACAGACAACGGGGGAAAGGGGCAAAGGCCGACGGCTAAACATGGACTAAACTGTGCTATAAATAGGAACAAGAAACACTGAACACCTGGGGAAGGGGCAGAGCTACAAATTACACACACGTGATGGAAAAGTACTAGAGAAACACACTAGGAAAAGGGGAAAACACAGGAAAACATGGCGAGGGCGTAACAGTAAACAGTCGAAGAACGCTAGATTATGTGTAAACAAGTAATTCAGAAGGATGTGGAGAACAGGAACGAAATGTGTAAATAGATCAGTAAACACTGGGTACATTTGTATAAAACATTTGAATACATAAGGTATAAACAATCATGTATAAATACTCAGACAACTATGAAGAGCTTATTTTTACAAAATATAACCTAATAAAATAGACCTAGGCACACCAGCTAACACCTCAGCACAGAGCTCCTCTCGAAGAGCATTTCCATTTGATGTGTCTTGGACACCCTCTTCACTCTCTGTGTCTTCTTCACAACAATCTTCTTCAGGTGGCAGTTCATCTCCAGCACCCAGGCATATGTTGTGGAGAATGGCGCAGGAGGCAACCACTGTTGGCACAAAAGAGGGGTGCACTTCATGATTCCAAAGGCTCTTTCTATCACAGAACGTGCTTTTGAGTGGTACCTGTTAAACACCCTCTGTCTTTCATCCCTCAGTGGCCGCTTATATGGTGTGATGAGAGCCAGGGGCCTCTGAAAACATGGATACCCCCCATTTCCCAGCAGGAAAATGCTAGTCAGAGGGTAGACCGCAGTGCGATAAAGGGGGCTGTGTTTCAAGACCCTAGAGTCGTTTACAGAACCAGGAAATCCAATGTACACATCAAGCAATCTGGCCCGGTGGTCACACACAGCCTGGAGATGGATGGATGGATGGATGTAAAAAGTTTCCGATTTCGGTAGCATCCGGTGTCTGGCTCCTCCGGGGCTTTAATGCGTATGTGGCACCCATCTATAGCTCCCCTTGCTTTTCTCAAGGCAGGATTTTGAGAGAGCCTTTCAAAGCCCTGTCCAATTTCTTGCTGCTCTTCTGCAGTTGCTGGCACAGTGATGACCCTGCTCAAGATGCCCATCAGCTCCTCTGAGACTCTGTGGACAATTCTGCAGACAGTGGTCTTGGGGATGCTGAACGCCCTGGACACACAACAGAAATACCTGCACTTCAACAGTGTTGGGCACGTTACTTTGAAAAAGTAATTAGTTATAGTTACTCGTTACTTCTCCAAAAAAGTAACTGAGTTACTAACGGAGTTACTCCACTATAAAAGTAACTAGTTACCAGTAAGAGTAACTATCGTGTTACTTTTATTGTTCGCCCGTCAAAAAAAAAAAGGAAATCAATTATGTATTTACTATTATTATTATTAGAAAAATAACAAACGAAAATAAAATGTTGACAAAAATATAATTAACGAATATCAAAAAAAAAAAAAACGAAATTCTCCACACAACCAAAGAAAATTACTAAAACTTGTAATACTGAAAAAAAACGGAAAAACGCGTCTGAGGATGAAATTAAACAAACCAAGCCACACTCAAAGGAAATATGTATATATAAACAAAACAAAATAATGGACAAAAACAACAATCTAATGACCGTTAAAATGGTATTAATATAACAGCTTCACCAAAAGAGAATAGAGCTTAGATCGGGCCCAAAAAATCCGACCCGACCCAGACGGAGCCCGTGCACGTTCTGCCCGAACCATCACCATGAGTGATTTCTAGTATGAGCTCACAGGTAAAGGTTCTCACACACTGTATCTCCTGTTTCTCTTTCATCTGCCATGCGCTCATATTGACCACGCCAAACCACATAAACCACAGGCACAGCGGCCAGAAGCTTTAGTTCACTGGAAAGAGGAGGGGTTAACCAGGGCAAAGCGAAATTAAAAAAAAAAAAGCGGCTAAAGTAACCTGCAGTAACGGGGTGTTGGAAATGGTAACGGCGTTATAGTTACAGTCAGAGTAATTTGTTAGATTACTCCTTACTGAAAAAAAGTAACGGCGTTAGTTTTAACGCCTTTAATCCCAACACTGCACTTCAATTACAGGTCCCCACCCATGATGGCGTTCCTGAGAGAGCATTTTGAGCAAAATGGCCAGTGACTCCCGTTTCAACCGAAAATCTGGTTGAGTGTCTTCCTCAGTGTGAAAATAGAGGTTGAGCAGAGGAATCGACTCATTCACAGAGCAGTAGCGAGTTCCTTGGTATTCATTCTGGGGTGGAGAAGTAAAGTTAAAATTATGTTTATAACATGACTGGGTATGGTATAAATGTATGGCACATGCTAATTTGCATATAATTTGTAATTTTCAGGTAAGTATTGTTTCAGTGAAAGCTAAATTAGTTTTGCTATTTAGTTCTGTTTTTGTTTTAATAGTTTTAAAATAAAAAAATAATATTTGCTAGTCTTTTTTTGTCACTATCACATTAGAGCTAGTAGGTATGGGCAAGTAAATTTCACATTATTTAAATAAAATTTCTGAAGCTTGTTTGTGTGTGTGTCTTATGCAACTAAAGTGTTAAATTAACCAAATAAAAAAAGGTTAATTTAATGGCTGATGGTTTATTCATAGACTAATTATTATATTATTATTAAACTAATTGTTATTTTGTATCGTGGTTGCATTTCTCATACATTTCTACAAAGCATATAATAAACTGGTCCTACTGTTGAGTGTAAAGTAATGTTAGAGAGGAAATTGTATACATTAAAATAATCATGAATATTTATATTTTAATATTACCTGTAATATATGGGCGAGTACATAGCGCCGGATACGCCTACTCCGTAGAGCGCATCGCTCCTCTTCACACAACAATTCCCACAGAAGTGCTAAAGCAAAATTAATACCTGCCGCCTCTGGAGGCTCCATTCTGCTCTGAGGTAAATCACTGGTACAAACTGAGGTAAGCTAAGTGGCTAACTTGAGTGAGCGCTCTGAGTAAACGGAGCCCACGAGCGAAGCACACTGGACGTGATGACGTATGCTGACTCTGAAGGGTGTCCCGAACTTATTGGTGAAAATGCTGCCGAATGAGGGAGCTGCCTTTGAAGGCAATGACTACCTAGGCAGCTCCCTTCAGATTGGACCGCAGCTAAAATCTGTTTTAATGACGTTAATAAACACCACTGTCACAGCGCTAGTCGCAGTTTCACTGCAGCGAGGGACGAGGACGTGAATCACTTATCTAACCAGCCTGTACTGATTTCTGCCCCCATTAACCCTTTCAATAACCTCCAATATCCTTTAATAGTCTTCAGTAGCCTTCAACAGTCTAACCTTGCAGCCGTGGTGTGTCCACTAATCTCCGTAGTTATAAACATCATGAGGTTATCCGCGCGCTAACTGACCTGTTTATAATGTAATCCGAGCAGTGACTAAGGCTGTGTCTCAATTCAGGGGCTGCATCCTTCGAAGGATGCGGTCTACGAAGGTGTGTCCTTTGAAGGATGGGTAGGCTGCAGCGGCTCTACTGAAATGGGACAGTCTACCCTACGGAGTATTTCCTGTTTCAAGTTTGAGATTCTACCCGCCACAACTAAAGTCAGAGCTGAGAAATGAGCCAGAGATTTTGATTCTAGTTTTGTTTCAGACCACAAAATACCAAATTAATTAAGTCCAGGTTAATTAACTGTGCAAATACTTAAATGTTTTAAATGTGAAAGGGTGGAACTGAACATAAACAAACAAAAGGGCATTTGAAATGAAGTTGGAAAAAAGAGAATAAATTAAAATAAAGTATGTTATATTATGTATTATATATATTATGTAGTATTATGTATTTTACACACACACACACACACACACACACACACATATATATATATATATATAGTACCCGTTTTTCTGCGCTAGAAATGGGCACCCTCTTTACGTTTAGACTCTTTGGTCCATTTTTTGCGCTAGAAACGCGAACCCTCTCCGCTTTTAGACTCTTTAGCCCATTTTTCTGTGCTAGAAATGCGCACCCTCTCCGATTTAGACTCTTTAGCCCATTTTTTTTCGCTAGAAATGCGCACTGTCTCCGCTTTTACACTCGTTGGCCTGTTTTTCTGCGCTATAACTGCGCACTCTCTCCGCTTTTAGACTCTGGTCGGTTTTCTTGCGCTAGAAATGCGCATCCTCTCCGCTTTTAGACTCTTTGGCACGTTTTTCTTGCGCTAGAAACGTGAACCCTCTCCGCTTTTAGACTCTTTAGCCCATTTTTCTGTGCTAGAAATGCGCACCCTCTCCGATTTAGACTCTTTAGCCCATTTTTTTGCGCTAGAAATGCGCACTCTCTACGCTTTTACACTCGTTGGCCTGTTTTTCTGCACTATAACTGCTCACTCTCTCCGCTTTTAGACTCTGGTTGGTTTTCTTGCGCTAGAAATGTGCATCCTCTTCGCTTTTAGACTCTTTGGTCTGTTTTTCTGCGGTACAACTGCGCACCCTCTCCACTTTTAGACTCTCTGGCCCGTTTTTCTGCGCTAGAAATGTGCACCCTCTTCGCTTTTAGACTCTTTGGGCCGTTTTTCTGAGGTACAACTGCGCACCCTCTCCACTTTTAGACTCTTTGGCCCGTTTTTCTGTGCTAGAAATGCGCACCCTCTTCACTTTTAGACTCTTTGGTCCGTTTTTTTGTGCTAGAAACGTGAACCCTCTCCGCTTTTAGACTCTTTAGCCCATTTTTTTTGCGCTAGAAACGTGCACCCTCTCCGCTTTTAGACTCTTTAGCCCATTTTTCTGCGCTAGAAATGCGCACCCTCTCCGCTTTTAGACTCTTTAGCCCATTTTTTTGCACTAGAAATGCGCACTCTCTCCACTTTTACACTCGTTGGCCTGTTTTTCTGTGCTACAACTCACTACAAGTCTCCTGCTGATCTCTGCAGCTAGGCTGGGAGGTCAGTTCACTCCGCTGTACCATTAGCTTAAAGTTAGCATTTTTCTTATTACGACTCTTAAACGATCTCATGATTCAGAGGATCTTGCTTAGGCATGGAAGCCATACGAGGACTACAGAATGACGCACAACTTCAGCGGTCTATTTGCAGGGTGGTGAAGTTAAAAATGAAAATTGGAAAATGAAAAAGTAAAGTGGAAAAAGAAAAGTAAATCACCAGCTAATCTTCCTTTGCGTTTGTCTTTTTATTTTGGCACTTATAGCACCGTCCACGCCAAACACTGAATCACAAAATGTCACTTTACTATTGTTTTTTTTTTTAATTGTGTTTTCATTTTAATTCTGTCAGACATGTATCCCATTGCGAAGACTAATAATAAAAACTTTATCATTTCCAGCAGATGGAGATAGTTAGCAGGCTCTGAAGTGTGTGTGTGCGTGTGTGTGTGTGTGTGTGTGTGTGTGTGTGTGTGTGTGTGTGTGTGTGTGTGTGTGTGTGTGTGTGTGTGTGTGTGTGATGCTGTAATGTAATGTAAAGTGAGTGAAGTGATCCTGAGCAGAATCTCCGCGCTGGTTTCCAGATAAAGGCCGGTACCGCGTCTCAGTCTCAGAGTCTCCGGGTCTGGACCTCGGTTCGGTTAGAACGGGCGGGGGATGGATCTGAACTAGACCGGGTAGGTGGAGCTGAGGTACGGGTCAGTGATGATGAGAGCCCCGCTGCTGGGGCTGGGGGTCGGTCAGGGCGCGGGTCAGGTGCCCGTCTGATCCTCCTCCGCTGTGGGAGCGCATGTTGGAGTCCGGGGGGAGCGGGAGGCGGGAGCGGCGGAGTCAGCCCGCGGAGGATCCTCAGAGTCTCGGTCTGGGAGATGAGTGAGACCCCCGGCCGCTCTCCGCGTCTGAAACATGGCCAAAAACACCTCGCTCTACTTTCGCATAGTGGAGGGACGGAACCTGCCCGCCAAAGACGTGTGAGTCCAGTTTCTCCTATTCACCTATAGCGTGTAGTTCACCCATCTAACTAACGGGTTTTAGACAGTATATCGTTTCCTGAATGTTACATTTAACGGTCGTACAACGTTCAACCAGTCAAGTGTTCTGGGTTTAATTAAAACGTTTTTATTCAACATTTTCTAATGTGCTGGTAACATTACCTTTCTCCCAGCACTTCATGGGGTTGAGAAAAGTCACAGCGTTGATGTGGTTGACAGAACGTTTGTGGCTTGTGAAAGAAGATATGTTTAGTTAAAAAGACGATTGTTTATGTGAGATCTTGTACACGTTTTCAACCACTTGAAAATGACGTGTTTTCTCCTCTTATTTTTAACTAAATTGTAACATAGTTTCAAGCCCCTGTCATGTTTTCAACGTATTTCAATAATATAGGGTACATAGTCTGTTAGTATTAATCGAGCTGAGAGCGTAGGAAACGTTCTAATAACGTTGCAATGAAAACCATTATTATAACTCCTGGAACATTCTGTAACGTTACAGACTAACCTTGAATTTTACGTTATTTATTTATTTTCACCCATTGAGTCACTCATTGGGTGAATGAATACTAGTGTCTAAAACTGTGTTTTGATTTCTCTTGTCAAGTTCAGGGACCAGTGATCCCTACTGCATTGTCAAAGTTGACAACGAGGTTGTGGCCAGGTGAGTCTCAAATTCTCATCTGTGTGTGTGTGTGTGTGTGTTTGTGTGTGTGTGTGTGCACGTGTGTGCGCGCGTGTGCTCTTAATGTGTGTGCGAATAAATGTGAGAAAATATCTATTTGTTGATATTAGCAGGAACATGACATTATGATATATATTACAATACTGGGGTTATGATTCAATTTATTGTGATACTGTAAGCAAGGCAATATATTTTACTGTTCATTGTGTAATTACATTTTTAAAATAACAATTTTTTATATATAAAAAAAACATGGGATCTAATGAAAGTATACAACAATGTTATTACTGTCTGTCACCGATCTTTACTAGGGTTGGGTATCACAGTGCATCTTATGATACAACATGATCACGATTCTGTGACGCCACACACAGCCATTAATGTCTAAACCACTGGCAACTAAAGTAATTACAAGTGAAAATGTCCAAATTGTGCCCAATTAGTAATTTTCTCTGTCATCTCACTCAATAGAGTTACAAGGTTCCAGGTGTTTTGGGTCCAAATCTCTCATACTGGACACTGGATATTCAACATACTGTAGCACTCTCTCTGGATGTGAGAAACAAAATTATTGCTCTCCATTAAGATGGCCTAGGCTATAAGAACTTGCTAACACCCTGAAACTGAGATACAGCACAATGTTCACGGTCATATAACAGTTTTTCAGGACGGATTCTACTTAGAACAAGTCTCTCCAGGTTTAGTTAAAGAAGTTAAGTTCATGTGTTAAGTGTAATATCCAGAGGCTAGTTTAAAAAAAAAAATAGACACATGAGTGCTGCCAGCATTGCTGCAGAGCTTGAAAAAGTGGGAGTCCCCATTAAACTGTCATAGCAGTAAGCTTCTTCTGAAGCTGATGCACAAGACAGCCTAAAACAGTTGGCTGAAGTCAAACAATCCAAGAGCATGGAATCCTGGAACCATGTCCTGTGGTCTGAAGAGAAGAAGCTAAAGGTAAAGATGGTGGTCAGGGTAAGCATGTCTCCAGGCCTAAACCCAGTTGAGCACCTCTGGGGGATCCTGAAGCAGAAGAAGGTGGAGGAGGACAAGGTGTCTAACAATCCCAGCACTTTGATGTCGTCATGGAGAAGCTGAAGATGATTCCAATAGCAACCTGGGAAGCTCGGGTCAATTCAATACCCAAGAGAGTTAAGGCAGTGTTGGAAAATAATAGTGACCACAGGCCTAATTTTTACTTAGGGGTGTACTCACTTTTGTTGCCAGTTGTTTAGACATTAATGGCTATGTGTTGAGTTATTTTGAGGGAACATCAAATTTACTCTGTTAAATAAGCTGTACACTGATTATTTTACATTGTATTAAAGTGTTGTTTATTTAGTGCTATCCCATGAAAAGTATATGAAAATATTTACAAAAATGTAAGGAGTGTAGTCACTTTTGTGTGATTTTTATCCTTTTATTTTTTTTTTATTTACATTAGTTTGTATGTTAGTTTGAACAGAGCTATCATTAACTGTTAGCCCTAACATGACACAACAATTATCTGTAAGCTGTATTTCACATATCCACCTTAAAAGTTAAACTGGACTTCACTGCACTTTCAATCAATTTTTGAAATTGATTTTGTGAATGTTAATTATATGTGTGATTTATAATGATGGATTTATTAGTGTTTCTGATGTATTTCCCAGTAAATACTATATAATATTATTATATAATGAACCATATAATTAATCATTTTCCAAAGAGATAAAATTGACATTGAGCCAATTTAGATCAACCTCTACAACCTCTCCAGTTTAGTCCAGACCTCTACAACCTCCCCAGTTTATCATGTGATCTCTTGGTGAAAATGAATTGGGCACCCCTGCTTTATAATATCACAATTTCATTATATCATAATCATCATCTGCCACTGTTATCAGTGCTGCTTAAACACATGAGTAGTTCCTATTGTCTGTCACAGTGTGGAGTATTAAAGAGACGAGTGAAGGGGGGGCTCTTTCTTGTGTGATCTCTCTGGCGTCACCCCCCATTTAGTCCAGTATCACAGAGAACCTGATCTGTTACTGCCCTTTAAGACACCAGCAGGTTACCATGGAGAAACGCATAAATTATTCCACAGGACAACCCTCTCTTCTCAGAAGCATGGCATGTGTTTGTGTGAAGGAGACGGTGTGTGTGTGCACGCGCACGTTCTCCCGCTTCCAGATTACGTATTGTAATAGTTGGGTGAGCAGCACACCTGGCGCGGTGTGCTGTGCATACTGAACACGTCTCATGCTTTTGAAATGGAAATGGTTTTTCGTCCTTTAGAGATCGTTTGAATCGATTTATTGTTCCCCGTCATCACCAGTTATGACCGCATTAATTGTTTTTCAGCCTCCAAACAGCTTCTCATTCTTTCTTTGCAGACATGTGACCCCATTCCACACCCATCCACTCACTAGGATCCTTTGATCTTTCTGCGTCTTTGCCCGCTCATGATTCACTGTGAGCGCTTGTAAACCCTGCACACCTGGAGAACTTCAGATAAACTTGTGCTGAATATACAGTGTCAGTTTCCCAGACAGGGATCAAGCCTAGTCATTTATTTTATATGCTTTTCATTAGATAATCTCCATTTAAAATGCTGTTGAGTCCTGAACTCTGCTTAATCCAAGTCTGGGAAAGTTCCTCTTTTAAAAGCTGTTGTGCTGTTGTAACATCAAAACCATGTACCTTTAACCCACTTTTAAAAATGTGTGTAGGGGGCGCCGAGTGGTCCAGCGGTCTAAAGCGCTGCCACTATGAGCAGGAGGTCGCAGGTTCAAACCTGCACATGCAGCTTTGCCATCAAGCTTTGCACATGCAGCTTTGCCATCAAGCTGCCGGCGCTCAGAGGAAGCACAAATGGCCCTGCTCCCTCTGGGTGGGTAGATGGCATTCTCTCCCCACATCACTCCTAGGGTGATGTCCGCAGCACAGGGCGTCTGTGAGCTGATGTATCGGAGCCGAGTCGCTGTGCTTTCCTCCATGTGCGGCTGTTCGGAAATGCTGCATCAGCAGCAGCTCTAAAAGAAGCGGTGGCTGGCTTCACATGTATCGGAGGAAGCATGTGTTAGTCTTCACCCTCCTGGTGTGTTGGGGCATTACTAGTGATAGGGGGAGTGAGCAGGTTGGGTAATTGGCTGTGTAAATTAGGGAGAAAATGGGAAAAAATTGGAAATAAAATTATAAAAAAAAAACTGTGTGTAAACTTAATACGCATTAAAGGTGAGAGTATGGTTGGGCAATATCCACAATTTTTATACATCACCACGGTATACAGTATTACCAGTGTATTACCAGATAAGCTGTTTAAGCCCTTTGTTTATTTTGCTTCAAAACCATCCAATTCTGAGTTATGTTTAACCTGAAAAATGATCAAATACAGATTTCACTTTGTTTACAGATTAAGGATGTTTTCACACTGACCTTGTTTGGTCTGAACCAAAGTAGCATGTGTAAAAGAGTTTGGTTCTAGTGATCATGGTCCGGTTCGTCTGTAGTGTAAAAGAATTTCTAGATTGTTCAGAATTTCAGACCAATCACAGGAAGTTGAGGCAGTCTTTAAACAAATCAGAAAAAAAATAATCAGTGTTGTGCCGAAATCTGACTTACCTTGGCGTGCAGGTGCTTCACACAGCATTATGGACACTGGGACTGGAAATTCATTTATTTACTGTGACAGTTAGGGGTGGGCGATATGGTCCTAAAATTATATCGTGATATTGCATGGTATTTTTGCGATAACGATACTCTTGGTGATATGACAAAACATTAAAAACATTGAAAAATATTTCAAGAATACACTACTACAACAAACTGAATTTTTTATTGTAATTTAGATATTAAAAATAAGAAAAAAAATCATCAGATTGTAACAGAAGTCAACGATTCAGAATGTCATGATACTAATAATGCACTCCAAATGTCTCCATATATCCAGGATTGAAGTAAAATAAATGATGCTGGACAGATATGATCTGTCTCTAGTAGATGTATAATGGGCAATGAGAACAGTGTGAATTTTTCTTTTAGTAAAAACAGCAAAAAGTAGTACCCTTATGTGATAATTAGGAGTGGGTAAAATGGTGTGATATTTCAGGGTATAATATCATTCACAATAGGGCTGCAATGATTTTTTTGTTTTCATTGCAGCTTTATTGTCGACTAATCGTTAATTTGTAACAGTACCGCATTACACAAAGTGATGGGAGATGGGAGTAAATGGCTCACTCCAAAACTGCCCAAACACTACAGATCATATTTTTAACCACTAAATATCAGCACTTTACATTTTTAAACAACATCTAGACATTTAAATGCCTTTTAAATCTGATATTAAGCTGTTTCTATTGTTCTATGATTCTATCGAAGAGATGGAGAACATGGCAGAAATAATCGTTGACTAATCGAAAAAATAATCATCAGATTAGTCGACTACCAAAATAATTATTAGTTGCAGCCCTGGTTTACAATATTCAACAAATGTTGCCGATATTAATGCGTACTATACAATATGGCACAGATAAGATACCTTTCTTTCTAAACCTTTATTTATATGTTATTTATAAACCTGAGGATAATCTTATTCTCATTCTGCTGCGGAGACAAAGCTAGAATTTAGCACAACATCTAGTAAAGCAACTCGACTTTTAATAATATGAAGTATGTAGAGATTCTGCCGACGTAGCTGATGATGAAGCCATGTGGTGCTTTCTAGGTCTGGTGCGCCAAGTTTGCTTGCAGGATTCGGTGCAGCGAAAAGTTGAGCCGAGACGAACTTTTTTCAAATTAATCTTTCCAATACGATACAGAGTGCTTTCATGTCTGATGATGCGATGGAGTAAAAAGCAATGTTAGACAAAAATAATAGAGCAAGTGGATGGACAGAACGCAGAAATAAGTCTTTTTTTCCATGGTGTTCCATGGTTCTGAAGCTCACTTGCTAAACTAGCATTTAGTACACATAGACTTTTTATTAATTTATTTAATTTTTTTATTTTTGCAGGTTTTTACTAACTAACCTGAGTACTGATGATAAAAACGTGTGTCTGAGAGAGAGTGTGTAAATTTTTACTTAAATAGATAGTACTAACTAACAGGCTAACAGCTAAAACCACAGCTAAATGAGGTTTAAATCCCACTCGACTAGAAGATAAAGCTTCAAATCTGTGCACACAGTCCAGTGCTTAAATGCATATAAATGAATGAGCTATTTTGACCTGTATTAGCAACACAGACCGAGACATCCTCATTTAGAGATACTGTATACAATGTTATATATAATGTTATAATGCTGCTGTTTACAGTATAACTGTTATACTGCCCAACCCAAATAAGAGAGCTGTTTCCTTTATTTGTAAATATGTTGTCACACAGTCTGAACACAACTTTGCTAATGTTCCCCCTGAAGGACGGCCACCGTGTGGAAGAACCTGAATCCATTTTGGGGAGAAGAATACACTCTACATTTGCCAATGGGCTTCCATACACTCACCTTCTACGTCATGGACGAGGACACTATAGGGTGAGTCTAACTCATTTACATCAACATTATTAGTTATTACAGTTATTTTATGAGTGAGGCTTGTGGCTGGCAGGAGACACTGCAGAATAAATAGAATTGTGTGTTAACAGACACTTAAGTGACTTAAATCCACTGAAATCACTTCTACATTCAGTGCAGGAGACCCCACATGCGTATTTCAGCTGCAGGTCAGGGGCGTGTTTCCCGAAAGTGACCAATCTTAGCGAATAACAAACGAACTAACGCATGACGTGAGAAAACAAACAAGCCACTTCTGCAAGTGTTTCCCAAAGAGCCTGAGACAAAACACAATCATTGATTCAACATTTCTAAATATGGTGTGCTTATTGGGTATTTTACCACAAAAAACATAGAAATGTGTTGTAATCAATATCACTATACACATTCTTAAATTCATAAATTCAAATAACAATTGGGTGTACGAAGGCTTTGTAAAATACATGAGACACACACGACTAAATAGATTTATATATAGAGAGAGAGACAGTTTTGACTGAGGTTAAAGCTGCTGGGACCTATAGGACCAGGGATATACCCAATGTTAGGCAAATGTATTTAGTTGTCCTGTAATTCCTGGCCTGGTGATTTGATATCAGTGCGTGCTGTCACAGTTACAGAATACACGGACATGGAGACAGCAGCTTTGTAAGGCCTTGACCATCACAAGTTGCCTGCAGGAATTCTTTTATTGCATTTATTGCAGCATTGATGTCAAGAGCTCTACCATCACTAATCTGAATTTGAATACTTTATGCATTGGTTTAATGCAGAGTTTACTGTATAATATAATATAATATAATATAATATAATATAATATAAATAGTTTCAACCACGCAAATAATAACAATTATTGTTTATGTTTGCAACCTCAGTATAGGCGTCTCTGGTGTTTATTCCACTTAAAGAGGTACTTTCAGAATAACGACTGGGCCAGGTTAATCGTTAATTTGCGAGCAAGTTCACATAGGGTTTGGGAAACACTCTTTAATTAACGATGTTCTAAGCTTTATTAAGCTTTTTGGAAACCCGCACCAGATTAATGTTTTTAGCTTTCATAAGACAAAATCATGGCACATCCATACTAGGTCCTGTCCCATGACATTTGTTACGTCAGTGTATATTTGAAAGTGTCTTGCATGACATTGACAGTAGTTATAAATAAGGATTAGAGAAGGAAATGTCAATTTGCTGTTTATCAAATTGGCTTATTTTCATGCAAAATACATGCTCATCAATATCTCTCTCTACTATTTCTCTAATTAACCAATCCTGAGAGCAGCACAGCTGCAGCCACTCACTCATTATCAGCTAGTCATGGCTACATGCTCGACTTGACTCTGTCTGAGTTTTATAGATAGTTCCAGATGATACAGTGCAACTTTCAGACCATACAGTGAATAGCAGAGCCAACAAACACCACTAACCACACAAAACTGCAAACGTTTTTAGTGCTGGATAAGCAGCTCTTTATCATTGTGTTTCCACTTAAAGCTCCACAGTGTTGTATCTACAGGAGATTCACAGACTCGGTCAGCTGGAGTTTCACAGTGTTTTAATATGGTCACTTGTAAAAAGTAAAGTACATTTCACTGTTTCATTACTTTTAAATTCAAACCAGTCTTGGACATTAACTCTTTACATATATCTCCTGAAAGCGTAAAATAAAGTAAAGTAAAATATAAAATATGTTAAATGATAAATACAGGACTTATTTTTTGCACTGGTTGAGCAGGAGACTTTTATTTTGACACATAGCATACTGGATTAGCTGCAATGGCAAACGGCTCACCGGCGACGGTAACTGTAGTTCCGAGCTAAATAATCACTGTTTTTTAATAACAGATCTGTGGTTTGATATTCGGTTGGCTGTAGTTCACTTGAGATTACTTAATACATTCAAAATACCGGACTACAGCTGATGGCCTGATGCTAGTTAGGCTAACATACTGCAGATATTAATGGAGATGGCTAACGGCTAACTGGCGATGCTAACTGTATTTCCAAACTAAATTAGTCACTGTTTTTAACAGCAGATGGGTGTGTTTGTACTGGTTAGTGTTTGTAGATCCTGTGGTTTTATAGGATATGTGGATTATGACCTTTACAACACCAGAACAAAGCTGTCTGTTCTGTGCTAGCTAGGCTAACAGGCTGCTGGTGTTAATCTGTTCACCCCTCGGACGCTGACCTAAAAATATTACATGTAGCCGTTCTGCTGTTCGGCGTTTCCAAAGTGAAAACTCTCCAGATAACATAAAAATTTTTGTTAGACAAACAGCTAAAGTTACTGATTCAGCCTCAGACTGAAGCTGCTGGGGGTTCAGGGTAAACTGTGGAACTGGAATCCGGATTAGTGATGCATTCATGTTAATGTTACAGGGGGTTTATTGTCCAGCTCAAGCAGCGGACTGGAATGTGGATCGGTAAGTGGATCGGTCACGCTCGCCGATATCCCATTTGTCAAATTACGTCAATATTAGCCCCGATACCGATATTGTATCGGATCGGTCCCATCTCTAACTTATATCCACATTTGACGCCAAGTATCAGTAATGTATCACAAACTAAATAATAAGACCCATCCCTATAGACCACTGAAGTCGCGTCGCAATTTTGTAGTCGGCGCCATGTTGTTTATGACCATATTTGGGGTTCCGTGTCTAAGCGGTCCAAGTAAATGGTGAATTTTATGGGCTTGTTAAAAACTGGCCTCTGTCACATTCTGTGATAAATAAATATGTTCAGAACCCTGTACGTGTTACTCTGTGTACATTTACCTCCTTAATATCACTGGATCCTCTGAATTTCAAGATCATTTAAGGTTAGTAATCAAAAAAATGCTAACTTTAAGCTAATGCTTAACTGACGTCACAGCATCGCGGCTGGAAGAGACCCTGGACTGGATGCTGCATAACACCAGTGAACTCCGGTCCGATCACGTTTTGGATTATTATGCTTCTTCACAGAGGATCATTAAAGCATTTAAACAGGTGAAAACTCTTCCAGTAATGCTGAGCAGTGTGATGTTGAGCAGTGTATTCTGTGTTAGAGCTTTAAAAGACAGATAATAAGAGAAAGTGGATCTCAGTTCAGGATCAGCGCTTCACTGAAGGGTTTAGTATTTAATTACGGTCATTAGTTTATACTAATTACTACACCTGACTAGAGGCCGACCGATCGATCGGCCAGCCGATTTAATCGGCCGATTTTTGTTATTTTTTTATCAATCGGCATCGGCCGATTTTCTTATTTGGCCGCGCCGATTTTAATCCGGCACATCTGCGGGCAGCTACTTGGAACGCAGCGCAAGGTTTCAAGAGTGAGCAAGACTTTCAATGGGTAAGGCATCCATTTTTACAATCCAGTGTCCCAAAGTCTATATTTTCTCTCATGATTAGTAATCTGTGATGTTGCTTCATTTACTGAAAAAGAATAGAATTTCAACTGCATCGGTGTTGTAGCATTTCTCTCCAAACGAAACTATGCTTAGCCTTGATGGCAGGAGTGCATTTGGAATGCGCCCTGACTATGCAAGGCAAGCCCTATCTATAAGCTCTAGTATAAAATAACTGACGTCTCTTCTTCAGAAACGAAAATCTAAGTAAATAAAATCTAATTAACACTTGATATTTTCAGTATTTAAATTATTTTTAGACGAAATGAAAAAGGGCAGGACTAAAACTGTTTAAGGATATTCGCAGCATCAGCTGCGCTGAAATAATAATTACTGGTTAGTCAGGATTATTAGAGGACTGTACTTCTCCTTATATATAAACAGTGTTGGGCACCTTACTTTGAAAAAGTAATTAGTTATAGTTACTCGTTACTTCTCCAAAAAAGTAACTGAGTTACTAACGGAGTTACTCCACTATAAAAGTAATTAGTTACCAGTAAAAGTAACTATCGCGTTACTTTTTATTATTCGCCCCTCAAAAAAAGGAAATCAATTATGCATTTACTATTATTATTAGAAAAATAACAAAAATAACAAACGAAAATAAACCCAAAATGTTGACAAAAATATAATCTAACGAATTTCAAAAAAATAAAACGAAATTCTCCACACAACCAAAGAAAATTACTAAAACTTGTAATACTGAAAAAAGCGGAAAAACGCGTCTGGGGATGAAATTTAACAAACCAAGCCACACTCAAAAGAAATATGTATATATAAAACAAAATAATGGACAAAAACAACAATTTAATGCCCGTTAAAATGGTATTAATATAACAGCTTCACCAAAAGAGAATAGAGCTTAGATCATGCCCAAAAAATCCGACCCAGCCGGAGCCCGTGCACATTCTGCCCAAGCCCGAACCATAAACTGTCATTATGAGCCTGACCCGATCCGCCCCATAAACTGTCTGTTTTCGGGCTGATTGAATGAGCGAAATATAATCAGAATTATATTAATTAACACTGTAACATAGAAGCATAGAACTATTATTTAATTTAAATGATTTTTAAGAACAGCTACACACAATGCTGCAAGTCAAACGCGGAGGCGTTCACGTGCGCCCAGAGCTACGTGATTACAGTTTTCATTTTTATTATAGTTTAATTTTATTTTGTTTTTATTTTTTCTGTTCATTTTAGGGTGGGCTTGCTAGCGCGAGCGCTTTACACAAGAACTAACGGACCACGAGTGCCGCGCGCTCGGCACAACAACTCCCGCTGTACAACTCCGCTGTACAACAGCACTTATAAATAAATTAAACACAAAAATGAGGGTATTCTATCAGTAATTTCAGTTCGTTTTAGTTAGTTTTATAAACACAAAATACAGTTCGAGATAGTTATGTTTTTCCTTTTAATTACCGTTTTTATTAGATTCAGTTAACACAAATGTTTTTCACTTTCAATTTTCGCTATTTCGTTCGCTTTAGTGAACAATAATAATTGGTTACTTAGCAACATTGTGATTATCACACCAGAGCTTTATATAAAATAAAAATAGGAGCCTGATTTCGGGTCGGTCCTCAGGTCAGGTGGGATTCGGGCAGAGAATCTAAGCTCTAAAATAGAAAGCAGCAGCACCACAAAAACCGGAGCAGCTAAAAAGAGCTTAACGTCCTTAATTCGGAACTTGGGTTGTCCACAGCAATCACTGAATTGATTAGAGCACGCAAATCGTCACAATTGTGCCTCACTTCACCACGCCAAACCACAGGCACAGCGGCCAGAACCTCAAGTTCACCGGACAGAGGAGGGGTTAACCAGGGCAAAGCGAAGTAAAAAAAAAAGTTCATAGAGCTGCTAAAGTAACGTGCAGTAACGGGGTGTCGGAAATGGTAACGGCGTTATAGTTACAGTCATAGTAATTAGTTAGATTACTCGTTACTGAAAAAAAGTAACGGCGTTAGTAACGCCATTACTCCCAACACTGTATATAAATAAGCTTTATTGTAAACGAATTAATAAAACAAATAGTTTCTAAAATAATGGAGTTAAAATAAAACATCTCTTTTTCCTTCACTACAAACAGACATTAAATCATGCCGCCTCCTGCTGTTCTGCTGTAAAACTCACCCGTTTAAAGCGGTTTGCGCTGTTAGATATTAAATGAAACGATGAGCAGAATTTTCTGTTTTGTCAGGTTCTACTTTAGAACCCCCTCCAGACTTTTCTGATAAAAGCTCATTTTATCCTGAACCTATAAAGTCCGCGCTCTTCAGCTTTCTCAACTCATTTTCCGCTCACGCACCGAACCTCCAGTACAGCTGATGAGACGCGTTTCTCTGGCTAAGGAGCTCATTTGAAGAAGAAAAAAAAACAGATAAAGCTATATTTAAATTACAGCACCTGTCTGTTTTTGCATTATTTATAATTTTATTCTTAATTTAAACGTCACCCATTTTTGTAAAATAATAGCTGCAGCCCTAATGTGAACATTTTATAACATTGTCCTCCCATGTCCATTCGTTTTCAACTGCATGGAGTTGAAGAAGAAATGAGCTTTGCCGTTTTGGAGTAACTATCTAAAGTTGTCACATTATGGAAGTCTTCTTGCACTCTGTTAAACATATTAAAATGAATAATTAATAGACTAACAGACTGCAACAAGTCATACATTTGTTAATTAGTAGGCCCCTACAGTAAATTTTATATAATAGCCAACATAATATTTCTACTATAAACATGAATATATAGTGTATATAGAACATATGTTATATAATGAATAAAATAAAATGTTATGGATAATACAATCTAAATAAAATTAATATTTTTTTTATTAACATATAATGATATAGTAACATTAAAGTCACTATAAAATGCTAACCTTATTTTCAATAAATTGTGTGAAGTTTACAACTGTTGTGCCTCCTCTTACTAGTATGATTTTAAGCATGCCAAATAAATATAATACGATAGCATATCGGCCCTAAAAATCGGCAGGTCACATCGGCCATCGGCTGACTCTGACCACTAATGATCGGTATCGGCATCGGCCTTAGAAAAACCCATATCGGTCGGTCTCTACACCTGACCCAAATAATCAACTAACGACTAACTAATCAACTAATCAACTAACTACCTGCCGTCTCTGAGGCGACAACGAATCAGAAACACCAATTTATTTCACTTCATAATAAAGACGGTAAATGTTAAAACGCTTTACAGCAGGTTCTGGAGTATTACTGACCTGTTTTAGTGATTTTATGCTGTGACACTCTCAGCTCTCCTCAGTAAGGGCAGTTAGTTCATTAGTTGGCTCAGCTGCGTTTAATACGCTGTATAGTTACGGCCGGAGTTAGCAGGTGTTAAGCCGAAAAGAGTCCCCCGCTGATCTCTGCAGCTAGGCTGGGAGGTCAGTTCGCTCCGCTGTAGTATTAGCTTAAAGTTAGCATTTTTCTCATTACGACTCTTAAACGATCTCGTGATTCAGAGGATCCAGTGATGTTCAGGAGTAAAATGTACACAGAATAAAACGTACAGGGGTCTGAACAGATTTATTTAACACATAATGTGATAGAGGCGGGTTTTTAAAAACCTTATTCATTGTTTTCATAGGGAAAAAACAATTAGACACGGAAGCCATAAGAGGACTACAGAATGACGCACAACTTTCACAGTGGTCTATGCAGTACCACGAGGACCTATTTGTATGTCTGATTGTGTAAGTGTATATGTATGTGTATGAATGCGAATCTTAGGATTCAATGCCAAAAAATAAAAAGCCCCCTATGTGAAATTGAGCTCCTCTGAGACCCTCTGTATTTCTCAGGCCAGGAGTGCCTGTGATTTTCCCCGCGGTTTTAAACCACTGTGTGTGTGTGTTCATTAAATCAGTGCAGACTTGTACAGTGAGTGTTCACAGATCTTTAGTCAAGAATTCTGGCAGCGCAGATGCACTAAGCAGCCTGCAGTCATTAGCGCTCAGTGGCAGGATGAGTGACGGGTCTCGTGTGAGGTGGACAGATGAATGGCGGGCGTTAGAGTAGGAGGACGTGGTCATGTTTGCACTGCCGTTGCCTTCACAACAAAGCCCTTCTGCTCATGAGCTGAGCTTTCACAGCTTGTTAGCATCTCTGTTTGCAAACGCCATGTTCCCTCGAACACACACGCATACACACAGATGGTGTGCCTGTTTAAGGAATTCATAACCGCATCGTTAATCTTAGCCTCGTTCTGCCTTCCGTAATGTGTACGTTTAGGGCTGAGAGCATAGTTCCTGCTGCACTGTGGTCAGAGCAGTTCCTCGCTCAGAGGAAGTCTAACCAAAATACTAACCAAAATAGCACATTTCTAGCAGCGCCATTCCTCTGTTATCATTATCACACATTATCACACAGTGCAGTTCCAGTTTACTAGATGTGCTGCAATCATTTATTAATTGAAATATTGCTGTCCAATGAAAAATGTATCTTCAAAACAGCAACTTAACAGGAGAGAGAAAAAAACTTGTTAATGAAAGACAGTGTACGAAGGGTTTATTTCAGATTATTTTGGAGAATTTCTATTGGTTCATTCATCAAGAAATTTTGACAGTTCATTAGGTTTAGATCAGGAAATTGTGGAGGACTAACACTTTTCAGTTTACTAGTTAATTCCATATGTGTTCTTTAATTGTTTTCATGTCTTTAATATTAATCTATAATATAGAACATAAATACATGAAAAAAATAAGAAAAACACTGAATGGGAAGGTGTTTTTAAGCTTTTGACTGGTACTGTATCTCCAGTTTATAAATCAAAAAACATTCCTAGTTTTGGAGCCTCATCCTCCTTGTTTATGCTTAAAGCTACTGTCTGTAAGTTTTGGAATTTGGGGGATTTAGGGCCCTCTCTGGTGAGAATGGGTAATTGCACCGAACATGCGGAAGAATCATTTTAAACTGGACGGGTGTGATGCGGTCTCCTTTCAGAGTGGGTGAATCCGATTCCAGGGTATTTTCATTCAGAGAAAGAGAGAGCGCGGGGCGTCAGAAACTTCACTCCTTCGTTTCTTTCATTTTACTATGAGTAAATGAGCTACTGAGATCTGAGTTTCCCCTTCTGAAGTCTCCATTGCTCCACCAGCCGCTCACATTCAGTAAAACTGAGCTGCATCCACTTTTAGAGGCTGTACTTGATACTCTTACAACAGCAAAGAAATATATTATCCACTCTTCCTTTATTTCGTACCTGGTTTCCAGTAGTCTGGCACTTCTAATTCATGAACCATTGTTTACTAGACTCTAGGAAGCTTTAGGTAAAACCATTTATATGAGGTCACATATTATTGATCACATCACAAAGTTTTTGAAATAGGCTTCTTTATTTTCATAATCATTCATTTGTTTAATTCATTCATTTATTTTATGCACAGAAAAAGTTCATGTGTTTTCTTTGTGTCAGTTGACACAACTGATGTAATGTAAAAATGTGACCACCAATACTAATTGTATTGTCTTTCTTTTTTCTCTTTTGTTTTTTCTGTAGTCATGATGATGTGATCGGAAAAATCTCTTTAAGTAAAGAAGTTATAGCGAATCAATCCAAAGGTATGTAACACTTTTAATCTCTTTAGAAGGTTTAATATTGGGTCTGAATTTATCTTCAGTTTTATTTAAACAGGATATTATGCAATACTCACTATTTGTGTGCTTTGGTATTTCCACTTGGGTGTTGACTGCCACATTAAACAATAAAAATAGATGCTCCCTTATTGTGACCTCACAATAAGAAAACCTGCATAGAACCACCCTGGCACCACTACTCACCTGTCAATACCCACCAGAGCCCCACCCACTAGACCAGTTGAAGAAACACCTTAGACCGTACACAGCAAAATAAGCCAGCAGACTTTATCTGAGCAAGGGATCTGTACCTACTTTCTGTGGTAAGTAAGTACGTTTAAATAAGGAGTTTTGTGCTTCTGTTGCAGTTTAGCATGAACCAGCTTGTTCACATTTTGCCATCTAGCACAAGATAACACTAATATGTGGTAAACGCTCAGCTTAAACATCATTTCCATAAAAGTGACACAGCCCCTAAATGGTTCATTTTAAAAGGAACTGAAACTGGCAAGAAGAGATGGTGAAATCTCTTTATGTTAGAGTGATTCTTGGCAAAGACCTTCATGAAAAATGTTTTGTATAGTCCAAAGATATTTTCTAAAATGTCCTCTTTAAGTAATACGTTCCCTTTAAGTACAAACTGGGGTTGGATTGCTTTCCCCTAGCGATGAATCAACATGTATGATAGAGAAACTGTTAGACACAGCGAACATAGAAGATGTTTACTGATTTCTAATAGCAGAGCGTTCCCATGCCATCGTGCATTACTGCTCCTGTTTAAGCTTCAGCTGAGTGATTGAATGAAGAGGGGTCACTGAAGGTTATGCTCTTATGTGACTTTCAGGTTATGTTGACCTAAACCGAGGTCTCTCTCATAACCTGTCTATAAATTCAGTTTTCCCATAATCCGTCCACATCCATCACAGATTTATTAGTTGAAGGACATTCACCTTTCCTGTCTGCCTGTCAGAGGCTGATGGATGTGAAGGAATTGGCCTACGCATGCTTTACCCACAAATACTGCTGCTAGGGCTGTGTATTAGGGCCAGGTATCACCACTGATATCCCAAAGCAATTTATTTCAATTTGATTCGATTTTTGTATTAATTCATTTAGGAATATTTTAGGTTTTGTTTGGATATGGAAGAGATTTGCAGAGAACTAATGTTGTAATTGTACAAAAAAACACTCCGTCTTCCCTTATTGAAAATATTAGACCGGACCGTACTTATTTACTTACTATTCTTTTATTTGTAACAGTATCGTATTGCACAAAGTGCTGGGGGCAGAAGCGCAATAGGAAATGATTAAATGGCTCCCTCACACAGTTTATATCAACTTAGTCTGTGTCTATAAAAGTGCCTAAACACAACATATTACACATTTACTCACTAAATATCAGTACTTTCCATGTTTAAACAACATCCAGACATTTAAATGCCTTTTAAATCTCATGTTCAGTTATCATTTCTATCATTAAAATGTTTTTTTATCATTTTTAGAGATGGAGGACATGACAGAAATAATCGTTGACTAATCCAAAAAATAATCATCAGATTGGTCGACTACCAAAATAATCATTAGTTGCAGCCCTAATATCTAGTGTGTAAAGATAATCTGGCCATAAACCTGAAAAACATGAAGACTGATTTTAAAGGAAACACATTTTACCTGTTAGAAGGCGTATTTGGGTTATACTAAATCACTTTCACTTAAAGAGATCTCACCAGTTTTATTTCTACCAGCTTCAGTCCTTTTTAGAATGAGCAATTTAAGGGCTCTGTCACTTTTATTCAAATAAGATGTTGCTGGTCAGGGCTGAGCAAAATATGTAAAAAAATATTAAATATTAAATATTAAAAATGATTAACCAATGTTAAAAAATATTGATTAATTAGTGTAGGAAACTCACAGACCAATCGAATCCTGTTCTGAGATCATATCGCTGATAAACAGCAGCAGTGTGAAGCCCTACTATTAAACTAAACACAAATATATAGAGTAGACACACCCTCTCTAACCTGAACTGACCAATAAGCTCCTTCACATGGGTATGAGAATAGACCTGACACCGTTTCAGCCCAGATTTACAGAAAAAATGGGAGTTGACGGGTGAGGTGTGGTACTAGGCTGGTTTTGTACTGGTTTTCTTATTGTGACATCACAATAAGGGAGCATCCAATTGGCTCATAGTTGCACATGATTCTTGACATCAAACTCTTTCAGCAGATTTACAGAAAGTGGGGTAGTCATTACCCAAGTTGAAAAACAAAAGCACACAAACATTATTTTTTTTTTGCATAATATGCTTTAAAAAATATTGAAAAATCTTTATTTATAAGATCGTAACTCTGGCTGTGAGTCTGTGCTTTCTCAGAATTGGATGAATTTAAAAGTCAGACTGTACTAATTCCAAACCGGTTTTAATCATATTTCTGCACTGTCTTAAAGCTGTTAATAGAAACACAGAGGGGAAGGAAGTTTGGTGAGTTGGTGAATGCATAAACCATCAGTTTGGTTGTTGTGTTTTAGGCCCCGTCCACACGAACCCGGGTATTTTTAAAAACAGAGTTTTTTTTCTCTGTTTTGGCCTTCCTTCCACACAAAAACAGCGTTTTCGGTCACTCAAAAACTCCTTCCAAGGTGGAGATTTTTGAAAACTCCGCTCCAGCGGAGTCGTGTGGACGGGGGAAAACGGAGGTCAGCGAGTCTGCGCATGTCTGCAATATGTTTAGCATTAGCTTAAAGATCGGGAAGGGCCTTTGTTCAGCGCAACAACAGCGAACTCTGGCCGAACTCTCAGACCGAACAGCACGGAACTACCAAGAACCAGCTTTAAACGCTGTGACACGTTTTACCACTGTAGCTGAGACTGGATTTTACAGCGGGTCAGTAATGTGGGTTATAGTGATTTGTTTATAGATTCTGATGAATTTTATTATGCAGTGAAAAAAATGTGATGGTGTTTGTTTCTCTTTGTTTTAGTAATACATTAAGCCACGTTAAGATTCGTCCTTATAACAGGCTTCAGTGGAAAGAATACCCACATTAAGCAAGAGGTTTAAGAGAAGGTTTTTTGAGAATTGCTCTGAATATGGCAGCCTTTAGAGGAGAGGAACATGCCCAGTCTGAAGAGAGTGGTTTATAACTGTGGTGAGCAGAATACTTTTGGCAGAGATTTTAGCTTTCACCAGTGAAGTAGGAAAGGGATCCAGGGCACAGGTGGAGGATTTCATCTTCCTGATAATGCCTTCAACCTCTTGCTGTGAGAAATGTGAAAAGCAGTTTAGGAGCTGGGAGACCTCAGGCTGTGAGTATGTGCATAGGTAAAGTGGTTTCAGTGGGTGAGAGGGCTTGTGGTTTCAGGAGATAGTTGATAGTAATAATAACTGCTTGGAAATCCCCAGACTGTTTATGATGATGATGTTTTTATAAAAGTTTGACTGTGCTTCTTTGTGTAGACTTTTTGGTATTCCCGATACACTGCCTTGTGTACGCCCGGCTGCCTTCATTTTTCTTAGCTCATAAGTGAACCAGGGGTTGATCGTTCTGGTTTTAACAAGACCATGAACATCCAAAATGCTACTCAGAGTTTTATTGTAGAAGTCCACTGCAAAATTGACCAATGGAAAGTCTGTATGTAGAAGATGCTCCACGTCGACTGTCATGGTCTCTGGATTATTGTTTTTCAAATTTCTAAAGCAGATTTGACATTTCTGCTTGATGGATGGAGACAGAATTGGCAAATTGATAGAAACCACTTTATTATCGGATACACCAAAATCAAACCCAAAAAGATTACTGACAGGGACAGAGTTAATAATGAACAAGTCAGGAGTGTGCCCTTTTGTGTTTATGGACACATCAACATCCAGCAGTTGGTGAAATTCAGCTGCAAAGCAACAAGAAGAAGTTTTAACATGGATGTTGATATCCTCAAGTATGATAATGTGGGCAGAGACTGTACAAAATGATGAGAGATGGCTGTACATCTCAGATATGATGGATGGTTTTAGTTTGGGAGGCCGATAAATAAGGAGTATTTTCACAGGAGATGGCAATTTACATCTAAACGCTTGGCATTCACAGGATTAAAGCTCAGGTAGAGGCACAGAAGACAAGTCCAGATCACTGAGGTAGATTATTACACAGGTGTACCTTGGGCTGGCCACAGAAAAATAAAAAAACATTCTAAAATGTACAGTTTAACAGTATTGTGAGAATCTGGGGGTTCAGAAAACCAGTCAGTATCTGGTGTGACCACCATTTGCCTCTCGTAGTGCAACACATCTTCTTTAAATAGAGCTGATCAGGTTGTTGATTGTATCCTGTGGAATGTTGGTCCACTCCTCTTCAATGGCTGTGCAAAGTTGCTGGATATTGGCAGGAACTGGAACTCGCTGTCGTTTAGGCTGATACAGATCATCCCAAACCTGTATTTTTCTGAAGGCAAAAGGAAAAACAAATTAGTCAACAAGACCAGCGTTTGACTCCACACGGCACTTCTCTGATGGTTCTGTTCTGCACGGTGCTCTGTAGCGCCCTCTAGCGGTATGAGAAAAACGCATACCGGTTCTAGTGCCCCGTGCGCTATACCGAATGAACCAGTATACCGTCCGGCACTACGTCACGGTATCTCTGTGCACTCAAAATTCTCAAAATGCAGCAGTGTTCGTTGTCCACAACATACGCCTGCCCATAGCATAACCCCACCGCCACCATGGGCCACTTCATTTACAACATTGACATCAGCAAACCACTCACCCACACAACGCCATACACACAGCCACCATTGCGACATTGACACCATTGTAAGTGAGCATTTGCCCACTTAATTTGGTTACGGTGACTAACTGCAGTCAGATGGAGCCCTTCGATGAGGACGATGAGCATGCAGATGAGTTTCCCTGAGATGGTTCCTGACAGTTTGTGCAGATATTCTTTGGTTATGGAAAGCGATTGTTACAGCAGCAGCTGTCTGGGTAGCTGGTCTCTTGGAGGATCTTGGAGGTGAAGATGCTGGATGTGTAGGTCCTGGGCTGGTGTGGTAACACATGGTCTGCGGTTGTGAGGCCGGATGGATCTACTGCCAAATTCTCTGAAATGCCTTTGGAGACGGCTTATGTTGAACATTCAATTCATTGGCAACAGCTCTGGTGGACATTCCTGCAGTCAGCTTGCCAACTGCATGCTTCTTTAAAACTTGCAACAGCTGTGGCATTGTGACAAAAATGGCCTTTTATTGTGGCCAGTCCAAGATACACCTGTGTAATAATCACTGTGCCTCACCCAAAAACAATTGTGCAATCAAAACACTGCTAGGAGGTGGGGTTTATATCTACATGGTAGCATAAGTGTTGCAAGGCAGCTGTTATGGTATTCCAGATGGTTGCTAAGGTGTTGTTTATAGTTGCTAGGCAGTTGCTATCATACTGTTTATTAGGGGGTTATTAATGTTGGTAGGCAGTTTCTATAGTATCCCAGGTAGTTGCTAAGTGGTTGCTATCATACCTGAGGTGGTTGCTCAGGTGTTGCTAGCCTGCTGCTATGGCTAACAGAGCTGTGTACAAAATTTTGGCTCAATTTTAAAGTAAAATGTCATTAATTCAGCATGTCAATGATATGGTAATACTTTTCGATGATAGAGTCTTTTTGTTTTTTAACCAAATGCTGAAGTCCAAACATATTTGGATAAATGGTGGAATGCCAATAATTTTGGCTGAAAAAAGCAATGTTCAAAAACTTTAGGATAAATAACGGAATGCCAATACTGCTGGCTAATAGAGCTGAAACCAAAAACGTTTGGCTAAATGGTAAAATCCAAATACTGCTGGCTAATAGATCTGTAACCAAAAATGATTGGCTAAATGGTAAAATCTAAATACTGTTGGCTAATAGAGCTTGGTCCATAAACTTTTGGCAGAATGATGGATTTTAAAAACTGCTGGCTATAAGAGCTTTGTCCAAAAACCTTTGGCAACAGCCCCTTCATACACAGACAGTACTGAAGAGCAATGCAGAGAAGGGGTTCACTGCATTCCACCCATTCAGTTCTAATGGGAAATTTTTTTGTTAATTTTATGAAAACTGCTTGTTGCGTTGGTTTGTGAAGTATATCATAGGAAATGGTGCAATTGGTTCTACGTGTAGACAGAATTTTGTATATGAATTCTTAACGTTTTATAATTCCGTTTCTCAAAAACTGTGGGAGAAAAAGCGCAAATAATAATAATAATAATAATAATAATAATTATTATTATTATTATTATTATTATTATTATTATTATTATTATTATTATTATTATTATTATTATTATTATAAAAATAATAATAAAATCACAAATAACAGAAACTTGACTTTTCCATGACAACTTAAAAATAAATTTTTTCTTTGAGGGAGAATTTACAAAGGGCCATTCACCAGATACACCAGATCTCTTCATTTCAGCCTCTTTGCAGCCCCACTGATTAGCAAAGCTATAAGACATCAGACAGGGCTGCAAAAGCTGTTCTGTCAGAACTCCAACATGAGCTTATCTAACAGTTCTGTATGAAAATAATACAGAGACAAAAGTTAAAAACACTGTGTTTAATGATGTTAAATTGTGATTTATTAATTCGGTAAGCAGAATTAGAACAGGGTCTCTTAAAATGATGAGTTTGTAACTCTCGCTGAGTTCTGGCAGCATGTGCATAAAGTTTAATTGGACTTGAGCAGAGCCAGGCCAGTCTGTTGTGTGTACAACACAAGCTGATTCTATTGCTGAAATTGGGGCTAAGCCCTTTACAATCCCGTGTGGATCACTTCATTAGCAGACTCTGCCTTGTGTGCTCTAAGTTTACATTAAGGGAAGAGAAAGATGAGCATGAAAGTATAAGATACGGCCGATAATACTCACCTGTGAGCAATGAAAGATCACAGTTAGCGGCTAATGCTAATAATACTCCACTTTCGTGCTGGAAAACTAAACTTAAACTCTTGTGTAACGCTGTATTTCAGTGGAGAGGCTTTATTGCTCCTTACAACATGACTGGTAAATTTTTTACATAAGGCGCACCGGATTATAAGATGCACTTTAAAGGATTTTAAGTGTGCCTTATAGTGTGAAAAATATGGTAAGTCATATTGTAATGTCTACATCAAACAACATGCTCAAGTTCTTTTTTAAGCCATACTCCCAAAATAAAATAAAGACTAAATCTAAGCATTCATAGTTCCTTATTATGTCCAGTATACATTTACTTCCAAATAAATGATGAAAAATGTATGTAGCATCAGCTAAGGTTGTTTGTTTTTTTTGCATCACTATATATAATCAGAGATTTTTTTCCCTTGATGACTTTAGATCTTCACCATTTGGTGAACTATTCCACCACTACCGGCTTTGTTTGTAAATGTCAAACCTAAATCTGTTCTGATTTTTTTAACTTATCTTAATGGACTCAAAGTAATACATTTTTGTTTAGCTGACAAGAACAGATATAATTTGGACGTAAAATAATTACAACGCATTTTTTAGTTTTGACAGTGTTTTAGAATACAGGCTCTGCAGGCATTATTGGTAATATAAATCACCGCAGGGCTACTACAGCCTCCGTGGTGTTAATGGAAGCCTTGGTGAATTAATGAGCAGCTCTGTGCTCGAACATGATCAAATCAACATCAGCACGAACCTGCCTGCGTATGATCTTCTGCAGTACAGATCTAACCATGGCAACAGATGGAGGCTGATGGATATAAATAGAGATATATTTAAAGAAGAACATGTCTACAAGTGTTTAAACACAGAAGGACACAGAGACAAAAACAACTCAGAATAAAATATTCTTTCCCTAATTGTGCATTCAGAGATTATTTTGTTAATATTAATGAAACAATTTAAAGTACAGCTGTATTTTACAGTGGATGAATAATATAATAACATGGTCTGTAAGAGATAATGTAACAAAGAAGAACCACTTTTTAAAAAATAGTTCCTTTATCTAGAAATCCAAGTATATTTCCAGACCAAAACCCAATTGAGCACCTGCGGGATATGCTCAAGCAGAAGCTTAGAAGATGTGTTGATACTCTTGTCAAGAGTGGTATATTAACACAAAGATCACGCCAAGAGCAAGGCGATTAATAATCTGCAAGGTTACAAAAGAACCCAAGGTAACTTCTAAGCAACTAAAGGTCTTTCTCACACTGGCTAATGTTATGTTCATGAGGCCACCATAAGGGGAAAACTGAACCACAATGGTGTGTAAGGAGAAGACCACTAGAGAAAATGCTATTGGAACAATGTTTTGTGGACGGATGAGGCCAAAAAGGTATTTTTGAGTTTGAAGTGTTTGTCTGGAAAAAAAGAAAGGAAATAAAAAAATCGATTTCCAGCATAAAAAGCTGGGGTAGTAGCATCACAGTGAAAGCAAAGATTTACATACTTTCGCCAATTTACATATACACTACAGGTTAAAAATTTAAAAACAACTTATTATTTTAATAACCCAGTAGCAGTGTTGCATTACTTTTTTATTTTATTGTTCATTTAACCTGTCAGACCATGAATTCTTCTCTTCACTACTGAAACTAATACCCACAATAGAGCTGGGCGATATGACCACAAAAAAATAATCTTCGATTTAAAAAAAAAAAAACTGATTTTCGATTTAAATCTAATTAAAGATGATAAAGAAATGGTTAAAAACTAGTTTTCACTTAAATGTCCCCTTTGTGGTTAAAGTGCAACCAGAAACAAGCAAAAAAAAAACTATTGTAAACAGTGAGAACATCTCGTAACTTTTAGAAAGCTTTCTCCAACATAGTTTAGGTACTGACACAATGCACCCTCAAACTTTAAAAAATAAATAAATAAACCCACCCTCAAAAAACAAATAGAAAGAAATAAAATGGTGCCCTTTTTGATTAAACTTACAAAATAGAAAACAAGTACAATTTAATTTGCTATTAAGTAAAGACTTTTCCTCATTGGGCTTGAATTGCAAAACAAAGCTTTTAAGTATGTGCGCGCAGGAGGATGGGAGGGAGAGAGGGGCGGGGGTGCGCGTGGGAGAGAGGGGCGGGGCTAAGCCTGTAGTCTGAGGTATATGAGCCCACAGGGGAGCGTCGGTGGTGAAAATTAAAACTCAGAGAAAATCGATTTTCATAAAAACACATCGTCCTTAACTGTAAATTTGAATTAATCGATAAAATCAATTAATCGCCCAGCTCTACCCACAAGGCATTGCCATGTGGGTCAGCCAGAACTTTTCCTGTAGCAGTTTTCTCCAGTTTCTCCAGTCTTTTGAGGGTTTATTTTTTCCTGTTGTACCAATTAAGTTCACTGGACATAAAAAGCTTAAATGGCTGAATTAATGGTAGAAAAACACTGGTGGTGTTCTAAGACTTTTGACATTTACTTTTTACACAGTCAGAGAAGAGGTCATTTATGAGTACTAGTCTTATAGGTGCAGTCACAGTAAAAGATTCTGACACAGATGTGCAAATGCACACACAGCTTGTCTTGTCCCTGTACAGAGTATTGTCAGGTGTGGGCTAGAGGGGTATAAACCCTCAGTATTGTGCTTTAGAGCAGTGGATCTGTGTTCTCTGAAATGATGAAGCTCTATTCAATACTTTTGAATAGTATGGGTTGGGTAGTTTTGGATGAGGGCAGGTGATGATCATTTAAAATCGCTTTGCCTGGACAGCATAGACAGGTGGGATAAACTGTTTTTAATAGTCTTAATTTTAAAAGTAACAATGGATGAGCATGTGTCCTAATATGGGTCCTAATACTAATAATTTCTATATGCACCTTATTCTGCTATGCCCACATTCAACAGTTTGTTTCTTACATACTTGTGTTTCTGGTCAGTTTCTATGAAATGGTTTATGGTTGTGTTGTATTTAAAGTAAATGATGTCAGAAGTAGCTACTGCTGTGGACACTGATCATAAAGTAGCTAACTATGCTAACCCAACATTCCATCAGCCTGTTAACCTTATTTACAGATATTTACAGCATATGCAGGAACACCACATAGCTATCTACCTAACTTACATCCACAGCCTTTCAAAGAAGAGGTGCTGCGTCTGTGGTTGAAGGAGATAAATTGAACACATTCATTCAAACGTCTGTATGTCTGCTCTTACCATTCTGTGGAGGGAACTCACAGAAAGCCCTTGTCAGATGTGTTTGGTGCTGTGGAGGCTGTTAGAAGAAATGTTAGCCGAAAAGCTAATCTACGAGGACTGAAGCACAGGTGTGTATAGTAGGTAAACCTCACGCCTTATCTGTTCACTTTATTCTGGTGTTGGTTTCTCCCCCACAGATTTGTAAAAGCAGATGTATGAACGTTGGGGCGAATGTTTTAAATTTAGCTCTTCTTTGAAAGGCTGTGCCTTTTGTGGAAGTCGGTGAATATACCGTATTTTCTGCACTATAAGCCACACTATTAATAAACGTATATTTTCTGGTCTATTTTCATACATAAGGATTATAAGGCACTGGATTGTAAGGCACATTATGTGACACTATTAAGGAAAAGGGCTGTCACTGTATTTTCCTGCTGAATTAGGAGAAAAATATGTAAAGCTAAGCTAAAAAAAAAATGTTTTTTTAAAAGTCAAACTAGTACTGATTTCTCTCCTGAAAACTGTTTGTGCTTCTGTTTATTTACAATAAGCTTAGATTTCCAGATTTCCACTAAGGCTGCCCAACAGCTCTACACTAAGTTCCAGTAAGCCAGAGCACTATCAGCTGGCGGTTCGTCCAACATAGCTTGTTTTAACACGGTAAACGTGCAGGCTACAGGCCGATAATACTCTCCTCTGAACAGCAAAAGAGCTAGCGGTTAGCGGCTAATGCTAATGCTGCTCCAGCAGTGCCAGCCGGGGTTAGCAGAAGACTACAGGTCGATAATACTCACCTGTGAACAGCAAAAGAGCTAGCTCTTAGCGGATAATGCTGCTCCAGCAGTGCTAACGGGCTTAACAGCAGGCTACAGGCCGATAATACTTAGCTCTAAACAGCGTAAAAGCTAGCGTTTAGCGCGGTTAGCGGCAAATGCTTATACTGCTGGAGAACTGAACTGAAACTACTGTATAGCGCTGCACTTCAGCGAAGTGGCTTTACTTCTTACAACCTGACTGGTTTATACATAAGCCAGAGTGGATTAAAATGCACTCTGATGATTTCAAGTCAAGTCAAGTCAAGTCAAGAGGCTTTTATTGTCATTACATCGGAGTACAGGTACACAGTGTGATGAAAATTACGTTATTCCGGAACCATGGTGCAACAAGCAATAGACAACATAAAGTGCAGGAGTGACGACAGTGCAACATAAAATTATAAAATTATAACACTAAATAACAATAAATACAATAAATACAAAGGACGAGACAATTTAAAGACAGGACAGTGCAGTACCGATACGGTATAATAAGTGTATAGTGGGGATAAGGTGCAGAGATGTGTGACATACTGTAACATATAGAACATATATAATCACAGCAGTTACTGAGGTAGAGTTTATAGTTTTTAAGAGTGCAGCAAATAAAGTCATGTCAGCCTCTGTGTGCTGACTGGGTGTGTGTGTGGGTGAAGTTCAGTTCTTGTGAGTGTAAAGGGGGGGGGGGGTGTACAGTTTAGTTTTGTGTGAGTGTGTTGGGTGAGTGGTGGGTGGGGTGGGGGTTCAGTTCTGTCTCTGTGCGTTGAGAAGTCTGACTGCCTGGTGGATGAAGCTGTTGCAGAGTCTAGTAGTGGAGGCTCGGATGCTCCTGTATCTTCTGCCGGACGGCATCAGACCGAAGAGTCCGTGTGAGGGATGGGTGGGGTCGTCCACAATGCTGGTGGCTTTGCGGATGCAGCGTGTGGTGTAGATCTCGGCGATGGAGGGAAGAGAGACTCTGATGATTTTCTCAGCTGTCCGCACTATCCGCTGTAGGGTCTTGCGGTCTGAGGTGTTGCAATTCCCAAACCAGACGGTAATGCAGGTGCTCAGGATGCTTTCTACAGTCCCTCTGTAGAACATGGTGAGGATGGGGGGTGGGAGATGTGCTTTCCTCAGTCTCCGCAGGAAGTAGAGGCGCTGCTGGGCTTTCTTGGTTATGGAGCTGGTGTTGAGGGACCAGGTGAGGTTCTCTGCAATGTGAACACCAAGGAACTTGGTGTTATCCACAATTTCCACAGCAGAGCCGTTGATGTTCAGCGGGTGGTGGACACCTGGAGCTCTCCTGAAGTCAACAACCATCTCCTTGGTTTTATCCACGTTAAGAGATAGGTTGTTGGTTCTGCACCAGTCCGTCAGCCACTGCACCTCCTCTCTGTATGCTGACTCGTCGTTCTTGCTGATGAGGCCAACTACAGTTGTGTCATCAGCGAACTTGATGATGTGGTTTGAGCTGTATTTTGTAGTACAGTCATGAGTCAGCAGAGTGAACAGCAGTGGGCTGAGCACACAGCCCTGGGGGGCGCCAGTGCTCAGTATGGTGGTGCTGGAGGTGTTGTTTCCAATCCTGACTGATTGTGGTCTCTCAGTCAGGAAGTCTAAAACCCAGTTGCAGAGGGAGGAGTTCAGGCCCAGCAAGCTCAGTTTTCCGATCAGATGCTGAGGGATGATGGTGTTGAATGCTGAACTGAAGTCGATGAACAGCATTCGAACATAGCAGTCTTTGTTGTCCAGGTGGGTGAGAGCCAGGTGGAGCGCAGTAGAGATGGCATCGTCTGTTGATCTGTTTGGATGATACGCAAACTGCAGAGGGTCCAGTGAGGACGGGAGCTGGTTTTTGATGTGCCACATGACCAGCTTCTCAAAGCACTTCATGATGATGGGAGTAAGTGCAATGGGACGGTAGTCATTAAGGCAGGACACTTGAGACTTCTTCGGCACAGGGGCGATGGTGGTCGTCTTGAAGCACGTCAGCACGATTGCAGTACTCAGAGAGATGTTGAAAATGTCCGTGAGAACATCCGTGAGTTGTTCTGCACATCCTCTGAGCACTCTGCCAGGTATGCTGTCTGGTCCTGGGGCTTTCCGTGGGTTGACTCTGAGTAGAGTTTTCCGCACATCTGCTGAGGACAGGCACAGTACCTGATCGTTTGGAGGAGGTGTAGTCTTCCATGCTGTCGTGTAGTTCTGTGCTTCGAACCTTGCGTAGAAGGAGTTCAGTGCATCTGGAAGGGAGGCATCACTGTTACAAGCAGGGGGGGGTGACTTGTAGTTGGTGATGGTCTGGATGCCCTGCCACATGCGCCGAGTGTCAGTAGTGTCCTGGAAGTGGGCGTGGATTTTCTTTGCGTAGGTGCGCTTTGCCTCTCTGATCCCCCGGGAGAGCTTGGCTCTAGCTGTTCGGAGGCCAGCCCTGTCCCCTGACTTAAAGGCCTTGTCTCGGGATCTCAGCAGCACACGCACCTCTGCAGTCATCCACGGCTTCTGGTTGGGGCGGGTTGTGATGGTTTTGGATACAGTAACATCCTCAATGCACTTGCTGATGTAGCCAGTCACTGAGTCTGTGTACTCCTCCAGGTTGATGGAGTCATCAGAGGTAGCAGCTTCTCTGAACATGTCCCAGTCAGTGTGCTCAAAACAGTCCTGAAGAGCAGAGATGGCTCCTGGAGGCCAGGTTGTAACTTGCTTCTTCTCTGATTTGGCACGTCTGATGAGCTGTCTGTATGCTGGGATGAGCATGACAGTGATATGATCAGAGTAGCCGTAGTGGGGACGGGGCTCTGCTCTGTACGAACCGGGAATGTTAGTATACACACAATCGAGCAGGTTAGCTCCACGGGTTGGAAAATCCACATGTTGGTGAAAGCTGGGCAGCAGAGCCTTCAGATTACTGTGATTGAAATCACCAGCAACAATAAACAGTCCGTCGGGGTGTGAGTTCTGGAGTTTGGAGATAACAGTGTACAGTTCTTGCAGAGCGTTAGCATTAGCACCGTTAGCATTAGCACTGGGTGCTACATACACTGCTATTATGTACACGCTGCTAAGCTCTCTGGGCAGGTAGAATGGCCTGGCTCTGACTACAGCAAACTCCACCAGCGGCAAGCAGTAGCTGGAGATCAGCGCAGCGTTGTTACACCATGCTGTGTTGATGTAAACACACACCCCACCTCCACGTACCTTGCCCGAGAGGCCGGCGTCGCGGTCCGCGCGGTAGCATAGCATGCCGCTCACCTCAATCGCGGAGTCCGGGATGGAGTTCGTTAACCACGTCTCCGTGAAAACGAACACACAGCAGTCTCTGAACTCGTGCTGGGATGTCCGCTGGAGCCGGAGATAGTCAATCTTGTTCGGCAGGGAGCAAACGTTGGAGAGAAGGAGAGATGGAACCGCTGGCTGGCTGGAGTTAGCCATTAGCTTAGCGCGGACACCGGCTCTCTTACCGCGCTTTCGGCTCCTCGCGCAACGCTTGCGGAGAGACCGCTTCCGGATAGCAGGCTCAGGAAACGCCGCGGATCTTAGCAGGCCTAGCGCGCGTAGCTCCGCTCGTAGACCGTCTGTAAGTACAGATTTTTGTTGATTTTGCAGGCCTAGCAGGGTCTGTCGGTCGTAAGTTGTTCCCATAGCGAACTTTTGCATGATTGCGAGTTCAGAATGGATTATTTACACAGAAAAACAAACAAAAGCACCGTGTTTTGCTTCCGGAGTAGCCGCTGCGACTGCTCGCCGATTTATGGGAAAATTAAAGGATGCTATCAGTTTTGACCATGTTCCCTTTGCCTATGTAGCTCAAACAGCCCCAAAACATCAACGATCCACCTTCATGTTACACAGTAGAGATAGTAAACTTTTCATCACAGGCTTTGTTGACTCTCCAAATGTAGCTTTTATGGTTGGTTTGGTCTCATCACTCCAAATAACTTGTTCAAATAAATTTATGTTTCAGAAATGTTGAGGTTTGTCAATGTGCTGTTTGGCTTTGTGGCATTGGTGTAGTAATGGCTCCTCCTTAAAGTGTCTTCTTATTGTGAATGTTAAAATTTGTGTTGGTCTATGTGGTCCTGGCTTGGTTTCAACAGAATCTCTCATTATTCACTTCTTAATAGACTTTAAACACTGCTGATTGGCATTCTTAATTCCTTGGATATCTTTTTATATTCTTTTCCTCTGTTTATCCAACAATGTCAGTGGCAGCATTGGATGAAACATGCAGGTGTCTGTCAGGAGCTTAAAAACTCCTTATGCAAAGTGATTCCATGCAAATGGATTACAGGTGAGGATGGGTTCCTGTAGTAGCCATTTCTGTAGTCTTTATGATTTCCTTGCCGTTATGCAGAATAAGGTGGAAAGTGTATTCTTGCATCAGACTCATCCTCCAGTGTTTCAAGGTATGAGTGCGATGACAGTATTCCTCATGCAGAACAGTAAAAATAAATTATTGTAAAAAACTATAAACAGTTAGAAGAACTCTCTGTTTTTATTGCTTTATTCTCACTCTGCAGAAATAGCCTCCTCCGTATGAAGGGGTCATGAGTCATTTGGGGGTGCAAATTGTGTGTCAGTGACATCACAGCAGCCCCCAGAGGCCCTCATATCATCCCAGCATGCACTGGGCTCACATGAATCACTGCAGCAGCCTGCCAGAGCTTAATCACCCTCACCCACAGGATCATGAGAATCTCATGGCTGCTTCTCTCTCCCACTCGCTCACTCTGTTTGCTTTGGCCGGTTGACGTGTGTTTCTAGGGCCGGATGAACCTACACTCCAATCTGTCCCCTGGTAGGTTGTATCTGGTCCTGTTATTAGGAACTGGGCATAAGTAGAGTTAGTTATCTGCTAGTTATTTTGATGATTTAGTTTCTAGAGTCTCGATCAGGTTGTTTTCCCCCAATGTCTTAATGCTGAGTATCAGCCAGTACCAATCTGATCTGATCTTTGTGATTGTATAAATTATGCGCCACATAGTTAGAGCTGGCCAGTGTGTTGTCCTAGATGAGATTCTGGTTGGTTGCCCTTTCGAATTAACAATAATTTTCTTTGTACACTCACACAGACACTGCAGATATTTATGTTCTTGAGCTTTTCTTATTTGAGAAATTATTGTTAAGGATAATATTATTAGACTATGAAATTATAGAACCCTATTTCAGTGGTCCATAGGCATCTTTAGTTAACTGTGCACCACACAGCTTGATTTAGGACTTCAATGCTATCGTAACGACGGGAAAAGTATACCTGCACAAAAAGCTCTCTATGTACTAATTCTCTTAATGTATCGTGGTTGTGTTTTGGGCATAAAGTAAAATAACCAATCAGAGTGTCACTTGCCATTCCCTTTAAGAGCCAGGTGCGCAATGACTTTGGTGTATTGCTATTTTAACGGTTCAGCAACCTGGACGTGTTCATTCTGTTTATTGTTGATGTAAAAGTTTGCATAGCTGCCAACAGGCTCACACTATGTGTTTGTGCACTGCTGTGTGTCCATGGGTGCGTAACAAGTGTTCACAAGTTCACTGCCAAGATAGTGTTGAACGTCCTATGACTGTTGACATTTGTCTAGATTGTATGCAGTCAGTGGTGCACCTGAGTTTTTCGGTGCCAAGATAGCAATACACCAGAAATTTACCTAAACACTCCTCACTTCCAGATCACCACACCCATTGACGAAGATATATTGACAAGCACCGCTATTTAAACAATACAGAGGCAGAAGACATGAAAATAATTGTTGACAGAGTGTAAGATAGCAATAAGCATAGCAATGTGCCTTGTACAGGGTGTAAGATATGGACCATAGTGTTGTGGACTTTGCTTATTTTGTAATATAAAAGAATAAATAAATATTAAAAAAATAAAACGTTGAAAAATACAAAGTTATTTTTCTTGCAGGCACCCAGGCACCTCTATAAATAGACATTGCCTCCAGTATTTGCCTATACTGATGACTCTGCCCACAGTTTAGATAAGACTAAGCAGTGAAGGAAAATTACTTTATGTTTAGTAACAGTTTTTGTATTTCAGACTTTCTGTACTGGTTTATTTAGTTTAGTAGTGACTTTCTTAACTAACTTCATATGACTTTGACCTTTCAAAAAATACACAGGCCAAGTAAATTAGCTTTGCTAAATTGCCTTTAGGTGAGAAAGTGTGAGTACAGAAATATTGTGATATATGAAACTTTGGTAGGGCTTTGGTCTAATGCCTGACACACACTACTGGATTTTTAAAAATGTGAGAAACTCCACACATAAAAACATTAGACTTTCATTAGTTGACAGTTTTTCATTCATGAGGTCTAAGTCTTGTTTCCCACCAGAGACCCCCGCCACCCACTACAGATTACTTAGTGGTAATTTTAAATGTTTCATACAGTGGTATGAAAATTTGGGCACATCTGATAATTTCAATAAATCATTGGTTCTTCAGGTCAGCAGTTTTAGTTACATATTTCATAAAGCAGATGAACACAGTGATATTTGAGAAGTGAAATGAAGTTTATCGGATTTACAATGCAATAATTCTTTAAACAAAATTAGACAGGTGCATAAATTTGAGCACCCATGTCGTTTTATTGATTTGAATAACTTTGTCACTAATTATTGGAACAAAAAATTTGATTGGTAAACTCAATGACCCTTGACCTGCATACACAGGTTAATCCAATTATGAGAAAGGGTTAATGTGGCCAATTGCAAAATTTTCTCCTCTTTGCATCTTCTCTAAAGAGCAGCAACATGAGAGCCTCAAAACCAAACTCTCAAATGAACTGAAAACAAAGATTGTTCAACATCATGGTTTAGAGGAAGGATACAAAAAGCCCAAATCTCAGAGATTTCAGCTGTCACTTTCCACTGTGAGGAACATAGTGAGGAAGACCACAGGCAAAGTTCTAGTTAAGGTCTAAGATTACAGTACAAGAAAAATCTCAGATAATCAGAGGAGAAGGATGGTGAGAACAGTCATAGTCAACCTACTGACCAGCTCCAAAGACCTACATCATCATATTGCTGCAGATGGAGTCACTGTACATCGTTCAACTATTCAGAGCACTTTACACAAGGAGAGGCTGCATGGGAGAGAAATGCAGAAGAAGCCTTTTCTGAGCACACGCCACAAACAGAGTCACTTAAGGTATGCTAAAGCTACAGTTAGACAAACCAGCTTCATTTTGAAATAATGTGCTGTGGACTGATGAATCTAAAATTGAGTTATTTGGAGGGCAGTTATTTATGCATGGAGGAAAAAGAACACAGCATTCCAAGACAAACACTTTACTGCTTCCCACAGTAAAATTTAGTGGTGGTTCATTATGCTGTGGGGCTGTGTGATCAGTGCAGGTACTGGGAATCTGGTTAAAGTTGAGGGTCTCATGGATTTCAGTCAATATCAGCAGATTCTTGAGAACAACGTTTAAGAATCAGTTAGAAAGTTGAAGTTAAAGCTCCGGGGCTGGATACTTCAACAAGAAAACGACGTTAACACTAAACACTGCTCAACATCTACTAAAGCATTCATACAGAGGAACAAGTACAACATACTGGAATGATCATCTCAGTCCCCAGACCTGAACATTATTGAAAATGATTTGTTTTCAGTTTATAAAGAAGAATGATCCAAAATACCTTCAACCAGAAGCCAGACTCTCATTGGAAGCTATAACCTCTCGTCTAGAGGCTGTTATTTCTGCAAAAGGAGAATGTACTAAATATTGTGGTAATGTTTCTGTCTAATTTACTTTAAATAATTATTGCACACTTTCTGTGAATCCTATAATCTTAATTTCACTAAATATTACTGTGAACTGAAATTGCTGATCCCTTACAACCAATGATTTATAAGGAAAATCCTGAAAATGATCAGGGTGCCCAAACTTTTCCATACCAGTGAATTTGCAATTCTTGATCGGTGTGGAGTGACGGCTCTGGGAAAAGGACAGGAATAATGCAGTTAGGTTGAGTAGAGGATCAGGGAAGTTTAACGGCTGTGTTTTTCTGCAGGTATTGACAACTGGTTGAACCTGACGCGTGTGGACCCGGATGAGGAGGTTCAGGGGGAGATCCACGTGGCCCTGGAGATACACAGAGATGCTAAGACGACCTGTTTGCGCTGTCACGTTATAGAGGCCCGGTGAGAGACACAAACACACATAGCACAGTGCCATCCATCTGTTATCAAATATCAGTCATTAATCCAGATTACCATTGCCGATTAGCTGTTAGTCAGTATTGTGGACTTCATAATAAAAGCACATTTTTGACTGTTTTATTTTATTTGGACTTTACTAGGTAAACTTTTATTCACAAAGAATTCCAGCAGGTATGGTATATATTATTATTACAGAGTAAGATATTTTAGCTTTTAATGTAAAAATGTATTAGAGTGTATTTACTCTTTAAGACTCTTTATTTGAATAGCCTAGAATCCTCAAAAAATACCTCTGGCATGTGTGGCTGTCTCCTATTGATTCATTAATAATACATAAATGCTACATCTAAGTACATCAACATCTAATATTAAATTGGTCAAGCGTAAAAGTAAGAAATAAACAGTATTTACAGCGTCTGTTTCTGACTGATATTCATTACCGAACACTGACTTCATTCAAGCTGAGTAGAAACAGCAGAACACTATAGGCTACTGTAGCCTGGCAACCATCATCTGTGTGAGGATGTGCACCACAGGTGGTTGCTTTTTTATACTGTTCATGTTGATATTATAATTATATTGAATTTGGCAAAATAAGAAATACTGTACTATACAAAACTAATTGTAGGCTACATTAGCTAATGCTAGTCAGGGTTAGCAGCAGGCTACAGGCGATAATACTCATTTTGGAACTGCGAAAGGCAAGGCAAGGCAAGGCAAGTTTATTTATATAGCACCTTTCATACACAGCGGTCATTCAAAGTGCTTTACAAATTAGAAAATACACAGAGAAGTCATATAAAAATAATAATAAAAAAACATGTAAAAGAATAACAGTAAAAATGGAAAATAAAAACTAAAATAAGAGTCAAGAAGTAAAATTAAAAACATGTAAAAGAACAACAAGGAATTGGAAATAAAATTAAAATAAGAAAAAAACATAATATAAAAGTGCCGTTACAGAATAAAAGTGGGCGGAGCTGCAGTGTTTTAAACTGAGCTGAAAGCCTGATCAAACATGTAGGTTTTCAGTCTGGATTTAAACATGTTTAGTGTTGGAGCTCTTCTAACACTCTCTGTTAACTGGTTCCATTTAAGAGCAGCGTAGTAGCTAAACGCTGCCTCTCCGTGTTTAGTTTTTACTTTAGGCAGCTCTAGCTGACCAGTTCCTGATGATCTGAGAGTTCTGCTCGGCTCATACTGCTGGAGCACATCAGATAAATATGCTGGTCCTGCACCATTAACACATTTATACACCAGTAACAGTACCTTAAAGTCTATTCTGTAACATACTGGTATCCAGTGCAGGGATTTAAGGATGGGGGTGATGTGCTCCCTTCTTTTACTTCTAGTCAAAACTCTGGCTGCTGAATTCTGAATCAGCTGAAGCTGTTTGATGGTCTTTTTTGGGAGTCCAGTTAGGAGTCCATTACAGTAATCAATCCTACTAGAAATAAAGGCGTGGATGAGTTTCTCCAGATCTGCTTTAGACAGAAAATCTCTGATCTTATTTATGTTCTTGAGGTGATAAAATGCTGATTTGGTGACGGCTTTGACGTGACTGTTAAAAGTGAGATCAGAGTCCATTTGTACACCAAGATTACGCACTAGTTCTTTAGATTTTAGACTTTTTGAATCCAGATAGGCAGCTAGTCTGTGCCTCTCATTACTATTCCCAAATAAAATAATCTCTGTTTTATCTTTATTTAACTGCAGAAAGTTCTGTCCCATCCATTTATTTATCTGCTCAAGGCATTTACACAGTGAGTCAATGGGACTGAAATTGTTTGGGCAGAGGGCCATGTAGATCTGAGTGTCATCTGCATAGCTGTGGTAAGATATCCCATAGTCACGCATGATTTCACCCAGAGGAATCATATATAAATTAAATAAGAGTGGCCCAAGAATTGAACCCTGGGGTACACCACAGGTCACTGGCACAGTCTCAGAAACATTATTTTCCATTTCCACAAAGTATTTCCTTCCTTGAAGGTATGAACTGAACCATTTTAGGACAGTTCCAGAAATTCCAACCCGGTTCTCAAGTCTATCTATGAGAATGTTGTGGTCAATGGTGTCAAAAGCAGCACTGAGATCAAGCAGTAGTAGAATAGATATTTTTCCTGAGTCTGTGTTTAAGCGAATGTCATTGATAACCTTAATAAGCGCAGTCTCAGTACTATGATTGGGCCGGAAACCTGACTGAAATTGGTCTAGACAGTTATTTATGGACAGGAAGTGCATAACTTGCTTGAAGACAATTTTTTCAATTATTTTTCCAATGAATGGTAGATTAGAAATTGGTCTGTAATTGTTTAATAAGTTTGTATCTAAATTTTTCTTTTTTAAGAGAGGCTTCACAACGGCTGTTTTTAATGAATTTGGAAAATCACCCGACATGAGTGAGGTATTTACAATTTGAAGAATGTCTGCTGATATTGAGTTAAACACATTCTTTAAAAACTTGGTTGGTAATGTATCAAGACTGCAGGTGGATGATTTGAGGTGACTCACTGTATCAATTAAAACTTCTTCATTAATAGTGCTAAATTGGGACATGTTGACTATGATGCATGGTTTTGGAGAGCACGAGGGCTCGTTGGTGAATGTAGATGTACTGATGGCTTGTCTGATATTGTGGATTTTAGTATTAAAAAATTTAGCAAACTCATTACATCTCTCAGTTGAAACTAGCTCAGAGGTCATATATGTAGATGAGTTAGTTAGTCTGTCAACCACAGTGAAAAGAACTTTGCTATTGTTAATATTATTGTTAATAATGCTGGAGAAGTAGGTTTGTCTACATGTGCACATTATTTTATTGTAATCACGCAATCTATCTTTAAAAATTTCTTTGTGAATATGAAGCTTGGTTTTACGCCATCTGCGCTCAGCCTTTCTGCATTCTCTCTTTTGGAGCTGAACTGCAGCATCATTTCTCCATGGAGCTTTCTGCTTGCATGGCATGGTTTTAACTCTAACTGGTGCAATCTCATCTAAAACTCTAGCAGTTTTTGAGTTAAAACTATCCAGCAGAGTATCTACAGAGTCTGATGGTTTGCATGGTGCAGAGCACACTTTGCTCACAAAAAGTTCAGCTGTCATGTCATTTATCTGCCTTTTCTTGTACCTAATCTGTCTGGTTTCACTGTGTATTGAAGTCCACATTTCAAAGAATACACAGTAGTGATCTGATAGTGCAACATCCTTAATAGAAGCTGATATGTTGAGACCCTTCGAAATAACCAAATCCAGGGTGTGACCATGACAGTGTGTGCTTCCAGTCACATGCTGAGAGAGTTCAAAAGAGTCAAATACATCATAGAGTTCTCTGGCATAATTATCCTTGGAATTATCAATATGAATGTTAAAATCACCAGCAATAATAAAATGATCAAATTCAGTAGAAATAAAAGACAGCATATCTGTAAAATCATCAATAAAATCAGCATTGTACCTTGGAGGCCTGTAGACAATTACTAGTAATATTCTTGGTGTCCCTTTTAAAACTGCACCTAAATATTCAAAAGATGTGAAATCACCAAGTGATAACTGCTTGCATTGGAAAGTATCATCAAACAGCATAGCTACACCTCCACCTTTCTTGCCGGTACGTGAGACATTTAAAAAGTTAAAGTTTGGTGGAGCCGACTCAATTAATACACTTTCAGCACTACATGAATTTAACCATGTCTCTGTTAAAAACAGAAAATCAAGCCCATAATTTGTAATAAAATCATTAATTAGATAGGACTTGTTTGTAAGAGATCTGATATTTAGTAGAGCTAACTTAATAACCTGTGCATTTTGTTCCAAAGCCTGTGGGTTACACTTTACATACTGCAAGTTGGATATATTCACATTATCTGACCTATACTCCCTGTTCTTTCTGCTTCTGATAAGAACTGGAATGGGGGAGATAATTGGCACACAGGGTCCGTACTTGTTTTGAAAACATGTACTGCTGACTTCACCACTGTAGCAGCACGGACCCACAAGATATCAGTTTGCTGGATTACTTGTGGCGGCCTCTTCCCTTATGGTGGAGGGAGGTGGGAGGGGCTCCTGCTGGTGAAGAAGTCGCGAGCGGAGCTGTCTGTCCGGTGGTTTAGGAGCTTGCCTCTTTTTTTTGGGTTGTGGGGGGAGTTTGTTTAATACTTCCTCATGTTCATGCTCACTGGGCTTCATTTTGGTCCCCTTTACTAACTCCTTGATTGGGGAGTGTAGTGGTGGTGAGAATGGGGGTTGCTGGGTCCGTGAGGCAGTAGGTGACTGTGGAGGAGAAGTTGTGCTGATTTTCCGCTGTACCTGAGGACTCGCTGACAGAGAAAGCGTCAGTCTTGTCCCTGCAGATACCAGCTTCTCCATGGTTGCTGGGAAGTTCAGGTGGGGTGATGATGGGGTGGAGATGGAGGATGATGATGATGAGGTGGAGATGGAGGATGGTGTGGAGTGTTCATGCAGTTGCGGTGTTTCCGGCAGCTGATACAGCAGAACATGGCTCCCGTCCGATAACTCCGCAGTCTCTGTGGGGGGAGGATGTTGTGTCTCTGTACTGCAGACAGTGTCCTTGGGTGTTAAAGCTGACGTGTCTTCACCAGTGGGAACAGAGAAGTTGCACAGAGAAAAAATGAAGTTCTCTGACAGGAATTTGACTCCTCTCTTGTTGGTGTGCAGTCCATCTCGCCTGAAAAACTCTCTCTTCCCAAAAAACAGATTGAAATTGTCAATGAAGTTCAGTCCGTTTGACCTGCAGGTTTTCTGAAGCCAAATGTTTAAAGCCAACAGCCTAGAGAACATATTGCAGCCTCTTGCAGGCAGAGGACCACTGATGAATGTCTGAATGTTGAATTTGCGCAGTGTGGTAAAAAGATCATTAAAGTCCCTTTTTAACACCTCAGACTCCTCTTTCCTTGTATCATTCTTTCCAACATGAACAATAATCCGTTTCACTGTTCTGTATTCAGCCAGTAGTGTTGGAAGCTTCTCATTCAGTTCAGAAACTGTGATGTTTGGCTCACATCGAACGATGAGTTTGTGATTATTTTTCATGCCATGAACAGAGTCATCCCCCAAAACAAGGGTGTCTGCTGTGGCCACAGCCTGGAGCCCTGTGGCTCTCCTGGGGTGTTTTGAATGGCTGAATCTTCTGGTTCTTTCTGTATCATACTGGCTGGTATTAGGAAAGTCATTGAGGTCTTGCAGTGGCTCAAATCTGTTTTGCAAACTAAGTGACTGGAACTGATTTCCTCTAGCTCTGTGCTCTGATCTCCGAGCAATAGCTTTAGCATTAGCATTAGCCAGATGTGCTATGTTAGCAGGCGTGGAGGACACTACAGAGCTGTATGTGGCATGGCGTTTGGGTTTAGCTCCAATGCGAACCCATTGCTGGTTTTGCCCATATCTTTCAGCTGTACTCACATTAGGGATGTCCACATGATCTGCTGGTCCAGTTCTGTTCGTCTCCACTGCTCGCTGCTCCGTTAAAATCCCTGCCCGTTGTCCGCTGGCAGCACTCCCACACTCCGATGGTCCTCGAACAGCGCAGAAATGCCAGTCCTTAAACTCTGATAACAAGGACCGAAAATTTGTTTCCAAAACAGTCATTCTTTGTAGAAGATTGTAGCAGTTCTGGCAGCACTGGTGCTCTGAACCCACACAAGGAGGCATCTTGTAGATTTCTTCTTTAGTACTCTACAGAAACTTGTCTAATTCCTGTGCCTATGGCTCTACTATAAAATGTCCAAAAGAAACTAGAAAACATAAAATAAGAAACAAAATATGGTAGTGCTAGTGCTAATCTAAATAATGAGCTCAGACACTGTAGCTCTAAAATGTCTAAAAATAAAGAAAAGTATGAAAGATAGCAGAGCTAAGCAGAGAAGCGTCTGAACGGCACAGAAGCAGGAAGCACAGTAGGGCTATGCTAATGCTTAGCACAGTTAGGGCTGATGTAATAGAACTCAAGCCTTGGTACTGGAAAAACTAAACTGTAACTGTGTGATGCTGTACTTCAGCGGAGTGGCTTTACTGCTCCTTACAACTTGACTGGTAAAATTCATACATAAGGCACATCACATTATAAGGCGAACTGATGATTTTTGGGAAAATTAAAGGATTAAGTGCGCCAAGTAGTATGAAAAATACAGTATTAATTCCCCCCCCTTCTAGAGAGAATGTGATGTTTTTGTGTACCCCAGCTTATTTGTACAGTATGTGTGTGCAGTAAGTGTGTGTGTGCGCAATAAGTGTGTGTGTGTGGTTATGTGTCTGTGTCCATGTCTGATGTTGCGTGACAGACCTGCAGCCTGTCCTCTGGTGGTATTATATTATACAATAATGGAAAAGCTGTCTGGCTGCTTCCTGCATGAGCGCTCTCTCAGCAGAGCATTGCTGAACAGCGCCTTCACAGGTTCATGATCAGCAGTATTATATTGCATGGAGCCATAAGGAAATTTAATCTATGCTGAGATACCAGCCAGGGTCAGCAGAGCCGACAACAAGATCCAGCAAATTTCAGCCAGGAATTTCAGATCAACGCTGCAGAGCGGGAGTGTATACTGAACAGGGCTAACCTGAAATTTCTGTGATAGCTTTTTAACATAAAGATGATTAACACTATTTATATTCCGCAAATATTCTAGCTATGTTATAAAGTTTTCTTATACAAGAAAAGTCAAAAGTTTGGACAAACTGTCTCATTTAATGTTTTTATTTACTTTTATTTATTTTCTATTTATTTATTTTCTATATTGTAGATTACTAGTGTCTTTAAGACATGAAAACAATTAAGGAGTACATGTGGAATTACGTAGTAAACTGTAAAAAAAAGTGTTAGTCCTTCACAATCCCCTGAAGTATTCAGCATGTATTCCTGTATAGCTTTAATGTCTTCAATGTTAAAGAAATCATAAAAAAGAAAGAGAACACATTGAATTAGAAACCGTGTGTCCAAACTTTTGACAGTAGAAAATACACAAATATAACAGTAATGTAAAAAAAGTTGGGGAGAATGATTTTCAGTTTTGTACAGCTGACAGAAAGCTTTGTGAAATAAGTAAGCTTGTAGCTCTGTTACAAATGTCTAGTTTAAGGGTATAAAGAGTATAAAAAAACGTTTGGGCACCTCTGATAATTTTTAGTTTTTTTTCTTTATAAATAATTTATTGTTTGGGTCAGCAATTTCAGTTAAATATATCATATATCAGAAGAACACAGTGATATTTGAGAAATGAAGTTTATAGGATTTACAGAAAGTGTGCAATAATTCTTTAAACAAAAATAGGCAGATACATGAACAGCCCACTTCTAATCACACCACAGATTTTCAATAATATTATGTTGTAGGTCTTTGGAGCTGGTCTGTGGGTTGACTATGACTGTTCTCACCATCCTTCTCCTCTGCTTATCTGAGATTTTTCTTGCTCTGCCACTTCAGGTCTTAACTAGAACTGTGCCTGTGGTCTTCATTTCCTCGCTATGTTCCTCACAGTGGAAACTGACAGCTGAAATCTCTGAGAGAGATTTTTACATCCTTTCTCTCAACCATGATGTTGAACAATCTTTGTTTTCAGGTAAAATAAGGCTCGTTTTCAGGTCGTTTTGTGGCTCCCAAAACTCCCAAAAGTGTTTTGAGGCTCCCATGTTTCCACTCTTCAGAGAAGATCCAAAGAGGAGAAAAACTTGCAATTGGCTCCTTAACCCTTTCTCATTGATGGATTCACCTGTGTATGTAGGTCAAGGGTCAATGAGCTTACCAAAAAAATGTTGTGTTCCAATAATTAGTGCTAAAAGTATTCAAAACAATAAAACGACAAGGGTGCCCAAATTTATGCACCTGTCTATGACACACTTTCTGTAAATTCTATAAACTTCATTTCACTTCTCAAATATCACTGTGTTCTTCTGCTATATGATATATTTTACTGAGATTGCTGATCCAAACCACCAATAACTTATAAAGGAAAATCATTAAAATGGGCAGGGGTGCCCAAACTTTTTCATGCGACTGTAAATAATGTGAATAATAAGTGCATGCTTACGCTTATTTTACGCATATTTCAAAGTGGTACTTTATATTATTACTTTATATGAATCAGCATTAATATCCTGAACTAAATGATTACTATTATTATTTTTTACTGCATAGTTTTTGTATCATTGCATTAATCATGTTTCGAGATGTGCTGTATCCTTTAAAAAATAATCTCAGTTATTATGGAAACAGATAGAATGGTGTTGTGCTGTAAACTGAGTGTATTTCTTTCTGATGTTTTTTTTAGAGACTTAGCCCCGAGGGATATCACTGGCACGTCAGATCCCTTCACCAGAATCCTTTACAACAACCTCAGTGCTGAGACATCAGTAAGAAATCATCTGCATTCAAATATATCTGTTATATTAAAGACATGGGGCAAGAAAAAGGAGAGGAGCAGATTATTTTTAAACATGGATCATAAAACTTTCTGTAGCTTTCCAGCTAACAATAATTGGTTAGTAGAATATTTTTTCTATAAATTACTGTTAACATTCTTGGAATGTTTAATATGACAAGTTTTCTGGATGTTCCTAGAATGTTTTTATTTAACATTTTAGATGTTCTGATAATATCGCTGGAATGTGACTTGTCAAAGGTTTCATTTTAGTTTTGGGAATGTTTCCATTTAATATTTCCATACTGTAAGTATTGTTTAGCCAGGAACGTTTTTTTGAGAAATGTTCTAATAAAGTTGTGATACAAATTATTGTGTCAGTAGGGCCAGGACAAGGTGAGACAAGTGCTGATTAGAAAACACATGTTTATTGTAAACACGGATTCCAAAGGGATTGATGTACACAGTACAGCAAGTAACCAAAAGGGCAGCAATGAATAGCAACATACCAGAACTTAGAGCCAAAACAAGAGAGAAGACAAGAGAGAGTAGCAAAACGCGCTAGAAACAAAGCTAGACTACTAGAAAATACTCGTCAGAGAACCACAAACAAGTGTGGGAAATAAGCAATCAGAAGGAAAGCGAGGCTGAACGCTGCAGAGTCACGTTTTTAGCCGAGTCATTGGCGTTCACGGGCTGAGAATGCTGGGAAATGTAGTCTTTTGGCAGACTGACAGCATCAGGGCTGACAAATTATAATGTCACATGGTTTTAAAACATTGCTGGAACATTAATTCTGTGTTGTTACAGGCGAACCTATTGTGTTTTCAAAAGGTTCTTATAATGTCTTCTGTTGGGTTATAAGTATGTAAAATGTGTGTCATTACAGAGTAGTAATACTAATATGGGCTTGACTTTTTGTGTCTGTTTTTAAGTAAAACAAAAATCACTTAAAAAAAAACCTGTCTTCTATGGATGTGCCATGAGCATTAAGAAACACAAAACGTTACAGTGAACTGGGTCCTATAGTATCTTCCCCTCATATTCCTACAAATATTTTAAAATATCTTTCCAGGGGACAGCACTATAGAATTGAAACATCTTAGAGTATATCTTAGAGTAGTCAGTGTACAGCTTATATAGCAGTATAGATTTTCTGTCCTCTGAAAATAGCTTAACTTAATATATTCAAGTTCTATAGTCTATAGTCAATTCTATAGTTTTGTCTCATTAAAAGATAGAATAATATATTTTCAGAAATGTATGTTGTGTTCACTTTTGGGAGATACTGAATATGAATCCCATAAAGGTATGTAGTGCAAACATGAAAATGTTGTGCTAATATATACAGTGCCTTGCAAAAGTATTCGGCCCTTTTCAACTTTTCAACCTTTTGCCACATTTCAAGCTTCAAACATAATGATCTGAAATTTAAATTTTTTGTGAAGAATTAACAACAAGTGAGACACAATCGTGAAGTGGAACGAAATTTTTTGGATATTGTAACTTTTTTTAGAAATAAAAAACTGAAAAGTGGGGCATGCAATATTATTCGGTCCCCTTGCGTTAATACTTTGTAGTGCCACATTTTGCTGCTATTACAGCTGCAAGTCGCTTGGGGTTTGTCTCTATCAGTTTTGCACATCGAGAAACTGAAATGTTTGCCGATACTTCTTTACAAAACTGCTTGAGCTCAGTGAGGTTGGATGGAGAGCGTTTGTTTGTGAACAGCAGTTTTCAGCTCTTTCCACAGATTCTCCATTAGATTCAGGTCTGGACTTTGATTTGGCCATTCTATGACCTGGATACGTTTATTTGTGAATCATTCCATTGTAGATTTTGCTTTATGTTTTGGATCATTGTCTTGTTGGAAGATAAATCTCTGTCCCAGTCTCAGGTCTTTTGCAGACTTCAACAGGCTTTCTTCCAGAATGCTCCTGTATTGAACTCCATCCATCTTCCCATCAATTTTAACCTTCTTTCCAAATCTGTCCCTGCTGAAGAAAAGCAGGCCCAAACCATGATGCTGCCGCCACCATGTTTCACTTTGGAGATGGTGTGTTCAGGATGATGAGCAGCCACACAAAGCACTTTGTATTTAGGCCAAAAAGTTCAACCTGGTCTGATCTGACCACAGCACCTTCTTCCACATGTTTGCTGTACAAACAGCACTTCTTATGACTTTCTTTAAACAGTGGCTTTCTTCTTGCCACTCTTCCATAAAGTCCAGATTTGTGGAGTGCATGACTTATTGTTGTCCTGTCAACAGATTCTTTCACTTTAGCTGTAGATCTCTGCAGTTCATCCAGAGTGATCATGGGCCTCTTGGCTGCATCTCTGATCAGTCTTCTTCTTGTTTGAGCTAAAGGTTTAAACTTTTTTAAATTCTCCACAACAGTATCTTAGACCTGCCTGGTGTGTTCCTTGGTCTTCATAATGCTCTCTGCTCTTTAAACAGAACTCTGTTATATCTGACTATCACAGAGCAGGTACAGTTATACGGAGACTTGATTACACACAGGTGGATTCTATTTATCATCATCTGTCATTTAGGTCACACTGCACATGTATGCACTACATACGTTTATGGGATTCATATTCAGTATCTCCAAAAAGTGAGCACACCACATAAATTTCTGCAAATATATTATTATATCTTTTCATGAGACAAACCTATAGAAATAAAAAAAGCAAGGTACATAATGTGTGTGTGTGTTTCAGATCATAAAAAAGACCCGCTTCCCACACTGGGATGAGACTCTGGAGCTGAGTCTGGATGAAGCGGGCGAGTGTGAGTCAGGCTCTGTCATTCTGGAGGTGTGGGACTGGGACATGGTGGGCAAAAATGACTTTTTAGGCAAGGTAAGACGTCCCCAGGGTCTCCCACATGACAAACATCCCACATTTGATAAACATCCCACATCTGAAAAACACTGAACAACTCTTCACTGACAGTTCACTCTTTAGGTTTTTTTAATGTCTTTATTTAATGTACCTGTGCAGGTGGAGATCCCGATGTCTTGTCTGCACAGAACTCCTCTGATCCAGGGTTGGTTTCGTCTGCTTCCGCTGGGAAACACAGAGGACGATGCCGGGTTAGAAAAACACAGGGCTGCGTGTGTGCGGGTGTTTGTGTATGTGTGTGTTCGTGTATGTGCATGTTTGTGCATGTGTGTGTTTTTGTATGTGTGTGTTTGTGTGTGTGACATGGGAGCGTGGGAGATTCATTAGCAGATGAGTCACAGTGAGTGTGTTTGTGGATGTGTGAGTGATGATGATGATGCCTCTGGGAATCTCTCATTAGTTTCTTCAGCATTCAGAACTTACCCTTCTTCCTTCGTTCCATTGTTCCACTCTCTCTCTGTTCTCTCTCTCTCTCACTCTTTTGCTCTCTTTCTCTCACTCTTTTGCTCTCTCTCTCTCACTCTCTTGCTCTCTCTCTCAGGGGAAAGCTGGGAGCACTGAGGCTGAAGGTTCGTTTGGCTGAGGAGAGAATTCTCCCCTCGCTGTATTATCAGCCTCTCATAGATTTGCTGGTGGAATCTGTCATCTCACCTGCTGAGGTAAAATACATTTAATATAACTCCAAAATTAAAACCACTAAAATGTAAGAAAATGTAATCAATAGATGGTCAAAAGTCATCAAACAAAGCTGAACTGCTTGAATTTTTTGTGCCAGGAGTGGCATAAGGTCACCCAAAAGCAGTGTGAAAGACTGGTGGAAAGCATGCCAAGATGCATGAAATCTCAGATCTAGCACCGTAATGTGTGCATGGATGCTTTGCACAAACACAGCACAAACATCCCAGAGCATGTAAAATGTATTTTTTATAAGGAAAATGTTGGGACAGCACATCCTCTGCAGATGATCAGACCACGGTTAAAGAGGATGTTGGTTCAAACCCCAGCTCATGCAGCTTTGCCATCAAGCTGCCGGCGCTCAGGGGGAGCAAAATTGGCCTTGCTTAAAGGTGGCGCTGGGCAGCACGAGGCGTCTGTGAGCGGATGTATCGGAACCTAGCCGCTGTGCTTTCCTCAGAGCGCGCTGGCTGCTCAGGCAATGATTCATCAGCAACAGCTCGAAAAAAGGGGTGACTAACTTCACGTGTCGGAGGAGGCGTGTGCTCGTCCACATCCTCCTAGGTTCGCAGACGCCACTGGTAATGGGGACGCACAAAGGCGTGGGACAATTGGATAACCAAATCGTGAGAAAATGGGGAAAAATCAGAAATAAAATGATAAAAAAGAGGATGTGGGAGGAGTCTTTTATTTAAACCTCAGACATAAAATTTAGTGAATAATCTGAAATATAAAATTTAGTGAAAAAAGTTGCAGTAAGTAAGCAGGTGTTTTAGCAAACAAGTCATTGGATAACAGCTTACAGCTGATCTGTAGCAATGGAAAAAATGAGGTTTGGCAATTAATTAAAAAAAATTATATTTACAAGGCCTTTGTTAGTACTAAAGCAGTACTGGAGCAGATAGTATTACTGCGCTTTCTTTAACACATAGCACATTCACACTTTCATCATAACTAAAAATACACAGAAACACAGAGAATTCTGTAGAGAAATTACTATTGCAGAGAGTGATTAGTACTGTTTCCTACACATTCAGAAAGACTCCTGGAAACCAGAGAAAACTGGTACAGGAAGAGGCCTGGCCGGTACACATCAGCTTAACATTGAAATGAGTCTCAGTTTTAACGGCGAAGAGAAATATTAGAGGTCTGACAGGAAATACCAGTAATAAAGTCATTTCTAAGATGATAAAATAAAAATGTTCGGCTTGTCTGGGTTATACAGCACTGCTCCTGCACAACTATACAATAAGGGTGTTCTAAAACTTTTGACTGGTAGTGTATATTTGTATCACAGCTATTTAATCACCACAGGAGTTTGACCTTGGCTTCAAACTGCACTGCCCCCAATTATGCCACTTTTCCCCTCTCTGTCTGTCAGGTGGAGGACCCGACACCTCTGACCCTGCTAGAGGAGGTGACCACAGTAGACAGCCGACAGGATGTTGCCATGATGCTGGTGAAGATCTATCTTGGCCAGGGCCTAGTTGTGCCATTCCTGGACTACCTCAACACCAGAGAAGTTCACCACACAAGTATGTATTGTGTGTTTGTGTGTAGGTAGATTCATTATATGTACTGTTTTTTTGCACTATAAGACACAACGTATTATAAGGCGCACGTATAAACGTATATACGTTTATTTTCTGGTTTATTTTCATACACAAGGCGCACGGGATTATAAGGTGCATTATGAGACACTAGTAAAGAACAGGGGTGTCACAATGTTTTCCTTCTCAGAGAGACTCAGCAGGTCTCTCTGCTGGGTGGTCATGGTGAGGGGGTACCTAAGTTGAGTAAAGCTAAACTAAGTAAACAAACCTGTAAGTGGCTAATGCTAATATAGGCTTAGCAGCAGGCTCTGAACGGCAAAAGAGCTAGCACTTCATGCAGTTAGCGGGTAATGCTAATACTGCTCCAGTCTTGAGTCTCGGTACTGGAGAACTAAACTGAAACTTTGAAACAGAGTGGCTTTACTGCTCCTTACAACCTGACTGGTAAAATTCATACATAAACCACAACAGATTATAAGGCACACTGACGATTTTAGGGAAAATGTAAAAATCCTGGTATCTCCTCTATACTTTTGAGACTGTGTTGACAGACTAGCTCTTTTGGCGTTTAGAGGTGAGTATTATCGACCTGTAGCCTGCTGCTAACCCGGCTGTCACTGCTGGAGCAGCATTAGCATTACCTGCTAACCGCACAAAGTGGTTAGCTGCTTATGTTAATGCAGCCTTAGTGGAAATCTGGAAACCTAAGCTTGCTATAAATAAACGGAAGTGCATTACTCACCCTAAGAAACAGTTTTCAGAAAAGAAATCTGTGTAGATTAACAGTGGATTAGACATTAAGTTTAAAGACGAAGTCATGCAGAAGCTGGATAAAGCTAAAATTTATTCCTTTCTCTACACCATTAAAATCCACTATTCTTGGCAAATGTACATAAAGTATCTACCTATTTGGGGTTGGGAAAGCAGGTGAGAATGGGGAGGACCATTGCTTCTGGACTTACCAAAAGATAGAGACCGGCTTTAACAGCAACAGATCTGTGGATGTTTACTTGACCAGTGCCGTCAGAGCCATTGTCAGAACTTACACTGGTGCAGTGGGTCCTGGGTTCATCCTGGTGCAGGATGATGCCCGTCCTAATGTGGTCAGAGTGTGGAGGCAGGTCCTGGATAATGAAGGTATTCATGTTATTGACTGGCCCTCATGTTTCTCAGACCTGAATCTATTTTAGGAACCTCTGGGATTTTATGTACAGTATCTCCCACATCACTGTACAGCACTGGTGAGAAGTACTATGAAAACAGAAACTGTAATTTAAATCTACAGTTAAGCATGGTGGTGGTAGCATCATGGTCTGGGGCTGTATGAGTGCTGCCAGCACTGGGGAGCTGGATTTTGAATATGTACTGGGACATTCTGAAGCAGAGCATGAACCCCTCCCTTTAGAAACACAAACCCAAACACAACTTAAATATGAGAACTGGCTTTCTGAGAAAGATGAAGATAAGGTCTCTGTGGCTTGGTTCACATTACCAGGCTAACGTGACTCAAATCTGATTTTTTTCATGGCTGTGTAAACGTGCCAAATTTGGAATTTTTCAAATCAGTCCTAAATTTGATACGTATCTGATCCATGGACATGCAACATGAATGTGAATGGTCAAATCAGAATTCATGCTTCTTTTCGCTACGTTCTTCTCTCTCGTACCCACACATCTCTTGGTGCAGAACAAACAACAGCAAAAGCAAACCACCTGGCCTTTTCTCACCTCCTCAACCTGAGCATGTACTTCAGACTCAAGCAAAAGATGCTCCACATATGAACTGCTAATGCATCCATTTCCCTTTATAAAGCTACGAGTCATCTCTCAAATATGAAATTTTTTGTTGGTGTTGAAGACGGCGAGGTTTATACACTTATCAATGTGCGCATGTGAGGCGTTTCAGGGACAGATTCGTTCACATTACACACAGATACAAAAATATTTAAATGTGAAAGCCAAATTATTAATCCGATCTGAGCAAAAAATCTGATTTGAGCACTGTGGCTTTTAATGTGAACGTAGCCTAACATCCACCAGTTCTGTGATGTCATCCTAGAGGCATGGAAAAGGAATCCAGTGGCAACATGTGAAGCTCTGGTGAACTCCATGACCAAGAGTTAGGGCAGTGCTGGAAAATAATGGTGATCACACAAAATACTGACACTTTGGGACAATTTGGACATGTTCACTAAGGGGTGTACTCACTTTTGTTGCCAGTTGTTTAGACATTAATGACTGTGTTCCCTTCATTTCTGATCAGTGCAATTTATTCAGATGTAATTAGGTAGGTGCACATTTGAAACAAGTCAGTTGAGTGTCTCACTTTGTGCGCCTGTCTGTGGTACTTATCTGATCACTAGCTGCCTTCAGCAGAAGCTGCTCTGAGTGTGGGCGACGTATCATCACCTCAGCCCTGCTATATTTATCCTCACCCAGCCTTCCAATTACTCTCCTCATACAGCCACCTCACACGTCCTGCTCACTAATCCTCACTGTACACTACACACTACTGTGTGTGTGTGTGTGTGTGTGTGTGTGTGTGTGTGTGTGTGTGTGAAACTCTTTCTCTGCACTTGATGTTTTATGTCGGGTTAGCATCAAGCTGCTGACAAACAAAGTGACTAAGTTTCCATAGCAACCCCACAGGAAGCGAGTAAAAGGGGGTGGGTTAATCATAAGATCAGAGTAACCGCTTGGGAGAAAGGGATGAGAGAGAGAAAGAGAGAGAATGGAAAAGAAAAAGGGGGAGAACAAGAAAAAGAGAAACAGTTAATAAATTAAATGTGGCATATAAAGTTAATTATTACGTTAATCAAATTCATTTATACATAAGAGTAAGATACAATTCTGATTTAATATCAATTATTATACATTTAAGAGGGGGCAAATGTATACTTTGGTTTGAAATGTTTGGTAACAACAGGTAAATGTGATAAATTGTAACACACTGAGTTGTAGCAAGTTAATTTAAAACTCTGGTTGCCTAAGATTCCATGGCCACAGGTGTATAAAAGCAAGCAGCTAGTCATGCAGACTGCTTCGATAAACAATAGTGAAAGAATGTGTCACTCTCAGGAGCTCAGTGAACTCCAGCGTGGTACAGTGATTGTCACATTGGAGGAGGGATGAGATGGTGGATGTAAATGCAGATAAATAATGTATTAAAGAAACAAGTACACAGGTAGAACACAGGTAGAGGAACATTAAAAAAAAAACAATTGAACAACACAAAGCAAACTAAATTACAAAGACAAGACTAAAACAACAAGACTAGATTTAACTGGATATAACAAAACTAGGAAAAAGAAAACTAAGAACTGAGGCCAGACAAGGAACAAGGAAACACAAACCTGACTGGATGTACACAAAGTAAACAAAGAATTTACAAAAAAAATACTATGGACACAAAAAAATACAAATACACAAACCAGATATGGAGCACACGAGGCAAACAAAAGACCTGACGAGGAACCCTGAAACAAAAAGGCTTATTTACACGATGAGGGTGAGAAACACCTGGCACCAGTAACAAGGGGGTGGGGTAACAAACAAGACAGTGGGGCTAGGGCGGAGACAGGACAATCACAAAACACGGCCATGTGCTCAAAAAGTGTCATGATAATTCCACATGATATTCCACAGCTAACTGTCAGTGATATTATAACACTGAGCATAGGTGTGGGAATCACAGGGCATCTCACTATAACAAGGATGTAATGATACTGTAATATTGCTGTAATACTCTATATATATTAAAACAATTTTCTACGATACTTCATGATATCTTCCATCTCTGGAAGCTCAACACAGCCAAACTGGTTTAGTAGTATTACATAAACATCAGCATAACATATTTAATTTCTACATTTTATAAGTTTTAGCAGATTAACAAGCAGTTTAGCAGGTTTAGTACTGAGAACATGCATAGACTGCACTGATTGTTTATTTTGGGAGGCGTTATTGTATGGTAAACTAGCCCTACCTTCAGGGGGCTGTGTTATAATAGGATGTTCTGTCATATTAAGTTCATGAAATTATATATATTTAATTTATTATTTATTAATTGTACACTGCTACGAGTGGTTATGGCAGCTGTAGACTGATACTGCTTACTACTGAGCATATAGCTGTTAGTAATAGATATTTAGGTCAAGTTTATTCATACATTTTCTTTTAGCAATGATTTAAACATTGAATACTCCATGGAAAATTAGTATTTTCAAGGCTACTGACAATGCTAATCATGTGCTTTTACTAAGAACCTGAATGTAGTTAGAATTTCACTTACTTCATTCAGACTTTAAGTTAGTTGTGATTTTTAAATCTTCAATCAAGGCATAACTGTTGTATGTGCATACGTAAATGTTATAAAATTCAACTTCAAGTGGCACATTCAATAATTTCAGTACTCCCCCTTTTCTCTGTGTGCTCTGTTCTGGATAGCGGATCCTAATACACTATTCCGCTCCAATTCCCTGGCCTCCAAAGCCATGGAGCAGTTTATGAAGGTGTGTATTCACTTTTTATACTATGCTTATTGGTATCGCGAATTCTGTAAAGTATGCAATAAAAAAATGATTGTTGTGTGTGTGTGCCTGTGTGTAATTGTTGTATTTTATTGCTAGGCTGTTGGAATGATATATCTGCATGAGGTCTTGAAGCCCATAATTAACCGGATCTTTGAGGAGAAGAAATATATTGAGCTCGACCCCTGCAAGATAGACCTCAACCGCTGCAGGTAAAGAATTCACACATACACATTTGTCTTGCCATACATTGACAAAACCTAACTTTACACTAGCCTAGCCTAGCCTAGCCTGAACCACAACCGTTACCCTGATCTGAAGTAAAACTAAACCATTCCACCCAATTAGTTTGTCGAATTAAAAAATGTTATATTTTTTTAAAGCATCAGAGCATCATATATCTGGCCCTTACAAGTAAAGCAATACAAGCACACACACACACACACTCCTTCTAACACACACACACTAGCTGTATCATAACCTAGCTTGTTTTTAATGCAGGCATAACTCTGGAATAGATATAAACTATAATTACAAAAAAATAAAAATATGTCGGGAGGAACAGTTGCCTAGCAACAAAAGTCTCAGTACTTTGGCATGTTGAAACCTCTGGAGTCTCCTTACACAGGCTGTGCTGCTGAGTAAAGAAATGAGACACAGTTAAGTTTGCATCTTTGTTCTATTCTGTATCTTAGTAGTGTTCCAAAAATGACCCTAAAAATCTAAAGTCAATCGATCTTTTCAACTTATTCTGCCTGATATTAAAATATAATATATAGCCAAAGGCTCACCCAGTGAATTGCAGTGTGGTATTGTGTTAGGATGCTACGCTAATATTATCTTCAGTGGCGTGCACAGACATTTTGGGGGGCAAGTGCTCAGAGGGGAAAAAGGGCACATTTTAGCGCACGTGGAACACTTCATTGTAAAAAAAATACACGCACATGTTGAATAAAATTTGACTTTTATTTGTAACATTCTCTAAACGTAAGTTCACGCATCTAGTGTGGGCGTAGGAGCAGGTTTGATATTGGGGGGGGGGGCACATCTATAATGTAATATAATATAATATAATGTAATCTGCTTATTTGAATAAGCCCATCTTATAGTCTCTTAAAACAACATTTGTGGAACTACCTTTAATCACAAATTGTCACATCCTTGTCTTGTCCCTTGTCAGCCTCCATGTTCTTCCCTTCCTTTGTTTGTATTCAAAGCCATGTGCTCAGAGCACATGGTTCTCCGCTTGTCTCCGCCCATGTCTTTAGTGCTCCCACCTGTTTCTATTTGTAGCTCCGCCCCTTCATCAGTGTTCACAGGTGTTTCCCATTCCCCTTGTGTGTATTTAAGCCTGTGTGTTTGAGCATGTGGTTGTCTGGTCTTGTGTGTGTGTTTCACGCCGGCAGGTTGCTGTTTCTTTGTTTTCTGTTTTATACTTTATTCTATGTCTATTACAGTAGTCCTGTCTCTAAATGTATCTTGTTTTGAGTTTAGTTTTTGTTTGTTTGTTTATTTATAAATAAATGTACCTGCGTTTACGTCCGCCTCACGTCCTCCCTGCTGCTGCTCAACCTGACAGAAGGATCGACCTATAATGGACGCAGCAAACCCTTGGCTCGGGTCCAGGATGGCCATCCCCGTGCCCCCTTAGGCACCGTGGCTCAGGAGACCCCGAGGCACCGAAGCCGGAGGAAGCCTCGGGGTAAGCGCTCTAAAGGGTCCCGCCTGCCGGAAGAAGTACCCTTCATGGGGGAGGATTTTCTTGGGGGGGCGTTACGGGTTGGTGCGGTGAGCCTCTGGTCTCTTCCCGTGTTAGGCAGTAGCCATGAGTACCCGAGGCAGGTGACGCGCAGCCCGTGGGACTACCGTGGTATGTGCACCCAGTAGCGAGGAGGAGGAGGAGCTCTACCCCGCACCAGCCCGTACTCCATTGCCGTGTCCCCCAGGGGCTGTACTCTACCCGGCTCTCGGCCGCACAGCTCCCAAGGCCATCCCGACTCCCATGATGCACGCGCTCCGTGACTCTCGCGGTCGAAACGCCGTGCTCCTGGACTCTCGCGGCCGAGACGCCACGCTCCGTGAAGCCCGCGGCCGAGACGCCGTGCTCCTGGACTCTCGCGGCCGAGACGCCGCGCTCCGTGAAGCCCGCGGTTGAGACGCCGCGCTCCGTGAAGGCCGCGGCCAAGACACCGCGCTCCGTGAAGGCCGCGGCCGAGACACCGCGCTCCGTGAAGCCCGCGGTCGAGACGGAGCGCTCCGTGAAGCCCGCGGTCAAAACACCGCACTCCGTGAAGGCCGCGGCCGAGACACCGCGCTCCGTGAAGCCCGCGGCCGAGACGCCGCGCTCCGTGACTCTCGCGGCCGAGACGCCGCGCTCCGTGACTCTGGAGAGCCCTGTGACTCTCGCGGCTGAAACGCCAAGCTCTGTGATGCCCGCGGCTGAGACGCCATGCTCCGTGACTCCCGTGGCTCATCCGCGCTCCTCAACTCCTGCCACCCCTGAACCTGCATATGCTGCTCCCACGGCCCTGGAACCTGCATATACTGCAGCACCAGCAGCACACGCTGCTCCAGCACCAGCAGCTCCCGCTGCCCCTGTGCCTGCTCCCAGAACGATGTTTGGCCCCAGGCCCCGTGTTTCTAGGCCTGCCCCGAGGCCTCCTGACTTTGCCCCCAGTAATGTGCCCAGGCTAACCCCACAAAGTTTAGCTGGTCCGGGGCACTCTCGTGTTTTTTGTAGCACTCTCTCTCCCTGTCCTAATTCCTATCTCTGTTTATGTCCCTGTACCCGTTTCTGTCTCTGTTCCCGTTCCTGTCACCGTGTTTGTTTCTGTCCCAATTAATGTTTTCATCCCGGTCCCCTTGCCCAGTAATGTCCAGTCCCCATTTCCAGTCTTTTGTCACTTCACCTGTCCAGTCTCCGTCTCCTGTCCAGTCTCCTTTTGTGCCCAGTGTCTAGCCTAGTGTCCAGTCGTTTGTCCCGTCACCTGTCCAGTCCTCGCTCCAGTCTCCGTTCTCTGTTCCGTCTCCTGTTCAGTCCCCGTTCTCTGTTCCATCTCAATCTCCATTTGTGCCCGTTGTCCAGTCTGCATTCCCTGTCCAGTCTCCATCTCCTGTCCAGTCTGTGTCCCAGTTTTTTCCTCTGCCCAAGTCTCAGTTTATGTTTCCATCCTCGTTCCCTGCTCAGCCTCCTCACTGGTGTTCTCTGTCTTAGTCTTGTCTTTTTTTTTTTGTTTGTTTCTACCCTCTCCTGACCGGCTCCTGGGGGTTTGTTTTTTTCGCGCCCCAGGGGTTGCGCGTTAAGGAGGGGGTTCTGTCACATGGTCCCTGTCTATTCTCATGTTTCTGTGTTTATTTACCTTTTCTGGCACTGTATCATGTCTGTTATATCCCCACGTGACCTGTGCTCCTCTGTGTCTCCTGTCTTAGTAGTTTTCCACTCACCTGTGTTCATTTTGTAGCTCTGTCCCTTAGTCCCAGGTGTTTCCTGTTTCCCGTGTGTGTCCACCACTATTTAAAGTCCGTGTTCCCTTCTCTCGTGTCGATCCTTGTACGTTTTTACGTCTGTTAGTGGTCCTCATGTTTTTCTGTTATGCTCAGTCCTGGTTTCCTTGTTAAGTTTATTCCATGTTTATTTTGTGTTCATTTTTGTTAATAAATGTTTGTGTAGTTTGCGTTTGCCCTTAAAGACATGGATGAGCAAGGTTGGTGTGAAAGAATCTGGCCTGCACCAGAGACATTTCAGAGGCCTTCACAGAAAAGCTAAATCTGTTATAGTTGCAGAGGGTGGGCCACTCAAGTTCGTATGTGTGTGAATGCTTTTAGAAATTTAGTGTATATCTTTATAATCTTGTAATATTTAATATGATGATAATTCAATATCGCACTTTCTGTCTCTCCAGGCGTATCTCCTTCAAGGGTTCAGTATCTGAGGCAGAAGTGAGAGAGAGCAGTTTAGGTATGTTACAGATGTATTTAAACAGCATAATGGAGGCCATCGTCAACTCAGTTTCCCAGTGTCCTCCTGCCATGAGAGTCGTCTTCAAGCAGCTCCATAAACGAGTGGAGGAGCAGTTCCCTGAGCCGGAAAATGAGGTAGGCAGTCAGGCGTGTGTTTACTGCAGCTGTGCTCTTATTACACTACCTGTCTAACTGAGGGGTAGTACTCCAGTATTTCCAGCTGTTCTGCTGTTACCTTGTCCTGCATGTGAGATTTATGATGATGAAAAGATGGAGAAAGAAACAGCTGCTTCTCATTTATAGGATGTATTTCATCCAGACCTTGACCACAAATCCACCAGAGCCTCCACTTCTTCCATCCACCCCCCCCCCCCATCATACTGTATTTTTCACACTATATGGTGCAATTAAAACCCTTTAATTTTTCCAAAAATCATCAGTGCGCCTATAATCCTGTGCGCCTTATGTATGAATTCTACCAGTCAGGTTGTAAGAAGCAGTAAAGACACTCCACTGAAGTACAGAGTTATACAGGAGTTTTAGTTTAGTTCTCCAACACCAAGTCTGGAGCAGTATTAGCAGTATTAGCCTGCAGCTAGTGCAGGCGGTTAGTTGCTAATGCTAATGCTGCTGCCCCCAGCCTTAATGAAAATCTGGAAAGCTAAATTAACTGTAAATAAATGGAAGCGCTTTAGTCACCCAAATAAATAGTTTTCAGGAGAGAAATCTGTGTAGATTAACATCCAGCGCCTGTTTTTTTTTTATTACAGTTTTGTTTACTTACTCCAGCAGGTAAAGCTTAGAATTAGAAAGGAAACATGGCGACACCCCTGTTCATTACTAGCATAATGTGCCTTATAATCCAGTGGGCTTTATGTATGAAAATAGTGCGCCTTATTGTGTTAAAAATATGATGATTTTTACATCCATTCTCCAGTCCCAGCCATTTCTCCCTTGACTACCCTGTCTCTCTTTTCCTGCAGGATGTAAAATATTTGGCGATCAGTGGCTTTTTTTTCCTCCGTTTCTTTGCACCTGCCATTCTGACACCCAAACTGTTCCACCTGAGGGACCACCATGCAGACACACGTACCAGCCGAACTCTGTTGTTGCTCGCCAAGGTATTCCTGCGTTTCACATGGTAGTATAATATATAGCCTCTTTTTTGAGAACAGAATCAGGGACTGGCTAGCACTAACACAAACAGTGCACAGTTTTGAATTTAAAGCTTAACTTGGCTTGGCTCACAGACAGTTGCTGGCACATCCCTGAGTAGTTACCAACCAGTAGCAAAAATCTTGAATGCTTAATATCTGACCCAGTCTGTGACTGGGAATCACGTAGAAAGAGAGAAACAAAGTCCAAGAGAGTCCAAAATACATTTCCTGCATGACCAGAGCTGTTAATTGAGAGTCTGACTACTTTCTCTTATATCAGGAAATGACTGTTGAACAGAGGGAGCCCACGAGTGAGTTCTGGGGGTGAATAGAGATATAGAGAATAGAAGTTAAAACCTTGAAAAACTTAAAAATAGATTAGAAAATAGAAAATAGATTAGAAAATAGAGTAGAAAAATTAATTTTACTTTAAAAAAAATTACGTTTTAAGTTCAAAGCAGGATTATGTTATAAAAGCATATTCCAAGCTTTGAGCATCCCTAGTAGCATCCCTGTTCAGTCAAATTGCAAACCTACCAAGTCATATATATATTATAATTAGTGCACGCCCAGAATAAGGTAGCTTTGGGCAACAGACAACACAAAGATGGTAAGTAAGGGAGCGGCTACACCCAATATGCAGATATATGGTACCAGGAACCAATAGGAAAGCTGCATGAACCAACACTGTAGAAAGAGCTAAAAGTTGGTTGAAATCACATTTTTTCATTGGCTCAACAAACATTTTTAAGTTTTCCGATTGAAAACAATTGAGTTGTTCTGGCCGGTGAGTTCACTCAACTTAATAACATTAGTTCTTCTGACTAAACACAGAATTACTTTTTGGAGTGTTGGTGACTCACGCAGCTGAAAGTAATCCCCTTTAGTTTTTTGCTCCTTGTTATTATTAACTGCTATGCGTCGGTTAAAAAGTGTTTAGCCCAATGTGCCCACGGTTTTAAAGTTGTAAAAAGTACTCCAGTCTTTTCTAACTTGCTGCCTATCACTCTACCTCTCTGCATTTTCAAATCTTCACACTTTCATTTTTTTTAACCAATAACTTAAAAACGTAAGTTGAATAAACTTGGGTAAATTTGAATAACTCACAGGAAGTTAAGACAAAAAGTTATTTTAAGTTATTTTTATGTAAAACGAAGGAACTTGAGTTCAATATACTAAACTTGTCATGGCAATTGGAATTGAAAAGAACAAATAAGTTCACATAACTTAATGTGGCTGTAATGTTTTACAGTGTGCCCACAGGACAACTATAGTCTGGACTTTATGCAATAGTGGCAGGAAGAAAACCATTGTTGAAAGAAAGACATAAGAAGTGCAGTTTGCAGTTTACCACAAGCCATGTAAAGACACAGCAAACGTGTGAAAGAAGATGCTGCAATCAGATGAGGCCAAGCCTCCTAAATGCCAAACCTCCTAAATGCAAAGCGGTAAAAAATAACACAGCTCATCATCCTAAACCCACCATTACCACTGTGAAACATGGTGGTGGCAGCATCATGTATTATTTTAGTTCCACTTCACAATTACATGCTACTTTGTGTTAGTCGATCACTTAACATCTTAATACACTATATTTAAGTTTGTGGTCGTAAGGTGACAAAGTGTGACAACGTTCAAGGGATAATACTTGTAACAAAGCTTCGCTAAGCTAAGATGTGGTTTTAGTGCTGTGTAAATTGAATGCTTTTTGAATTGTTAAAATGATATACAACAAAACTTAACATTTTACTGTTTCTCTTCTAAAGTAAGCTGCTAATTTTGGCCATCTTTCACACTTGGCATTAACACAAAGTGCCAAATCCCAAAAAAATCTGTCCCAAATACAGGGGGATTACACAAACATAACTAAAATAGGATTGTCTCTCCTCTGGAAGGAGATGTGTTTTGTGTGCTAAAGATAAGAGCTGTCCGTGGTGCTGATAGTCTCTCTCTGTATGTTTTATCTCAGGCTCTGCAGAGTGTGGGGAATCTTGGGTTGCAGTTGGGACATGGTAAGGAGCAGTGGATGGCACCTCTCCACCCGCTCATCCTCTGCAGTGTGGCATCCATCAAGGACTTTTTGGATAAGCTGATAGATGTGGATCACGACAGTGGTGAGTTGCCATAGCTACACTGTAACAAATTCATGCAAATTTGCGACACTAGTAACTAATAACTAGTAAGGAACAGGGGTGTTGCCATGTTTATCTTCTAAATTAATCAGGTTTTGCCACTGGGTGGCGACCTGTAAAGCTGTGCTAAGCTAGGTAAACAAAACTGTAATTCTTAACAAAAAAAAAAAAACGAAAACATTTCAGACAAGTTAGACAAATCAAACGAGTGCTGGATGTAAATCTACTCAGATTTCTCTCCTGAAAACTGTTTATTCAGGTGAATAAAGCACTTTTGTTTATTTACAGTAAGCTTAGATTTCCAGATTTTAATTACAGCTGAAGCAGACTACACTCTGATATGCTCACCTCAGAACGGCAAAAGAGCTAGCACTGTGGTTAGCGGCTAATGCTGCTCCAGCAGAGCTGTCCAGTGTCAGCAGCAGGGTACAGGCAGATAATACTCCCCTCTGGATGGCCAAAGAGCTAGTGCTTAGCACAGTTAGCAGCTAAATGCTAATACTGCTGGAGAACTTAACTGAAACTCCTGTATAACTCTGTACATTAAGCGGATAAGCTTTACTGCTCCTTATAACATGGCTGGTAAAATTCATACATAATGTGCACCAGATTAAAAGGCGCACTGACAATTTTTGGGAAAATTAAAAGATTTTAAGTGCCTTATAGTGCGAATAATATGGTACTCCATTCTTTATTTAATTTATTGTATACATTGTAAATTAATATTAAAGACATGAACACAATTAAGTGACACATATGGAATTACATAGTAAACAGTAAAAAAAGAAAAGTGTTAATCCTCCACAATCTCCTGATCTAAACCTGATGAACTGAGTTGGTGATTTGAGGTGATTTAATTGGGATGAGCAGCAACTATTGTTCAGCACCTCCAGAAACTCCTTCAAGATGCTGAGAAAACTATTCCAGGTGACTCTCCCTCATGAAGACACAGATTAAAATACCAAGAGTGTGCAGATCTGTCCTCAAAGATAAATGAGGCTACTTTTTGTTTACTTAATAATTCCCTGTTTAGCTTTAAAGTCTTCAATATTAAATTTACATGTACAAAAAAATCATAAAAAGAGATGAGAAGGGGTGTGTCCAAACTTTTGACTGGTAACCCATATCTGCCGTCAGGCAGTGTAAGAGACATTATTCTAAATACAGTTTAAATATTTAATGACTACACTGGTGAATATCTTACATCAGCACTGTGTTCACTGGTGCATGCTTAATGAGTTCTCTTGCACTTGTGCTGGTGTGTTTACATGTCTGTGTTTGTGTGTGTGTGTGTGTGTGTGTGTGTGTGTGTGTGTGTGTGTGTGTGTTTATGTGTGTGTGTTTATGTGTGTGTGTTTATGTGTGTGTGTTTATGTGTGTGTGTTTATGTGTGTGTGTGTGTGTGTGTGTGTGTGTGTGTGTGTGTGTGCCCATATTATAAGATGGCACCATCCTGAACTATAGACAAGAAAAGGAAAATAAAGGCATTTTAAGTAAGAAAATGTAATTCTCTTCTGTGGCCTGTCAGGCATGACCACAGCCCCACCTAGTGTCTATTTAGCAGCAGTGCATATTAATTCTTGTTCATGCTGGAAAACCACACACATTTATCTTTAGCAAAAAATTAATGACATACAAAGAATAATGATATTAATAACAATGAACTCAAATACAAAATATAACATTGCATTTCCCTGTTTCTCTCTCTCTCTCTCTCTCTCTTTCTCTCTCTCTCTTTCTTTCTCTCTCTCTCTGCAGGGTGTGATGTTCCTCAGCGTGCCGTGTATTTGCCGTCAGTAACAGTGAAAGAGGGTTTTCTTCAGAAACACAAAGCTGAAGGACCACAACTCCTCAAACGCTTCGCCTTTAAGAAACGCTATTTTTGGCTCAGCTCAGAGACGCTGTCCTACGCCAAAACTCCTGACTGGCAGGTGGGACACGAGCACGCACACACACACACACACATACGCTTTTCATATGTATCTTTGCATACAATATATAACAAACACTATATGAGTAAAAGTATTGTGGCATCTAATTATTCTTAAATTCTTTCCAAAAATAATTTCCATTATTATCCTTCCACCAGTATTCCAAAATGCTGCACTTTTAGCTGATGATCCCAGTAGGCTTGTGATAGAGGCATAGGGTTGCCCATGCAAAAAATGACTAATTTTACACAGAGACTCAAAAGAACTCGGGCCCTATTTTAGTGACCTATAGTGCACCGGTCAATTGCGGCTTGTGCACCTTTGTGAATATTCAGAGGGAACATTTTAAAACATCACGTTGCTCTATTTTTGCTCCACTCACCATTCTGCTCTACCCAGCATCGGGTGGTCCTGATGATTTGGTGTGTTTGCTTTATGAATGAGAACACATTTAGTAAAGGGGCTGATTAGCATTTTGGGCCTTTTGATGTCTGAAGACAGAGGAAGTGAGAGGAGAGTATAGGGAAGAGAGGGAGGCAGTAAGAGATCAGTAGCTGATGGGAGAGAGAGAGAGACAGAGAGAGAGCTATGAAGCTTGGTGAAGAGAGGAACAGATGTAAACGCAGATAATATTAATTTAATTAAGCAAACAAGATGAATACAAAAAAAACACACAAAAAAAAATAATAAACAAGACAAAAGAAAGTACATTGCAAAGACCAGACTTAAAGAAAACAAGATTGATTAAACAAAACTAAGAACAAAACAAGAAACAGAAGAACTGAGGCCAGACTAGGAGCAGGAAAACACAAACCTGGCTAGGAGTACACAAATACATAAATAAAACAACGCACACAAAGATACAAGAATATACTATGGATACAAAAATACAAACACACTAACTAGCCATGGAGAACACCGGTAAAAGAAAGACTCCACAAGGAACACTCCAAGGATGAGGAACACCTGGGGAAGGAATCAAGGGGGCAGGGTTACAGACAAGACGAGACGAACTATTTACACGTCTGACTTTGATGAAGATTAACAGGTTTCTGGAGTGTTGTGCGTGTCCTTGTAAGTGTCCATTGTACAGGGTGTGTGTGTTTGATTCTATAGGCACGCTCCTCTATTCCGGTTCGGTGTGTTTGTGCAGTGGAGAGAGTAGATGAAAATGCCTTTCAGCTCCAGAACGTCATGCAGGTTATAACCCAAGACCCAGAGAGCAAACTGCACATCACATACCTGCAGTGCAAGGTGCAGTACTATAAATAACAAACACTGCACACATATACACAAACACACATACACATATATATATATATATATATATATATACATGCACTGAAATGAACACACACACACAGCTGTATTGTGTTTACAATAAACCCATATATGGCCTCTGTATATGTAATTCACTTCTTCACTATTATATCATTTATTCCATAACAGTAAGCTCATTATACTTATGAGCTATTATTAGTATCATATCAGTTAACATTGTGTTTCCTGCTTGTGGCAGAATGTGAATGAGCTTAATCAGTGGCTGTCAGCTATACGGAAGGCCAGCATCTACAACGAGCACATGCTGCCCTCCTTCCACCCGGGAGCCCACCGCGGAAACAAATGGACCTGCTGCTTACAGACAGACCGCACAGGTGTGTGTGTGTGTGTGTGTGCATGTGTGTATTCTTCTGAATACACTTTTTTTACAGTGTCTGCGTCAGTCTCTTTCACGTCAGTCTCTGAATAGCAGCATTATGGTATTTCCTCCTGTGCTGTTTAACTGGGTGCTCACTTAATCATCTTTACTGAGCTTCAGTACAGCTAACAGCAGCACAGCTAATGTGTGCGGACATTGCTCCAGCATAAACTAAAGGCTAGCGTGTGTAGGGAACGTGGCGTCACACCATAGGTTAATACTTTATACTCATGTGTTATCTTGCATGCTTCTTGCAGCGCTTCAGCTGCTTACTGCTGCACAGAGCTCCGTGTGTGATCCTTCCACAGCACTGATTACAGTAGTTCAGCTACAGCAGCTGCATTCAGACAGAGGAGCAGTTTTTACACAGCAGAGCTTTATGATCTTTATGATCAGCACATCTCTGAAAAACACAGTAAAATAATAACGCTAACTGAGCTTCATTCTGGAAGAGAGAAAAGGCATCATGTTCCTCACTCAATCACACATTGTGCTTATTCTAAATTAAACTACTCACCAACAACACAGTCCACACTCGTAATACTCTAAGTAAATGCTGAATAAATTAATGCTAAACTGAACTAGAGTGAACGCTGGCCTGAACGGTGGGTCAGTCCCGTTTAGTTTCACTCTGATTTTATGGATTTCCTGGATTTCCCATTGTAGCTAACAAGTAGTGAAAGCTTATACCTTATCAATTAGCACTAGAGCTGTGAGACATGCTGTTATCTAAATGTAAATGAATTATAATACTTAACATAAGTACTTTATATATTATATCAGATATTGTATCATCCAGCTGTTACATTCTGACCCGCATTCAATGTAAACTTTCTCTCTCTCTCTCTCAGCACTGGGCTGCAGTCGTACTCACTCTGCCGTGACTCTGGGAGACTGGAGTGATCCGTTAGACCCGGACGCTGAGGCTCAGACTATTTATAAAGAACTGCTGCAGGGCAGAGAAAAACTCAGGTGTGTGTCTGTCATTGTGATCCACAATATGTCAGGAGATAAAAGGATTTAGCATGATAAGCAGTAAACATGTCAAAAGTCATCAGTTCTTTTTTCTCTCTGTATTTTTTGACCCAGTGTTTTCTGCTTTTCTGTACACATCTATACCAAAATGTGCTAATATTATTAAAGACTACTACTATATTTGTGTATCATTTTCATACCTTAATTCTAAAGTTTAACTACAAACATAACATCAGTAAACGTTCAGGGTTTTTTGTTTGTCACATGTTTGACTTTATACAGTAGCAGTCAAAGGTTTTACACTGTAAATGTAATATTACTAGCTATACCGAAATACATTTAGCTTTGAGGACAGATCTGCACACTCTTGGTATTTTAATCTCAGTGTCTTCATGAGGGAGAGTCACCTGGAATAGTTTTTTTCAGCGTCTTGAAGGAAGGAGTTTCTGGAGGTGCTGAACAATAGTTGCTGCTTTTCCTTTACGCTGTGAAGCTCCAGCTCATCCCAATTAAATCACCTCAAATCAGCATCTTAGTTCATCAGGTTTAGATCAGGGGATTAACGTGGAGCACAAACACTTTTTTACTGTTTACTACATAATGCCATATGTGTTCCTTAATAGTTTTCATGTATTTGATATTAATCCACAATGTAGAAAATAAATTAAGTAATTAAGTAATAAATAAAAACATTAAATGAGAAAGTGTGTACAAACTGTTGTTGTTGCACTGTTGCAATGCTTCAGTTGACCACTAGATGTCTGTACTGGAGTTCAGTTCTGGATGAGTTTTGGATGGAGACCTCTGTTTTAAAGCTCAGGCTGATCTGATTTTTTCAAGATGACTTGATAAACCAATAAGAGCAGATTGGCTGAATACATGATTATACATGATAATTCATATATAAGATAACATACGATAATCCTTTATTATTACCACAACAGGGAAATTTACAATGTTACAGCAGCACAGTACAGCAGTGTCAGGGACTATACAAACAATACATGTATAATACAAGAGAATATAAAAATGAATGAAAATATGAATTTAGAAACCTAAGATTAATGTGAGCATGGTGAGCAGGGATATTTCACTTGAGTGATGCTACACTGGTGATTTGAGATACTGCACTAGAGCATAATAATATATAAAGTGCTTTATTGCACAGTAGAATATAGTATATAATTAGATTAAATCAAATATAAGATTGATAAAGTTTTGTTAGTGACCTCTTTTTGTTATTGATCTGATTTCTTCATTCCAAAAACAGGAAACAGTATCTGGAGACACAGGAGACAGAAGCAGCCACACCAGAAGAGAGCAGCACGGTGAAGCCCAGAAAACCCTCAGGTCTGAGAGAGCACAGAAAGTGCAGCTATACAAGCACACACACACACACATACACACACAGTATGCGGAGTTGTGTATACACTGTTCAAGCACAACATTATAACCACCTGCTTGTTTCTACACCCTTTTTCTGTTTCTTTAGCTCCATTGATCTATTCTATAATTACAGACTGTAGTCCTGTACCTCCCTCTTTCACCCTGTTCTTCAATGCTATTGTTATTATTTGGGGGTGGGTCCAGCAGGTGGTCATACTGTTAAGCTTGATGGGTGCATGTCCTATGTGCAGTTTACAGTGTACCGTATACTGTAATGTGTAATGTGTGATTATATTTCCAAATGTTTGGGCACCTAAGCATGGCAAGCAATTTTACACATACAATTGAGGCTGGATTTGGTTCAGGACTGAATCAGATTCATTTTTTTTTTGTTCTTTTATATCTGACTCAGCGTTTTCTGCTTTAGTACACATCATACCAAAATATTATTACGTGTGACCACTTATTTATAATAATATTTATAGCCTAACTCTATAACTATAACAATAACCTCAATAACCAGACATTTTTTATTATATATATATTTTTAATAAAATGTAGCTTCTGTATAACTAGGGCTGTCAATCAATAAACTAATGAAACAGTATTTACTCTAATTTGTAATACTGTAATAATGGATTTTTAAATGTAACATAATAGAATGTAAGGGTTATTACAGTATGGTTTTATTTGTATTCAAATATCTTTGTTCAGTTGTAGCTTTGTAAGTATCTGAATATGTACAAAACACACATTTAAAAGCTCTGTCCTCTCTAACCCTCTCCTATTCTGTTTAATTCTCTCTCTCTCAGATCGGGACGGGCTGGCTGTGCCGGGGCGTAATGAGCGAGCGCGGGCGGTAGCGGCTCGGCTGCTGGACGTGGTTATGGATTTGGAACGTGCGCATGCCTCCTTCCAGCACAGAGAAACAGAAGAGGCCAGCAGCCTGATCCTGCCTTCATAGAGTGCACTAAACACACGCCCCTTAAAACGGTCCGCCCCTTAAAACCCAAACCCTGCCCCTAAAACACATGTCCCGCCCCTTAAAACACACACATCACCTTTAAAACTCAAACCCTGCCCTTAAAACACACACCCCACCCTTAAAACACACACAGCGCCCTTAAAACACACACAACACCCTTAAAACTCAAACCCCGCCACTTAAAACACACACTCCGCCCTTAAAACACACACAACACCCTTAAAACTCAAACCCCGCCACTTAAAACACACACTCCGCCCTTAAAACACACACAACACCCTTAAAACTCAAACCCCGCCACTTAAAACACACACTCCGCCCTTAAAACACACACAACACCCTTAAAACTCAAACCCCGCCCCTTAAAACACACACCCTGCCCTGAAAACACACACAGCGCCCTCAAAACACAGACACTGCCCTTAAACACAATGTAAGGTATTTAAAACACAAACCCCACCCTTAAAACACATGACCCACCCCTTAAAACACACACACAACACCTTTAAAACTCAAACCCCGCCCTTAAGACACACACCCCGCCCTTAAAACACACACAACACCACTAAAACTCAAACCGCGCCCTTAAGACACACACCCCGCCCTTAAAACTCAAACCCCGCCCTTAAAACTCAAACCCCGCCCTTAAAACACACACAGCGCCCTTAAACACACACTGCCCTTAAACACACACTGCCCTTAAACACACCCTCCATACAGCCTGAAACTGCTTTACAGTAATAAAATAAAGGGGCTTTAGAGGGTTCTTTGAGCAATGCCACAGAAACATTATTCATATCAAATATCACTCACACACACACACACACACACACACCCGATGCTTTTCTCCTAAAGCTTTCTGTTAAACCTTAACTTTAGCACAATAAAAGATTTAATTTAAATAAGCGTTAAAAAATACCCTGAGATATTATACATATTTTATTTAAGTATAAAAGGTTCTAGTCTCTAGGGACACCACAGTATACTATTATTTTTGTGTCCCTTCTAAAACACAGTGAAATTCCAAAATTTAGTTTTTAAAATCATAATTTAAATCATGATTCATTACATAATGTTTATAACAATGTTATATAAAGTGAATAACAACAAAAAGGTAAACATTCATTACATTAATTCTATTATTTACATTTAAGGATCCATTAATAAAAGTTCTAAGAAGATGAAGATAATCATGATTAATCACAAATTATTGCGTCTGCATTGCTCGTAGGAAAGCCCCTTTGCCACCTTAATGAGGAGATCTACGCAGGTGCAGTGGCCAGAACAAGCCCGAAAAAAAAGTTTATTAAGTTACAAGTTTTTTTTTAAATAGATTTTATCAGTGGTGTATAATATGTTGTTCAAATGGTAATTAATATTTGGTATTTGGTATTTTGGTCTCTTTCAAGTGTAAGGACTTTGGTTAGAGAGCACATTACCTTGCAATGCCTGCTGGGGATTGTAGTGCAGCGCATTGAGAAACAGGCTAATATTAATAGAATACCAAAATCATTTTGCAGGCCACATCCATATCTTTATTATAAACATGCTTCCTTGTGGAAGAAAAAGTGTTTTTTCTATGGTGTCACTCAAAGAACTGTTTAAAGAACCTTTATGTTTATTGTATATTATACACTCGACACACAGTCAGGACACTTAGCCTAGTACCCTTTTCCTACTGTCAGCCCTTCCTCACATCATGCAGCCCTTCCTGAACATTCCTATTAGGACGTTTTTGTCCCATTAATAGACAATTATGCAATCTTTGAAAAATCAATGAAAAGCTGTTTTATGAAAATTGTCAAGCTTTTAAATCAGACAAATGACATTTACAAAGTATCACTTGACTTTTTTCTATGTATTTGTATTTTGAATGACTTGAATTGACGCTTTGTGTTGATTTTATAGCCAGCAGCCAAACTGTAGCTTTTAAAAACGAGAATGTGTGTATTTGTATATTCATGTATAAAACAGTCTGCATGACGAGATGCTTTATGACAGCACCTGCATACATTAAAACCTATGTATTTACACAAGCTCGCACCAGAAGTATCATCCCAGCTAACAGAGAACGTTATAAGAACGTTTAGCAACGTTCTAAAAAGGTACTGAAAAGGTTATCCTGTAACATAATGTGACATAATAATGGTTTGCATTACAACATTATAAGAATGTACCCAGCTAGATGAATACTAACACTATGGAAGTGTTAAAATAACTTTTTTAAAACTAAAAATGAAAACATTGACACAATTGAGGTTGCAGCGACGTTGACAGAACATTTAACAATGTAAAAAAAAAACTTTCTGAAAACGTGACAGATTGAATGTTCAAACAATGTTAACTGTTAAATTCAGAAAATGTTCTTTTAACAAGACCTGTTAGCTGGGATGCCCGCTTTTGGGTTGCCACCATGTTTACTAAGTAGATGAGTTCATGATTACAGTGGCTGACTGAGGCGCAGATTATGGTGCAAATTCTCCAGTTTGGCTAAATATATATATATATATATTTTTTTTTTTAATGAATAGCGTTACCATTCTTCTATTTCTAAACATAGGATATACAGTATGTCACAAAAGTGGGTACACTTTTTACATTTTTGTATATATTTTATGGGACAACACTGAAGATGACACTTTGACACATTGTAAAGTGGCCAGTGTAGAGCTTAACAGTGTAACAGTATAAATTGGCTCAATAACTCAACTCACAGTTATTAATGTCTAAACAATTGGACACAAAAGTGACTACAGTCCTGGGTAAAAATTGACAAATTTTGCCCAAAGTGTCAATATTTTGTGTGGCCACCATTCTTTTTCAGCATTGCCTTAACTTCTTGGTTTGTAGTTCACCAGAGCGTCACATGTTGCAACTGGAATCCTCTTCCACTCTTTCATAATGACATCACAAAACTGGTGGATTTTAGAAACCTTCTACTTGAGGATGCCCAACAGATGCTCAATAGGGTTTAGGTCTTAAAACATACCTTGAGTTTCTTTAGCAAGGCAGTGTGATTGAAGTCGTCATCATGTTGGAACACTGCCCTGGGGCCCAGTTTCTAAAGGGACGGGATCATGCTCTGCTTCAGTATTTCACAGTCCATATTGGAGTTCATGGTTCCCTCAATGAACTGTAGCTCCCCAACACCCCCAGACCATGACACTCCCACCACCATGCTTGACTGTAGGCATGACACACTTATCTTTGTACTCCTCACCTGATTGCCACCACACATGTTTAAGACCATCTAAACCAAACAAATTAATCTTGGTCTCCTCAGACCACAGGACATGGTTCCATGTCCATGTAATCCATGCTCTAGGGCTGCTTGTCTTCAGCAAAATGTGTCAGACTTTCTTGTGCATCAGCTTCAGAAGAGGCTGACTTCTAGGACCATGCCATGAAGACATAGTTGATGCAGTGTGCTGCGTATGGTCTGAGCGCTGACAGACCATATTATTATTATATTATTTTATTTATATTTTTTTCCCCATTTTCTCCCCACTTTACATGGCCTAGTACCCAATCCACTCATAATAACTCCCCCTATCATTCGTGATGCCCCAACACCAGGAGAGTGATAACCAGCACATGCCTCCTCCGACACATGTAAAATCAATCAGCCACCGCCTCTTTTTGAACTGCTGCTGATGCAGCATTACCAAGTAGCATCACAATGTGCTCGGAGGGAAGCGCAGCGACTCGGTTCTGATACATCAGCTCACAGACACAGCCTTGTGATATTTGGAGTTATGTGTGGGGAGAGTGCTATCTACTGTACCTACCCAGAGAGAACAAGGCCAAATGTGCTCTCTCAGGGCTCCTCTGGCAGCTGATGGCAAGCTACATGAACAGGATTCGAACCTGCTCTCCATTCACACCTGAGACCTTGTAACATTAAATAGTCAAATGACACCAGGGAGGAAAAATAGCTAATTATGGCCATTTTCACAGGGGTGTTTGTTAAACAAGCTGGACAATTTTACATCAAAGTGTCATATATTTAGCATTGATCATGAAAAGGTTTATTAAAAATATTTACAGAAATGTGAGGGGTGTACTCACTTTTGTGAGATACTGTATGTATGTGTTTGGGTACATTTAAAAAAAATTGCTTTCATTTGTTTTAAATTGTATTGTATAGGAACACGCTACACAGTCGATCTGATGATTGCACTGGAAGAAACATATCGCATTTCATTTGTAGCGATCATTGTGACACAGGTTCCCGTGTCCTGCTGATGCGCTGGCTATATTTGCCGTTGCTATGGGCGTATCCAGGCTGCGCTGTATCCAGGTTACAGGTATAACCTTAAATCAGGGCGGCCGCTGTAGAGATGCTATTCGGTGGAGCATGGCTGCCTGAGTGGCTTTAGCTTGTGAAGTTGGTGGATGTTTTTTTTTAAATAAATGTTTTTATTGTGTTTTTTTATGTTTGTAATATATAGCTGTAGGGCTGTTATTGTTTTAGGGCTGAAAGTTGTTGGTTGATGTGCACACTTTGGTCATGGAAATCACTTCCAACAATATGTATTTGAGCATGATTGTTTCTTTATCTAACAGAATAGCCTTATCACTGACAGGTTTGCAAAGTGCCAGTTACGGTTTTTGGGTTTTGTTCGTTAAGGTGTGAGAAAGAAATTCTATTTGGGATGGGTGTTGCATGCCAAACTGTTCTGTTGGCAACTGTTTTGATTTTTTTGCCAAATTATATTTATATTCAGATTTTGATTCAGACAAATGTTTCTGTGTAGTAAATGCTTTTGTTGGTTTAATACACGTTTGACAAAAAAAGCCCTTTGTGTGTTTTGGTCTTATTGAGTGCAAATCAATCGGTATAAATCACTACGAAAGAATCAATTCTCTCTCTCCCCTTTACACACACACACACACACACATACATAAATACGCCCTAAAGCAGAGAAGATCAATCCAGATCATCCACTGAGACTATCACACAGCCCAGCCCTGCAGGGGGTCGGAGGCTGTATTTTAAATGAATGCATTTCTACTGATAAACGGCGTCTTCTTCTGGAAGCAGGATCGTAAATGATCAGTTAAAACATGAAGAGGAATAATTTATTCCAGCTGCCGCTCTGCTGACTTCACACGTCGACCACAGCTCAGCTGCACTGCTGCCCAGAGGAAGACACAGAAAACAAGAGAGAACAAAATAAAACAAAGAGCATAAACATAGTCAATGTGTAATGATCACATAGTACTAAATTTGTTAAACTATAAGGCACACTATTAATAAACATCTATTTTCTGGTCTATTTTCATACATAAGGCACATTGTAAGGTTCATTATAGTTAGGAATAGGGGTGTCGCAATGTTTTCCTTCTAATTCAGCAGGTCTCGCCGCTGGGTGATTAATTAAAGCTAATTTAAGTAAACAAAACTATAATTCTTAAAAAATAACTTTTTGTAAAGTCAAAAGAGTGCTGGATGTTAATCTACACAGATTAGCAGCAGCAGGCTACAGGCCAATAATACTTACCTTTGAGCGGTGAAAGAGCTAGCGCTTAGCATGATTAGTGGCTAATGCTAATAATGCTCCAGCAGTGCTAGCCGGGGTTAGCAGCAGCCTACAGGCCGATAATACTCACCTCTGAATGGTGAAGGGGCTAGTGCTTAGCACGATTAGCGGCTAATGCTAATAATGCTCCAGCAGTGCTAGCCGGGGTTAGTAGTAGGCTACAGGCCGATAATACTCACCTCTGAAAGGTGAAGGGGCTAGCGCTTAGCACGATTAGCAGCTAATGCTAATAATGCTCCAGTAGTGCTAGCCGGGGTTAGCAGCAGGCTACAGGCTGACAATACTCACCTCTGAATGGTGAAGGGGTTAGCCCTTATCACGGATAGTGGCCAATAATACCTCTGAATGGCGGTTTGTGGCTAATGCTAATACTGCTCCAGTCTCGAGTTTTACTGCTGGAGAGCTAAACTGAAACTCCTGTATAAAGCTGTATTTCAGCAGAGTGGCTTTACTGCTCCTTACAACCTGACTGGTAAAATTCATACATAAGGTGCACCGGATTATAAGGGGCACTGATCAATTTTGGGGAAATTTAAAGGATTTTAAGTGCACCTTATAGTGCAAAAAAAAAAATGGGAAAAAAATGGTATCTAAAATAGGGATAGGCGATGTGTCGTTGAAATAATATCACAATATTTTGGGGTATTTTTCACAATAATGATATTCTTGTTAATATGACAAAACAAAAATATATGTTATAATAATAAAAATGGGACATATTGTACCTCTTTTTTTCTTAAGTTAGAATAGTTATGTGGTCTACACAAAACATGTTCATGAAGATATTTGCACAGAATCCTTCTCACATAAACAGATCTCCCCAGCTCTATTCTTGTCGGTTTAGGACTCTTTCAGTACGAGCTGTTTAAGGGCTCTGTCACTTTTATGCAAACAAGCTGTTGCTGGCCAATTTATGTTTACGCTGAGCGTTTACCATGCAATAGTGTTATCTTGTGCTAAATTGCGAACAAAAACACAAACAAGGGCTGCGTCCAGAAACTTTTGCTACTCCTCCTCTCCTACTCCTCCTTTCCTACTCCTCCTCTCCTACCCCGGAAGAAGGTGGAGGAATCGAGGAGAGGAGAGGAGGAGGAGGAATGGAGGGAAGGAGCTGTAATTGGGGAAATGGGACAGCTGATCCCTTTTAGATAGGATGTTGACTACCGTTGAACTGAGCCAATCACAACGCTCACTTTCAGCACGTTTCAGAACATTACTATCACACACAGCTAAAAATTCAGATATTCCAATAAAATCCTGTTTACTCCCAGCCGCATTTTTGGCCGCATCTCTGACCAGTGACTCTGGCAGCCCTGTCTGACCTCAGCCTTATGAGGGATTCAGTTCCTCATCAGTCCCTAAGTTAAAATAAATAAGTAAATAAATGAATTAATTAAAATTATATATATATATATATATATATATATATATATATATATATATATATATATATATTATAAATAATATATGTTTTTATATGTATAACATGATACACATAGGGTCATAAATATAGTTTTACTGAGCATACGGTTTATCTAAACTATAAATTATATTACTGCTTTACTGGCTGTTTATTTAGATAAGGAACCTAGTTAATTAATATGTTTATGACGTATATTTGGGCGTTGCCTTCCCCATTTTCGCATGCTCTGTGGGCGTGGATGCAGTGATGTCATTGGAAAATCCTTAAAAGTCTTCCGGAGTAGGATACACTGATGTAACCTCCGTTGGAAGCTTACTACAGGTGGATTTTAAGCGGCTTCTTTCGTCTCCTACGGTATTCGGACAGGCGGCAAGATGGCGTCACGAAATCAGTTTCCGGGTCACAGAGGAGAGGAGGAGGATCGGTAGGAAAAAGGAGACACTTTTGGGGTTTCTGGACGCAGCCAAGCTAGTTCACGTACAGAACTCTATTTAAAAGTATTTACTTCTTCCTCTTCTGCTCACTTGCCACGAACAGTAAGTACAGATTCCCCTGTCAGATGAAACACAGTGCTCAACCAACAGACCAAAATGGCGTTTCTTCAACTGATCTACACTGTAAAAAGTGAAGCATGGAGCTGTTCATTCAAGCTAATAAATATGATTGAACACATAGTACAATTATTGACTTTATTGTGAAACTCAACCTTTTTGAATTTTGATGTGTCAATTTTGATTCAGACTAAATTAATTACAATTCTGAAGGAAATAAACCAAATGTTTTGGTTCCACTGAAATCATACTCGAAGAAAAGAGATAAGGATGTAATATTTTTAATTCGAATCAAACATGAATTGCGCATGCGCACTGTGGAGCACGGGAGAAGTTGTAGAGAAGTGCTTCAGAGCACTGAGGGAGAGAGGGAGAAAGTGCCTGAACGCGCTCGCGAGAGAGAGAATGAGAGAGGGAGAAAGTGCCTGAACGCGCTCGCGAGATAGCAACGCATGCTTATGGTATTGTGGCGTCGGGACTGGAGGGGGGGCGGAAGGAATTATGGGAGCTCACCCTGTTGGGGGAAGTGGGTGTTTTTCTGCGTGTTTATGTTACTGTTTATCCCAGAGTTTCATGTCATGTTTTATTATCACTGTTCTAGTATTATTCATGTAGTTATCAGTTATGTGGTTGTTTTGTGCCTCACCCTTTGTGTGTTTTCTGTGTGTGGGAGTGGGGTTAGCTGCGTTGGAGCTGTAGTTAGTTTCATTATCAATAGTGGAATCCCATGTAAATCCAGCTCTTAGTGTCCTCCTGAGAGCAAAATAAAAAGAGCAAGAGAGCACTGAAACGAATCTCGCTGGTAATCCGTCCTCTTCCACGTCACAGTAACTTCTGGAACTTCTGAATATGCTGCCATGTTTTTTTTTTTTTTTAAGTTCGGTTCAATTTAAATGTATTAGTTTGGTTCCGAAACTGAAATGTAAAGAATTTAACTTGGATCAAGGTGAATAATTAATATTGGGTCGAGTGAAATAATATGGTTTATGTCAAAATAAAATAATCAGGTTGTAACAATTGACTTTATTTAGATTGAGTGAAGTCAAATAGTTTAGATGCAACAAATGGACATCAATTTTTTTAATTTGAGCAGGGCTACACTTTTTACAGTGTAGTGGGTGGGACTTTGGTGGGTGTTGACGGGTGAGTGGTGGTGCCAGGTTGGTTCTATGCAGGTTTCCTTATTGTGAGGTGATAATAAGGGAGCATCTAAACGGCTCATGGAAGCAAGTGATTCCTGACCCCAAACACTTTCAGCTGATTTACAGAAAATGAATAGATTGTTGGTGCAAGGAATGTGTATAGAGGCAGTCAAGACCCAAGTGGAAATACAAAAGCACACCAAAAGTGAGTTTTCGTAACATACAGTTACAAACTTCAAATGTGCAGCAATGTTTTTTTGGACAGCAGTGGTTTCCTCCCTGTTTTCCTAAATTTGTCAAGAAAAATGTCAGCATGTGCCAGATATTTCTGTAAGTCTTCAGCTGACTCTAGGATTCTTCCTCACCTCATTGATCATTCTGCGCTGTGATCTTTACAGTGCTGAACTTTTTCTATTTGTATTCCGTCTGTCTTACCGTGGACACATGAAGATCAAGACTTTTAGAGATACTTTTGTAACCCTTTCCAGCTTCATGCAAGTCAATAATTCTTGATCGTAGGTCTTCTGAAAGCTCTTTTATGTGAGACATGATTCATATCAAGCAGTGCTTCTTAAGAACAGCAAACTTAAAACGGTTGTGGGTTTTTATAGGGCAGCTTTAACCAACACATCCAACCTCATTACATACTGGCTCCAATTAGCTCTTAGAAAAGTCATTAGCCTAGGGGTTCACATGCTTTTCCACCCTGCACTGTGAATGTTAACATGTGTTCAATAACAAATGCAAACATATAATTTTTGTGTGGTATTCGTTTAGGCAGACTGTGTTTGTCTATTGTTGTGACATTTAATGACCAATTTATGCAGAAATCCAAGTAATCCCAAAGGGTTCACATACTTTTTCTTGCAACTGAATTTAAAGTTTTTAGCTTTTAGCTCCATTCACTCCATTCAGAAAGGACTCACTCACAAACTCCATCTAGAGTTTATGAGTCATTTACTGATATAACAGGGGGACAAAAAGTGGTCAGACTCTCCAAAAATGGCTCTGGTAATGCAGGGGGTGCGTTTTGGACCCACAATTTCAGTATGAAGCCGCTGCCAAATATTTGCCAGGCGTCTGTTTGAAAAACTGTTAATGACTGAAAAACCAGGCTAAAATCGTGTAGTGTGAACCTGGAATTCGATAAAATGCTGTTCTGTATCATAAAAAAGCTGTACTGGTGCCCTACATTACCAACATAAGCATTGTTATACACAATGTTACTGTATTTAACAAAAAGACCTACTGTTATAATTTGCATGTATTTTTTACAGTGCATGTAAAAGATCAGTCTGGACGAAAGCAATCAAACAGAAACACAAGTCAAAGTGCCTTTGGTTAAGGAGCGGCATTTATTTCACAGGAAACACAAACATGCAACAAGGTTATAACAGTTCTGTTAAGACATGTATCATAAAAGCCCTTTTTATTGTTTCATCAAACAATATTACTAAATGGTAGCCTGATATCAGTAAGATCATCTACATCATAATGTACATGTTAAGACGTCCTTCTCTCGCCTTCACCACATGAAAAGATATAGAGAAGCTACATGCGCCTTTGACATCATAACACTGAGAGAACATTGCGCTTTTCGGTTAGCGCAGATCTGTCGCATGAGGCACGAAAAAGAACGATAAAGAGCAGGAAGGCCGAGAAAGAGATGTAAAACAGATGCAAAAACAAAATATCTCACAATGCTAACATTCCCATACATGGTACAGTTTTTGATAACCCCAAACTCTGTAGCAAATGATTTCACAAGCAAGCAAACAAATGTCACAATTCCTTCTCTTTAAACTATTGTGTTTATTGGAGAATTCTGGCCTGTGTAGATTTATTTAAAGCTCTTAAGCCTCAGAATACTGTATCATTGTAATCATGATCACAGAGTTAATTATTATTATTTTCTCCCCAAACAGAAAAAACACTAACTTTAATTCACACTGTAAAAAGTTTCCTGTAAATTTTACAGTAAATTAACGGCAATAAAGGAGTGAAAATTTACAGTAATTTACTGTGAAGAAAGATTACACCATACAGCACATGTATGATAAGAATAGTAATTTAAATAGAGTTTTGTTATAAATAAATACATTATAATATTGTAATCATTTTTTTTATCATAACCAAACGTAATTTAAATGCTTGGGATCTATAGTTGGCAATGAAGTACTGTAAAATAATAGATAGTCACACACTGTAAAAAATTCAGAGTAAATTAAGAGTAAATCACTGCAGCATGAATAGTAACTTGCCCCGTAGTTACTTGGGGACATGCCTATTATGCAAATAAATTATGTTAGGACTAATAGGACACATGTGAAAGATGTAAAATTTTTCTTTTTTTTTTTTTACATCATCAAATTATGTATTTACGAAAAACATGGAGCAAACTTTACCCCAAAGAGAGCAAATCGTTGCTACAGGTTTATTGATATAAATGTTATATGTTTTGTTTACAGTCTATAATCTGGCAAAATTTAGGTCTCTTCTGCAGTAAATTCTAGGGAAACATACAAATTGTTTTCTTTGAATGTTACAGTTATACAGAATGTATTTTTCACAATATAAGGTGCATTTAAAATCCTTTAATTTTCCAGAAAATTGTCAGCACCAAGACTGGAGTAGCATTAGCATTAGCCGCTAACCCCTATTTCAGCATTCAGTCCAGAGGTGAGTATTGTCTGTCTGTAGCCTGCTGCTAACTGTGGCTAGCACTGCTGAAGCAGCATTAGCTGCTAACCGTGCTAAGTGCTAGCTCATTCGCCCTTTAGAAGTGAGTATATTAGACTGTAGTCTGCACGTTTACCACGTTAAAACAACCTACGTGGGATAAACTACTAGCTAATATTGCCCTAGCTAACTGGAACACTCAGGGCTACTCAGGGTAGTGCCACTAGCGGTTAGCTAGAGTTTTGTTTACTTAGCTTAGCTTTACCTAACTTAGTTAGCTACCCCCCACCACCACTCAGAAATGAGACCTGCTGAATTAGAAGTTCCTTATCTCTTAAAATGATTCTTATATTCCAGTGCGGCTTATAGTGTGAAAAATACGGTATACAGGTGGCAGCTGTTTTAATAAGGCATGCCAATATGCATTGTGTTCTACAGTTTAATAACCGCAAATTGTTATAATAACAGTTATTTACTGTATGATTTTACTGTAAAAAAATACAGAAACTGGTTACAGTGTATTTTATACCTGCTTATGTTCCAAACTGCTATTCAACTTCACTCTCACACCCTCTCTCCCTCCCTCCCTCCCTCTCTCAGTAATAAAATAATTAGCTCTGGATAATCTTCGAAGGACATGTGAAAGAGGACATGTGGCATCCTGGCTCCGGCTCGGTGAAAAGCCCGGCGGGTCGTCAGCAGGTGCTGCAGGGCCATATGGTCCGCACACACCTGAGCGATTACACTGAGCTCTTGTACGACGCCACGCCGGGCAGCGGACTGCAGCATATTTTCCACTAAGAAACCGAGCCAGACGCCACGACACCATCCACACTCACACCCACACGCAGACATACACACTTCTACACATCTAAAAAAAGAACATTCAGTCTTTCTGAGACATCTTCAGATACATCTTACAGCCCGTTATCAACCACATGCAGCAGAGAGGTCTATGAGTTTATAATAATAATACTGTGAAATGGCACAATATACAAACACATTGCACATTTAGTCAAAAGGCTACAAAGTGTGCAATATTTAATCAATGAACTGCAATGAAATGGGCGAACGATACATGAACCAATCGGATCCCCTTTAAAATATGACCTGATGGCGAGCCAGAGGTCAGCAAAACCAAGGAGCACCAATCCATTTCTAAACACAACGCTACAAAATATCCACCACAGCCTTTAAATTCAGCACACGTTCCTTATAAACAGCTGCATAAGAGACCGAATCCTCCTGAGGATTTTCACTATGTGTCCTAAAGTCTTCACACCAATAAACTAGTCCAAGCAGGGTGGATTTCGCTATTTTCACGATTCTGTGATACTTGATATATCACAAGACAATTCTCTACGATGCTTCACAGAATCTTTGTTACTGAAGAGAATAAAATAATAAACCCCTAAATAAGTAAATATCAGGAATTATGAATTTATTAGTGTCAGTTTTACAGAATTTAACCACTACTATTCTTTACCACAGGTTTACTCTATTCATTTGATTATAGCACCACCATGTGGAGTAAGCAGCAAATTTAGTACTGTATTTTTGCACTATAAGGCGCACCAAAAAATCGACAGTGTAATTTGGTATAATAATTTGGTGTGCTGTATGTATGAATTTTACCAGTCAGGTCGTAAAAAGCAGCAAAGCCACTTATAAAGAAGTTTCAGTAAAGTTTCTTCAGCACAGAGACTGAAGCAGTATTAGCATTAGTTGCTAACCACAGCGCTAGCTCTTTCTCTGTTCAGAGGTGAGTATATTGGACTGCAGTCTGCGTGTTTACTGTGTTAAAATAAGCTACGTGTAACGAAACTCTAGCTGATAGCACCCTGTCTTACCAGAACACTACACGGAGTTCCTCAGTGTAGCTGTGGCACGTGGCATTTACTAGCGCTAAGTGCGGCTAAGCACTGCTACCGCTAGTGCTGCTGGTAAAATACTGGAAATCTAAGCTTACTGTAAATAAACAGAAGCGCTTTACTCACCCAAATAAACAGTTTTCAGGAGATAAATCTGTGTAGATTAACATCCAGCACTCGTTTGACTTTAAAAGAAAATGCATTTTTTTATTACAATTTAGGGGCGAGACCTACTGAATTAAAAGGAAAACATGGTGACACCCTTGTTCCTTACTACTGTTGCTTAAAATGCACCTTATAGTCCTTAAAATACATAATACATAAAAAATAATGTCTAATTGGGGGAGGTCTAATAGCAATATTATTGAAAGCAGTCTGTGTTGTATTTGTTTTGCTATTTCCTGTATTTACTTTTAATTGCCTGCACTAAATATGCCCCTTTAGTTTCAGATTAGCTTTAGTTTTTTAGGTTTTGATAAGTTACTGTTAATGTAAAATAGTTGTTTCTACAGAAACTGTTAGAACACCAGTATTATATTCTTAAAATTAATTTTTAAGTACATTGTTATGACTTAAATATCCTGAAATTCTGTAATACTATTTAATTTCTACATTTCTACCCAATTATTAACTCTATTAACTGATTTTAGTAGAAACATTGTTTGATCAGGTGTCTACATCACTTTTGGACACATAGTGTATCTCAGCAGGACGTCTATTACCAGTACTCTTTCCATCAGCTCAGACTTAAACATCCCAACCATGTGCTGCACTGTATTCATATCCTCCTTATAAGATATACATACCTATAAAATCACTGTAAACAGCATGCGGTATGCCCACAGTCCTGAATGTAATGCAATGTAATGAATTCCAATTCTTATCAGGCAGATGGTCCACATCTGTTTGAGGGGTTATTTTAATGCTGGCTGTTGAAATCTTACAGGCACTTTCGCCTGTATATATATATATTTATCCGTCTGTGAGTTATTAGATAGAAGTAATTAATTATGATTCATTTGTATTGCTTTAGAATGTGCTTGCATGAAGGGAACATCTGGATAAATAAATAATGATTGTCAAGTAATTCTTGACAGTTTCCCTTACTGTCGCAAAGAACAAACCTATAAAACCTGAAACTATGTAGAACAAATAAGAATAAACCATTGCGGCTGCAGTTCACGTCAACAAATTCATATCCCTCAAAATCACATTGAAAAATAATAAACTATAAAATACTGTAAAAAGATCTGAATAAGCAGTGGCAGCAGAGACTGTTTACACCTTGCATTAACATATATCATATCCAGATAATATTGGAATATACTTTTAGGCGGATTTTGTTAACATATTTCACTGTAATTGATACATGTGTCCCCAGATTGACCAGATGTGATTTTATTTTGCTTCATTTAATTTAGAATATATACTGCTGTCAGCTGTGGTCACTTGTGTTCACATACAATACACACAAAGACAGAGAAGCTAGTATAGCACTGACAGTTAGATGTGTGAACTTCTTTAAAATGTTTTCCACTAGCCTAAATCTATTCTTTAAAAGTTATCAAAATGTGTCACTGACTACTTTCAAATGTTGTTTAAATGAACGTAATGATTGATGTGATGTTTGAAATACGGAGTCGTCTTGCCCACTGCATGCGATCACTCAGGTCTGTGGATGATGGAGTGGGTGGATGCCAGTGTTTCAGGGTGCCTCCATGTCTATGTTACTTTCTGGCTCTCTCCCTTTAGTAAGTCTGTTTTATTCAGATCTGCTGGAGTCATTAACCACACTTTGATCATATTTTATACTGTCATATTGTCTGTTTTCTTAAATCCAGTCAAAAATCATTCCATATTTAACCTTCCTCTGAGTTACTGACTGCTCACCTGTTCAGCCTGATACTTACTGATGGATGTTTAACCCTTAGACTGATGGAAGTGTCTGGAAGTCAGCCTTCCCCATCACCCACCACAGATCAGCTGCCCATCATCCAGTTCTTGCCACCTGCCTCTGAATGGTTGAACACAAGCAATCAAGCCAAGCTGGACTGCTTAGATTTTTGCACTAAGAGTGGCATTAAGTTATCCAAAACCAGTGTGTAAGACTGGTGGAGGAGTAGTCTGATCAGAGGAGGATGGGTCCCCTTTTATGTCTTGGCTCCTCCCAGTGTTTCTTCCTCCTTCAGCTCAGAGTGAGTTTCTATGTTTTATCTTTTGTCTGGTTCACTGTCCTGATACCACATTTCATGTTAGTTCTGTAAAGCTGCATCAGTTTAAAACATCAGTTTTAATGTGCTCTATATAAATATCAATGTAATTTGGTTTGAATAAACTACTCACACTGTTATCAAAGCAAAATTACACCTGGTCCATATGTGGTAAAATAAAATGCATGTTAGTTAATGCGAGGTGTAAACAGCCTAACATAAAGGAGTTGAAGCAGCTCTGTTGAAGCAGCTTTGTTCCCAACCCAGCAGAAGTGATCTGAATGAAGAATGAGTGCCAAAGATGATGCTAATGTTTGCAATTTTCCCTGCAGTTATATAAAGGTACACAACCCGTAGGTAAGGGAGGAGGGGGTTAATTTCATGCTGCTAAATGCCCCCTGTCCAACACTAGCAGACTGTTACCATAGAAGAGTTCACCAGACCTGACATCATTAACATAGCGACAGTAGTAGGACTAATATCAGACGTTCCGTACATAAGTCATACGTTTTTTAAACAGTCCCTGACATTTCTGACAAATGCACTGCTTGTCAGATTTTAAACAAAAAGCATATGTATTAAAACATTATTAAACATTGTATGATTTTTGTGTGCATCTTGTGTGTGCTTGTGTGTGTGTGTGTTTGTGTGTGCAACATATGTATGAGTATAAAAAATAAATTAAATACTTAATCAAATTGAGCTTATATAGCCACACTTGGAAATATATATATATATGTATATATAGATGTATATTTGTCGTCACTGTTACGCAAAAAACTCACATTTCAAATTTACAGAACTCTAAAGAAGTTTCAATAGAATCAAAATATTTTACTAATCCAAGTCCCTTTGGAGCATTCCAATTGGTTCATTCAACATGACATTTTGACACAATACAAAGAACACCAGCCAGATTTAAATCAAGTCCAAAAGGCCACGAGTTTTTTTGCGCGAGAGTGACGATATAGAAAATCGGAGCATTATAAGACACTGTAAAAATATAAACATGGTAACAGCAGAGATTTTAAACACCTCAAGACGAACTCAAATCAAACCATTGCTTAAAGAAAGCTGCTGTGTTTGAGGGAACAGGAAGACCGTGATTTCTGCTTCTAAAAAAATCCAAAGCACTTCAAATCGACGACCACGACCCTCGCAAACACGAGCGATCAACCGTTCGGCCAATCAGGAGTCAGAGATAGGACTGTACAATTAATTCATCACGTTTCAAACAGCCTAAAGAGCACTGGATAATACAGCCTGGGTGCAGAAGCTCTATTCTCAAGACCTCAAAGGCTACGTTTCACACAACAGGTAAATCTCGCTCAAATCTAAATCCACATTTTTTATTCTGATTTGGGTCACTGAATATGTGGCACTGAAATCCGATACAAATTCGATTCGTGGCAGTGCCACACTGTCTAAACTGCCAGATCGGAATCCATGCGAATTTTGCGTCAAAAAGAAGAAAAAGGTGTGAGTAGATGGGAAAAATGGACAGCAGCATGCAGTTGAGGACTTTAATGGCGAAAAATTTGATAACAGTGCTCTGAAATATTGGGACTAAAGTCTCTGAAACAATTATTTTAGAATACTTGTCACATGTCACAGCCGCACAGTGTTTCTAATGAATTGGCTGCATGTGGCCAGAAATCTACAGCTACAGCGTAAAAATAATAATAAAAAAAAAAAACCTGTCTGTATCAGAATAATGTGTCCTTTTTTCAGCGAGGCTTTAATAAATTCTCTGTGATAAGCTCAGCTGAAGTCTGAACTCATTCAGAGCTCTTGAGATTCCGGCAAGGATGAAACTGAAACTTCTCTAGAAGCGCTGCTGTCACATTAAAAAGTGTGAACAGCTTTAAATAAATATCGAATTTGGGCCACTTTTACCTGCTGTGTAAACGTAGACTTAAACTTGCTTCACATGTCACTTCAAGACCATGAGTTTGGTGCTGACCCAATACCGGGCTAACACTGCTCACTGATGTTTCAGCAGTGTATGGAATCTGGTTGGTGGAATCTGGCACAATCTTATCTGGAATAGCAGGACTAAAACTCCTGCTCAATGACTGGAGAGAGCTTATACATGCAGTAACATACACGCTCGCATTCACGCTCCTCATGATGGATCACACTGAGAGCTCTGCTGTCTCCACGGGCGGTATAATGAGCGTGTGTTCCTCAGCGAGGGCCGCGGCATGGCAGAGCCAGTCACTGCAAATGAGTTTAACCTTGAAAGGAAGCACAGATTCGAAGGCTTTGTGATTTATCTGCTCAGGTCTGATCAGAGCTAGCCCAGTGCAGTACTTTATCAGCCTAAATCTCCTTGCTGTGGCGAGGATGAGCAAGGGTTCCGGTAAACAAAGAACTTACTGACATATGTCTTCATATTCAAGGCTCAATCGGAACGATCGTAAAAAAGAGAGAGAGAGATAGAGACAAAGATAGAGAGATAACAAAATAAGAGAAATAAATGTTTTTCTTCCAGGAGAACACCCCCTTATTGTTCAAAAGGAAAGAAAGAACTCTGTACACTCTGATCTCAGCAAGCTTGTCACAGATAAACTCAAGGCTTAGCCCCAACCTTGGCTAATTGATCTACAGATCTAAAGATCAGGAAAAACACAAGCTTTACAAAAGCAAATGCTATCTAACCTAACCCCCCCAGCCGGCACCGTGACAACACAAACAGGCTAATATATCACACAACCGGAGACCATCAATCATCAAGCTTTGAACTACATACACCTCAAATGTCGTCTCCATGGTAAATCCTCCAAGCGTGAAAAGCCCAGCGGTGCTCAGTTCTGCCATTTAACCCTTGCACATCTATCCTCAGAGGCCTGGGCATAAAAACAAAATCACCATGGAAACCACAGTTCTCCACGCCGCCCAGCAGGTCTCACTGACCTATCGACCGACTCGCTGACTCGCTGAAACACACCGCAATATCCTCCAAGAGCGCACCCAAGCTACGACCTGCTGTTCACTTGGTCTTACAAAGAGCACTTCCTATAGCATTTTTTTTTGGTTGCAAAGAGAAACAAATCGAAAATCCCCCGTCTCAGATGACAGCAATGACTGGCAGAAACAGAATCGAATCATATAGAGCATCTTATTGTTATCCCACATTACGCCTTCCTCAAAACACCTCAAATCACAGACATTCGTCTGCCTGTGTGTATTCCAGACGCCACATTTGGGCATCCGTCCCTTTTGACCTCAGGTCAGCGGTTGGCGGTCACGTTAAAGGTCAGAAGCTCGTCCAAAGGTGTGTGTGAGTTGTGTTTGCATTTGTGAGATCCACTGCAGCTCACAGCAGTCCTCCACCGCAGCTCTCTTCAGTCCTTCAGGTTGTCTTCACCCACACCCTGTGCTGACAGTTCCACAACAACGTTGTCCAGATAGTTAGGATCGGGGTAGCCGTGGCCAGTGAGGTTGGAGCCAAACTCAGTCTTGTGGTGAATCTCGTTCCAGACCACTGTGTCCGACTCTCCAGTGGTGCTGGAGGTCCCGATGGTGAAGATCAGGTGTCTGTCCCAAGCCATGATCAACAACTTCAGCACCTGAGACAGATAGAGAGAGAATGTCTGAGAATGGAAAGGTGCTCAGACATCAGACATTAATTACACATCCTGTAAGAACGTTGGTCCTCCAAGGGAGACAAGATAGCAACATTAGAGTGCATGACAAAGCAAAATATACCTTTAACAAAGACACTAATTGTTTATGCAGCATGTAATACAATTTGTTTACACAATAATCTTTTTGAATGTTTGAAAGTTTGGAGCAGGATAACCTTGATGCTAACTGCTGGCCTCAGCAGCATCGGAGCCGTGATGCTAACAGACACAGCATCTGTTATCAGCAACGCTGAAGCAAGTCAGCCATGATGTTAACAACTAGGCTCAACAAAGGTTGGAGTAGAGCTGGAGCTGGAAGTACTAAAGTATTTAACATTCACTTATTAAGTAGTTTATTCTAAAATTGACTGCTAAAGTAGTGAAATTAAAGTACAGTACTGTGGTATGCAGTTATTATAGAAAGCAGTGGAAAGTTCTCAGAGTGAAAGACAGAACAGGAGCAGTAAGTTCTTCTTATAAGATCAGCTTGATCTCTTGATTCACTCAGTGATGAGCAGCCTTATCAAACCCGGTGACAGTGCAGAGCTTCTACCACACTGGCTTTATAGATTTGGAATGATCCCTAACATTTTTAGAATTGTAACAAGTAGTAATAAACTCACTGAAAATATGTTATGAAGTAAAAGTAAAGGCAGGAAAAAAGATATTTCAGTACGATAGGGGGTACGATAGGATTTTGGCTCTTGCTAATGAATATTCATACATGCAAACATATCGCCTCTGATTGGCTAACAGCACTGCTAGCAGGAAGACAGACAATGTGTTTAAATTAAGACATATTTACAATAATGGTCTTTGTAAAGCCATACGTTACTTTACAACATGTGTAAAGCCCTGCTAAGTGCAGTTTAGCCACTAACCTAGTCTTAGAGTCTCTGTAAAGTGCAGAATCCACCGGAGATCCTATTTTAAACTATGCAAACATACAGAGTTGGGTGGTCCAGGTCCAGAAAGTAAAGAACACACCCCAACTCTGAGCAAAGCATATAACACTGATGAACTGCAATGCTGTTCCTAACGCTGTTAGCTTCTATCTGATGAAACCTGCCTATCTCCGTGGCTTTAGCTCTGCCTGTGGGCGGTCGCGAGCCGAGGTGGGCGAGGCCATGAATACTAATTCACGGGTTGAGGTAGACACAATGCTTTTCCTGATTGACTCGTTATTCTAAACATTTTCTTTTACTAGCTACTGCAGACAATGGAGGTTGAGGAAGAGTTTCATATGCAGCATCATAAACAACTCAGAGAGACCTATTGTATTTAATAAAAAACAAGAAAAAGTGGATTTGAACGGAAGGAGACCTTTAAATACAGTAGTAAAGTCGATCTACTTAGTCATTATACATCTCTGATTATATATAAAACTATTTATTTCTAAGCTGGAAGATGGAATAATATACAGTGTAGCTAGTGTTTCTAAAACACGGCAACAAACTCATAACCGGTGATCTCACCTTCCGGCCTTTCTCGTTGTCAGGTAGGTAGCAGTGCCGAGGGAAACCACGCGCTGTGAATTTCTTTCCCGGGTTAGGATGCTCTGTGGTCTGAACAAAACAGAGACAGCACAAATATAAACAAACAAAAATACACACAGTCACAAACACACACACACACTCACACGCACACACACAGGCTACTCAAGCCTGTCTCTCTCCCTCTCTTAATTAGTGTGCTGCGGTGAGGAAAACACTAACAATGCCCTGAAGGCTCGTTCACTGTGGCGGGTGGCTTTATCAGAGAGGTCTTATTTAGAACTACAGGGGGCCGTTCACGGCTTCATCTCTGACACACAGACAGTAAACATAAACAAATGTCCCTCTGCCTTTTAGCGGCTTTATATTTACACTGTCTTCCAGAAAAAGAATGGAGAAGAAGCTCCGGAAAAAAAGCAGACCGCAACACCACTAAAGATCAGATTCAAACCTCCGTGTTCTATTGATCTGCTTCTGTAGCGTTTATCCACAACACACTCTGAGCACAGTCAGGCGGTGTATAGTGTTCTACAGGCTTCTGTGAAACAGTTATTAGGTTTCATTTGACAAATGTAATGGTCACATAATTCTGTGTAATTCTTCACTCACTTTACACATTGATTTCCTGACTATCTGCGGCAGTGTAAGGCTGCGCAGGAAATGAAATGACCCAGAATAATGAGCTGTTAGATGCTGATGCTCATGCAAAAAGAGGTGAGTACGACATATAAGGCCAGGAAGCTGCGGGCTACACTGTGCTCATAAACCACACACTTCATTTTCAGTGCTTTGAGGTTTGCAGTATCTGAGAAAGGCATGAGACCTGATTAATATTACCGTATTTTTCGTACTATAAGGTGCATTTAAAATCCTTAAATTTTCCTAAAAATAATTAGTGCGCCTTATGTATGAATGTATGAAGTACAGCATTATACAGTAGTTTTAGTTTTGATAGATAGATAGACAGACAGACAGACAGACAGATAGATAGATAAATAGATAGATAGATAGATAGATAGATAGATAGATAGATAGATAGATAGATAGATAGATAGATAGTATTAGCATTAGCTGATAACTGTGCTTAGCGCTAAGTTTTTTGGCGCTCAATGGTGAGTATTATAGGCCTGTAGCCTGCTGCTAACCCTGGCTAGAACTGCTGGAGTAGCATTAGTCGCTAAGCTCGCTAAGCACTAGCAATTTCGTCATTCAGAGGTGAGCATATCAGCCTGTATGTTTACCGTGTAAAACTACAAACTACGCGTGATGAACCGCTAGCTGATATCACCCTTGGTTACCGGAACCACCCAGTGGCGAGGCCTGCTGAATTAAAAGGAAAACATGGCGGCACCCCTGTTCCTTACTAGTGTTGCATAATGTTGCATAGTGTATGAAAATAGACTAGAAAATAAACATTTATTGACAGTGCACCTTATAATCCGGTGCGCCTTATAGTGCAAAAAATATAGCGCTATTATATTTTGTTTATAATAAGGAAGGAAATCACTTATCACAATATTGTCAAGATACGTTGCTCATGATCACAATGCTATCACAATAATGTGATTATGTGGTACTCAATTAATCACAAAACCATTCTTTACGATACATCACAGCATCTGTGTTGCTGAAGAGGATTAAATACTAAATTAGCACAGGAATTATGAATTTATTGGTGTCAGATTCACAGAATTAGCGCCTCCATGTGGAGTAATGAAGCAGTAACTTTAGCAAAGCAAACTGGGGTCGAGTCTTAGGGACAATAAAAAAAAAACTGTTTAACAACATGTATTTATAACGTATCACAAACAAAAATTATACGATATATTACGTTATCAATATTTTGTCCCAGCCCTAGTTTATAGGGGTCCAATAATTAAGTGTCTTATTACTAAGTTTATTCTTGCTTTGGCTCAGAATGGCTGCTTATGGTCATTTAATTATGCACAGAAATGCCAAAAGTCATGGAATGCAAATTCTTTATAAAGTGTTACCTCTGTGTCACATCTGTATAAGTTGTGAGGTGTTATTTTATGATTGAGAGAGGTTGAAGACTGGCCAGTGTGCTCATGGCAAGGCAACATGAGCTATAGGAGCGAACTAGTTTCAGCGAACTAGAACTAGTTGGAGTGACATCTGATAGAGGGTGCAGATAGATGGGACTGCCCTCCCATCTATCTAATTGTGTGGTTGTGCATTTAACAATCCTCAAACCTCAGTGTCATGTGTGTGTGTAACAGGAAAACATTATAAAAGGCTAATATTACCTCCTGGCTGGAGTTGTCCATGCAAACACAAAATCGACTCAGATATCACATCCACTTTAACCCAGGAGACCCCAACCACATATCCAACAGGCCAGTGCTGAGTTACTTAGGTTTAATGTGATTTAAAAAAAGTCATGGGACACAATACTACGCTTTGTCCCTTGACATGTCAGTGTATATTATATATAACATTTGCATGCTTCTATGTTATACAGGCACACTACGTTTTCAAACAAATATGTGTTATATGTTGGCTTTTTTTTTTAGCTAGGCCAATTGTACCACTCATTCAGCTGCTACTCAATTGTATATCCCCCATCAATAGTGATGCCACAACAAGGCTAGCACATGCCTCCAGCGATACATGTGCAGTCAGCCAGCGCCTCTTTTTGAACTGCTGTTGATGCAGCATTGCCAAGTATCCAGCGCGCTCAGATGAAAAGCGCAGTGACTCAGTTCCGATACACCGGCTCACAGACGCCTTGTGCTGAGCGACATCACCCTTTTGGAGTGATGAGGCGAAAAAGCACCATCTACCCACCCAGAGACAACAAGGCCAATTGTGCTCTCTCAGGGCTCTGGCAGCTGATGGCAAGCTGCATGACTGGGATTCGAACCAGCAATCTTCCGATCATAGTGGAAGCTTTTAAGACCACTGGACCACACGGCACCTCAAGACCCATTTCTTAAAAATTACACTTTTAACATACTTATAAACAACACACACAAACACACACACACACACATATATACACACTTGTATGCCAGCAGGAATGTCGTAGACTATTCGTATGGTCTTTGATTCAGAGTAGCCAGGCAGGCTGTGGGGGATGATGTGATACTCCATCTTCCCAGGCGGCTGTGTGCCCGTCTTCTCCCCATAGATGGCCTTACATGTAGGACACTGCAAACTGCCATCCTAAAAAATATACCACAGGAAACTCAAAACCTACTATAGTACATAAACAGTGGCATGCAAGAGTTTGGGCAACATGAATGATCTTATATTTATACGCTCTGTTATTTTACACTGATAGAGTGAGTTGCTTATATTCCCAGTCGCTTTCACTGTTATAATATCACTATGGAAATTTCACGACAGGTGCTGTATTTTATCACGGTACCACGCTGGGATTCACTGAACTCCTGGGAGCGACCCATTCTTTCACTAATGTTTGTAAAAGCAGTTTGTAAAAGCTGCCCAACTAGACGCTAACTTTTATACACCTGTGTGACTATTTTATGCCATTAGGAGTCTAAGTTAAGACCATGTTTCCTAATACATTAATTTAACAGATTTTACAGTAAGCTTAGGCCTATACTGTCTGACAAACCAAAAAAAAATGTTCCTCCACTGAATATTGGGTCTAGGGCAAAGCTGAGGTTATTCAACCAGTTAAATTTACACTTACCCTATTCCTACATTACTGTCTCTGCTAGGTATGAACATAAATACCTGAATACCTGTAAATAGCTCCACCCATCCACAACAAACAATAAAATAAGAAGGATATACTGTGAGTATATCTTAACTATATAACTATATTACCAAATAAGCCCCCTTGATTGTTATGTGCGAAAAATCGCACTTTGTTTTTTCAGCATAATAACTTAGGAACGTCTAATTTCCCACGAACTTTAAACAAATGGATATTTTTAAAAGTTATTAATTATTATTGAGATCTGGTTGCAAATACAAAGTTTACTATCAAAGAAATTCCATAAACTTAAAAAGTTCTTACCTGAAATGAAGAATAAACATCATGACATTGTTAATCTTTTGTCATTTTTTTTAATTTTATTATTAATAAAAACAAATCATTTTAAGTTCCATGGTCGATCTCCTATTAATACACATTACATTCATTTCTGATGTTTTTGTTTTTTGCTGTGGTAGTGTTTCAGTATCAGTACCAATATATTTAGGCATGTATCGTATTGAAAGTCGTAATTTTGGTACCGGGAAATAAAGAAGCTAATTTGCATATTACATGTATCATTTAAGTAATATAATACAGGAAATTGACAAATCCTGCACCTAACAGCTGGGGTTATGCATAGGGCTCAGCCAGGATCTACTACTCACTCAACTAACAACAATAGCAAAACCACCACAATCTGATACTGGCTCGACAAGAAGGAAGTGAGCTTAGATTAAGGAGGGATTCTGTTTGTTTATAGGTTATTTTTTGGTAGGTCTGTTACTTGGCAGTTGAGGCAATGGACCATGAACATAGTGTTAGGCTGTGCTTCTGGATCCTTGTCGAGCCAGTATCAGATTGTGGTGGTTTTGCTATTGTTGTTAGTTGAGTGAGTAGTAGATCCTGGCTGAGCCCTATGCATAACCCCAGCTGTTAGGTGCAGGATTTGTCAATTTCCTGTATTATATTACTATTACATGTATTATTTAAATATAATGCTCGAAATTGTATTTACTGTTTGTGGCATTTTTAAGACTTTTGAGAGATTTAAAACTTTTTAGGATAAATCAAGACCCTATTTTTTAGTTTAAAACTGTTTAAGATTCCCTGTTAATTTGTTTAAATATATTTACAGTAAGCTTTCGTCTTGTTTAAATGAAGCTCAAATGTTCATATATTAAAATATGTCTAAAAAGAGCGAGTTTTTTAAAAATGAGTGTCCTAATAAATTTTCCCACATGACTGTATCTTAATCAGCTAGCAAATACCAAACTGTGTACAAATAATGAATAAAGGCATTTTAACCCTGAACAATAACAACAAAACTGTGCATCACGCTAATCACATGTGATAGAAGCAGGGGAGTAACCTGTGTTCCTACCTTGTTGCCGTTGTTGTACATGGCTACTAAGCAGAGCAGGTGATACATGTGACCACACTTCCCCAGTTTGCCCACCAGCTCCGGCTTAATGCATTTATGATTCAGCACACCTTCATAGCCTGATGATGTCACCAGTCTCTCCATGCAGATGGTACAGTCCTAATCACAACACAAAATCAGGTCAGCAAGCCAGAGAGCATTAGTGTGTGTAGTACACACACGAACATCAATCTAATACCACAACAGCACACCCAGGAGACCAGCACAGCCTCAGCGCTCTCTCAGAGCAGCACGAGGAACACTGTACACTGTGCTGTACACTAGCGCTGCATATCTCCACTGATTTACACAGTCCATTCCCATTCACAAGATCCAAATTTAATTCAATTTCTGTTTACATTTGATTCAATATTAATTAATTTAGGTTTTACAGGTTTGTTTCAGATAAATTATTAAACATACTGTATTTGTAACACCTTAGCCTGTCTTTGTCTTGTGTTTTTCCTTTTTTTTGGCCCTTCCTGCACCTGTCCTGTTCTTTTGTTTTCTTTTCCTCCCCATGTGCTCCTTGCGCACATGGCTCTGTTTTGTTTTTGGTCTCGTCTCCACCTTAGCCCCACCCTGTTATCTGTAATCCCTCCTGTCTCATTTGTAACCCCGCCCCCCTCGTTACCTCCCCAGGTACCCTTGTCTGTGCCTGTGCATAAATACCCCCATGTGCTCCTTTGTTCATTGTCTTGCTTTTTGTTTGACCCTGTCCTGTTAGATCCTGTCTGGATGGTTTTTTTTTGTGCTGTCTGTTTAGCCACCGACCTGCCGTGTTTTGTCTACAGAGTTCTGGTTTCTTTTCTTTAGATGTAGGTTTGATTCTTTGTTTATTTCACTTCGCTGTTTGTTAAGACCTGGTTAGTCATTTGTTTTATAGTCTTTGTGTTTTCGTCTCAGTGTATATTTCTTTGTCTCAGTTTGTTTATTTTTTTGTAAAGTCTAAAAACAAAAACAACTTGCATTTTCATCCTGCCTTGTTACAGAGGTTTCACTCTGTAATCTGAGTGTACAGTACAGTACAGTAAAACTAGAACTAAAACTAAATGAATTTTCCAATCAGCTACAGCAGTACAGTGTATTTTCCTGCTGGAGATTAGTCAGAGTTTTCAGGTTTGGTCAGATTTCTCATATTCGAACAGGAAGTGAGTGAGCAGCACTCACCTCATCAGGAGCTACTTTGATTTTCTCTGTGTATCTGCGCACCACATCCTCTGGATTTTTACCTAGTAACACACATACACAAGCCCACACAGACACACAGACACACACAGAAACACCTGTACATTAAGGTCACAGAACCACAGAAAACTCATAAAATGAATGCCCCACATTCAGAAACATGTCCTGAAGCATTTTCAGAGAAACACTTTACAGGGATGTCGTCTGCGCAAATTTCCAAGAAACACTGTCATAAAAACGTTCAGACAAATTGAATACACTTTATTTGAAGACTTTGTTTGAAGACTACCTGCACAGAGGCTTCATATCACATTTATAAGCACTGATGATGTATTTATGAAGCAATATTTAGATATTCATTACTAGCTTATTTAATCCCCTTATAAAAGGAAAAGTGCATTTAAGTATTTTTAAAAGTATACAACAAAAGTTAACATGGAAAAGTACATACTTTAGGCATTACAATTAAAACTAAAATGCATACTAAATATACTAGTCTGGAACAACTTATGGCAACTTAAGTATATTTCTATTGTAATTAAGCTATATTTAAATACAACATAAAAGCATTAGGTTGTGCTTTTGAGTGCTTTTTTCATATAGTTTCTGCAAACTTAAATAGATTTAAGTATGTGTATTTTTAACGTAATTTTTAATACGCTTGAAGTATATTGTAAAAAAAAACTACACTAAAGTCCACTTTAAGCAGAATTTAATGGCAATACATATTTTTTTATCAACACAACGTTTTTTGGAAATACAGAGAAAGTATTCTTACTGTATATTTTAATGTATATTAAAGTATATTAAATTGAACATTTGAACTATTAGTGTTCTTTACCCAATTTAAACATACTTTTAAAGCTCTTAATTATACTTCCTTTTCAGAAGGGATCACTTGCAACAAGACATCAGTTCTATGAATAAATTTGAGACACTCATACTTAAGTGGAAATACATTTTCCATTCATAAAAAATTAGCTTAAGAACGATTTCTTTTTTGTGCTTATGTGCTTGTGAGCTCACAAGAAGGAAATTCACACTCTTAAAATGTTAAAACTTGCAGGTTAATTTTTTTCACTTGGTGTTTTTGTGCCACCAACTTATGACATTGATGTGACACCACAGAAAATGATAAAATACTTAAATATCAGCAATTATGGATTTATTGGTGTCAGTTTTACAGAATTTAAAAAACAATATTTCTGACTGCAGGTTTACCCTATTCATTTGAATATAGTCTAACCATGCGTCCACACCGAATGCGACGAGCAACAAAGCAGCCGGAAGTCATTCATTTTCAATGAGAGCGAGCAACACTGGGCGACTACCAATCAGATCAGATTCTCATATGTCCGACCTGAAATCGCTGCTCTGATTTTCGGTTCCTACTGAAGATTTATTCCGCCAGCAAATCGGAGAGTGGGAACAGAACTGAACTGATCTGAGGTAAAATACTCCACTACACCAGCAGTTACCCCACTATAGTACTATCCTTACAGAATTACCTTATTTAATAGAAAACTATATATATTAAAACTGAGGAAATTCTTTAATAAATTAACAGAATGATGAACTAAGGGATTTTTTTTTTATAAACAGAACCTTTTATTAAAACAAAGGGAATTATTTATTAAAGTTAACATAATGACTTATTACAATTGAAGAGGTTGACCTCAAACTGAGGTATGGAATTTGGAAGGAATTTTGAGGGAATTATTTACATATATTTATTATATACATATATTTATGTAAACATATTAATTACATTCAAGGAATTATTTATTACATTAAGTTAGCAATATTTTAAATTATGGACATTTTAAATTATGTACGTGCTGTATTTGGAAAACCATCCCCAAGTGACTCATCACCTGTTGGACAGGCGACACAGAGCGATTTTATCGAGTTCGGTGTGGACGTACAGTAAGTCTTAGGGAGGTCATATTCATATTTGACGCCACTTATCGATAACGTATCACAAACCAAAACAATACAATACATCACAATTCTCTCTCTCTCTCTCTCTCACATGGTCCCTGATGTTCTCAGGTTGGCTCTCCACTGCCCGCTGTGTTGTACTCCGGCTCTGCAACCCTGCACTGATTAACATTAACTGAGATTCAACTGAGATCAGCAAAACACTGAGCCCAGATCCTCCTCCAGAGGAAACACTCACACACACACACACACACACACATACACTCAGTCACATGCTGGGAGAAACAAACAGTAGCAGTCACACTACCCTCACACAAACAAATACACAAAACATTACCACATTCACACACACATGCTTAAATCATCACACACACACACACACACACCTCCGTCATCCTTACCCTTGCGCAGGTGTTTTTTCTTGGTCTTGCGGCGAATGCCGTTAACTCCAGGCACTGGCTTCAGGTCGCTCTTGTTGACTGGCGGCGGGTGCAGAATGGGCTTGGGGGCACGTGTCAAACACACGGGCAACCCGGCAGCACACAACAGAATACCAGTCATCCCTACAACAAACACAAACAGTCTGATTTCATACATTAAACTAAAAAAATATGAACTACTTACAATATTTTTAGGTATATGTCATATATGTGATAACATTGGCACTAAGAGTGGGAATAACAGAGCATCCTGTTACTCGAGACATCACTCACAGCATCTAAGTTACTGGAGAGGATAAAATACTCCTAAATAAGTAAATACCAGGAAATACGGATGCTGCTTAAATACTTAAATGCCTGTAATGGCTTCTATAATAAAATATTGAAAAATGATATTAAACATGTGTCTTATTTGTGCAGTAGAGCTTTTGAGAACTATATCTTTTGAATACTTACATTTTCAGTATTTTAGTTCCATTTATAGTGTTTATGGAACTATTTATAATGTTTTGAATAAGAAACCGTGTTAAAGTTGTTTACATTCTTTAGCTGTTTTTTCTGGAAATTAAGTCTGATTTCTTTATATTGTTTAATTTTGTGGGACAAAGTAAACCCTATACTAAGCAAAGCCTAAATTTAAAGCCTTAGTGTTTTATATTACATGTACTCCTAACAGTAGAGTAACTCACAAACCTATATAAAAGCACAGTCATACAAAAAAAGGATAAATAAATACATAATAATAAAATACTGTGATATACCGTGAAACCGCCAGAATCTTGCAAAAAAACGCCCAGCACTACCCTGACATATACAGTCGCATGTGTGTACACATGAGCATGTTTGTGTGTGTGTTTTGTGTGTGTGTGTGCTTACCTGCTAGTGCAGGATGAACAGGTCCCGACCCTGAGAGGTTTTTCACAGGTAGTGCAGGTACCCTGCAGAGAAGAGAACAAATAAACACAAACACCACTGTGAGCGGTCAGAGCAGAGTTGCCAAACTGGGCTTGTTTTGAAAAATATAGCTTTTATATAATTTTTGGGCTACTTTTAATTACTATTATTATTATTATTATTATTATTATTATTATTATTACTACATTTTAGGGCAAGGCAAGTTTATTTATATTGCACCTTTCATCCACAATGGTCATTCAAAGTGCAAAGAGAAAAACATGTTAGAGATTACCAAATAAAATGGACAAAATGGACAAAGAAAATAAGAATTAATGATAAATAAAACATGATTCAAGCATGTTTAAAACAATATATGTAAAAGAAGGAAAATAAACTAAATTAATTAGAATAAAATTGCCATTACAGCTGAAGGCCTGATCAAACATGAAGGTTTTCAGTCTGGATTTAGAAGTGTCTAGTGTTGGTGCTCTTCTAATGCCCTGTTTCAACTGGTTCCATTTAAGAGCAGCTAGTAGCTAAAAGCTCTTTTTTTCCATGTTTAGTTTTTACCTTCGGCAGCACTAACTGACTAGTACTGATGATCTGAAGCTCTGCTCAGCTCATACTGCTGGAGCACATCAGATAAATATGCTGGTCCTTCACCATTATAACATTAATAGACCAGTAATAGTACATTAAAATGTATTCTGTAATTATGGCTGGTAGCGGAGGGAAAAGTGGACCTAATACCCAGGGCACGAGTAGGGAGAGGGGCCCAAGAAAATCCTGTTTTGGTTTTTTTTGTGATGTTTTTATTCAGAATGAATTGGGCCCCACAATTAATTCTTTATTAATTCATATTTTTAATATACTGATGGCATCAACTGAGGGAATGAACTTTAGTTACAGTGCTCTCAACATAATGGACATTCTGAGGGCCCCTCTTGGAGGCGCAAAATGGTTTAGTCCGCCCGACAGCGACTGGCGACAAGTGTACCGTCAGTGAGCCCAGATTGAAGAGATGAGCAAAGACAAGGTGAGATCGTTGTTCATGTGTTCAAGGGCGAGCTCCTTTGGGTTGGATATTTTACCCAGATCTGGCAACCCAGGTTCAGTGGCACATACACCATTTATGACAATACCCTAATGCCAATCAATATACATTAAAATCCCCTGAATTTAAATCCATTAAAACATGCTATAAATATAGAAACTTTGCTTTTATTTAAGCTTTTAATGAAGGCTTTAATAACTGTCGTTTTTACTTTTTTCACAATATTATCCACTATATGAAGGAATCAGTCACATTTACAGAAAATATTAAAAATAGAATATTTTAGGACTGTTCTATAAACACTATAAAAGATGATCAATTTACAATCAGTTATTATCTCACAGCTGTTAGCTAACAGACTGCTTGTTATGCTACTTGGCATAGCATTAGCGAGAAAAAGGCATACCGGAGGGTACGTTAAAACCGATATATCACCCAGCAGTAATACATTTTTTTTGTTTACATTGAAATATTCATTAGTATACCACAATTAGTTCCGACTCTGCAATGTGATTGGCTGATAGGTGTTTTATGAGTGCTGTTTTCAGCTGGTAATGCATGTAATACTCTGCCACATACAGGTAACCTAGCAACGATGCAGCGCTAACAAGCCAAACAGCTCAGCTACAAACAGAGCAGTAATTAAACTATTTTAACTTGTGGTGTTTTTATAACCAAACAGATCATATTTTCTCAACCTCTTTAACTCAAAATCTTTCAATAAACAACGTTAATGGAGCTGTGGTATAATTGTGCTGCGGCCTCATGCCTACAACTGCAGCACAGCAGTGCCAACATTACATGTTATAGCACAAACCTCAAGTGATGATTCAGAACATTTTTTAAATAATTGATATCACCACTTACAAATAAATTCAGTTCAGTTAGATTTAAAATAAGCTGAAGACTAGACTGCAGCTTACAGTGTAGTATAATCAGAGAGCTATAGGTCTCAGTGCAGACTGACTACAGCCAACAAACATAAATAAAAACACAAAAGCTCTTTATAATCCTCCAGGGAAGGACTGTCTGACTCTCTGAACACGGACACATGCTTTTAGCTTAAATCAAGTGTGGAGCAAGCAGACTGGAGAGCACTCTTTACTGGGAGTGTTTCCCACTTAAATAAGGCTTCATTAGTCTAGAGGCAGGGGATACTTATTGTCTCGAAGGCTCAATCATTAACAAAATTACAACAACAAGAGAAACAGAGATGAACAGACAAATTTAGTATTCAGCCTATATGTTTTCTTATGTTTTTCTTCATAAATGGTGAAATATTAGTGATTTATGTAAGTGACTGAAGCAATACATTAAGCATTGAGGCTACACATGTAGCAGCCACTGAAAAAGTGGTGATGCATTGCTGATATCCTGACATAATAAACTCCTCCTTTTTAGGGTCATGGCACAGAATCTCAATAAGATTCACTTTCCACTTTTTTCTTCAGCCAATCAGAGGTGGACTTGCTGGTGTGTTTTGGGTCATTGTCCTGCTGCAGAACCCAAGTTCGTTTCAGCTTGAGGTCACGATCAGATGACTGGACATTCTCCTTTAGGATCTTTTGGTAGACAGCAGAATTTATGGTTGAACATGCCATGCAGGTTAATTTTGCTCAAGTTCTATTTAAGTAATTTCTTAATTGAGAACAGGTGTGGCAGTAATCAGGCCTGGGTGCGATTAGAGAAACTGAACTCAGGTGTGATAAACCACAATTAAGTGGATCATGTATGTTTTTTCTCACTTAATAATAAAAACTTCATTTAAAAACTGCAGAAATCATGAAGGGGGCAAACCCTTTACTGACTTTAAATTAATTTATTTAGATAAATAATATTGTATGTAATGATAAACTGAAAATATTTTCTAAATTACTATTGAAAACCTTGTTTTTTTAATATAATAAAGAGATGGGCCATTACATGATGTGCTTGGTGCAGTTAAACTGTTAACAAATGTCGACGCAGGTCCAACAAGAACAGGAAGTCATGAGGCACAGAGACTAAAACAAAGACGATGAGAAGAAATGGAAAAATAAAGAAATCTCGAGTGGGACTGAATATTACTGTGTTTGATTTGATTGTATTTTGTATAAAGCAGTAGATTTCAGAGTAGATGCAGCACTGTGAAGTAAGAAATAACTAGAGAAGAGATTTGAGTTAAAATGCATATTTCTAGAGTTCTATAGCCAGCAGAGACTTATCGCTTCCAGTCTGCAAACATATCCTTCATCATTCTCTCTTTCTCTCACTCTCTCTCTCTATTACAGTATCAGACTCTGACTCGTCTGTCCTTCTCTCCGGAAAATAGTAAAAGAAAGAGTATCTTACCCTCGTTTATCCTCATCCTCTCCCTCCATCTCTCTAATCTCTCTCAAATGAAGGACACTTCCTGTTTGTGCAAAAACGCACACACATTTACGCGCACAGTAAAAGAGGAAGCAGCTGAAATACGCTGTAAGACGGAGGGAGACCAGTTCTCAACTGTCTGTGTGCAGTTCCTTATTAGAAAGGCCACTGCAAGGTAAAACACGTTGGTAACTCTATCTATGACTGTCATGTATATAGAGTACCAGTCAACAGATTTTCTCATTCAATGTTTTCTTTATTTAATGTATTTTCTACATCATAGATTAATACTAAAGACATGAAAACAATTAAGGATTACATATGAAGTAAACAGAAAAAAATGGGTCATCCTACACAATCCCCTGATCTAAACCTGATGAACTGAGAGGGTGATTTGAGGTGATTTGAGATGATCTGGAGCGTCACAGTGTAAAGAAAAAGCAGCATCTATTGTTCATCACCTCCAGGAACTCTAGGAAAACTAAGCTCCAGCTCATCCCAAATCACCAAATCAGTTGGGTTTAGGTCAGGGGATTTTGAAGGAGTTTTTTTATGTTTACTAGGTAATAGTTTCATATGTGTCCCTTTAATATTAATCTACAATGTAGAAAATAATATAAATTAAAAAAATAAAGAAAAACATTGAATGAGAAGTAGGTGTCCAAACCTAAGAGTCTTATAGACATGGTGTTGATAGAAAGTGGAAAAAAGCACAGCAAAATCATGGCTTTGACTGGATGTACACTGCTGAAAATTTTTACAGGAACACTTATTAGAGTATAGCATCAACTCAATTCAATATCTGGGATATTGATCTGGTCAGTACAGTAAGTGTGTGTGTGTGTGTGTGTTGCACTGGGTTGTTAATTTGTTCCACAAGTGTACTAAAGAATCTGTTTAATCACAACAAAATTCTGTGATTAACTGCAATTAATCGCATTTGTTTTTCTCCAGATGCAAATTTTTATAGTGGATATTTAAATGTAAATAAAAGCATTAATGTAAGAAATGTGAAATGCAATTACTGTATAGTGGTGTCAATTAAAATAATAGCATGTATTTGAACGTTTGAGGGGAGATAAAATCAATGAAGGATGCTGGAATAAAGAATGCATGATAAATTGAATTGTAAATGTCTCAGCTTGGTTGTGAGGACCGAGCTTAATTTAATAAGAATAAAAATCTCAGGGATGAGGAGCAGGGCAGGAAAGCGCGGGTCAGAGAGTAAGAGAGAGAAAGAAATAGAGAGAGAGAAAGAGAGAGAGAGAGAGAGAGAGAGAGAGAGAGAGAGAAACAAAGCTCTCTAACCGGTTCTGAGATGGAAGTTCAGAGTGCGCTGTTCAATCGTTCAGCCAGACAACAGCTCAGTGCATTGGCCGGCGGGCATATTATGGCGGAAGTGGGGGTAAAACTTGGTGACTTAATTAACTTGCATTAAAAAATAGGTACTGATTCCAAATGAACAGCGTGCATTAGTTCATGTATGTTCATGTTTTGCTTGTGAGCTCTGGTTAGGGCTGGCTGAATAGTAGGTTTATAGTCTCTGGAGGATCCTACATCTTAAGGTTCACAAGACTCCAGAGGCTCCAGCAGCTTCAAATTCCTGGTTTTTGCTTTGTAATGGCATTTTAGCAGCGACTTTCTTAATCTGATAAATTTGTCTAGCAGAAACCGTCCTCAATTTCCCTGTATGTGCTCTGAATCAGCCACAAATCTCTTCTCAGTAAGATTTTATACCTTGGCCAATACAGAAAGATCCTCCATATTGCTTGAAACCTGTGGCCTGCTTAATAATGTGGAACAGTGCTGTTATCATTGAGAGGTTTGTTCAATACAATTTACGATTTATAGTTAACGGGTGATGACTTAGAAATTAAACCGATTGTCATTTGCATTGACCATTTAGGAAAATCTGAGAAAAATATCACTTGCATAATAATTTTCATGTGTCAGTCATAACATGGTCTGGAGATGCCGTGGAAAAATGTTACGCCGCCTGCAACATCATAATGCATGAGCGGTTTGGTGGTGAGACAGTAATGGTCTCTAAAAGGACACACAGGTCTCTACAGGCTTGGTGACGGCACCCTGACTGCTATTAGCTATTGGCTTTAAACTCTTGGCTTCGAACCAATTGTCAGAACCTACGCTGGTGCAGTGAGTCCTGGGTTCCTTCTGGTGAAGGACAATGCCTGGCCTCATGTGGCCAGAGTGTGCAGGCACCACTGCGCCACTGAGTGCATTGACAGGCTCACCTGATCTAAATCCAATAGATCCTCTGGGACATTATGTTTCAGTCGATCCAATACTGCCAGATTACACTTCAGACTGTCCAGGAGCTCAGTGATGCTCTGGTCCAGATCTGCGAGTAGATCCCCCAGGACACTATCCATCATCACATTGGGAGAATGCTCTGACACTGTCAGGCATGCACAATGCACACAAGCACGTGGAGACCATACAAACTACTGACTACCATTTTGAGCTGCTGCACAGGTATTCTGGCTAAACTTCTGGCTAAACTAGCCTGCTGCATCATGATTTCACTTTGATTTTTAAGATGTCTTTGAATTCAACCCTCTGTAGGGTAATAATTTTCCATTTCCAACAAACGATGTGGCATCTTTTCGTTAATAACACATTAACCCATCCACATCAGGAAATATATTATAAACTATTTTTCCTATTGATATTTGATGTGTTTTTAAAGTGTTCCTTTATTTATTTATTTAACAGTGTATTTCAGAAAATATGGGCTGTATTCGGAATGGCATACTACTATACTGCGTACTGCATACTGCACTAGTATGTACTGCATACTACACACTGCCCAGTATGTAGTATTCGGTACTGTAACACTTTTGATTGTAGTACCCTACGCGGTCCTGCTGTGACACACCAGTCAGTGCTCTGTAGTGCTCCGAATTCCTCAGAGTGAGTTGTAAACAGAAAGAACATGAAAAATGTCCTACCTTTTGATTATTAAGACTAATGAGATCTGCATACTGTCCAGAACAGCAATTGCTGTTTTTATTTTAGAGTTTAATGTAAGTGCAGTTAACCCAATTCTAACAACCATTTAGCAGCAGCCCCCACAACCCAGTTAAATATGTTTTCCTATTTATTTTAGTAGATTACTATTTTCATCTATGTAAATACCAACAAGAACACATTTAAACAAACTCTCATTCATATTTACACAATCTCAACAATAAAAGAAATGAGACACGTTGCACAAGTGAAACAATTTTATTAATTTGTATTCAAATCATTCCCTTATTTAAAAGAAAAATATGTATTAAAACTGAGGGAATTATTTATTAAATCAACAGAACGATTTATTGGAATTATTTATTAAAGTAACAAATTTATTAAAACTGAGGGAATTATTTATTAAAAGAACAGAACAATATATTGGAATTATTATTAAATAAAGAGAACGATTTATTAAAACTAAGGGAATTATTTATTAAAGTAACAGAATAATTTATTTAAACTGAGGGAAACATTTATTAAAATAACAGAATAATTTTTTGGAATTATTTATTAAATAAATAAGAACGATTTATTAAAACTGAGGGAATTATTTACTAAAATAACAAAATAATTTATTAAAACTGAGGGAATTATTTACTAAAATAACAAAATAATTTATTAAAACTGAGGGAATTATTTATTAAAATAACAGAATAATTTATTAAAACTGAGGGAATTATTTACTACATCAAGGCAGCACACAGCGGAGGGTCCCGGCCGCGGAAAGCGCTCGGCCGGGGCAGCGGAAGGTCCCGGCCGCGGAGAACGCGCGGCCACGGCAGCGGAGGGTCCCGGACGCGAATTATTTTGGAAAGTATTGGCTCACCGCTGTCGAGACCCTCCGCTGCCGCGGCCGTGTCCCTCCGCTGCCTCGGCCGAGCGCTCTCCGCGTCCGGGACCCTCCGCTGACACGGCCGCGGCAGCGGAGGGTCTCGACAGCGGTGAGCCAATACTTTCCAAAATAATTCCCTTAATTTAAAAATATATATATTTCCATAATTCTCTCGCACTCGCCTCCATCTTGTTTTTTTCTGAAGCGAGCTGGAGAAGCCAGTTGCAATGCATGTTGGGATGCAGTACACCGCGAAGATAGCTCCCCATGCACACTGCGGAATCGGAGCGGAGTAGTACACCATCCGGGTACCTGTAGTGCACTACAGATCCTCAGTTTGGTCGCATACTGCGTACTGCATACTAGCTTTAGGCAGATTTAGTACGCGAGTAGTATGTAGTATGCCATTCCGAATACAGCCATGGTGTCACCAATAATACAAGCAGAGCCAGGACCCTGGTCATTTTCTTTTCCATGCTGTGTGTGTATGTGCTGCCCCCTTTTTTAGCATGGTTCAAAAGGAGATAAAAATAAGTTAATTTACATGTTACTGATTAGGCATCTCACTGTGCACTGTGTGTATTACAAAAAAACAAAAAAACCCTGCAGACAAGAAACTCTAAAGGACCCCCACCCTAGTGCTCTGTTCAATTCTAAAGTGGGCAAAATCAGTATGTTTAAGGCTTTCACTCACAGCACTTAGAAGCTGACGAAAGCCATATAATTAGTTTTATATCAGCTCCTGAAGCGAAGTGTAAGCAGTGCTAAAGCAAGGCATCACTGGCTATGCCTAAACCATCGCTGTTCATTCATTTGCAGTCAAGGTTTTTCAGCACTTGGCTTGGCTGTGATTATTTGTATTTTTTTACAGAATAAGAAGGAGCTCCACACTCTTCTCTACCACACTGTACCCTTACTCTACCTCACTACCTGAAAGTTCCTTAGACTACCTTTACTTTACCTCACTACCTTGCTCTACCTTAATATATCTCACACTACCTTCACTAAACCTAATAACCACGCTCTACCGTACTATCCCTCACAACCTTTCTCTACCTTAATCTACCTCACACTACCTTTACTCTAACCAAACAAATTAATCTTGGTCTCATCAGTCCATCGGGCACAGTTCCAGTAATCCATGTCCTTTGTTGACATATCTTGAGCAAACTGTTTGCAGGCTTTCTTGTGTACAGACTTCAGAAGAGGCTCCCTTCTGGGGTGACAGCCATGTAGACCAATTTGATGTGGGCAGCATACAGTCTGAGCACTGACAGGCTAACCCCTCACTTCTTCAATCTCTGCAGCAATGCTGACAGCACTCCTGCGCCTATCTTTCAAATAAAATATTTGGATCTGAGCACTCAGCTTTTTTGGACGACGAACACAAGGTCTGGTCTGAATGGACCCTGCTCTTTTAAAACTCTGGATGATTTTGCCCATGTACTGCAGCTCGGTTTAGGGTGTTGGCAATCTTCTTGTAGCCTAGGCTATCTTCATGTAGCACATCAATTCAGCATTTAAGATCCCAAGAGAGTTCTTTACCATGAGGTGCCATGTTGGAACTTTCAGTATAAGAGAGTGTAAGAGCTGTACTACAAAAGTTAACACACCTGCTCCCTTTGCACACCAGAAACCTAGTAACACTAGTAACGGTCACATGACATTTTGGAGGGAAAATGACAAGCAGTGCTAAATTTGGACATTTAGGGGTGTAATCTCTTGTACTCACTTTTGTTGCCAGTGGTTTAGACATTAATGGCTGTATGTTGAGTTATTTTGAGGGAAGAATACATTTACACTGTTATATAAGCTACAGACAGACTACTTTTCATTGTGTCAAAGTGACATTTTTTCAGTGTTTTCCATGAAAAGATATACTTAAATATGCAGAAATGTGAGGGGTGTACTCACTTTTGTGATACACTGTATAATATACACTGTATACAGTCATGAAAAAGTTTGGGCACCCCTTTTAATCTTAATCATTTTTAGCTTTAAATATTTGGGTGTTTGCAACAGCCATTCCAGTTTGATATATCTAATAACTGATGGACACAGTGATATTTCAGGATTGAAATGAGGTTTATTGTACTAACAGAAAATGTGCAATATTCATTAAACCAAAATTTGACCGGTGCAAAAGTATGGGCACCCTTATCATTTTATTGATTTGAATACTCCTAACTACTTTTTACTGACTTACTGAAGCACAAAATTGGTTTGGTAACCTCATTGAGCTTTGAACTTCATAGCCAGGTGTATCCAATCATGAGAAAATGTATTTAAGGTGGCCAATTGCAAGTTGTTCTCCTATTTGAATCTCCTCTGAAGAGTGGCATCATGAGCTCATCAAAACAACTCTCATGCCCTGTGCATGTGGATGATTTTGAAATGTTTACGAGTTTGCCCTCCAGCAGCTGTAGTGGTAACGGTTCTAACACTTTTGGTGTATAAATGAAACTAAATCATTGTGAAAAGGTCACACACACTGAGAGATGACAAATGTGTGATAACTGGCTTTAAGTAAAACTGGGGTTAGTGTGTGTTTACTTTTGCAAATAATACTGTAGGTACGCAATAAATGCCCTCAGATGTTTATTTAAATATTCTGTACTTTTAACATTTAATTATTATTTTTTTTTTTTTACCGTGCAGGTGACAGTGGAGACCTGCAGCTCACATGCTGGCCTGTGGGCGTGATATGATCTTCAGCACATGTAGGTTAACCACCAGAACCACTCGACTGGGAACAAAGTGTCTCAACGTCTCGCTTCTCTCTCACTTTCTCTCTGTTTCTGTCTCTCTCTCTATCGAGTATCAGTAACGTTTCTACTCCAGACTTACTCAGCATTTGCTCCCTTCATTGAGTGTGTTCCAGTGTGTGTGTGTGTGTGTTTCTTGCTCTGCTGAGGTACCCATTTTGCCTTGATCCATTATTCATCTTCCCCCAGTGTATCAAAGCCAGGATGGCAAATTGGCTTTCACGCACAAACACACACACGCTTTTACTCTTTTTCTGAAAGTATAATACAAAAATCACACCACAACAGCGCTCTACAGCGCAGTGACACGAGCCACTGCACCACGGCAGGAAGACGCTCTGACTGCAGCTATTTGTGGTTTCGAATGAGAGAAATCTAGAACATTGATAACGCTGATTACACACTCAGGAAAGCGGCTGATGAACCAAACACAAAAGAGGCACTAAACAGAATAAACCCGGCAGAGAACAGAGAAAGGGTAAAACAGGAAAAACTAGAAGAAAACAATGCAACCGTGTGTAATTCACAATCATACAGTAAGTAATAGCATAAAAACACAGAATCTACTCTAAAAACTTATAATGGTAAAATGATTCTTTTTAGTTGTGAATTTTACGTTACCCTACCTTACCTTTTCTTACTTTGCTTTATCTTACCTTACTCTTCCTTGCCTTACTCTAGCTTACCTCACCTTATCTCATCCTTCCTTCCCTTTCCTTATCTTACCTTTTCTTAATTTAACTTACCTCATTTCTACTTTTTTTTACCTTTCCTTATCTTACCCTAACTTTTCTTAACTTAACTTACCTTATCTCATCTTTCCTTTCCTTTTCTTTTCTTTCCTTTCCTTATTTTACCTTTTCTTAACTAACATTATCTTTCCTTACCCTACCTTATATATAATTTCCTTATCTTTACTCATCGTAACTTACCCTACCTTACTTTATATTTTTTTACCTTGTCTTGTCTTACCTTAACTTTTCTTACTCTACCTTACCTTTCCTTAACTTACCCTACCTTATCTTTCCCTTTCCTTACTTTTACTTTTATCTTACCTTAACCTACCTTACCTTACCCTACCTTATCTTAGGTTATCTTATGTTCTCTTATCTTACTTTACGTTACCTTATATTACCTTACTTTAACGTACAGTGTCTTATCTTATATAATCTTCCCTCACAATGTGTATGCTCTGTGCACAGAGGTCTGTGTTTCTTACCCTGGTGGAATACTTCCACGGCTGGTGGACACCACGATGCGCTGCGTTCCTGGGCGGTTCAGATTGTTCTGCCCGTTAATCGTCAGTGTGTGAGTGGTCGGCAGGTTCATGAGTGCTGGGGCACAGGGAAAGTTAAGTGTACTCATCTCCACTTTTCCACCTCCTCCCCCGCCTACTGCTATGTTGTTATGGTGACCCCCTGCAACCGCGGCTCCGGACGACCAGAGGGAGGTGCCGGCGAAAGTGTTGCTCTGCCGAACCGTGGGGGCCATCTGATCCCCCGTCCCAGCCGCCATGCCGTACAGCTTCCTCCTCTGCTGCGAGGCCAGGATGGCGTTGGAGGCGGCGCGTGTGCTGTGCACCAGCAGGCACTGCTGGCAGGAGCAGGGCGTGCCGGAATTAGTACCCACCGGCCACGACTGAGATTTAGGGATAGAGCCTGCAATGAGGGGGTAGGCCAGGTCCATCCTGCGGCGAATGCGCCGCCTTCTCTGGCTCTGCCGGTTGGTCTGAGCCATGCTGTCAAAGTCCACCAGGTAGCTGAAGCCCAGTGAGCTTAGGTCCAGCCATGGGTGCTGCTTCTCGTAGGCGTTCTGGATGCTCACACACAATTCCATGTCGTAAGGAGTCCAGGAGCCATTGTCGTTCTCCCATTCCCACACTACTCCTTTGCCGGGGGCTGAGGACGGGTCGTAGAAGTTCCGCTGTACTGGGCGCATTGTGCCTGAAAGAAAAAAAGCAGAGTGGTCAGGTTTGTGCTCATCAGTCCTCTGGGAGAACCACTGAAGAGCAATTACAACCATGCAGCAAGAGTATCATCACCCCACACATATACATATATACATTCACACACACGTACTTCATTTAACGGCTAAATGCACTGACCTTGAGGGCTGAGTAGGAGTTTTACTCTCTTATGGCGGGGCGATATGGCAAAAATATTATATTGCAACACTTTTACGATACATGATATGTATCGTAAAAGTGTATATGTATATGTATATGCACATTTAATTAAACGTTTAATTAAACTACCCCAATCACACTCTCTGTGGGGCAGTGATCTTTACACACTAACAATTTCATCAACATGCTTTACAATATACAATACCAGTCAAATTGTTTTACGCACCATAAATTCTGTTGTTTTTCATTATTTAAAGTGCCGTATTATTTTGTTTCTAAATTGAAAGCAGTAGCATTACTGAATGAAGAAGGGATAAAATATTGCGTTTAATGGTACGACCTGGAACGACCATCCATGTTTTGTATAATTTATTAATTTGTGTCGTATAAAAAATGTTTTAAACTAAGATACATTATTTACACTGACACAACTGACAACTGTATATAATAACTATTCAGCTCAATTTCTGACTGAGCCGCTCTGACTGAACATAAACTGGAATCGGATTCATTCACTCTGAATGGAGGCCGCATCACACCCACACAGTTTAAAATGATTCTTCCGCATACTCGGTGCAGTGACCCATTCTCACCAGAAAGAGCCCTAAACCCCCCCAAATTCCAAAAATTACGGACATCAGCTTTAAAAATGTTCTGCACTGTACATTAATATGACAGTCAATGTAATTATTGAGTAAACAAAAAAATGTTAAACCAGAATATGTTTTATATTTTAGATTCTTCAAAGCAGCACCTCTTGCTTAGATTACAGCTTTTTATATCTTGGCTGGATTTTCTCAGTCAGCTTTATGAAGTAGAGTCACCTGGAATGGCTTTCAGTTAACAGCTGGGCTGAGCTTATTAAGAGTTAATCAATTACATGCTATTGCCTCTTAACGTGTTTGAGACCATGTTTGAAAGTTGTGTTGTGAAGAGGTAGAGTTTATGGTATAAAGTGAATAGCCCTGTTTGAGTAATGTAATTTTGTTGCCCTCTTTAATTCAAAATCTTTCAATAAAAACAGATAATGGAACTGTGATATAATCACAATAATACACTCGAGGTTTCTGATCTATGGAACTTGCCATGTCCAAACTTTTGACTGGTACTGTATACTGTCCATATGACAAACTTATTGTAATAAACGATAAAAAAATTATTATACCACTCAGCTCTAACCTCTGCTGTCCATGAGGAGGCGTAATAGGTATAACTCAGTAATAAAAAACTATTAAAACGAATGAAATGAAAAAAAATTCTAATAATGAATGTAAAGTAATTAAATCCTAAAATTCTAAAAACATATTCAGCAATAATGCTTCAACAGTCTTTAAAACGTCTCTCTAAAACTAAGCTGATAACGTATCATTGCGGCAAAATTCACTCCAACATTCCCTTTACACACACACCCACGCGCATACATAACGCAACATTAGCCCCAGTGCACACACACCATTAGCATCACAGCACTGCCACTGGCTGGGTCTCCGTGAGACACATCAGCAGAATCAGCACGACCGACCTTGAATCCCCACAACTCCAGCTCAGCGGCTAATTTCATTTATCTGGAGAGGGAGACATCTCACTTCTGCACTGCCCAAAGCTACAACCCACACTGCACTGTTATAAGGTCAGTCCAAGTCCAAGAGTCACAGAGTTCAGCTTCAAAACAACCCAGGCTAAAATAGAAACTACAGCTTTAAAAGTGTCTAAAAAACCACTTCAGATCCTGAATCAAGAGTTAAACTTAAATGTCTCACACATACAAGGCCAGTCATGATAATCATTTTTGTTTGGACTAAAAAATGATGATAAACTATATTATTGTCATTTCAGATTGTTTTTTTTGCCACAGATTCACAACAGAATATTAATCCAATTACACTCCCTTAATAAACAATTAACTTATTATTATTATTTAAATAGAAATATCCAAATAAATTATATAATAATAAATAATGTTTAAACAAAGTTACATGAATGGGCTCTCCATCCTAGGAAAAACATACTAGGTAATGTTTAGAGATGATCTAAGAATTTACACTGAAAAATTATGTTTTTAATGATAGGATTAAATTGCAACCAGTGTGTAGTGAGACCTTCTTTGTAAATACAGATGAATGATAAAATAAATGCTTAAATTAATCGAAACCTGCAGATTTTTTTTTTTTGTTTGTTTTTTTCGGATTTGACTCCGGCCCAAAATTTTAGTTTATTAGTGCTTTACAAATACTGCGGTCAACAAAAATAATCAAGGTCATGGCTATATATTGAACAATATGTTTACACGCTTTATTCAGCTACGTCACCATCGTCTACCAAAAGAGGCTGTGGGGTATAGAAGTAGCGTTGTACCGCTGGGTACTAGCAATTCCACCTCACTGCTGCGCTCCTAAGATCACTTCTTTAAAAAGAAAGAAATCTTATAGAAGTAAAACCTTCCATAGTTTCCCCAAAGATCCCATACTTCACTGTGAATGGATTCACAAAATCAGTAGAGATCTCCTTTTCACTTTAAGATGTATGTTACTGTGCTAGCTAGCTAAGACTATCCATTTTAATATTACCCAGCCAGCCAATCTATCCAGATAAATGTTAGCAGAGAGACAGCAAGCTAGCTAAACCCAGCTCTCCGGCTATGAGTTGATTAACCCTGAACTGGTTATTTTCTTGGTTTAACGTTAAAACGAGTGGGAGGTAACTTTAGTCAAGCCGTATCTCTTTAGAGTAACTTAGCCTTCTAAGTTAGCTAGCTAGTTAATATCCTAGCGTGAGGAGCCTGATCTTACAAAAGTGTACACTTACATGCTCAGCTGGACTGTACTTGGCATTTAAGTTAATGGTCGAGTTACAATTAAATTTATGTCTGATTTTATATTATAGGTTAACGTAGACTTACAAAAGTAAGTTTGTAACATTTTATAAAAGAGCGCTTCTTTAAGACACTGTTTGGAATGAGAAACTTGCTAATGTGAGTTTTCATTACAGAAAAAGGCAATTACCTAGAATAAACCTCGATCCAGGTGCTACAGCCTTTTAGTAAAACAGCCGGAGAATCTATTAAACATCAGCCAGTAATTAATCTCAGAAAACATTAAAGTTTGCATTGCCAGTTAGTCACTATCTATTGTGGCTAATCCGTCCTTTGGAATTGTAAATATAGTTTTTATTGAAATAATTTATTTTACTTGGATTACTAAGTAATCTTTTGACCAAAATATAGTCAAATATCTAAATTCTGTTAATATTTGCATCTCATTTTTGACTGTTTTTAATTCCGTTAATTCGCGGAGGTGTGTGAGGATAGTTGTCCACGCAGGTGCTGCCATTTAAACTGGTGGCTATTCTGCCGGCTTACTCGCTGCCTTCGGAATTTCCGGTTTAGGAGGGTTTTTTTTTTATTTAAGTTATTTAAACACTGTCTAAATTCCAACTAGTGCTGTCAAATGAACTAATCATTAATTAATCACTGAAAAAAATAAAAACGTTAAAAATGAACACTGATTAATTGCCTTCCTTGGTGCCCTTAGATCCGGCACAAAACAGCTCATAACTGACGATTGAAGAGTAACGTAGAGACATCATACACGTATCATATCAAACAGCAGAACTTACCATATCTAACCAGCACAGATACATCATTCTGACATTAAATATCAGCCAGTAATCTCAGAAAACATTAAAGTTTGCATTGCCAGTTAGTCACTATCTATTGTGGCTAATCCGTAATTTTGGACTTTATAATAAAAAAATATGTAAATATGAAAATATATATGTATATTAATTATTTATTATTTATTATATTATTTAATTTTACTTAGATTACTAAGTAATCATTTGACCAAAATATAGTCAAATATCTAAATTCTGTTAATATTTGCATTTCATTTTTTTTACTGTTTTTAATTCCGTTAATTCAGGGAGGTGTGTGAGGATAGTTGTCCACACAGGTGCTGCCATTTAAACTGGTGGACATTCTGCCGGCTTCCTTGCTGCCTTCGGAATTTCCGGTTTAGGAAAGTTTTCGTTTTTTTTAAGTTATTTAAACACTGTCTAAATTCCGACTAGGGCTGTCAAATTAAATAATCAGTAATTAATGACTGAAAAAAATTAAACGTTAAAAATGAACACTGATTAATTGCCTTCCTTGGTGCCCTTAGATCCGGCACAAAACAGCTCATAACTGAAGACTGAAGAGTAACGTACAGACATCATACACGTATCATATCAAACAGCAGAACTTACCATATCTAATCAGCACAGATACATCATTCTGACATTAAACATCAGCCAGTTATTCATCTTAGAATACATTAAAGTTTGCATTGCCAGTTAGTCACTATCTATTGTGGCTAATCCGTCATTTTGGACTTTATAATAATAAAATATGTAAATATGAAAATATATATGTATATTAAAAACATTAAAGAACATCCTTTTTTTTAATATTTAATTTTACTTAGATTACTAAGTAATCATTTGACCAAAATATTACATTACATTACATTACATTACATTTGGCAGACGCTTTTGTCCAAAGCGACTTACAATAGTCAAGTACAATGTAAAATAAGTTTAAAGGAAAAACATCTTTGGATAGGGATAAAAGGAGGACAAAGGGGAATAATAGGATAGAGGAGTGAAGGAGAGGAAGAAGGAAATGAGAGTGTTAGAGGTGTTAAGAGAGTAAGTGCTCTTTGAAGAGCTCTGTCTTCAGGAGTTTCTTAAAGATAGCGAGAGATTCTCCTGATCTGGTAGTGGAGGGTAGTTTGTTCCACCATTGGGGAACTCTGTATGAGAACAGTCTGGATTGCTTTGTGTGAATGTTTGGCAAAGCGAGGCGACGTTCACTGGAGGAGCGCAGCGGCCGGGAGGTAGCGTAAGCCTTCAGGAGCGAGTGCAGGTAGGAAGGAGCCTGTTCTGACATCACCTTGTAGGCGATTGTAAGAGTTTTGAATTTGATGCGAGCATCAACTGGTAGCCAATGGAGCTCAATGAGCAGCGGGGTGACATGTGCCCGTTTTGGCTGGTTGAAGACCAGACGTGCTGCTGCGTTCTGGATCATCTGGAGTGGTTTTACTACACAGGCCGGGAGGCCAGTTAGCAGGGCATTGCAGTAGTCGAGGCGTGAGATGACGACCGCTTGCACCAGGAGTTGGGTGGCCTGTTGCGTCAGGAACGGTCTAATTTTTCGGATGTTATAGAGCGCAAAGCGGCAGGACCGAGCAACTGAGGCCACATGGTGCGTGAAGGAGAGTTGGTCATCAACACCCAGGTTCCTAGCAACCTTTGTCGGTGAGAGAGAGAGAGAGTCGATACTTATAGAGAATTTGTGTTGAAAAGATGGTTTTGCTGGTATAACCAGAAGTTCAGTCTTTGAGAGATTTAATTGAAGGTGATGCTCCCTCATCCATGAGGATATGTCAGAGAGACACTGCGAAATCCGTGCAGAGATTGAGTGATCTTCAGGTGAGAACGACAGGTATAGCTGGGTGTCATCAGCAAAGCAATGGTAGGAAAATCCGTGTGAGCGGATAACCTGACCAAGAGAGGTGGTGTATATGGAGAAGAGAAGGGGTCCCAGTACCGAACCTTGGGGAACCCCAGTGGATAAGGAGCGGGCTGAGGACAGCTGTCCTTGCCACGACACCTTGAACGAGCGCCCAGTGAGGTATGATCTGAACCATGACAGCACATTATCTGCGATCCCCATGTTTGAGAGTATAGTTAGGAGGAAGTCATGGTTGACTGTGTCAAATGCGGCCGAGAGGTCCAGCAGAATGAGCACTGAGGACTGACCTGCAGCTCTGGCAGTTTTCAACGCTTCAGTCACAGACAACAGAGCCGTCTCGGCAGAATGTCCTTTTTTGAACCCAGATTGGTTCTGGTCCAGAAGGTCATTCTGGGAGAGGAAGCCAGAGACCTGATTTAAAACTGCTCTTTCTAGTGTTTTAGAGAGAAAGGGTAGCAGTGAGACCGGTCTGTAGTTGTCAACCTGGGCGGGGTTGAGAGAAGGCTTTTTAAGCAGTGGTGTCACATGTGTTTGTTTGAAAGCAGTGGGGGATACAGTTAAAGAGGCATTGATCGTGTGAGTGATAGCCGGAATGATTGCAGGTGCGATAGTTTGCAGTAGGTTTGAAGGAATTGGGTCAAGCGGACACGTAGTAGGACGGCTACGTGTTAGGAGAGCCAGTCTCGTTCTCAGTGAGAGGAGTGAACGAGGAGAAAGCAACGCCTTCGGTGGAGGGACACCGGGCAGTAGAGGATGCAGTAGGACTGCTACATTGTGCATCAGTAAACTGGTTGCTGATGGCCGCCACTTTGCCAGTAAAGAATGAGGCAAGTGTTTCAGCCGTAAGGCATGTAGCCGGAGGAGGAGGAGGCGGAGGGTTGAGTAGTGATTTAAATGTAGCAAATAGTTTCCGGGAGTCTGTGAGAGAGCAGAATTTATTGTGATAAAATTCAGCTTTAGCAGTAGTGAGGTTGGCTGAGAAAGAAGCCAGGAGCAGTTGGTAATTTTTTAGGTCTGCTTGTTTTTGTTTTTTTTGCCATTTTCTTTCGGCAGCTCGGAGTTTGGAGCGTAGTTCCCTGAGTGTGTCATTTTTAAGCCATGGCTGCGGTTTGTTTGAGCTAATGGCTCGAGATGTAAGAGGACAGAAGTTGTCCAAACAGGAGCTTAGTGTGGAGCAGAGAGTGTCAGTGGCATCATTTACATTGAGTGATGAAAATGAGCCTGGTGGAGGCATATTGTCAGTCACCAGCGAGGAGTACTGGTCTGCTGAGAGATCTCGAAGATTTCGGCGGAACGAGACCATAGTAGGAGTAGCTGTGGGTTTATTTGAAATATGAACATTGAGTTTCATAAAGTAGTGATCTGAGACGTGCAAAGGAGTGACAGTTAGAGAGTCGGTGTCACAGTTACGAGTGAAGATCAGGTCTAGTTGTTTGCCAGCTTTATGTGTTGGAGGGCTGGGGACCTGCTCCAGTTCGAAAGACTGCATGAGGGATAGGAAGTCTGTGAAGCTGGTACTGTCATGGTGGATGTTCATATCCCCTAGAATGAGCATGGGACAATCTTGCTCAGGGATAGAAGACAGTAGCATGTCAAGTTCATGCGTGAATTCGCCCATTTGTCCAGGAGGACGGTAGAGAACAATAATGGCAAGTTTTGCTGGAGTATTAACCAGTGTGGCATGATACTCAAATGTATTGAATGTGTTTGCCGGTAATAGTGGAGTATGTTTTAAGCCATTAGCGATTAATAGGCCTGTTCCACCTCCTCGTCCAGAGAGACGAGAAGTGTGGGAGAAGGAATAATAATTGGAAAGAGCCGTCGGTGTAGCAGTATTTTCAGGTTTGATCCAAGTTTCAGTCAGTGCCAGCAGTTGTAATGACTGATGATTCGCATAAGAGGCGATAAAGTCTGCTTTATTAACAGCCGACTGGCAGTTCCATAGCCCAATAGAGAATGAGGTAGTAGTGGGCGTGGTTTGTTTCAGTGGATGCAGGTTAGTATGATCCTGGCGCCTGTTTGTGTTTTTATGCCTTCTGTGCGTGCCGGAAATAACTGAGATGTGTTGGGAGCACATTTTAGGAGGCAGTAGGTGGACTCGCGCACGTAGACTCGCAGGTCTTTACCCGCGTTGGTCTTCACGCGAGAGGGTTTTTACACAACAGCTGCACCTTCGGCTGACGCCTCGGCGAGTGTGAGTGACGAAATAGGATTCTAGATTGCGCACAGCTGCGGGCGATATAGGAAATCAGCGCCACCAGACTGTCTTTTAAAGCCGTGAGTAACGCCCCCGAGGTCCGCAAACAGAGAGAGTGTGAAAGAGGGGGTTTGCCACGCCCCGCTCAAGTGAGAATCGCCCAACCTTGTCCGAAAAAAGCGCGCTGAAAAGCGTGTTTGCTGTTGCTGCTACAGCGTATCTGAAGTGAAAGTAAAGTAAAAAAGTAAAAAGAGCAGTCTGGTGTAGCTTGAAGTTCCTGCTAGCCCTGCTAGTGTGCCCTTGTCTTATTTAGGAAATCAGCGCCACCAGACTGTCTTTTAAAGCCGTGAGTAACGCCCCCGAGGTCCGCAAACAGAGAGAGTGTGAAAGAGGGGGTTTGCCACGCCCCGCTCAAGTGAGAAGTTTAGATATAGTCAAATATCTAAATTCTGTTAATATTTGCATTTCATTTTTTGACTGTTTTTAAAGGGGAGGTGACGTTAATTCAGGGAGGTGTGTGAGGATAGTTGTCCACGCAGGTGCTGCCATTTAAACTGGTGGATATTCTTCTGGCTTACTCGCTGCCTTCGGAATTTCCGGTTTAGGAGCGTTTTTGTTTTTTTATTTAAGTTATTTAAACACTGTCTAAATTCCGACTAGGGCTGTCAAATTAAATAATCAGTAATTAATTACTGAAAAAAAATAAACGTTAAAAATGAACACTGATTAATTGCCTTCCTTGGTGCCCTTAGATCCGGCACAAAACAGCTCATAACTGAAGACTGAAGAGTAACGTACAGACATCATACACGTATCATATCAAACAGCAGAACTTACCATATCTAACCAGCACAGATACATCATTCTGACATTAAACATCAGCCAGTAATTCATCTTAGAATACATTAAAGTTTGCATTGCCAGTTAGTCACTATCTATTGTGGCTAATGCGTCATTTTGGGCTTTATAATAAAAAATATGTAAATATGATAATATATATGTATATTAAAAACACTAAAGAACATCCAGTTTTTATTTTTTTATTGGAATATTTTATTTTACTTGCATCACTAAGTAATCATTTGACCAAAATATAGTCAATTATCTAAATTCTGTTAATATTTGCATTTCATTTTAAGCAGGGTTGGATTTTTTAGCATTACAGAGCAACATACTTTTTTAGTAAACAGTGATAAATATGATTTTAGTTTAATTGATGTATTGTAGTTAAATTGATTATTTTTATTTGCTTGACCACACCATAGACTGTGTATAGCTGGACAGAGCATCGTCTCTCAAAAGTGAAGCCACCACAGGTCGGGCGCCCCCTGCTGTTCGGTTGCAGAAAGCTGTGTAACCCCACCCACCCACATAGGTCTTTCTCCCTCCTCTGGTCTCTACTGCGCAGACTCAGGTTTCAGGATCACCAACATGGCGGAAGATTTTGGCTTAATTTTTTACTGAATGAATGGGAACGACGCCATGGCGTCCATCTTTTTTACACCTGGACCACACTGGTTGCAATTACAATGCCTAAATATTCTTAATAAACTATCAAAAGTTTACTAACTGCATTTTTAGACCAATATATTATAGAAATACATTGGTCGTAAAAAACCCAATTGAATAATATTGATTATTGTGCTCATATTGTGCTCATAATGCCTATTCCTGAGTGACATTTTAGTACAAAACATCTTACTGTACAAATAAAAGTGTAATGCTGTGAACGTTTGAGTGACAGTGATAATATCAGTGCAGTTATTGTTTTGCTTCCTATAAAGGGCTTTCTAATTTGTCTGTGCAGTGAGCCTGGATACGGTGGGCTAATGGCCTAGAAACAGGCGTATTCATAACAACTAATGAAGTCCTGCACTGAAGAAGCACATCAGTATGACATTTCAGCAGCCAGTGTGAATGTAGCTCAGGTCTAGAGAGAGAGAGACAAAACGGGAGCGAATTAACTCAGATGTAGGTTTGTGTGTGTGGATATGGGATTATAGAGAATGTGTGTATATGTGGCATGAATTTAGATTTCTCTGAGAGAGTGGTGACCTACAGCCAGGCCTCTCATTATCCCATAAATCCTTACATATAAAAAGCATTTACAATACAGTGGAATGCAAACATTTCACACACCAGTCAACATTCCTGTTACAGTCAATATCTATGTGAGATAAAGGTTATTCTTTTTTTTTTCTTTGTTTTTTTTTTAGTAAAAATATTTAGTAATATACTATAATATTATATATTAAGTACAATTTTGTATATTTTGGTTTCCATCTCTCATAAGCTCTGTATCATTAGCCCCTCCTGTTCCTGTGTTTTTGGTAGTAGCTTTGGAAAGAGGTCTACACCACTGGTTTCTACACGTTCACCAACTTTTGTTTTAATTAAATTAGAAACTAAGGATACACCTGCTTTGTGGAAATCTATTATAGCATTAAAATTCGTGATAAAAAAGCGATAAAAAGAAAGCTAGTAACAGGAGATTAGTCGACTACCAAAATAATCATTAGCGGCAGTTACAGTGTTAGTGTAAATTAAACAATGTTATGTAGGGTTGCACAATACACACACACACACGGACATAATTGTATTCCTCGGTTAATGAAAGAAAAAAGAAAAACAATGGTCACAGAAATAACTTAAATCTGACAAAAGTAATAATAAAAAATCTAAATTCTATGAAAATTAACAAATGAAAGTTCAACATTGACTTTGAACCGTGAAGAAAAAACTATTTTAAGTTTAATACAAAAAATAAATAAACTTAATATACAGGCCTGAACAAAAATGATGGTATCCTTGAAAATAATATGACCAAATGGACATGTTAAATCAAGGTGTTTTCACTAATTATCATCACACATCATCTACAATCTGGTAATCACTCAGTAAGTCTATATATAGGGCTACAGGTATTCACTGTGCTGTAGGGTGACATGTGCTGTTTGTGTGAACCACACTCAACATTGACCAGAGGTGAAGGGAAGAGTTCAGAGTCTCAGGAAATTAGAAAGGATATAATAGACAAGCATGTTAAAGGTAAAGGTTATAAGACCATCTCCAAGCAGATTGATGTTCCTGTGACTACAGTTTCACATATTATTCAGAAATTTAAGATCCATGGGACTGTAGTTAACCTTCCTGGACGTGGCTGCAGGAGGAAAATTAATGACAAATCAAAGAGGAATAATACAAATGACTACAAAAGAGCCCAGAAAAACTTCTAAAGAGATTAAAGGATTGAGCTTAAGGAACGTAAGTCCAAAGTAGACTAAATGGGAGACGAACAAGGAGAAAAACACTGATGAAAACAAAACATAAAAATCCAGACTAATTTTTTTCCAATGACCTAAAACACACTAAAAAAACTAAAAAAAAAAACACCCAAGAATGGCTAAAAGGAAAACATTAAACTATTCTAAAGTGGCCTTCTATGAGCCCTTTTATTGAGCTTCTTTGGAAGGAGCTGAAACTTTCCGCCTGAAAAAGGCTCTTTTTTAAACCTGAGACAACAGGAGCAGTTTGCTTATAAGGGGTGGGACAAAATGTCCTGTCCTCTCGCTCTGTAATTAAATTTACAGTTGGGTTAATGATCTTCTAGTAGTGATAATAAATCTATATTGTCAATATGCTAAAAAAATAAAAAATAAAAAAAAGTGTCATATTACCCACCTATGATCATAATTACTGAAAAATGTCTGGATTTTTTGCCATTCAGCTTAGAAAATACTGGCTGCATAACACATAAAGAGTGTTATTATCTGAACTAAAATAATTGATTTACCAATATATTCTTTAAATATTTCTAACATTTATGAAAGTGACAAATGCACACACACACACACACACACACAAACGCACACAGGGTTTGTGGTTCAGCGAGGTGGGTGTAATACATGTTGACACTCTCACACTGGGCAGTCATAAGGGCAACGGACACTTGGCGACACTAGCTTCCTTTCGCGCAGTACACTCTCATGAATCACCATACACTCACACACGCGAGTGCGGCATGCTCTGCAGTAAAGCCTGCAGGTACAGCAGCACAGTAACTTTACAGTCGTATTCTTCTCTGGCTAAACTGCAAGCTCTGCAGTAACTCTCTGCTAACTAGCTGCCTCCTAAAGGCTCTGCAACACACACACACACACACACACTGGGATAGGGTGTGTGTGTGGGTGCAAAGAGGTACGGTGTAAAGAGGATGACTGAAATATTCTCCCCATCAGTGAACAGTACAGCCTTTGCATAACACACACACACACACACACACACAACACCACCAGCACCACCACCACCCACACACACACCACCACCACGTGTCTGAGGATAAGACCTGTGACGATTTTTCATCTGACTGTAAATTGTCCTAGAATTAATTGCAATAAAAAATATTGAATTAAATTTAATGTTATTAAAAAAAGTAAATTTAAGATCATTGTACAGCAGATTTAATGATAATATAAAAAATACTACTTCATAAATAATATTTAAATAATCTATTTAGTAATAATTGCATTATTCTTGCAAACAGTCTATTTTGAATTTGTTTAGCTATTTACTGTGAATCTTTAATGGTATTTTTGGTATAATTATTTACGTTTGTCTCCATACACTAAATAGTCTGCACATTACTATTGTGTTTTACATTTTTATGTTTCATTAGTTTTATTATTTAAAAAAAATCAAAGTTACAGTTATTTACAAAGTAAACAAACATTTACTGTTTTTGTCCTGTTTGAAACTGTTATTCTTGTAGAATATAAAGCAACAACATTTATTTTGTTGCAGCATTTATACATGCAATTTTGTACAATTTTATCCCAAAAAAAATCATGATATAATTTTAGTGACGTATATCTCCTACCCATAATGAAATCATATACTTTTAAAGAGCAATGAATTTATTTTTAAGGATATTCAGATATTAAAAATTGGAATATTAGAGAGTTGATAGCATCTATGTTTCAGTAAATATATTAATATTTGCCACCACATAGTGATAACGTATCGCAAAACAAACCAATTTAACATATCACAATAGCAATATAGTTTCCCACTAGTAACTATAGAACAACAGTCGTCCTATATGATCAGTAAAGCTGACAAGATAGAAATTAAAGGCAGAATAAAGATGAGGTCATAATATTCTGACTGAACAGTGTCGCTGTACACTGCACAGTACATTTACATTTTAGTGAAGTAAAGTATCTCTATGGGATTTTCTTTTTTTTTTATATATATATTTTTACATTGTACCTAAATATTAAAGACATGAAAACAATTAAGGTTTAATTTCAGGAGAAATACATATGATTAGTTTTATTTTTTTATATGTTTTTTTTACCTAGACACACAGGAACCACAGAAACAGGTATATTTACTCTTAAAAATATATAATTATGTTTTTTTTTTTATAATAGCAACAATAACAATAACACAACACTCCGTCTCAGCTCCATCTGAGACGGTTGTGATTTCCCAGCAGCACTGTGTACGTCAGAGTGGAAACAACAGAAAATCACTGCTTTCCCATCACTAAAAACAGTCTGAACACGAATATTTTAGCTTTCTGATTTCTCCTCCTGCTGCAGCTGCTGTTAGGTAGCTCTGCTACTCACTGAAGATGAACTGTGAGCTGTAAGATGAACTGTGGACAGCAATATTATCCGGTTAGTCCTACATACATTAGTCCTGCACATATGAACTGCAGAAACTTCAGACTGAGCTGAGTCTGTAGCCCGTAGCATGTAGCTGCTAAGGCACACACACACACACACACACACACACAGATTTTACCACCACGGAATTGCTTGGGGCCCCTGGGATCAGGGGGCCCCTTGCTGGCCAAAAGGTTGGCAAAAAAAAATTAAATGCATTATTTCTTACATGCAACTTAGTCATGAGGTGAGGTAGACTAAGGTAACTTCTGCACAACCATGAAACGGTCTTATCCCAGCGGTGCCCAAAAAGAAAGAAAATTAAGAAAAGTCCAGCACAGAAAGCTTGACAAAGCTCACGCAACAGCAAGAAATAAAACATCCGGAGCGAGCGGATCTCCGGGACTGTTTGCCCGGCGTCAGCGCTGTGGAGCGAGCCGATCTCCGGGGCTTTTTGCCCGGTGTCAGCGCTGTGGAGCGAGCCGTTCTCCGGGGCTTTTTGCCCGGTGTCAGCGCTGTGGAGCGAGCCGATCTCCGGGGCTTTTTGCCCGGTGTCAGCGCTGTGGAGCGAGCCGATCTCCGGGGCTTTTTGCCCGGTGTCAGCGCTGTGGAGCGAGCCGATCTCCGGGGCTTTTTATAACATTTAATTATAACAGTTATTTGCTTTTAGTGATCTTTTGTTATAGATTTATTATTGACCCAATCAAGTTGCATACTCTACAGATTTGATATACAGTAACTGCTCAATCAAATGAAATGTGTAAACATGTGGTGAAGAACATTGGTATATAAATTGTGTGAAACTGACACCAGTAAATCCATAATTCCTACTATTTACTTACCAAGTGTTTTTTTCCCAGTAGCATAGTCGCTGTTAAGTGAGGTTTTTGTATTTAGTTCTTTTTCTGCAGGTGCTGTACCATGATTGGCATTTATTTACCACAGCTGAAAGGTGCTGGACAAACTTGAAAATGGGCCTTGAAAGTGCTTGAATTTTACCTTGTAAAAGGTGTATGAACCCTGAATATTGCATGTTGCTATACAAAAGAATCCATTTGATCAGGGCCCCCGGAAAAAAACATTGCTTAGGGCCCCAGAACTTCCAAATCCACCCCTGCACATACACACAGCTGATGGCACGTTTCCAGGTTGTTGAAGGTAGAACATGCAGCTACAATAGCATTTCCTTCCTCTATTAAAGCTCTCAGTTAAAATGATTAATCACAGAATATTATTGTGATTAATCTAATTATAAAAAAGATTTTAATATTTGATATCATTAAAAGAAATAGCATTATTTGTGTGTTTGTGTGTGTGTGTGTGTGTGTGTGTGTGTGTGTGTGTGTGTGTGTGTGTGTGTGTGTGTGTTTGTGTGTAGAAGTGTTTGGAATTAAAAGTGTAGCCTAGAAGCCCCGATCACCTTAATCCAGCACTGCGCTGCATGTTCCTAACAGCAGATGATTATTGCTCACTTTACTTACTTTAGCAAGTACTTTACCAAACCTGTAAAAAACTTGATCAGAAGCTGTCCCATTCTGCTTTTGGACTAAGTAGTTCGCCAGGGCAGCAACATCTTGACTGCAGAAAGGAAGAGACTGGACAGGATGTCCCCAAGACCCAGTGCAGCACTCGACTGCAGTGCGCAGTACCACAAGCTCACGTGTAGCAATTCATCAAATGTTACCTCTTATATGATCTCCTAAATCAGGCAAACCAGAGATGTTCAGGAAAACAAGGGTTTGTATAGGGACGGGAATGGAGATTGGTGATATTTTATATATTTAAGATGCCAGAGATAATCTCATTAAAGAATTTTTTTTTTTATGGTTGAATAGAGCTGCTTGCTATTCTTTTATGTTTTTATTTAGGTTTTTATTGTGCCATTATTGCCATAGCTCTAAATAGTGCTGCTTGTTACTATTTTGGCACAAAGTCTGAGAATTCATAAATAAAGGCAGCTTCGTAAAAGGTACACACACTGTTGTGTGAGGAAGATTGTACACGGAAACCACAAAGACCTGACATGTGATCTTCCAACAGCAGATTTATATCTGTGTTGTGGTTTTAAGCGGTGTACGTGTTCAAAGCAAGTCAAACTGAAGTTCTCACACCTACAAAATACTATTTATTCACATGAACCATGACTGCTGGAAAGCCCCACCTTCACAACATAAAGCTCTTAACTCCTCCACCTTTCTCACAATCACAATTTACCCCTCCTATCTTCAGCCCAGTGAACCGGTACGCAGTCTAGGCCTAGTACACTTTATTTCCTCACTATTTTTATTATTCTTGACAACTATAATCTATAATGTGATGCCCAATAAAGCTTTCCACAACGTTTACGAGGTCGGCTGGAGAAACTGTTTGGCTACTGAACTGTTACATACAGGTGGTCTGGTCTCACAACTAGGCCTGCCTAACCAATCCAGCACTTGTGCACTCGTTAAAATAAAGGTGCTTCAAATTTTACTTTCAGCGATGCCAACAAAGAAACAATGAGTGAGAAAAATATTTTAATTAGTAAAGAATTACATAAAGTGAGAGTTCTAAACACACTTTTAACTATCCCCAGAAAGCATTTTATAATTTTCAGAAACTGAAGTGATTCCCTTTTCACTTCATACATAATAGAAAACAAGGAGGATTCTTACATTTTAAAAAATGCTGCAAAGTGTGTTTAGATACGCTTCAGGTGTTTCCTCCTTTCGTTCTGAATGCTCTGTGACACTGTTTGCTTGTTGATCCCTGACTGGTCGACTCAACCACCTTTTCATAAAAAAAAAGTTATAACTAAAAGTTATTTTACAGGACTTTGAGACTAATTTTAACTCCGATGTTCAGTTGCGGTGAGTCTTTGCTAGTTGAATCTAGTCCGTAGACTCTGGTGCAGTTGGAGCGGAAAGTTTGAGTTAAAGTCATGTAGTGTATGACTTGATTTTTAGCCTCAAAATTGAATCCGACCTCAGTCGAAGAAAATCTGGTAATATAAACTCTTCACCAACTCCAGTCTGAACCATCCCTGTTTTCTGCCTATATTAGCACAACAAATGTTACACTATAAAATGGTCAAAACATAGACATTAAATCATGTAAGATGCATATGTAGTGTAATATGTCCAGTCTGTTTATAATCTGCTCTGATTTTAAAATGCAAAATTATGCAAAACTTAAATAATTCCAATTTGAATTATAATTTCCTTGAATTTACAGACATCTATGACCTTACAGGTCTGTTTAGATTGACTCTCATGACAATCATTACAGCAGTCTTTGAGACAAACCTGATATAAAAGTATTTTTTGTTTGGTTAAAGTGAATGTAAGATATGTTACACACTGATATTGTTCTACATCTTCATTTTATTAATATGTGCATCTAATTGATTGATACTTTCTGTATATTTTGGCACTTAAATAGGAGCTGAACACTGGTAATACATAATCATTAGGTTTTTAATAGAGATGCGAATACCATTATCGTAAATTTCCTGTTCTGTTTTTGTATTTAGTCTTTTTTTTGCAGGTGCTGTACCATGATTGGCCACTTATAAAATCTATCTATATAAGAGCCTGAAAATGCTTTAATGTTCAGGGCTCCTCCCCTTTGATGACCTGGAAAAAACAACTCGGCACATCCATTTCGAATTTCTAAAAAAAAAAAGTGTCATATTGTTTATCTATACTTTTCTTCAGTTTTGATGGCAGGGAGTTGAAGATATATTTCCCATCATTTTTTTAATAAATTCATCCTGGTTCATACATTACCCCTGTGTCTGATGTTTGGTCTGGCACAGGGTCTTGAGAGAGAGCCCATTTTCATATTCTGTTGCAGTCAGACTCTAGACCAGGGTGTAACTATTTTTTCATTTTTTACATGTTTCCCATGTAAATCTTGTATCACTCACACAGGAAGTAAGGCATGCTCCGTTTAGAGGAATGAGAAATCACATAAACAAAGAATGCACTCAACTACACACTGTAAGCAAACCTGCATATACATATACGCATATCTCACTAAACACCACATACAGAAGTTCAAAACCCACAGTGCTGTAGGTGTAGGTACACGTACACACTCAGACGTATGTAGCACGTTGTGTGTGATGAGTTTCTCACGGTCGTTGCATCAATAATGAGAAGAGCTGTGAAAACTAGATCATACCTTCACCACAGCAACCACAGCAGCCGTGGAAGAAATCTCCATGTGACATCAAGGCACACACACACAAACACAATGCACATACCAAGTAGGCCTCTCACAATAACTGTCTTTTAATGGACAATAAAATGTCCCAGGATTTTTAAATAACTTAATATAAACAGATAAAGATCAAAAAACTATGAAGGAACACATACAATTAGGAAGTAACTTGATTGAACCATGTGAAAGACAACAGCAGCAGCAAAACTGTGTAGTGTGCATAGATTTATGTGTGTGTGTACATGAGTGCGTGGAGCCTACTTGACAGTAAAAACAGAACAGAGCAGGACCAGCTAAAAAAAAGTAAATGCAGTGTGCAACATCAAGGGAAGCAAAAGTTATCAAGGTGAGATTCTGAACATGATAGAGAGGCTTATAGACGCAGATTTAACAGTGGTTAAAAATTTGTAGATTGCTAGATTAGCCTTCATGCTGGACGCCACATCGATATATGCCCTACACGCAACAGCACGAGTGGCCAAAAAACACACCCACAAGAGACAAACTTGTGGCAATATAATTGACTTGTCACCTGCCAGTGTGGACGCAGGTTTATGGCGTTTTCACACCACGTTTTGAAAGTCTGAACCAAGGCTTATGTATTTACATTACATTACATTACATTACATTTGGCAGACGCTTTTGTCCAATAGTCAAGTACAAGGTGATAGAAGTTTAAAGGTAAAACATCTTTAGATAGGGCTTAAAGGAGGTCGAAGGAAAATAATGGAATAGAGGAATAAAGGAGGGGAAGAAGGAAATGAGGTTAGAAGTATTTAGTGTGTTAGAGGTGTTAGGAGAGTAAGTGCTCTTTGAAGAGCTCTGTCTTCAGGAGTTTATTAAAGATAGTGAGAGATTCTCCTGATCTGGTAGTAGAAGGTAGTTAGTTAGAGGTGTTAGGAGAGTAAGTGTTCTTTGAAGAGCTCTGTCTTCAGGAGTTTATTAAAGATAGCGAGAGATTCTACTGATCTGGTAGTAGAAGGTAGTCATCTTCATCACCTTGTAGGCGAATGTAAGAGATTTGAATTTGATACGAGCATCAACTGGTAGCCAATGGAGCTCAATGAGCAGTGGGGTGACATGTGCCCGTTTTGGCTGGATTTGTTGCATTCTATTCTACAGCTGCATTGTTTCATTCTAGGCTGCAGGTTATTGACTAAGTACAATAAAGAATGTGATTACATCCTGTCATCAACACCGAAATTGGCGAAGTCTCCCTATACTCAACAATGACTTGTAGCAGATTGAGCATAACCGATTCCCTTTATAAATAAGGGTTAAACTACAGTTACAGTAGATACAGGAATTATCAGAGTAATCTGTGTGTGTGTGTGTTGTGAAAAAGGATAAGTCTACAGCAGTGCAGTCAGAGCCACAAACACCTCCCTCAGGACACACATGGATCAATTCTGTCTGGCCAAAGATCAAGTCTATCCAAAGCACTTACAGCGAACAGAACACAGAATACAAAATCTCTCACTGTCTCTCTCTATAACACTGAAACACAAACATAAAACACGTGTTTCATTCAGAATCATAGAGCAGGATTAACCCTTTGAGGCAGGATGATCACTGTGAGAATTTTTTTTGGGACTGTGTTTAGTAGAAAACCCTTCCATTTTCTCAGTAACTTCCAGAGATCATTTCATTTTCTACCTCCCTTAACAACATTTTAGCAGCAGTATCTAAACTTTTGCATGCCACTGTGTATTGATCAGAATTCTGTTACAGTCTTACCTTGTAACTTGTATTTATACATGACAATGATATAAGTAGCATAAAATAAGTGCTGGATAATATGGCCAAGTTTTATATCAGAATATTTTTCTTAATTTTGGTTGATAAGATATAATTCTGATATGGATATAAACAGTAGAAAAGTCACTGCCCGTGAGTATAACAGACTGTAGCCTGCACCTTTACTGTGTTAAAACAAGCTATGAAGGATGTACCGCTAGCTCAGGGTTCCTCAGTGTCGCACCGTTGAGCAGCTTTAGTGGCTAACTGTGGCTAGCGCTAGTGGAAATCTGGAAATCTAAGCTTACTGTAAATAAACGAATGTGCTTTACCCACCAAAATAAACAGTTTTCAGGAGAAAAATCTGTGTAGATTGACATCCAGCGATCGTTCAGCATTAAAAGACAATGTTTATTTTTTAAGAATTACAATTTGTTTACTTCATTTAGCTTAGCTTTAGCTTTGCTAAATTTGAAGGGAAACATGGTAACACCCCTGTTCCGTACTAGTGTCTCTTAATGTGCCTTATAATCCAGTGCACCTTATGTATGAAAATAGACTAAACAATAGTTGTAAAGAGTAACTACACTCAATATGTAGTATACATACTTTTATCAATACAATCTGAGATGAGGACTTTAATTATGAAGCTCACAACAGGTGATTAGTAACAATGGCTAACAGCTAGCTGTTTATCCGAGCTGAATTAATCTAAATAATTTATATAACAGATGGATGTGTGCTAGTTTGATATAATATGTGTATGTCTCTGTTTGTTACTTAGACTTTCATTTATGAAGCTTAATATGTTAAGAGGTTAAACTGACGTTCTGAGTGATACTGAAATATTTACAGTATATTGTGAGTTTATCATAATAAATATTTATATAGAAATATTGTCCAGTCATACATGTGATTAACAACTGGATTAGATTTTAATATGAATTATTAGTTCATAATGATAATTATGTTCCACTCTATATTCCATGTAACACAATGTTAATATTCAGTAGGGGTTTGCATTCTTTTGGTTTAATTTCTATTTCTGAACTGAACTCCATCCTTTTCATTTTCCATCGACATATAAGAATGTTGCCATGCTGCCCTGGAGTGCAACAAATGATCAGCTCAGAATCCCCTGCACAGGTCAGTCTCAGGCCAGTGTTTCTTACAGCTGTTTTAAAATAAACACATTCATTAACAAAAACATAAAGCACCAAGGAGGAGCCGTTGAAACTGATTGAAACTTTATATGTGTGAATGTGGAGAGACTCAGCGTGCTAAGGTTTGGTGGTAAGAGTATCCAGTTGGAAGGAGCCAATCACATGCTGAGCATTTTTCACCACCACAGTGGAGCTGCTGTATCGCATGTTAACACAGTTAGCTAGGATGCTCTTAAAGGTAGAGTAATAACGGTTTGTGATGATCTGAGCAGAATGATGGTTCTTTTTCACAGTCTTAGCAGGAAGAAGAATGCACACCACAGGGTTATCGGTAATTGACGGATTCCGTCTGTGTTTACTGTGAAACTGAAAAGAAGACTCGAAATCAGGTGTTGAGATTTACATCTGAGTCTGAGGAAATTCCACAAGTGGGCAAATTTAGCAACAAAGCAGATAAATGCAGAGTGTGTCCCAATTTTATGTGTGTGTGTGTACACAATGATGTGAAAAGTGTTCGCCCCTTGTTGCCATAAGAAATCATGGATGAGCCGTTACATGAATGCGGCAATTTCAATAAATTAATCAAAGGAAAAATAACACGTTGAAAGACTTACATAGATTTTTCGCCTTCCTTGGTACCCTATGATAATAATTATAATTTTTTTTATTAATGTAAACATGTTAGAGTGTAGTTACTCTATAAGACAAATTATGGAAATCTGGCAGAACAGCTCAGCTGCTAAGCATTAGCCCCTGTATATTTTCAGCCCCCAAAAAAAAGAACCACACAAAAAAATCACAAGGCTTAAAGACAAGTTACACCACAGGCTCACATTTTCTCTCTCTCTCTCTCTCACACACACACACACACACACACACACACTAATTTCCACTCTATTAAGAGCACCCCATCTGGAAGAACCAGGACACCTAAAATAAGCATTCATACATATAATCTGGACTATACCACCAGCTTTCATCTGACGCCTAATTATACTCTTCAGCAAAGTAACACACACCGGCCACATGTGTCCATGCCGTATCTAACTGAAGTAAGATGTTTGAAAAGTGTCCTGTAATAAACATGTTTTTAAGTCTAATCTGATCTTTCTCTGTGACCGTTCTTACTCTTCCTTACACAGGCTCTCTCTGAACTACAGTTCTGCAGCTATCCCGTCCTGCTATCTTCTACCAGTGTTGCGCTGAAATATGCTGGGAGAGTACAGCACTATCAGCATTCTCTTTAACCCTAAAACCACACCATGGACGCTGCAGAACTTCAGAAAACTCAATCAGACAAGTACAACCAAATTTAATCTAATTTTATATATCACTGTTATATATCATTATGTTCAAATGTTCATCTATTCCTTTCACTTCTATGATTTTGGGTTTTATTATGAAACAATAAATGAAATATAATATTTTTTTATATTATATTTTGTTATATTAATTGCTTTAAACATCAACTCTACTTTAAAGTGTATGGTAAGGTTAATTATATATATATATATATATATGTATTTAGTCTTGTAAGTAAAATATTGTTCAAAAATATTCATACAAAATTATATATAGCACACATATATAGCATATTTAGTACCAGTCTAAAGTTTGGACACATTTTTTCTACATTGTAAATTGAAACAATTTGTAGACACATGTAAAATAACATAGTAAACAAAATAACCTGACTTATACCCAGGGTAGTTGCTTTAGGATGAGCAGCAACTATTGTTCAGCACCTCCAGGAACTCCTTAAAAACGCTGAAAATAGTTCCAGCAGACTCTCCCTCATGAAGTACGGAGATTAAAATACCAGTGTGCAGATCTGTTCTTAAAGATAAATGTGGCTATTACATAAAGTATAAAAAAGTTTACAGCATGTGTTACTGTATAACTTTAATGTCTTTAATATTAAATTCACAATGTAAAAATTTACAAAAGGAAAGAAAACATATTAAAAGAGACGAGGTGTGTCCAGACCTTTGACTGGTAGTGAACATAGCTGTATATACAGCACACAGCCAACACAGAGATAGCAGCTTAAAAAATGATGCTTGCTCTTACAGCCTACAACATTGAGGGCAAGCAGTTAATCATACTGCATTATCTTTGAAGTTTTATATGACGTTTTAGTGTCAGAAACTGGGGGAGACACCCAGTATGCAATTAGATGGTGACAGAAGCCAGTAAAAAGAATCGATCCATGGTAACTAGACAAAATTTGAATGTATTTGTGGCTATAAATGTTTACCTAACTCAAAGTAACTAAGTATTGTTTGGTAATATGCAGTTTTACGTAAAACAGATTCATTCATACAAGAATTTAAACAAATTGTGGGTTTACAGTGTAAGTAGATAGATAGACAGATATCACACTAATACCCTGTGATATTGTGATATTATTTAAATGCCATATCACTCATCCCTATTGTGTTTGTGTGTGTGTATTTGCTCACCTGTGTCCTGCCTGAATTGGTGCATTGACTGCAGATCTATAACATAGGGAGATAGTTGGGGGTCCACCTGGCCCAGAATGACGCTTCCACGCGCGTCACCCTTTAGAATGTTCTCGATGTGATGGCACACAGCTGCAGTGTACGGTCTCCATCGCCCATGTTCGTTTAGCCACTCCCACACTACCACACGTGCCATGCTCTGAGAGGAGTAGCCCAGTCCCCCTCCGACAGACACCAGCACTCCTGAACCGGGCCGAGCCATTTCCAAACTTTTACACACTCACTTCCCACGTCCAAAATATTTTATTATTATTATTATTATACTTTCTCCTGACACTTTTAGGGCTTGATGTGTCCTAAAAAAAATAACAATGATAAAAGTAATGCTTTCCAATAGAGCCGAAGAGATCTTGAAGGTCACCGCCTGGAGCTCTCTGAGAGGACAGAGACCGAGCACTCTGCCCTCCTCCATTCAGAGTCTGTGGAGACGGTCAAAGTCAAGTTTAGTCTGATTCAAATCAGAGTCTAAGCTCTTTACTGCTGGGATAGCCATGACCACCAAAAAGGCTTCCCAGCTTGGCGTCTCCACAAAGCAGTTTTGAAAGCAATTATTCAGGCAACATCATACACCGGAGTGCCTCGTCACTGAGTGAACGTCCAGCATATACGTAAAACGGAATCTTTGAAGACGATGATGATATTCACTGCTTGTTGCATCTATTGATCTCTGTTGAAGGTCTTTAGCAGCATGTCCCAACTCTGAATGAAGAAACACCAGAAAGAAAGAAAATTAGCCATCACAGCAATGCAATAACACTCAGCATACACTAGTAGCAGCCCAGTGTCAGTGCAGCATGACCCAGACAAGCTGCTCTTTTATTTTATCGTCTTATCAATGACTTTATTACTGCAGTTCACTTGTCAGACCTCTAATTCTTCTCTTTACTTCTGAAACTGAGACTTAGTCCAATGTTAGGCTGAGCTAAAAGGCACTGTTGCCATGTGGGTCAGCCAGACCTGACTCTTTCTGTACCTTTACTCTAGTTTCCAAGAGTCTTTTGAATGTATAGGAAACAGTAATCACCACTCTCTGGCTTCATCTGTAGTTTCTCTAAAGGAAAGACTTCTACTTTTAATAGTTACAGAGTTCTCTGTGTTTCTGTGTCTTTTTCTAGTTATTATGATGAAAGTGTGAATGTGTTGTGTAAATGCTGCAGTAGAGAGTGCAGTAACACGTTCTGTTTCAATAATGCCTTTTTAGTACAGACAAAGGCTTTGTAAATTCACATTCTTTTTCATCTATTTTTAAAGCTTAGTTTATTTCCATTAGTACAGACCAGTTGTAAACTGTTAAACTTGTTAGACTTAAAATGGATTCCACTGGATTTTGAACCATTTCAAATTATTCACTGAACCTGAAGAGCTTAAAGGCGAACTTCGGTGTAAATTTGACTTTTGTTGTAGTAAAACATGATAAAAAGTACTTACTTTTGATGAACAGCACACCTCCGTTCTCCTAGAGAGTTCCACAATCCAGAAATTTTAACAGTTTGTCCAAACACCCTTCAGACTGGGTGACACAGGGCATAATTAGCCCTGATAAATCGCTTTTTCCACTGTTATCCAGCTCAAAGTAGCTCCACACCTCCTTGCTAGAATCCAGAGAGACGAGGAAACGAGGCATAAATAACTTGAAAGGTGCACAAGAAGCGAGCTTCAGCGCCGTGCGCCACCATCTTTGTACTGATAATGTCATAGACATATATATATATATATATATATATATATATATATATATATATATATATATACATACATAGGCTTAGCAGCCGGTGCCAGGAGGCAGGCTATGCAGAACCTATATATATATATGTCTGTCATCATCAGTACAGTAATGGCGGCGCCCAGAGCTGAAGCTCGCGTTATAGGATGTAAACAATGGTTTTAAATAAGCTTCTTGTGCACTTTGTAAGTTAATAATGCCTCATTTAAAATGTCAGGGCTCTTTGGATTCTAGCAAGAAGGTGTGAAGCTACTTTGAACTGGATAACGGTGGAAAAAAAGATTTATCAGGGAAATTATGCCCTGTGCCACCCAGTCTGAAGAGTGTTTGAACATACAGGTAAAATATCTGGATCTCAGAGAACGAATGTGTGCTATTCATCAAAGGTAAGTACATTTTATCATGTTAAACTGCAACACACGTTTATTTTACACCAGAGTTCTCCTTTAAAGGGCAAAAATAAGCATGAAAAACTGTATTTTTTAAAACTTTTGACCATTATTGTATATTAAGCCAGCAATAAGCAACTGATACTGAACTGCTTGCATGTTGACCCCTAAATATGTAAGTCCTTTACTGTAACAGGGCACAGCAAGGGGAAAGCACCAGCAGGTCTGCTCAAAATCATACCCAGCAGGTGATAGATTGATAGAGACAACTAGAGGACTGGAAGAAAAAGCGGGGGAGAAAAACCAAAGACAGAGGCAGACGGAGGCAGAGGCTTAGGAGGAGGAGAGTCAGGAGAGGCTACAGTTATTTTCAGACCATCCTACACTATACGCACAAAAGTACTGTGACACCTGGTCATTCTTTGTTTCGTCAGAAATCAATGATTTAAAAGAAGAGTTCATAATTTAAACATAAATCACTAGGGGTGGGAATCACACGGCATCTTACGATACAATATTATCACGATACGCCCACAATAACGCTGAAATCACAATACTGCGATAATCGACATCTCACAAGACGATTCTCTACACAACTTTACAGCATTTGTGTTACTGAAGAGGACAAAATAATAAACTCCTAAAAAAGTAAATACCATGAATTAAATTATGAATTTATTGGTGTCAGTTTCTCAGAATTTAACAACCAATATTCTTCACTGCAGATTTACCCTATTTATTTGATCAGTACCATGTGGATAAACGAAGCAGTAACTTTAGTAAGTCAAACTGGGGGGTGAAGGAGTTTAGGGAGAGAGCACCTATGTTTCAATAAAAATATAAAAATTTGTATTAATAATATCCATAATGTATTGCAAATTAAAACTATGCAATATATCGTGATATCAATATTTTGCCCCACCCCTATACAGTAGTGTTCATATAAAAATTGCATAATACAACATTTTTTATTTCGGATATTAATCTTGAAACCTTGAATGGTGACAGCTTGTTTTATCCTTGTAGAGAAATATATTTTACCAATAGAATAGGACTCTCTGGATCAGATACTTATGTGAACCTATTGACGCCATGACACCCAGTATTGAACTGTGGCAGTGGAAATGTGTTCTCAGGCATGATGCTGGCACCTCCTTTCAATACTTTTCCAATGAGCTATAGAGTTGGGAGAGGATGAGGTTGGCTACCAAAATAATCAATGATTGCAACCTTATCAAACACCCTGACCTCACTGATACTTTAGTCACTGAATGCACCCAAATCCTCTTAGCAATGCTCCAAAATCTCGTAGTCAGTAAAGACAGTTATAATCAAACAAAAGCAGGATAAACTCTTTTTAATAAAGTTGATTATTTTACAAAAAAAAAATAATAAGCAGGTGTCCCAATGCTGTTGCTCATATATCACGCTGAACACGTGGGTCAACTTCATTGATCTACCCTGGCGAGGCTTGATTTGAGTGGAAACTGTTCTGGAAAACTGCTGTATGACCTTGACCGTCTTGGTTCTGTATATCAGTTTTATCATCTTTGTGGAGAGCAACAATACTTGCTGCCATGTTATCCTGACGTAATCAGAGTACAGATTCCCACACAGGACAAAGTTAATCACATTGTACATCACTGGAAGCCCTTGAATTCCATAGGCACAGTGCAGAAATGCTATGGGCCCAATTTTAGAGATCTATAGGTGAGACGTCAGTGTGTCTTTAGTATCGTGAGGATGCAAAAAAATACGCCATGCGCAGCTCGAAATGCACAAAAGGTCTTTAACTAATTCTCTTTATTAATTGTGGGTGTGTATTGGGCGTAACGTGAAATAAACCAATCAGTGTGTCACTTGCTATTCCCTTTAAGAGATTGGTGTGTTCTTACTTTGGCATGTTGATATATTAACAGCGCAGGGCTTTTGCGTGTCTTAGCAGAAGATACTGACCTACGTTTTCACACTGTGAGGTGAGCCAGCAGCAAAGTTATTTTATTCTTTATTCTGTATATTGTTGTGGTAAAAGTCAGGTTTACACGCTGCATCTCATCCATGTGTGTGTGTGTTTAATGAGCAGTGGGTGTACACGCGCATGGTGCATCTACATCTGTAGGTACGATGTTCTTTTATTGAAACGTGGTGTTACTTTTCAAGATGTTTTCTGAAAATTGAGAAGAAAAATTTAAATGATCCCTAATGTTGTTCTTTTTGCCCTAAGGTGTTTTTTGTGTGGCACTCTGCCATACGGCCCATTTTTGTCCAGACTTTTTCTTAAGTTTTTCTGTTTTTCAGAAACGTCCAACGTAAATACAACAGAGAGTGGAAATGGATTAGCTACTGAATGCGATGTCATGTGACCGAGAAAGCCAAAGAAACTCACAGGCCCTCCTGTTTTTTCAATTGCAGTCCGGATGTAAGACTTTTATCACTGAGTAGAAATGTGAAATATTTTTCACAGACGTCCCCCTGAGAAACTAATCCTGTCTGAATAAGGCTTTAGAGTGGAGTCGTGTTGTTGTCGTGTATTTTGTGACCTCTTGGATGAGTTTGTCGCTGTACTTTTGGGTAATTGTGGTCCTGGGAAGGTTCACCACTGTTCCACATTTTCATCATTTGTGGATAATGGCTGTCACTATGGTTTGCTGGAGTCCCAAAAGCTTCTCATTTGTTTCTGAATTTCTTTGGATATTTGCATGATCTTTTGGTCTACTTCACTTTGTAAGGCAGGTCCTATTTAAGTGATTTCTTAATTGAGAACAGGTGTAGCAGTAATCAGGCCTGGGTGTGATTAGAGAAATTGAATTTGGGTGTAATAAACCAAAGTCAGGTTTTACCTGTGGGGGCAAGCACTTTTCCACAGTTTTTTTTCTCACTTAATAATAAAACCTTTATTTACAAATGCATTTTGTGTTTACTAGCGTTGTCTTTGACTAATATTTAAATTAATTCAATGGCCTGAAACATTTAGGAGGGACAAACATGCCAAATATATGAAAAATCATGAAAGGTGCAAACACTTTTTCACACCATTGTACAGCTCTGGAAAAAAATAAGAGACCACTTAATAATGATGGTTTTCCTTGGTGTTACCAAATTGAAAAAATCTGAAACATAATCAAGAGGAAGATGGATGATCACAAGCCCTCAAACCAAGCTGAACTGCTTGAATTTCTGCACCAGGAGTAAAGGCAAAACGTTATCCAAAAGCAGTGTGTAAGACTGGTGGAAAAGAACATGCAAATATGCATGAAAACTTGGTTATTCCACCAAATATTGATTTCTGGACTCCTAAAACTTTATAAAAAAAAATTAAAATCTTTGCATTATTTGAGGTCTGAAAGCTCTGTATCTTTTTTTGTCAATTCAGTCGTTTCTCATTTTCTGCAAATAAATGCTCTAAATGACAATATTTTTATTTGGAACTTGAAATAAATCTTGTCAGTAGTTTACAGAATAAAACAACAATGTTCATTTTACTCAAACATATACCTATAATCAGCAAAACCGGATAAACTGATTCAAAAACTGAAGTAGTCAGAAACTTTTTTTCCAGAGCTATATGTACGTGCTGTTACACCCAGGTTTCATTTCTATAGTGTTCCTATAAAAAAAAGATGTATTGCCATTAGTTTGCTAATCATTAGTGCTGGTTCAGAAACCTGGTGTTCATACAGAGATAGATAGTCCGTGTGTTTTTGTGGTTAAGAAGAAAACCGTAAAAGGAAAAATGTAGCTATCTAACGCTGTTTGTGACTGACTGTATCTGTTCCACTGTTTCTCCAACTCCACGCTGATCACACGCAGCGATCGTTTCGAGGTCAGCGCGCACATATGTAGCAGAATTCCCCGCTCCGTCACTCTGCGCTTAAAACGGCGTTTCAATTTCCACCTCCACCACCATCAATTTCCAAACTCAACTCCGCGGGGGAGAAAAGAACAATTATAAGCCAAAAAAAGGGAAAAAAGGGAGATACAAACACGTTAAAGAGCGTGTCTGCGTGCAGGGTTAAATACTTTGCTACGAAACATATGCGCTTGATTTATATTTATAGCCAATGTTGGCAGATTTAGGTCCAGAGAATATTAATCCGCTACGGGATTTCACTCAGACTGCCTGGCCGGTTTTGCTGCAACGGAGCCGGCCAGGCAGTCGGACGAAAATCCAGGAGCGGATTTTCACTTTATTGCTTATAACTCACAAAATAAATCAGCCTGTTCTTTTCTAGTTACATCCATAACCTGAATTTTACCGTTCCCACATTTTCACACTCTCACTCTTTTCCCTCGTCCTCGTTTCAGCTGTTTTTCATTTATCAGATGAGTTATAATCCCAATCCGTAGCGCATAGATAGACGGAGTCACGTCGTCTTTTTCTTTTGCCTTTTTCATTTTCCATTCCTTTTTTTTTTATTTTAAATCGTTTTAATCTAATATTTGTTAGTAAATTATCGTTGTTGTCAACAACAACAAGAAGCTGCTTGCTTTATTTAGCTAGCTTACTAACTGGTATATGTTGAGAAATATTAATAAATAAATTAATTAATTAATACATAAAAATGTGTACAGCGTTATTGGAGCTAGCTAGACTAGAGCACGCATATCCATGAAACATTTAGCGTTAGCACTAACACGTGTTAAGTGTTAGAGTGACATAGATAGCAGGATAGATCTTATAAGCTTTTATAGCTATGTATATGTATTATATATTTATATATTTAGCTAGCTATCTACCCTAGCTTGATGATATATTGCTGAGATGCCGTGGCTAAGAGCCTTCAGGTTGAACACACACGTTTCACAGGTTTTTATAACAATATTAGACAAACAAACACACAAATAAATATTAAATGAGGTCGTCTCACCAGTGAAATCCAAATTGAATCACGTTCAATATCATCAGCCTTCAGTGATGATTAAATCCAGAACAGGTTTAACGCAGTGACTTCCCCAGCAGCCGCCAGCCAAATAAACCAACTATAATGACTGTAAAATACATAAAAACGTGTATTTAACAGTGTTTAATTATTTTAAACAGCATAAAGAAGCGGTTATCTGTGTTGAGCGTGTGTTTGCAGCCCCGCTCTCGCTCTCTCTCTCTGGGCTCTGTTGCTTCTGGATCTTCCATTCCCAGCGCGTAATGTTTTCCTCCACACCAGTTCCGGCAAGCCCCGCCCTCCTCGCACACGATTGGGTGGTGCTTGTGGAGGATCTTGGAGTACGAAGCGCCAGCCAATCCTGGCCATGCTGGCGCAGGAGGTGATCCAATGCTGACCAATCGTTGCAGGAGGTGGGCGGGGATTGTCGGAATGCGGGTGGGGAGTGAGCTGCGAGCTGACCGAGGAGAGAAGAACATCCGATTAAAATGCGATTTTACCGCGCAGAGCGACTCCGCGTCCCCGAGGGGTTCAAACCCAGCTAACAGGTCCCTGATAGCGCACCCAGTCCCACATAACTGTGTTCGGTTAGTCGAAGCAGAAAGCGAATTTTTTCTTCAGGGTAAAAGTGCAATTCAATGTAAAAATGCAATTCAATGTAAAATTGTGCACAAAAAAAAAAACTTTAAAATACGTTATTATTAAGCATAGTGTCTTGTACATTGACCTAATTGCAAAAATAAGATATGTCATTTTAAAAAATCAATAAAAACTACTTACAACACTGAAAAATAGCTGTTACCTATCCCCACTATAAACTTTACCATGAAATATAATTATTAAGATTCTTCAGAGATGTAATTTATTTTGCATTGTTGTGTGACTCCAAATCCCATCTATGCTTTACAAATTTTCCTTTCAAAATAAATCCATAATATTCAAGTTAAAATACACATTTTAGTTGTGTCCCTTTTTTTTTTACTCATTCCAGTTATCATAACACATAACTCCATCCAATAAATCTGAAACATTGTACAAGTCACATCTACGCCAGGAAGTGACATCAGCTGGTTCTTCTGAAGATCATGGAAAGACCAAAATTAACATTCCTCATTTGTTTTTCTATATATTTGATCTTAATTTAACTATGACTGAGGAGATCAACCTCAACACTCATTTCTGTTTCCTAAATTAATTCTTACATCTTATTTTTTATTTTTAAAATACAAATTTTGGACAAATTACTAGAATGTGCTCAGTATCCTCATGCTATTAGCAAAGCCGCTATTTAACTGTTTTTCATGTCTTTGCTAATTCTATGCTAAAAACTCATTCCTGTCACTTTTATTTTCATAAAAAGTAACAGGAATGAGTGCCAGTAACAGGAGTGAGTTCCAGTAACAGGAATGAGTGCCATTGACAGGAGTGATTTTTGTTATAAATATTATTTATTTGAACATGAAATAAACCATTTCTTTAAAATAAAGACTTTATTGAGAATAAAATCAAAGGAATTAGTGGATTTGCTTTTAAACATGCTTTTTAAATTTTAAATAATTTACACAGTGAATTATCCAACCCACTTATTAGGACTTCCCCATCATTAGTGATGCCCCAACACCAGGAGGGTGAAGACTAGCACATGCCTCCTGCAATACATGTGAAGTCAGCCACCGCCTCTTTTTTCGAGCTGCTGCTGATGCAGCATTACTGAGTAGCATCACAGCTCAATTCCAAAGTTCTGTTCTCCCAGAAAATCAATTTTATTTGAGGTTTGCAAACTGGTGTCACAACTTTCAAGGCTCTCAGAACAACAATCTCAGGTTTCTCCACTTTGTTCAGAATCAAGTCCAACAGGAAGGCAACTCACATCCAGCAAAATATTGCAATGTACGTACTTTTCGTAGCTTGATCAGCAATTGTGTACACAGTTGCTTCCCAGTGGTCTGAAAGAGTTTTCTTTTTCTGCTCATATTTGTTTGCAACTAACAAACGATCCCCTCATTAAATTGAGTGCCTTTTGTTTACTCTTTTGTTTTAACTTTGAGCTTGCTACTTTTGTTCCTTAACAGCATGCTGTAGTGCAATTTTTAGAGTCTCTTGGAGACAGGACACGAGGGTTTCCATGTAAGTGGCATATTCAACAACAATAGGGTCTTTGAGGGTATGTTGGAACATTACATCCACAGGAACGACGTACATCAACTGAATGCTGCTTATTATCTTCAGCAAACCAAAAGTCCGAGCACACAAGCTTCATAGGTGCTGATGACTGGATGCTCTCAAGTGGTGCCCTAGCAGAAGGTTTTGGTGTCCTGGCGAGAATGCACCTTTTGCAGCACTTTATGTACCTCTGGATCTCTTGTTTCATTCTTGGCCAACAAAACCACCGTCTGGCCAACTGAATGGTTCCTGATCATTGTTGATGCCCCTTAGCTGGATGCCACTTAGTGCTTTGTAAATTAAGCTCTGTGGAAGAATGTACTGATATCTGTGCTGCTTGTTCAGAGGATCTTTAGACACTATACAATATGCCATCTTGTATTTGAAACTTCTCCCACTGCTTAACCAAGGCAGGAGAGGTTGCTTTCTCTCATCTGGCAGGACGACTTTTGCTCTGAACTGAGGCTATGATGGGGTCTTGTTTTTGGTGCTGCTGGAGTTCTTATAGGGAAAGTAAAGGTAGTGCATCTTGAACAGTTACTGAGAACTGCTGTACTGACGGAAACCATCTGCACTGCACGGGTCTCTAGTACTATCTCACAGCTGCTATGGGATTCATTAAAGGCCATTAAAGACAGTCTGAGATTTTAAAGCTGATATGAATAATGCTTCATGACACTGCAATTTCAATTAAAATGTATCTTAAACACAATCCTCACTGACACTTTCAGCTTTATGTCAAACGTGTATCGAGCCAGCTTGGCAACCCAACATTGTTCCCACGCATCCAGTTTAGGTTTCATCATAATGTATGTTAACAGATTGTTGTCTGTTCATACAGAAAATATATGTCATTTCCTCTCAGACACTCCACACACATTGTTTTCTGTGAAGCACATAGGGTTTTGCTGGCAAAGGCAATAGACCTTGCTTTGGTCTCACCAGGTGGTATTTGACCACAGCTACTTACCCACCCAATGAGGCAACAGAGGTCTGGAGAAGTCTGGTTATACCAAGACAGCCCAGTTCAACAACATCTCTTTAAGAACTCTAAAGGCCTGGATTCATTCAGGATGTCCAATCTGTAGGCTTGAGCCTTCTGAAAGTACCAGCTACTAGCCTCATCACATTTTTCTATTTGTGTCAAGCGCTTAGTGTGAAGAGAGGTTTTGCAATAGCTGAGCAATATTGATAGTAGAATATCAACCCCGAAGAAGGATTTGTCCTCCATGAGATCAGCTGTGGGAATTTCAGATATGGTACTAACCTTCTCAGAATCCACAGCCACTCCATTACCACTAATGACATGACCCAAGAACCAGACTTATGTGCGCAGGGAATGACACTTTTTCTGGCTCTAGCTTCAGATTATGCTGATGGAGTCTCTTAAAGACTTCTTCCAGTCTCTCTAATGTCTCATTCTCTGTGGATGGAAAGACTAAGAGGTCATCCAAATAACACAACAGGCTGCTGAAGTTCAAGTCAACAAATATGCAAACATCATCTACCAACTCGGGGTTAAGAATACCCTATGATAATTCTGTGCGTCATATAACCAGACTGAAACATGTCTAGTTCTCTGTCTTTAAAGCATCAGGTGCATCTGTCTTTGTCCTCCCAAGGTTTCCTCCTCCTGCAGCTCTGAGGGAGTTTTTCCTTGCCTCTGCGCTCACTGGGGGTTCTGTATTCTGTATTTTGTATGTTTAATGTTTTGCCTAATTCTTTGTCCTGTGATCATGTTTCTGTAAAGCTGCTTTGTGCCAACACCAGTTGTAAAAAGCGCTATACAAATAAATTTGATTTTATGATTTGATTATCCTTTACCTACAAGGCGAGGTCTTGTATGAAGCCCCAGACTGAGGAAGATTGACAGTCATCTCGTGTTTCTTCCATTTTCTAATATTTGTACCAACAGTTGCCTTCTCTTCTCCCTTGTGTGGGTCTACAGTTTTGTCCCTGGTGTTCTTAGACAGCTCCTTGGTCTTGGCCATGGTAGAGATGATGGCGTGTGATTGAATCTATGGACAGATGACTTTTATATAGATTGAACGAGTTCAAACAGGTGCAAGTAATAAAGGTAATGAGTGATGAATAGGAGAGCTGTGTATGAATAGGAGAGGCAGAATTTATGCTGCTTGGTAGGTGATTTTATGGAATACAATGCAAAACAAATTATTGAAAAAAATCATACAATATCATTTTGACATGCACCTCCATTCTATGCAGTTGAGTAAACTTATTTTTCCTACTGTATATATTGTGGCGTGGAAGAGGAAGGAAGACCCGTGAGACTCCTTTATTGAACCGGCTTGCCACTCACTTACAGTCTTTAACAAGACTAGGAGAGCTAAAACCATAAACACAGAGCTCAAATAGCCCAAAGGCCACCAACCCAGCTGTGTGTCTCCCAGATGGCAGATCCAGAGTGGTGCCCACCCTCTCTACATAACCCCTCCCAAGGGAGATGCCCCACCCCTGTCATCCTCGCACACAGGAGAACAGAAACATGACTGCAGGCAGCCACACACACAACCCAGAGCCGCCACATAGCCCCCCTCCCAAGGGTCAGCCGTCCCGGCGACCCCACCAACCCAACACAAACCCCGTGTACAACAGAACTTTTTTTTTTTTTTTTTTTTTTTTACAATCAGTCGCAAACAAAGTCATTAAGGCGGGCGGGCGGGCTCCGTGCCCGCGGCAGCCTGGAGGGGCCGGGCACGGCACCGCCTGCCAGCGGCTCCGAAGAGCCAGAGTTCAAGTCAAGCACTCCGCACCACCGTCCACAGTGTCTGACAGTCTCGGCTATAGGGGGCCAGCCTATCACGGTGCACAATCATAGTGCGTCTGCCCCACCGGATCTTATACACCACCTCCCCCAGCCTGGACAGCACCAAGCACGGACCCACCCAGGCCGACTAGAGCTTCAGGCACAGTCCCTTCTTCCACTGAGGGTTATATAGCCAAACCCTCGCCCCCACCGCCAACGGGTCCCCAAAGCAGCGCATGTCGTACGCACGCTTCTGCTTCTGTCCGGCAGCAGACTGGTTGGAGCGCGCTAGAAGGTGTGCTAATTCCAGCGAAGACATAAGGTCCGAGACAAAAGTGGGCGTGTCCGAAGCGTACCCGCCCCCGTCAGGAGGCGCCCCAAAAGCCAGGGAGACCGGCGTCCTCAGTTCGCGCCCGAACATAAGCAGAGCCGGCTAAATCCCGTCGTCTCCTGCACAGCGGAGCGACAGGCCAGCAGCACTACCGGCAGGTGCCTGTCCCAGTCACGCTGGTTCTTGTCCGACACCATGGCCAACTGCGCCGCCAGCGTGCGGTTAAAACGTTCCACCAGTCCGTCACTCTGCGGATGAAGGGGCGTCGTCCTGGTCTTATGGATTCCCAGGATGCGGCAGACCTCCGCCATGACCTCCAACTCGAAATTTCTCCCCTGGTCGCTGTGCAGTTCTTCCGGAACCCCGAATCTGCAAAAGAACTCCCGCACCAGGATTTCACTTCGTGAAATAGTCCATCGCCACCAGAACAAAGCGATTTCCAGAATCCGTCACCGGAAAGGGGCCCAGCACGTCCACGGCCACCCGCTCCATCGGGCTGCCGCACTGGTAAGGGTGAAGTGGGGCGCGGGGCGCCCTCGAGGGGCCCTTCTTGGCAGCACACACGTCACAGCAGTGCACGAAGAGTTCCACGTCGGTTCTACACCCAGGCCAATAGAAGCGTTGCCTCAGGCGCTTCAGAGTCTTGGTGACACCAAAGTGCCCAGCCCCAGGTGACCCATGAACTCCCCGTAGGACCGATCCCCTAAGCGCCCGCGGTACCACCACCTGATAAACGCGCCGCCCGTTCGCCGGATCCTCCCAGGTATGGCACAGCACGCCGTCGGACAAACTAAAACTAGCCCAGTTGTAGCGCAACGCCTTAGCAATCGGGCCCAGCGGCACCACCTCCCAGTTGGCCCTTGGGCTCGCGGAAACGCATGAGCCACTGTAGCGAGGCTACGCGCATTGCTAACGCCAGACGGTGCGGCCTCAGCCTGATGGGCTGGGCGTCACCCGTGTTTATGGAATGAACCACAGCGAAACTCGTGCGAAAACGGCCGATCAGTTCGCGCAAACGGAGTTGTTGGGGACCAGATAAACCCACACAACTGCGCTCCAGCATCTCCACTATCGGATCTACACTCAACCCCGCATCCAGCGGACCCTCTACCGTATCACGCACCGAATCACACACATTCCCTCCCACCAGTTCACTTACCCCTAACTCGTCGCGTATCTCTACGGGGAGTCCAGTCACCAGCACCGAGCTCCGACGCGTGAGAGCAGGTCCTTGCCCAGAATGCACGGGTCATTGATGCGTCCTACCCAGAACTGTTGTTGAAAGGGCTCCTTGCCGACATCAATCGTCAACTCCGTTAATCCTAGGAGACCTATAGGATCCCCGGTGACTGAAGAGAGAGCGATGCGCTGACAAACTCGGCCGCTACCTCCGTCGCTAGCTCGGGCCGTATCAGTGAGACTGACGAGCCCGTGTCCACCAGCGCGTTCACCGTCACTCCATTCAACGTGCATTTCAGGAAATAGCCGCTGAGTCCGGCAGTTCCGGAATCAGATCCCAAGGGTAAGCATAGCGTTCCTGGGGCCACCGTAACCCTCACTGGGTGGTCCCGGCTCCGTTTCCCGGCCGGCTGCAGTGCGCTCGCTTGTGGCCACGCCCCCCGCAGCGCTAGCACTCCAGTTGGGCATCAGACCGGCTCCAACCCCACCTCTGCGAATCACGGGCAACCGGCGACGCCCCCCACGGTCCAGGATGGCTTGAGAGGATGAGTTCGGACCGCTCCGCCACCTCCACCACGGACTCCAGGGTCTGCGGGTCGGCCAGCCTCACGTGTTTGCGCAGCTCGCTCAGCTCGAGGGCGCGCAGAAAGTGATCCAACGCGAGCCTCCTCTGGGCCGCTCGCGGAAACGTTGGGTAAGCTTGGCGGGTTAGCAGGGCCATCTCCGATGCCAGCACACCCAGTGTCTCTCCCTGCTGTCGGCGTCTGTCCGCCACTAGCATTTTGGCGGCTGCCTCCGACGGTTGGCGGCTGAAACGTGTTCTCAGCGCCCGCGTCAGTTCAGGCAGCTCGCAGCGGCACTCGGCACATCATCGCGCCGTCCGTTCCGCGAGTCGGCGCCGCTGTCCTTGCGCCATCCGCTCCGTGAGCCAGTGCCGCCGTCCTCGTGCCATCCGCTCTGGGAGTCAGCGCCGCCGTGCTCGCGCCATCCGCTCTGGGAGCCAGCGCCGCCGTGCTCGCGTCGTCCTCTCCCCGGCCACGACCTCCGAACAGCCCGCTGGCGCCGTCAGGTCCGAGTCCACTCCGCTGGAGAGCCTTGCCTCTAGTCCGTTGGTCCGCTGTCTTCCTCCTCAGCCGTTCGATTTCCCCTGCCAGCAGCTCAATATCTTCCAGCAGGGTCACTTCTGACACCAAATGTGGCGTGGAAGAGGAAGGAAGACCCGTGAGACTCATGCTGAATGCTCAACAGCTCCTTTATTGAACCGGCTTGCCACTCACTTACAGTCTTTAACAAGACTAGGAGAGCTAAAACCATAAACACAGAGCTCAAATAGCCAGAAGGCCACCAACCCAGCTGTGTGTCTCCCAGATGGCAGATCCAGAGTGGTGCCCACCCTCTCTGCATAACCCCTCCCAAGGGAGATGCCCCACCCCTGTCATCCTCGCACACAGGAGAACAGAAACATGACTGCAGGCAGCCACACACACAACCCAGAGCTGCCACAATATCCTGCAATTCCCGTGTTGGTGGGAATTTTATATAGGTGCATGCAAGAGGAAGCCTCAGAAATAAAGAGGAAAAAAAATAATGGGATCAAATTGCAAACTTAATGTTGTCTTAATGCATGCAGTTCTTTAAAAGAAGTGGCGCTGAAATAAAAAAATGGAATGACTTCTCAAGCTTAGCTAAAAGAAGGAGGACTGAGCTTAGGAGAGAGAGGTCAAAAAACGGTGGAGGGCAACTGCTGACAGTGCTCCTCACCTTAGAGGAGGAAAGGGTCTAGGGTATACTGGGGCCAACTGTAACAGAAGCAATATCTGGAGGGGTTATCTGCCTAAATAAACTTACAGCCACCTCACCCCAGCCTGCCTCTTCCGTCCTGCCTTCCCCCTGCTCCAGTACTCCCTCCTCTGCAGTGCCCTCACACACAGAGCCATCAATTACAGGAACACGTACAGGGCTCGATCAGAGGGGAACAGAAGGTCCAGTACTTGTAGGTGCAGTCAGGAATTAATTGCACTGGAAAAAAGGAGGCTTCAAAGACCAGGTCCAACTGTGAAACATGAAGACCTTTAGTAGCAGCGCGAAAGACCTGCAGCAGCGTAAGACACACCACAAGGAGCTACTCAGCATAAAGAATACTATGCTTCAAATTTAAGCCAAACAGCTGGAACTGGCTGAGGCTCAGTTTGGCCACCCTTTATTTCCGTGCCAATTTTATTCCCCTCAGCACAAGGTGCTTGTTCAAACACACACACACAAAAACACAAGCTTGATGTTTCTGCATAAGATGACTGTATGTTTCTAACACTAACTTCTAATTATGATCCAGACCCAAGCACAACAGAGGAGCTCCCTGATGTGTGAGACACCTTGTCGTTTATTGTGTGTGTGTATTTTACTTTGATTGTATTGATTCAATTAGCTTTTTTTCTTGTTGGTATAAAAATGCAATAAACAAATAAAAAAAAATAGCCCAACTCAAAAATGTTTTCCAGTGTATTTTAATAAAAACATAATAAAACAAATCTTTTACAAACTTAACTAGGCACATACTTTAAAGATAAATTAACATTCAAGAAAACACATTTTTTATAATTGTATTTAGACCATTCAATCCCTCTGGGTAAAGCTCCTCTCTCCTTTCTCCGGGCAGTTTAATCACACCATCCTCCTCTGTGTCCTCCTCGTCAATGTCCTCTGTATTACATCTTTAGGATGCCCAGAGCATGCTCCAGAACGCTGCGTGTCCTTCACATGTGCCCTGTTAAACCTCTCCTAGGACTCGTTTATGATCAAATATTGTCATCCTCAAGCCTTGAGCATCCATGGGGATGTTTTTCACATACATTCATTTGGCCTACACTAATGCTCATATTGTGTATAGTGTGCAAACTGCCACAATGACTTTCTCCCGAAAGCCTGTTCCACCACACCTCTTCCATGGCTGATGCTGGCATTCCTCTGCAGCTCATCTTCCCTTAGTGCACCATTATCACGTGCAGGAATAATGACAAAAGGAAAGTCATTAGAGATATATGCAGTGTTTTCCAAAAAGGTTATGCCAAAAACTGTTAAAACACAACAGACCTTATTCTCTTTTCACATTGAGTGGGCCATTTAATGTATTTTTTTGCCAGTAAACAGGTCAGTTCCAAAAGCCCCAGGACAAATTTATGAGCCGTTCCTTGGGACACATTGAATTTATCAGCAATTTTCTGAATGAAATTTTGATTTTCCATATACCATAGAAATATTAGAGCCTTCTTAACTACAGGAGCTTGGGCTGGACCTTTTTTAACACAAGAGTTTGCAGTTCTTTAAGTTCTTTAAGATAAAACTGTTTTCTGGCTAACTGTGTATGGCTTTGGAAGGTGTGGGTGTCCATGCTCAGCAGTAGAATCCATTCTGTACCAGTTATGGGATAAAAACATCACTTACCTAATGTGTGTCTTATTCACTTTATTGTTTTAGAGTAGGACAAAATAAACCTTTTTATGATAATGGACCAATAGTATAAACAAAGGAATTTTCCTAATGGCATCCATTTCTACTCGATTCGTAATTATTACCTCCAACTTCGTAAATAATATAATATAATATAATATGATATAATATAATACAATATAATACAATATAATATATACTACATAAATAATACTTATTTGAACCCTTTCTCCCTCAAAATTGTTGGTGTCTGATGTTTAAAGTGCTGAACTACAAGCCAAATCTATTTAAAGAAGTTACTCGTTAAATGTCTCATTCCATCGTTTTTTTAATTAATTTTAAAATGTCTAGTTGTAGGTGTCTAGTTGTAGGTGTTTCTATTTATCCCTGCTTTAGATCACTGAATTAGAGGTCTCTGAAGAAAGACAGGTTTTGGCTCTTGCTCATGAATATTCATACATGCAAATATATAACCTCTGATTGGCTAGCAGCACTGCAGAAGAGAACGCCTACCTGCTCCCACCCCCCCAGTCAATTTTACAGCTCTAACACTCAAAGGACAAAATGTTTTAAGGGGTTTTAATGAATTAAGCAATAAAACATGAGAGGGAGTGCTATAACGTGTAATATTGGCACTGCTTTACTGCGTTCGTAGGCCGAGGACAAGAAAATCTGATCTGTTGTGTTATAAAAACTTAAATTAAAACATTTCCATTGCTGCTCTGTTTGTAGCTGCGCTGTTTGGCTTGTAAGTGCTGCATCATTGCTTTGGTTATGGTGCATTACTGGCTAATAATGTCACTCATAGAAAGCCTCTCTTAGCCAATCACATCAAAGGGTCGGAACTAATTGTGGTATAATTGTCTTTAATTAACGATCAATCTTCAAGTATGAGTTAATAAAGTTCTTAATGTTTTAAAAACTTTTGTAAAATGTAAAAATTTGTTCATTTATACGCTCAAACTTTGTTGTGCTTGTTTTGTAGTATTACTTTTATAGCAATGTTAGGCCAAACATGAATCTGATATAAGAAAAGTAACACATCTAGTTACACAGGTGGTTTATTGTGTCAATAACCAATCAAATTGATTATCTCTGCTGTTCTGTATTAAACAAGGGATTAAAATATAACACTACATACATCTAATGCTTATAACTTTACCGAGTCACATAGGGTTGGTTGACTTTTAATAAAAAGTTGGTGTTTTTTATACACTATATTGGTCCATGTACAGGACCAGCGCATTCAATCCAATCTGTGCAGTTTTTAAAGGAACTTTGGAACTTTGGCGGCACCTGTCGGTTCTTTAGTGGAACTGCGCCTGAAAATAATCCGCATGCGCATTCCCTACTAACCTCCAATCCACCAGGGGGGGTAAAGTTACCATTCCGGAACCACCCGGAAACGGAACTGTTTGCGTGACATGCTGCGCGCGTCGTGCGTGCGTTGTGAGTCTTTTGTGCGGGAGAGCAGAAGCAGCAGAACCCGCAACTTTTCTTCTATACCGTACTGCTATCACCCGGCCCCGCAGCTTCCCGCAGCACCCCGCAGCTCCCCGCAGGCCTGTAGCTGTAGCTGTGTGAGCGGTTAGCCCGGGCTCTGAGGATTAGCCGGGGCTTACACTAGAGCTGCAGGATGGCGGATGTTACAGCGCGTAGTCTGCAGTATGAGTATAAAGCGGTGAGGACAGAAAAATACTACAGCTCCCTTACTCTACTACTCTCATACTGTTCCACTGTAACTGTTTCTCTGTTATTATCATACTCTGTTACACTCTTAATCTCACTGTTCCAGTCACTCGGTTACTCTCATATACTTACTGTTGCAGTTAACGTTACACTCTTACTGTTTCTCTCTTACTCTTATTCTCAAACTCTCTTACTGTTACACTCATACACTTACTGTCTCTGTTACTCTCATACACTTACTGTTACTGTTGCACTCTTACGGCTTCTCTGTTACTCTGTTATTATCATACTCTATTACTGTTACGTTGTTACACTCTAACTTTTACTCTCTTAATCTTACTGTTCCTCTGTTACTCTTATACACTTTCTGTTACAGTTACACCCTTACTGTTTCTCTATTGCCCTGTTGCTCTGTTACACCTTTACTCTATTACACTCATTGTTTCTCTCTCACTCTGTTACTACTGTTACTCTTATTGGTTCTCTCTGTTCTTCTGTTACACTCCTCTGTTTCTCTGTTTCTGTTACACTCTTCCTTTGTTGCTTTTACACAGTTGTTACTTTTACACAGTTAGTATTACTTTTACACTGTTACGGTTACTTTTACATTGTTACGGTTCTTATTTCTCTCTTTTAACGTTACACTGTGACTCTGTTACACTCCTACTCTATTGCTCTGTCACTGTTACACTCACGCTGTTACACTGTTACTGTTTCTCCTTCTTATTTTCTTACTCTGTTTGTTGTTACACTCTGACTCGTTTGTTACACTTGTTTGGCACACATTAATACTGTTACACTTACTCTTTATCTAATGCACTCAGTTACATTCGTACTGTATTACTATGTAACTTTCTTACTGTTACTGTTTTACACTCTTACTCTCACTGTTTCTCTCTTACTCTGCTACACTATGGTTCTGTCTTACACTGTTACTCTAACGCTTACTGTTTCTCTGTTACTCTTTCACTGCTACACTTACTGTTACTCTCTCAATCTGTTACTGTCTCACTCACTTTTACTGTTACTGTGTTACTCTCATACTGTTATTGAGTCTGTATCTCTGTCTCTCTGTTTGTGGTTCAGAACTCGAACTTGGTTTTGCAAGCTGATCGCTCTCTCATTGACCGCACTCGCCGAGATGAACCTACAGGCGAGGTGTTGTCTTTGGTTGGGAAACTGGAAGGGACCAAAATGGGAGACAAGAGTCAACGAACGAAGCCACAAATGTTGGAAGAAAGGAGGGCAAAGTACGTATTCTCCAAATTTGCATTAACATTACGTTTCTTTTGGTATTAGCCTTCTCATTTTTCCCCTCTTTGTGTTGTAGGAGAAGAAAGCGAGATGAAGACAGACATGACATTAACAAAATGAAAGGATTTACCCTGCTGTCAGAAGGAATTGATGAGATGGTGGGTATCGTATACAAGCCAAAGACCAAGGAGACCAGAGAAACGTATGAAATCCTCCTCAGCTTCATTCAGGCTGCTCTTGGAGACCAGGCAAGTTCAGTATTTGTTGTTTATAGTTAAAACTTTTTGAAAGTGTTTAACAGCATCAAAAATATAAGCACTCTGGGGAAAAAAAAATATTCCAACATTATATTATTAGATTAGTATGATTGTAGAATCAGGTCTGTAGTACTGTATTTGGGTTGTGGCTGTGTTCTTTTTAACGTGTTTGCTTAGCTAAGCTTTATTTTGTATTATTCAATACCGCGCTCAACTTAAAAGTGTCATTAACAGACACTGCTCATGTTAGTTTTACTTTGTACTGTGAATCATGTGTAGTTTCGTGCATATTAAATTTACCTGAGTTCTGATTTATTTCGTTATTCCATCCATGTTCTCTGCAGTGTGGCAATCATAGGGCCCTGTTAAGTGCACAGTCACCATTGTGTGTACAATACAAGTACCTAGTTATTAAGATTGTCACACTGCTTTTAGGTTTGTCGCTAGGGATCCTTGTAATGTTCAATTCAGGGCTTGTATGTTTCCTTAAAATCACAAGCTTGATTGAAACCCCACATTTTTTTAAGTAGAGCATTAAACTGAGCTTTTTAACTAAAATTCAGTGTTCTAGTGAAATCTGTTCAGAGTGATGCTAATGGATAGTGCAGCAAGGATGAATCATAGGTCTGCATATCTACACTTTTTTCCAATTTATTATGCAATATTCTCAGGTTTTCCTAAACGGTCAATGCAAATAACAGTCAGTATAGTTTCAAGTCATGACCCGTATTAATCAAATTTTATTGAACAAACCCAATGATGAGCTCTGGTTAGGGGAGACTGAATAGTGGGTTTATGCACCATAGCAAGCCTCTGATGGATTCTACACCTTGAGATTTGCGGGACTCCAGAGGCACCAGCAGCTTCAAATACCTTTTTGCTGGTTTGTAATGGCATTTTAGCAGCTGCTCTCATAATCCGATTAATTTGTCTGGCTGGAGCCTTCTTCATTTTGTCTTTATCTGTACAAACCCGTCTGTGCTCTGAATCAGCCACAAATCTCTTCACAGTACAATGATCATGCTTCAGTTTTTTGTGAAATGTTGAATGGCGTTGCAGTATTTCACACTTTTCAGCAGCAGAGATCTTTTTTCTTTCCTATATTGCTTGAAACCTGTGGCCTGCTTAATAATGTGGAACAGTGCATTTTGAGGTATATTTTTATGGTTTAAAAAATACTGTTTTCATTGGGAGGTTTGTTTAATACATTTGGATTTATACCTAACAGTTCATGATTAGTCATTTTCTTTGACCATTTAGGAAAATCTAGGAAAAATATCACTGCATAATAATTTGGAACACAGTGTATGATGATTGATGATTTCTCCTCCGAAAAGCGGTCATGTGCTGCACGGCCATGTAGTTTTTAAGTTGGCTGTGCAGCGATTGACAGATGCCACTCCTTAAATATTTGTATTCTTTTATCTACCCAGCCCCAACTGAACATACAGCGAGTGTCATTGCTATATTGTACTTTTTTCCTTGTCTGTGCAAGGTGGTGATCGTTTCTTTAGCACATAAAGACTGTCACCCGATTCGCAGATATTCCCTCTTATGAGGGTTAGTATTCATGTGGTTAAATCATTTTAAACATGGAGGTTTGAAGAATTGTGTATGTGTTAGAGTAACAAATTGACACATTTGCAGCCATTTATGTATGTTTCTGTGCACCCCCACCCCTCTTCATCCACAGCCAAGAGACATTCTGTGTGGTGCTGCAGATGAGGTGTTAGCTGTTCTTAAGAATGAGAAGATGAGGGATAAGGAAAGGAGGAGGGAAGTTGAGCAATTGCTTGGACCTACAGATGACACACGCTACCATGTCCTGGTCAACTTGGGCAAGAAGATCTCTGACTATGGAGGGGACAAAGAACTCCAAAATATGGGTAATTGTTGATATAGAAATAATGACTACAAACCTTTTAATTGTTGAATTTTATTAAGACATACATTTTTGTCTTAAACAGTAGAGAGAGAAAGAGGAAATACTTTATTAATCCTAAAGTAAATGTAGCCACTCAGTAGCTAAAAAGAATAGGATAAATACGCTCAGAAAAAGATTTTGTTGGCTTGTAGAAAATATCTATAATGCCATAAATAAAACTGCTATGTGTTAAACAATTCTTGTTTGGGGGGAAAAATGTTGATCTGTAACAAAAAATTAAAAAATGAAACAGGAATTCTGTAATTTAGAAATTGTTTATTACCGTGAAGCTAAAATGAAGCAAAAGGTTGGTTGAGGAATAGTAGAAATTTAAAATGGTAAAACTTTTCTCTTTACCAGGCTGTGGTGTACAAACATTTGTCAACATAATGTGCACATTTTTTGCACCTATTAATAAAAAAAGACATAGTAACTTTCAGTGTATCTTTTTTTTTTTAATTAAAGATTTCCTTGTGTTAATTATCTATTAATTATCTGTCTAACAAGCATTGTGATGTTTTCTTTCTCCTGAATACAGATGAAAACATAGATGAAACATATGGAGTAAATGTACAGTTTGAGTCTGATGAGGAGGTATGTATTCATTTATTTATTTATTCATTTATTTGTGTATACATTTTAAATCTCTGTATACTACAGCAGGGTTCCTGCTGGTCTTTAAAAATGTGAATGTCTTGAATCTGGGTTATTAAGGTCTTAAATTGTCTTAAATTTGCTGTAGGTATTACATTTTTAGATGGTGTGTTTAATGCCGGTGGGAAAGCACATATTAACATTGGCGGCAAGCTAGCTAACGTTGCCGGAGAGAGAACTAACATTAGCAACAAGTTAGCTAACAGTACCATGGAGGGAACTAAGGTTAGTGGAGAGCTAGCTATCGTTACCGGAAAGCTAGTTAATTTTAGCGGTGAACTAGCTAACGATACCAGGTAGAGAACTTTACATTACAGTAGTGGCAAGCCAGCTAAAATTAGTGGAAAAAGAACTAAGGTTACCTAAGAAATTATTTTGTGTCTTACATTATATTTATTGAGGTCTTAAAAAGGCCTTAAAAAGCATTACATTTGACTTAACAAAAAAAATTCTGACCCCTGTACACACTGTTGGTCCATTAATCACGAAATTCTGACAGTGGAAATAACTGGCTCATTTATATTGACCAAGATACAAAGTTTTTATGTGGCAATGATTTATAATTATGTGTAAAGACACCCTATTCAATAATATATATATTTTTATTTTTTTTACATTAATGTTAATGTGAGCTCTTCGACTTCATTTTAACATTTTTTTTTTGTTGGCAAAGTGCACAACAAATTTAATATAAATGCAAGAGAAAAGAAAACCCCACATTTATTTCTGTGTGTAAAGACTAGACAGGTGCAGTAGAAAGTTAAAAGTAATAACCTTTAATAAAAGTGTAAGCAAACAATTATACAAAAATACAATTATGCAGTTATTAGTCACACTATTCCTGAAATCACTCTCACTTTCAAATAAATGTAAGCTAATTTTTTTTTAGTTTTGAAGTTATACTGGGATGAGTAATCTTACTAAGTCATAAATGTGTATATTGACATCAATCGATTTATATATACATGTATAATATCAGCTTTTGGCTCTAATTGGTTTGTGCTCTGCAGCAAAGGTAAATCGTGCAATTGCTATTGATTTAGAATTTTTCCAAAAGGCCTTCCTGACTAGTGTGAATTTAGTGCTTACTCTGCTGAAGTCTGATATGAGCATCTTGAACTCTTCATTGTTTTGTTGATCAGTCTACTGAATGCTGTCAAAAAAAGTTTTTTCTTAGGAAGTGGTAATGTTTTTTTGTTTCAGTCAAAATTATGCACTAAATTCAATGATTTTCATGATGTCCATATATATGTATGATGTACACCTAATCTGCCTGTGTATCACACTTTATACCACTTTTTGCTATATCAAATTTAAAACTGTTTTCAGGAAGGTGATGAAGACCAGTATGGAGAGGTGCGGGAGGAAGGTTCTGATGACAGCGAGGGAGAGGAAGCAGATGTGGGTTGCACACTGTCTGCTAATGTAAGTAATTCAGCTGTACTCTGCTTATGATGACTGTGCGTGTTTTGCACAGAGAAAAGCAGAGTAAATTGTACACTGAACTTGGTGTTACATTTTGAGTGTTGTATGTGTGATTTAAACAATGCAGGGGCACCGTTTTCCCTCTAATTCAGCAGCATATCTAACACTGCTACAGTGGTGCTTTTAGAATTTTCTATAAATATAATCTAAAACCTATTCAGATTTTCCCACAAGTCCAAAGAGTGGAATAAGAACTTCATAGGCCTGCTGGTCTTAGGATATGTTTTTGTCTGAAATTTCATATGCATTTCTTCAGCTCTAAAGTGCCCCCTATAAACTCCATTATATGATCTAATCCCTGTCTGCTGTTGTTCTTGTCTAATACTCACTGATTGTGGTACATTCTTTACCCTGACAAACATATTTGCCATTGGGTTGTTCTTGCTCCACACTGCAGGGGGTCAGCCATGCTGGTATTTGTGCACCAATATGAAGTCATGTTCTCTGCATTATAAGTAAGGCCTTATGAGTTTGTTAAAAAGTGAATTTGGTTAACCACCACATTTAGTAAAAAAAAAAGAACACATCTGGGCCCAAGTTTCACTGGTTTCTTGGTAGAACCTGCACCATTGTTTGAGGGTCCTACGACCCTATGTTTAGAGCTGGGCGATAAGGCCCCCAAAAAAAAAAAAAAAAAATCGTTTTTAGCTTTTTTACAAAGAGAGAGACACTGTGGACGAGGTGAGTTGAAAAGGTGGTGAAAATTTAAACTCTGAGAAAATCGATTTTCATAAAAACACATCGTCCTTAACTGGAAATTCGAATTCAAAATCGATAAAATCGATTAATCGCCCAGCTCTACCTATATGTAGTTTCAGCTAGTATCAGCTGATCGGCGATTACATGTGTACTGAACAGCCAGTCGGATATCAGATTATCTGTAGCCCCTAGTGTTACTTTTTTAGTTTAGATTTAGACTATATCCGTATTTTCTGCACTATAAAGCACATTTAAAATACTTAACCATTCCCAAAAATTGTCAGTGCATTAGAAAATCCAGTGTGCCTTATGTATGAATTTTATCAGTCAGGTTGTAAGGAGCAGAAAAGCCACACCACTGAAATACAGCCTTATACAGGAGTTTCAGTTTAGTTCTCCAGCAGTATTAGCATTACCCGCTAAGCTCTAGCCATTTGTTCAGAGGTGAGTATTATCGGCCTGTAGTCTGCTGCTAATGCCAGCTAACATTGCTGAAGCATCATTAGCATTACCCGCTAACTGTGCTAGCCATTTGGCCATTAGGGTGGTAGATAGGTGGCTAATCCTTCAGCCTTAGTGTATATCTGGGAATCTAAGCTTACTGTAAATAAATGGAAGCACTGTACTCACCCAAATAAACAGTTTTCAGGAAGAGAAGTCTGTGAACATTAACATCCAGTGCTTGTTTGACTTGTCTGACTTGTCTGAACACGTGTTTTTTTTTTTTATATAAAGAATTACAGTTTTGTTTACTTGGCTATACAGGTCTTACCCCCCAGCGATGATGCCTGCTGTATAAGAAGGGAAACATGGCCACTCAAATGCCGCTTAAAATGCACCTTGTGTATAAAAATAGACGTTTATTGATTGTGCACCTTATAATTATAAAACAGTATTTTGTATTTCACCTGCATACCAATGTGACTTAGTACCTAAAATTTCCTACTTGCAGCATTTGGCATTTTTGCATTTTGACAACTTGACCATTAGATAAATAAATTAAATAATAATTAACTATTCTGTAGCACAATTGTTGGGAAGACAAAAGAAGATGAACAAGCCATCATGCCTTTTTTATTTATTTTTTTATTATTATTTTCTATTAAAACCTTTTTTTTTTCCTTAGTTGGGGACTGCAGGAGATGTGATGACGACCAAAAAGAAAGACCTTCACCCTAGAGACATTGATGCTTTTTGGCTTCAGAGGCAGCTCAGCCGTTTCTATGATGACGCTATTGTGTCTCAGAAGAAAGCTGATGAGGTTTTGGAGATTCTCAAGGTAAAGCTTTTATATTTATACTGTTCATAAGTTTGCTTAATCTTTGAGCTTCTTAAATGTTATTTAAAGGTGTTTCTGCCCCAATTTTTTAGGGGTAAGCAGGACTTTTCTTGAGTTGTTTTGTATCTGAATGGGTTTACTGACTTATCCTCGTCTTTTTGCAGACCGCTAGTGATGACCGAGAATGTGAGAATCAGTTGGTGCTTCTGCTGGGTTTTAATACCTTTGACTTCATTAAGGTGCTACGCCAGCACAGGCGCATGAGTAAGTGTACATTTCGCATTTTCTGTTATTCTTGAATGAGTATGGGTGAATAGAAACACCAAAACAGATACATCTAATATTGCAGGAAATTTTATGCACAATAAATATGTAGTGTACCAAACACCTTATGTACACCGGTGGACAAAATTGTTGGCATGCTTTTGCTAAAGAAAGAAAAGCCAGCAGTGCTCACTAAAATAACTTAAAACTGACAAAAATAACAAATGGAAAATTATGTGAAAATGTAAATTTGAACTTGCTTTGTAATTGTGGTGCAGCAATCGTTTTAAACAAACTAATGTAACTAAGCAAAAATCATGGTACCCATAGAAATGATTGAAAATCATTTTACCATAAGAACAGGTTAAGCTAAGTTGTGTCCTGTATTTAGAACAGTAGACAGTGTGCTGTTTGGTGGTGTTGTGTGTATCACACTGAACATGGAGCGCAGAAAGTTAAGGATACAGTTTCTAAGAAAAAGCCAATTATATACAAACCTGTTGAAGGTAAAGGCTATAACCTTCACCAAATAGCTTGGTGTACTCGTTGCTGCATTTGCATTTATTATTCAGAAGATTAAGGTCTACTGGACTGTAGCTAATTTCTCAGCATGTGGCCTCAAAAGGAAAATTGTAGAAATGCAAAATACAAAAGGTAACCAAACAGCCCAGAACAACTTGCAATGAGATTAAAGAAGATCTCCAAGGTCAAGTTACATTGGCGTCAAATCTACTAGTAAGACATTTTTGGAGCGAAATGTACTGCCCAGTCTCAAAAAGCCTGGTCTCAGGTCATGGGTCCTCCAATAGGATAGTGGCCCAAAAACACAACAAAAATATCTAACAGTGGCTAAGAGTTAAGCACTGGAGTGTTGTGAAATGACAAGTTTTCTATGAGTCCTTTTTGATGGAAGGAGATGAAACCTGCAGTCTGGAGAAGAAACTTTAGACCTGAGACATTTGGACCAGTATGTTCTCTAGGGGTGGGCCAGAATACCTGTGAATTTTAAATTTATTGTACAATAGTTTTCGTCCAGTTTCATTAGTTATTTTTTTACTGATTCTTTTGGACCACAATTAAAAACTAATGTCTATTTTTAATTAGTTGATTTTTTTAAAGTTATTTGTAAGTTTTAAGTTATTTTAGTGGTTCCTGTCTTTAACAGAATTTATGAAATTGTTTAATATAAGAGATGGATGTATAGCTAAACAGTGCCATAGTCCAGTGTTTAGAGTATCTGGGCAGTGGTGGTAGTTAGTGTAGTGTGGATTTGAGCTGGGTGGTAGTAAAGGGAAAGCAGCTGTATCTCCTTACAGATGATGGGTTACATATAATGTGACTAGGGCAGGAGGAGTAACTGATGCTGTGTGCTCTGCACAGCACTAGTTGGGGTCTTTAATGTCTTTTAATATATATTTTTTATGTTAATTGATTGTTTGGATGTATCCTTTTTTGTCCACACCAGAAGTTGACCTGTTCTTTCCACTTTGTTTTTCTCTGCTTTAGTCCTCTACTGCACCATGTTGGCCAGTGCACAAAGTGAAGCGGAAAAGGAGAAGATAATTGCCAAAATGGAAGCAGATCAAGACTTGTCCAAAGTTCTTTACCAGCTGCAGGAAACTGAAAAGGAAGACATTATTCGAGTGAGTGCACACAAGTGTATTTACCATTTGTATAGGACTTTGTTAATGCACTAAGTCTCTTATCCACATTTAAATGTTATATATATATATATATATATATATATATATTTATATATATATATATATATATATATATATATATATATAATAAAGTTGTACTTTTTTTTTTAGGAAGAAAGATCTCGCAGGGAAAGACTGAGAAAGTCTCGAGTGGATGATATGGAGTCTATGGACATTGATCGCTCAGAGGTACAGTACAGCATTCTTTGCTGATTGTCTACTGGATTGATGTAAGAAGTAATGTAAAAAGTAAAATTTAAAATTGATAATTTTTTAATACAGGGCCAAAGATAATTTATGTATTTTTAGTAAATTGTTCTAAAAGATTCTAAATGTCTCTCGACTTTCCGTAACTAGATAATTTTGTTATTCATGATTACGTACGGATGGCGGTTTCTCTGTATCCACTTCTCTGATTGATTGTTGCAGATTTCAGGTTCAGTTCAAGCAAGTTAATGGAAGGTGTTTGAATGTGTAATATTTAGGGATTTTTACTCAAAAACAGAGGACCAACTATTAAGCAGTAGCAAAGAAAAAAAAAAAAGTAGTGTCAAATCTAGATATCCAAGCAGAATTCTGTCTGATGCTTGTTGCTGGCAACCTAATTAGTTTTTTTTTATCAAATATTATGTGTGCCGTTTTTTTCCTGCTACAAATAGTGTTAATTTTGTATTTTAAAATTGTATATTTTAAAAAATATATATAAAGTATGCAGTACCAGTCAAACATTTGCACAAACTTTAAATTCAGTGTTATTTCACAAATTTAGAATTTTCTTCCTGTGTTTTGATGTTGCAGCCCTCAAATCTAGCTCTGTGGAGAAAAAAAAAATCTTCATCTTGTAAGGGTGGAAAAAAGTATCTATATCACAAAATCCAATAGTTCCCAATTGTGCTGCATTATCAATTTGTGGAATCAAATATAGATATTTCTATTGAAAAATAGATGCACACAACTCCCTAAGACTTAGACTTAGTTACTGCTTCATTACTTCAAGTGGTGGCTCTATAATTAGATAAATAGGGGGTAAACATGCAGTAAATCCGTACTTCCTGGTATTTACTTAATTAATAAGTATTTATCCTTTTTAGATGCTCTTTAGATGCTGTAAAGTATTGTAGAAAAATGTTTTGTAATATGTTGAGTATCATATAATCACAGTATTGTGATATCATTAGGGATCCATGCAGCCATGAGGCCCCCGATACCAACATGCGATATCTAGTGCACACTGCTGCACTAATAAACAGACACTAAATGTTTCTGACAGCCCTCAAATCTAAATTAAACATTCACTTTGATAGAGACAGTTTTTAAAGTTTGTTTGAAAAAAAGTAAAAGCTATGTAGTTAATATTTCCTCTAAATGATGACCCACTTGTTAACACTGTACTTTCTGCAGTCTGTGGCAGCACGACAGCTTCTCGATCTCGAGGATCTTGCCTTCACTCAAGGAAGCCACTTTATGGCCAACAAGCGCTGCCAGCTTCCTGACGGTTCCTTCCGTAAACAAAGAAAAGGCTACGAGGAGGTGCACGTACCTGCGCTTAAACCCAAGCCTTTTTCTGATGATGAGGTATGTGCTTTTTTTCCTTTATCCTGAGACTCATTCACCTTCCTTTTTTTTTGTAAACATCCATAGCATTTCCTTGATTTAAGACTGTTTTAGGAGGTAGCTAGGGACAAAAAGTTCTGTTTATTTTCGGTATGATCTTTGTTCAAAGAGAGCTTTTCTCTTTTTTTTTTATTTATTTTTTTATTTAATGACTTGACTTGATAATTATTGGCTTGTCGTACAATCAATGAACCCGTCTAATTAAGCTGATCTAGTTTTTGCCATTGTTTGTGTGTATTTAAGCAGAGATTTTTAACCAGGCGCGATTTTCTGTTCAAGATCTTTATTACCCTCCCCAGTAGTGTTCACAAGCAGAGATCGCACCCAGAGCAAGGACTGTAACTGTCCAAATAGATTAGGGGTGTTCCAATGTTTTGCGTTGAAGTCTTACCTGACGCACAGATATAGCAGCCAAATCCACTTTAATTGGTGGGGAAGGTTTTGCCTTTATCAAATAGTGTTTTTTAAAGTAACAATACACTCTTGACAGACACCACGTAGTTTAGTATCGCACAGAGTACATGTAGATGGTACCCTTGCTTTTCAAATGGTTGCAACCACGTTCTGAGGTAGGCCATGCAAAGTAAAATTTTACCTCACACATGCTAAGCCCAAAGAACTGGGTCTTCTGTTTAAGGGTGAGGGACTTGCATTCGCACCTGCGAGAGCGCACCCCTGTGCAGAGAGAGGGGCAGTGGTTCAGTGTTAGGCATTTGCACTATTTACGTTAAGCGTTGGCTTTGCAATGCGATGGTCCTAAGTGTCCTAAGTGCGGGGGGAGGCACAAAAACAGCTTTATGTGAAAACAACTTAACATGGCTTAATGTACTAAAACAATAAACAAGGAACAGCAAACTTAACTCTCTTAGTCTTCATTAATACTCTGTTAATGTACTGTTGTAAAGGTGAACCTGTACTCCCAAAATAAAGTAGTAACTAGTAGTTAAAAGTAAGTAGTAGCTTTGTTTAATAAGTTTTTTTATAAGTTTTAAGTATTTGTTAGGTTGTTTGGCTTTGGGGAATTTGATATCTAGGGGCCTAAATTTAAACAAACATTGTAATTATTCTAAGGACATGACTTTGTAATATATTACAATTATAATTGATCAATAAAATTATACGGACTGTGATAATAAGAGAACTGTCTAGACACACTAACAAAACCATAAAATACATGAAATAGAGTGCACTTGCTACAGCTATGTCCACAAGCTTTAACCTGTATGTGTATCTTGGTGCTGTTTTAGTACATTTAATCCACTTTAAGCTTATTGTAGGTTTCAATGTTCAAATGTATTACTTTTATTTTGGAGTTACGAATTATGTTTACAGTAGTATTTTTTTTTTTTCCTGCACAAAGCATATGGAGTTATAAAAGCAGTTGTACAGACCGATTTAAACGACGGCTCTTCCTCTGTGAATCTTTCTCTAGATCTTCCTGCAGTGTAGCGGTCAGATTTATTTAGCTGCGTACGAACTGACCGCACATGGCTTCTGTTTAATACACTGTGTAATTAAAATAGCCAAAGCGAGATACGCATGAAAAACGCTTATAAAAATAAATAAGGCAAATTCTCTTGAGCTCTCAGCCTACGTCTAGTTTCATCATTCCTCCTACATCGTTACTGTGATCATAAAGAGTAGTTTTTAAATATAATGTAACCTTTCTTAGTATATATATTTAGCTACCCTTCTAGTTTTAAACACTTTATTTGCTGTAAAACTAAGCTCAAAAGCCACAAACGCAGATTGATCTGCAGGTTACTTCAAATTTTCTTCGGAAAATGCACTTAATATTTTAACTCTGTTTCCATTTGGGATGTATATTTACACTCCTCTTTTTCATTTTCCTGTGATCTTTGAACAAAGTTTTATGTTTTCATTGTTTTCATTGCATTAGACTCTTGTGGCTGTTGAGAAGATGCCGAAATACGCCCAGGCTGCATTTGAAGGGTTCAAAACATTGAACCGCATTCAGAGCAAACTGTTCAAAACTACTATGGAGACAGATGGGAACCTGTTGGTTTGCGCTCCCACTGTAAGTGCATAAAATGATTATTATTATAATATATATATATATATATATTTTTTTTTAATAATTGGTTGTTAGTCTCTTGTTTCTATACATAACTCTGTTCTGTTTGCAATGCTTAGGGAGCTGGTAAAACCAATGTTGCTCTGATGGCCATGCTCAGAGAGATTGGCAAGCATATCAACATGGATGGCACCATTAATGTGGATGATTTCAAAATCATCTACATTGCTCCTATGCGTTCACTGGTACAGGAAATGGTGGGCAGCTTTGGCAAGGTAAGAGGTTCAAGTGACCCTGATTAATTTGGTTAACTTTGTTACTCTGTTGCTTGCTTTCTGATGTCTTTTTGTGTGTCTGTCTCTAAAGCGTTTGGCCAGTTATGGGATCACAGTGTCTGAGCTGACTGGTGATCACCAGCTCTGCAAGGAGGAGATCAATGCCACGCAGATCATTGTGTGTACACCTGAGAAATGGGACATCATCACCCGCAAGGGAGGGGAGCGCACATACACTCAGCTAGTGCGCCTCATCATTATTGTAAGTAGCCTGAAAAAATTACATTATTATGAAGTTGTCACATACTAATAGATTCGTACATTGATTTTTCTATATTGTGATATTGATTTTAATGCCTCTTTAGGATGAGATTCACTTGCTACATGATGACCGTGGACCAGTATTGGAATCTCTCATTGCTCGCACCATCCGAAACGTGGAGCTCACCCAAGAGGAGGTGCGCCTTATTGGCCTCAGTGCCACGCTGCCGAACTATGAAGATGTGGCCACATGTCTCCGTGTGGACCCTGCTAAGGGCCTGTTCTACTTTGACAACAGGTGAGTGTCTGTCTGTCTGTCTCTCTGTCTGTTTGTCTGTCTGTAAGGGCTGCAGCTATGGACTATTTTAGTAGTTGACTAATCTGACGGTTTATTTTTTTGATTAGTCGATTAATCACCATCATTTTTTGTCATGACCTTTATTTGTACTTCGCACTGGCGAGGCTCCTAATCCAGTGTATATTTTGCTTCACATTTACTGTTAAATGTTTATTATCCGCTGGAAGTTTAATTACTGCAGAGAGCTGCTGAGGTGAGTTTAAACAGGATTCACTCCTTCATTAACATTAAAAACATTAGATAAACTAAAGTTAGCTGGATAAGTGTTGGGAAGATGCTGTACTCGGTCCAATCCTTTAAAATTAAGTTATATGTTATAGTAACTACAGACTTTATTAAAAAAAAAAAAAAAACACCATCTTCTCATAGACAAACAATAAAAAGTTACTATAAAAAAAAACAAAAAAAATAAAAAGTTACTATAACATAATTTTAATTTAGTGGACAAAGGTCAATTACGTCGACCAATCGTTGTAGCTCTACAGTCTGTATAAAACAAATGTACTGTTTATCACTGATGATGATTAAGACACATTTAATATGTACAACTTGGTTAATTTCTTATTTATTAACCCCCACTGCCTTTTTCTTTTAAACCTGTGTGTTTAGTTTCCGCCCTGTGCCACTGGAGCAGACGTACGTGGGAATCACAGAGAAAAAGGCAATCAAACGCTTTCAAATCATGAATGAAATCGTCTATGAGAAGATCATGGAGCATGCAGGAAAGAACCAGGTAACAACAAAACACAATTTACCAATTATCTGCTCACTGCCCAAAACTCCTTTTAATGTTATTAATCTTAAATGTGTTCTCTTTGACTCTCAGGTTCTGGTATTTGTACACTCGCGTAAGGAGACTGGAAAGACCGCGAGGGCAATAAGGGATATGTGTCTGGAGAAAGATACTCTGGGGCTGTTCCTTCGTGAGGGTTCTGCTTCCACTGAGGTCCTGAGGACAGAGGCAGAGCAGTGCAAGGTCAGTGCCAGAGATCGTTACATGCATTACAGCAACAGACTGTAGATAAATGCTCAGTTTATGCTGGTTAAGGTATAGTTCATCACACGCTGCTTGTTTTGTTTTCTCGTTAATTGTGCAGAATCTGGAGCTAAAAGATCTCTTGCCGTATGGTTTTGCCATCCATCACGCTGGCATGACCAGAGTAGACAGAACTCTGGTGGAAGATCTGTTTGCTGATCGTCATATTCAGGTGCAGTATTTTTTTTTTTTTGTATTTGTGGATAGATTGGTCCACGTTTAGGGCTGTTTCATTCATAATAATTGTTCACCCATGCATTATTATTAATATTACAGGTACTGGTGTCTACTGCCACATTGGCCTGGGGAGTAAACTTGCCTGCCCACACTGTCATCATCAAAGGCACTCAGGTGTACAGTCCAGAGAAAGGAAGGTGGACTGAGCTGGGAGCTCTGGACATTCTGCAGGTTAGACTGTGAGCTGTTTGAGCGGATTGTGCAGAAATGCTTTAAACATAGTTTTTGCAGTACCAATATTTCAGTACCTAGTATAATATTATAATATTGCTATAACAATATTTTTGGCAGTATGACTAAACATTTAAACAAATAAAATATTTCAAGAGTACACTACTGCAACAAAATTAAAATTAAACTTTATTATTACTTTATTTAATATTATTGCTTACAATAATATGTAATACCCCTAATTCAGATTTTCACAAGATGGTCACAGAAGTCAGTCATCCAACATGTCAGCATTTAAGTCCACAGCTGCATTCACATATTGTGATGTTAATAACTACGAGTTTAAGTAAACTATAACTGTAATCCACTATATCAAACCACAGAACCTACTCAGCACAGTGATGTGCATTTATTCATTATGTCAGCTCAGAATAACAGTTAGCTTTGCCAGTTAGCCATTAGCCATTGATGCTAATCAGTTATTGTGGGCTTTATAATGAAAGCCCTCAAGCCAGGTCATATTGATGTAAATATGTATACTAAAATTATAAAGAATGTTCATTTTTTTTATTTGGACAGTTTTATTTTATTTGGGCTAAGTAATATTTTATGGTAAAATATCTCAAATCTACCAATATTTGTATTTCATTTTAAACATTTTAAGTAGGGCTGATATGTTATTACAGACCAACATTTTAGCTATTAATCTAAACATATTTGAACTTGGTTGCTTTTTATGACCTTATTTGAGTAGTCTGTAATCTTCTGCAACTAACATATATTTTAACTTGTGCTGTGAACTTTTTGAATCATAGATGCTTGGGCGCGCTGGCCGACCGCAGTATGATACAAAAGGAGAGGGCATTTTGATCACGTCCCATGGAGAGCTGCAGTATTACTTGTCTCTGCTCAACCAGCAGCTGCCTATAGAAAGCCAGATGGTGGGGAAACTTCCCGACATGCTCAATGCTGAGGTGGTGCTGGGCAATGTTCAGAATGTGAAGGTAAGGTCTCCATATATGGTGCCTGTAATAATTAACTTTTACTTATTGTATCTGCTTATGTAGTCGGGGTTTGTATGGTCATGAAAACCTAGAAAGGAAATGGATTTTGAGAATAGGAATTTCAATAAGTTTTGGAAAAAAAAAATACTTAGATTTTTGGAAGTCAAGGAACTTTGCTCTACAAATCTTTGTGTTTCCGTGCATTGACTGAGAAAAGCTTGCTAGTTGACTGTGTGGGGGTCCTATTTTTTTTTTTTTTGGATAACTTTCCTCTAATGTAAATCAACCATTTTGTTATTTTTATCAGTGTAATTATTAATTTATTTCTAAGGTAAAAAAAAAAATGTTTATCTTTAAATTGTGGAAACTTAATCTTTAATACAAAGAGGAGAAAAAATAAGACACAATCTAGGTGTCAAATGTTGTAGGGTCTACAAGAAATCTAATCGCTGGTGTCTTATATAAATTAGCCATTTAGGCTGGATCTGATTTGATTTTGTCAGTTTGAATTCTTAATAAATAAGTATGTTTTTCCACGATAAAAAAAACGTAAACATAATGCCACTCTTCAGTATGAGAGGACTCAGTAGACAACTATTTTATTAGTGATTATTTTAAGTCAATGTACTGGTTCTTCTGCTATACCGGTATTAGTTTTTCATGTACTGCCATACCATAGCATTGCTTAAAACAGGCAAATGATATATGTTTAGTGAGTGGCCTGCCCTTAGTACACAAAATCATCATTTGCAAGTTTCTGTTCATTGCTTGACTTCGAGGTTCAATAAATAAAGGAAATAGCAAAGAAGGAATTAAGCACCGATGTCCAGTTCTCTCTTCCTGCCTAGATAAGTTTGAATGCTCCCTGTGTATTTTAATTTCAATTTTACAGTCCACTACCTTTACCCTTTTCCAACTAAAAGAGGAAAATAATATATTCTTATATAGGTTGAGTGTGGTGAGGAGTAATGAATATTATAATCCTTTCCAGGTGGATATGTCTCCTTCCAGGTCTAATAATCCTAGGTTATTTATTAATTGTATTCATTTTCTTGAGTATTTACTCCAGAGGAAAGCAGATTTGGATACAGATTGATACATTTTTGGGTCTAGAGTAGCATGCAAATTTGTCCACCAATGGTTTGAATTGAGTTACTGTAAGTGATTTCAGTGAGTATAATTCATTTAAAATGCATAAAGTTAAAGATATCTTTAAAATATAATTGTGCCTGTATAATTTATGCCTGTAGGGAGTCATGTCATCCTTTACTTGCTTAGCTAATTAGAGTAATGCATGAAAATGTAATATTTTGACTGGGATGTTTTAACTTTGTATACAGTGCTATTTTGTGCTGTTATATGGACTACAAAAAGTAGCTCTGTATGCCTTTCATGTAATATTGACCTTCCATTCTTTATTTGTTTCGTGTGAAATATATACATTTACAGATAAAAAATTAAAGTAATCTATCGTTTCATCCACTGTCTCAGTCACTTTCACTCTTTCTGTGTTTTCTCTGTCAGGACGCTGTGAACTGGATTGGTTATACTTATCTGTATGTACGGATGCTACGTAACCCCACACTCTATGCGGTTTCCCATGATGAACGCAGCACTGATCCTTACCTGGAGCAGCGCAGGATGGACCTGGTGCACACAGCTGCCACTGTGCTGGAGAAGAACAATTTGGTCAAATATGACAAGAGGAGTGGCAGTTTCCAGGTAAACAGGTTAATTAAATGCATGTAACAGTAATCAATAATAATATAATTCTAATTACGCATTAAAACTAATGTGCGTCAAGACCGATTTACTAGCCAATACTATCCTAGGTGGTATAACCACAAATGTTTTTGTGATACTTCAGGAGTATGTTGAATATAAAGTGTTAAGGCTTTAAATTAAGTCTTTGATTATTGTAGGGTTTACCTTGTCTCTCAATATTACAAAATATATGAAGGAAGCAGACTGTATTTATAGAAAAAAAACAGCTGCAGAATAATAAAAAAAAACTATTTAGCAAAAATAGAAAAATAAAGGAAACAGTTTTATGTACAGACCTAAAATACTCTATGTTTAATGATTAATATGTACAGGGGTTGGACAATGAAACTGAAACACCTGTCATTTTAGTGTGGGAGGTTTCATGGCTATATTTGAGCAGCCTGGTGGCCAATCTTCATTAACTGCACATTGCACCAGTAAGAGCAGAGTGTGAAGGTTAAATTAGAAGGGTAAGAGCACAGTTTTGCTCAAAATATTCAAGTTCAAAAGAGGACGTCTTGCTTGCGCATCTGTGACCAAGACAGCAAGTCTTTGTGATGTATCAAGAGCCACGGTATCCAGGGTAATGTTAGCATACCACCAAGAAGGACCAACCACATCCAACAGGATTAACTGTGGACGCTGTTAGAGGAAGCTGTCTGAAAGGGATGTTCGGGTGCTATAACCCGGATTGTATCCAAAAAACATAAACCACGGCTGATCAAATCAAGGCAGAATTCAATGTGCACCTCAACTCTCCTGTGTCCGTCGGGACAATAAATTATTGTTGTCTAAGACCAGGCGTTTCAGTTTCATTGTCCAACCACTGTAATTTTCCAATGTTTTATTTAACAAGTTTACAAGTTAAGTATCAATTTACACTGTTATTCTGAAAGCCATCAGATGATTTGAAGTGTTAAAATGGCTGTTTATCAGTCACAATTCTCTTCAGTTCTCTAACATTCCAATGTGCATTAATATTATCAAGATGGCGTCCACTTTTTAAATCTTTCATTCCTCCCATTGACTCCTGTTTATTTTCCAAAATCTCAGCGATGTCCCTTTTACCACATGCTACCCAACCCCACTGTTTACACATGACTATCATGTGGTTACTGATGTTATGGAGTGTCCTAATTTAATCTTGGTTTTATTTTGACTAGATTTGTGTCTGGTTCTTATTCCGTAGGTGACCGACTTGGGACGGATTGCCAGTCACTTCTACATTACTCATGAGTCCATTATGACCTACAACCAGCTACTGAAACCTACACTTAGTGAAATCGAGCTCTTCAGGGTGTTCTCCCTCTCCTCTGAGTTCAGGAACATCACAGTCAGAGAGGTAGTGTAAGAATATTTTAATACCATTTCACAGCAAAGCATCCATTGATGTGCTATAAACAAGCGTCCCTCAACGAGCTACTGTTTGCTTGGCTTTAGCGCTGTGGAACGAGCCGATCTCCGTGGCTGTTTGCCCAGCGTCAGTTTACAGATACATTTGTATCATAAAACTTATTTTGCTTTAAACACAATTCTGGTTCTGTTTACATAAACATACCATCTCTTGCAGTGTGACAAAAAGCAAATCAATGATTTTGAGTGTATGTATGTATAAATGCTCTCAACTCATCCCCAAATTTGACATATTACAGTAAATGCTCAATCAAATAAATAGGGTAAACATGCATTGATGATCGCTGAATTGCAGTTTTGAGATATTACCATGATCATTAATTTAGCATAGCTGTAAGGTGCTGAATTTTTTTTTTAAATGGGCCTTGAAGGTGCTTTTAAAGGGCTTGAATTTTACCTTGCAAGATGTGTATGAACCCTGTAGTTGACTTTTTGCAGTCAGAGGGTGCTTCAAGTAAGTAGGCACACAGTAACTTTGTCTGAATTTCTTATATTAGTCTAGGGGTGAAACGATTACTTGAGTAATTCGAGTAACTCGACTAAAAAAAATTATTGAGTAATTTCTTGTGCCTCGAGTAATAGTTTATTTAATTAAAAAACTCCGCGCAGGAAGGAGGAGCAGGCAGCGGAGGTTTTAGTTTAGAAGAGGGTATTTTGAAGTGCCGAGGGAAAAGAGCGACAACTTAGGAGGAAAAAGAGCAATAATAATGGAGCTTTTTAGGCTGGACAGCGTGTATTCACCGTCTCAGCCGAGGACACGTTAGCGGTGGAGCCGAGAGAAGGTTAATGTAACTTATAGAAAATCAGTGAGATTAACATTAATATAGCTTAATAACACAACGACAGCACTGTGGAGCGCTGATTATTAGGAATACTGTCTAATGTGCGGTTGGTTAGTTTATAAAAACAGACAATTCAGGACTTAATACAGGCTTTATGTAATTGAACACAGCGCTGAGGAGTTTATAAACAAATACATGTCACCGGCTCGGTGAGACGAACTGGCAACATCTCTGCTGTTCAGAAGCTTAGATGCACAACATAATGCAAATGTTTATGACTTTTTTTATTGATTAATTCCCTATAGTTTTAATACTTACAAGAAATCATTTTTGAAAATAATTTAAATGAATTTATTAGTAATAATTAATAAGCGATTATTATTCCTTTATTTATTGTGTTTGCAGTTTGGAAATGTATGTTGTGAATTTCAAAATGTAACTTATCTAAAAAAGGAAATCAGTTGGTCATTCATTAGTAAGTGAAATGCCTTGTTTTTTCTTGTGTATTTTTAATTACTCTTTAATCAAACAAATGTTTTATCCGATTACTCGATTAATCGAATCAATTTTTCAGTAGAGTACTCGACTACTAAAATAATCGATAGCTGCAGCCCTATATTAGTCCACCTTTTTAGGTTCTGTCAAAAATCACTGATCATATGTGGTGTGTACTTCATAGTCTGGTTATAATCTGATTGTTGTAAATTTGTCTACTAATCCTAGCAGCCTGATTTGAAAAAGTGTGTTTGTTGTGTCCATTGTTGTGATGCCAGTATAATGAATGCTATGCAGCAGAGTTAGGCTTCACCTCTCTTGATTCTCTTAGATCCTTTCCAGATCTTTCACTTGCTTAGTTCACAAAGTCTGTTCAGAGGTCAAATTCTTATTTTTAATGATTTATTTTTATACAGGAGGAAAAACTGGAGCTACAGAAGCTACTGGAGAGGGTGCCCATTCCCGTGAAGGAAAGTATAGAGGAGCCCAGTGCTAAGGTAGGTGTTTGTGCATGTGTGCATTGTGGGAATGCATTTTATAAGCTGACATCTGTAGAGTGAGCTGACTACAATGTTCCAATCTTCTGTCCCATAGATAAATGTTCTGCTGCAGGCCTACATCTCCCAACTAAAACTAGAGGGCTTTGCTCTAATGGCTGACATGGTTTATGTCACACAGGCAAGTATTGCACATGTGCACTGAACATGATGTTCAGACCTTACCTCCCTATTCTGTTTTCATACATATTCACTTAACAGGATAAGAGGAGCTTGTCTGGTTCATGTGAAAGTTAATAGATTTTATTTTATTTTTTTGTCTGTGTCTAGAGTGCTGGTCGATTGATGAGGGCCATTTTTGAGATTGTTCTTGGTCGAGGCTGGGCTCAGCTCACAGACAAAACAATGAACCTCTGCAAAATGATCGACAAAAGAATGTAAGTTTTACAGATCAACTGACAAAACCAATAACTAACACCCAGCAGGTGTTTTTTTATTTATTTATTTTTATTTTATTACATAGGCATTCTCATTATTGACCGGAGGGATTCATTGCATACATGTCTGACACCACAGTTTGGAAATTTTGCTGTTAACTGCAATTTGCATATATTTAGGTCAAAAGCTGTTTGTCTCTAAAATTAGTATCTAATTTTTGTTCTTTATTCCATTATACTTAAATAGGTTTTGTAGCATTCTTGCATACTGTAATGATTTTAATTTTAACTTTTAAGTGAACTCTAACTGAAGCAAATTCTTGAAACCTTATTAGCAGTTAGCCATGTTTCATGTCAGGTTCAGCCAGACTGTATTACAATACCAACTGTATTACAATAAGGCTGAGCAGAAACTTTCTCATAATTATTATGAGGTGCTTTCTGGTCCAGTGTAGCAGGTCCACTCTGGTGTGGAACAGTACAGCTATAGGGGGAACCCAGATATGGCTCTGGAGTCCTCACCCATGATGTGTGTGAAACAAGCATGCAACTATACATGGAGAGCTTTGGTTACAGTGCATTACCAGCTGTTAACAGTACTCATAGAACGCCTCTCAGCCAATCAGATTGCAGGGTCAGAACCAACTGTGGTATAATAACAGTTATAGTAATTATGAGGGATTTTATTGTAGAATTGAGGCATCAGTTTTGTTTATTAACTATTTATTTATTATTTTTTGTATGTATTTGACAAAATTAATGAAACCCATCTTGTGACCATCAAATATTATGTGTAGATGTTAAGTATCAAAGTTTGGACTATTTTGCTGTTCAGCTGTGTTCCCCACGAGGACCACCACCTTAAATAACATTCAGCCTAGAATACATGCATGTATTCTGAGAAAATGCATTCTGCCCATGAAGACCTGACTTTTTCAAAGTCAATAGTTTTCAATAGTTTAAATTAGTTATCATAAAATTGATCAAATTCTTAGTTAATAACAATGATCTTGACCACTGATTTTAACTGTTAATTCTCTGTTTAAGGTGGCAGTCCATGTCTCCTCTGCGTCAGTTCCGCAAGCTTCCAGAAGAAGTCATCAAGAAGATTGAAAAGAAGAGCTTTCCCTTTGAGCGTCTTTATGATCTCAATCACAATGAAATTGGTTGGTGCTCTGAGCTTCAATTTTATTCATATTCATTATATTTCCGCCAATATATTTCCGTATAATTTTTCAGTGGATGATCTTGGGATTTTAATGTGTTACTGATTGTTTGCATTTAAAGTAAATTTTCTGTTTTCTCAGGTGAGCTGATCCGCATGCCAAAAATGGGGAAAACCATCCACAAGTATGTGCACCAGTTTCCAAAACTGGACCTTGCAGTTCACCTTCAGCCCATCACTCGCTCCACCCTGAAGGTGGAGCTCACCATCACTCCAGACTTTCAGTGGGATGATAAGGTCAGCCTTAGAGCCAGACTTGTGCTAAGTTTTGATATTTAGAACATTTTATTATATTCTATTTTCTTATTATCTTATATTATTAAAACAAAAAAATTGTGATTTACATGGCTGCTAGAAAAGGTTTTACAGTTTAAGAACATTTAAGAAAAAGGTGCTTGCGTATCTCATAGGTGCATGGATCCTCTGAGGCGTTTTGGATCTTGGTGGAGGATGTTGACAGTGAGGTGATTCTGCACCATGAATACTTCCTGCTTAAGGCCAAATATGCTCAGGATGAACACTTGATCACCTTTTTTGTGCCCGTGTTCGAGCCGCTGCCTCCACAGTACTTCATCAGAGTCGTCTCAGACCGCTGGCTTTGTGAGTAACTTTCGTTTTCTTAACATCTGTTGACTTCGTGTTATGTCCTGCTGTTATAAAATTGCTCTTTCTCTGCCTTCCTGTCTGCAGCTTGTGAAACTCAGCTGCCAGTGTCTTTCCGTCACCTCATCCTCCCAGAGAAATATCCTCCTCCCACTGAGCTGCTGGATCTGCAGCCTCTGCCAGTATCTGCCCTGAGAAATGCTGCGTTTGAGAGCCTCTATCAGAACAAGTTCCCCTTTTTCAACCCCATTCAGACACAAGGTGACTAGACTTACATAAAACCTATTTTGTTGAAGATATGTAGTAGAAGTTTCTTTGAATCATTATTTTTCTAGAGCAAAATGAGTGTACAACATAGATGGCAAAAAATGAGAATTTGGTGCAGTTTATGTAAAATGGTAATTGATTAAAAACAGACCTTAGGTGCATTACAGTGTAATTTTAAAAAATGTTACATAGTTAGTTGCACATTGACCAGGTACTTCAATTGCAGTGCAGTGTTTTTTGCTGATTGTTGCAGTGCCAATAACTCTTAACAAATTATATAAACTTTTGTGTGAAGCACAATATACTTCTCTGAACAGATTGTGCAAAATAGGCTTTGCTTAAAGAACCCTGTTTATTCCAAAAAGTGTAATCTCTCCTATTTAATTGAAAGTAGTGCTGGAAATTTGGAATAAAAAATCTTAGTTTACTGTGTTTATAGGATATTGGCTCAATAGCAATAGCAGATAGAGATTGTAATGCAGTGCACTAAACCTTTTTTTCTAAACTAAATTTCTAAAATCAACTGATATGTCTTTCAGTGTTCAATGCAGTTTACAACAGTGATGACAATGTGTTTGTGGGAGCCCCTACTGGCAGTGGAAAGACAATCTGTGCAGAGTTTGCCATTCTGAGGATGCTGCTACATAACACAGAAGGACGCTGTGTCTACATCACGCCCATGGAGGCTCTGGCTGAACAGGTATGCTTTTTGATGGCATCTTCCTATTCCTTTATGAACACTACATGACAAAAAGAAAATGCACCCTAGGTTGCTGCAAAACGTGCAGGTAGAGAAGGAGCGATTGATTAGACACGTATTATATCAGCTGATTTTCAGCCAAAATATGTGATCAACCCATATTTTTCTGATTTAGCTGATCTGATTTGGGAACTCTGGTTAGCACACCAGCGTGTGGGGATCAGTGTTTGGGACAGTTTGGTCACAGGAAGCTGCAGTGCCTTGCCAGCTGCCAGGTGGAACTCTAGAGCTGGACACGTGCCAATACTCGCTTGAGAAACGTCATTCACACACACTTTCTTTCTCACACTTACTCACACTCTCTCTCACACACACACACACACATGCACAACGTGACTGAGCGAGCTCAGAAGTGATTGCAAATTTGACTCTGAGCAAAGGTTTTTGTCAGCAAACGATGAAAAACTGTCGGCGACTGAAAAAAACAGGTTAAAATTGTGTAGTGTTTACTAGAAAAAAGTGAGTTAAAAGTGGCAAAAACAAACATCAGACTGGCTGAACGGAGCAGACCTGAGCCTAGTTTAGCCTCCACAGAAAGACATTTAATCTGTAGTTCCATCTAGAGATTGAATGAAAATGACCATGACCAAGGAGACCTTACAAGGAGTCTTGGACAGACACACAGTATAACTGTCCTGAACTTTAAACCCCACTTTAATTTCACTATGTCCTTAGCACAAATTTAAAAGATTTATTGATTAGTGAAATGCACTTTTTTGATTTTTGAGGGTTTGGAGCATCAACATTGTCTAGCTTAACTACTTGTGTGTTTTATTTAAATTAGTATCATACTGTGGCAACCTAGTCCTACAGAGCTTGGGAGCAGAAGTTTACTGGTTCAATCCCCTGGACTGGCAGGAAGAGAGGACTAGCTCCTATATCATTCACATATAGAATTATAATGTAAATAACCAAAACAACATTCAGAGCATTAAACTACGTAATTATGGTCATGTCAACTTTGTCATTGTTAGTACATACACAATATTTTTTACTGTAAAACATGGTCGTGTGTCGTCACATGATCCCATTTGTGAAATGCAAGCAGTGTGGAGAGACAACGATGAAGAATTCAAAAACTAAGCCATCTGAGCAATTTGAGCAGTGGGGACTTAAGAAAAATCTTTATTCAGTTTTCCTCGAATATGATTTAATAAAATTGATTTTTGACCGTCCCAGCACTATTTACATGCTCTTAAGCAAGGCGTGTAAACCCTAATTGAAATCGAACAGTAAGAGGACACTGCTGACTGTTCTCATATAATTCATTCTAGTGATTTGGACATTAAGGTTTTTATCTTATAGAACGGGTTTAAAGTCCAATTCTGTTAAAATGCTATGTCTATTTTCTGCATTACTTTTTGGGCAGAAGCTAAATCCCAGTGTGACCATAATCTTAATTGATTAAATGTAAAGTCAAAAATTTGAAATGATCATATCTGTGTTAGAAAACTGACTGCATATTTTCTGCTGGCGAGTAGGTGTTTGTGGATTGGCACCAGAAGTTCCAAGAAGCACTGAACAAAAAAGTGGTCATACTGACTGGAGAAACCAGCACTGACCTAAAGCTGCTGGGAAAAGGAGACATCATCATCAGCACCCCGGACAAGTGGGACATCCTGTCCCGTCGATGGAAGCAGAGGAAGAATGTGCAGAATGTCAGCCTCTTCATTGTGGATGAGACTCACCTCATTGGAGGAGAGAATGGGGTAAGGCTTGATTTAATGTATTGATCAATAGATGAGTCAATAGTTTGATCAATGGATTCCTCTCCCCCTCTTAAAATCCTGACACTTCTCTTCTGCTTTTCGTGTCCTAGCCTGTGCTGGAGGTCATCTGCTCCAGAATGAGGTACATCTCCTCTCAGATTGAGAGGCCCATCCGCATCGTGGCTCTCAGTTCCTCTCTGTCCAATGCTAAAGACGTAGCCCACTGGCTGGGCTGCAGTACCACGGCAACCTTCAATTTCCACCCTAATGTTCGGCCTGTGCCACTGGAACTCCACATCCAGGTAAAATCGGTTTCCAAAATGGGGTATAAGATGCTTGATAGCATAGTCTTAAAAAGGCCAGTGATCATTTGCTTTGTTTATTTTTTGCGTTTTTATATTATATTTTTAAATAAATAAATAGCTTTTGTAGCACTGTTTACCAATAGATTACAACATACTTGTCATACTTACGTTATTTTGTGGGACTCCTGGATTTAATAAAGTGTCTTTGTGTGACAAGACTCTTAAATTAGTGTCCAAAAATACAGTGGGGGTTTGTTTCTCTTCACAAGCTACACTTACTAAAAATGACAGGTCTGAGACGCACCCCAGTTACTGGCCGAAACACTAAAAATGCCCATTGAGCTTATAGATGTGCATGTGAGCCGAAACAAAGTGAAGAGAGAGAACCTTGTTACTGACAAAGTACAGTGACAATTTCTATTTGCTTTAGTTTCTGTCTGCTCTTTTCCCAGGGTTTCAATGTGAGTCACACACAGACCCGTCTGCTGTCTATGGCTAAACCTGTCTATCATAGCATCATGAAGCACTCACCATCCAAACCAACCTTGGTGTTTGTGCCATCTCGTCGTCAAACCCGCCTCACTGCCATTGACATCCTCACGTTCTGTGCTGCAGACGTCGTTCCTCAGAGGTACAGTGCACTGGCTAAACTCTACATAATCTTTCCTCTTACCAAAACCACAAATTAAGTATAGCTGTATTGAAAAGCTATTTTTTGCAAGGAGGAACAACACTGTATTTATTAGTCATAGTGTAATAGTTGTTCCAATATTTTGCTTGTATTGCATATGTTGTGGGATAAATTTGTTATAGCACCTCTGTCAGGCCAACATGAATCTGACAAGTTTTCATGTTTAATTAACATTTTTATTCCAGTCAGAGTGCTACTGAATTATAATTGCACTTAATATGTTTTAATACATTAAAAACTAAGTTGTATGTTGATTGAATTGGTTGCCGAGAAACGTGTAAAAGTTTGAAAAAGTGCATCCATCGAATTTATGTTGAAAAATGACTGGCAGCGATTTTGTCTATTAAAGCTGATTTAAAACAGCCTGAAAAATGTTTCAAACAACTGATGTAACCACTATCAAATATGTTTAAATAGGCTATTCTGATATTACAAACTAAAATCTTTGTACTGGACATTTAGCACAGTTTTGTTTAGTCGCTTCTTTTGTATGTTGTAGATTCCTGCATTGCACTGAGAAGGACCTGGCCCCGTTCCTGGAGAAGCTGTCTGATGCAACATTAAGGGAAACCCTTTCTAATGGTGTGGGCTATCTGCATGAGGGACTCTCCTCCACAGAATGCAAGATTGTTGAGCAACTCTTCAACTCTGGTAAGAATTTAAAGTTTCACATAAAACCATGAAGTCAAAGGTTTCAAAATGTAACTCTAGTTAATACAGTTTAATGGAACGTACCATTATCTTTCTTTTTTGTTTTCAAGGTGCCATTCAGGTCGTGGTGGCATCCCGTTCTCTTTGCTGGGGAACTAACATCTCTGCCCACTTGGTGATTGTCATGGACACGCAGTACTACAATGGCAAAATTCATGCGTACGTATTTTTTTCATGACCCCTCCTTGAAGGAAGATATTCAGTTACTTGATTGTTCAGTCAGCATGTATGCTTTTTTTTTTATATTGAGAACTTTTTTTAAATTCTGCTAGAACAATACCAGAGTTCATTTAGTTTATGAGCACTCTGTGTAAGTGCTGTCATGTCTGCTGTAATGTCTGTCATTTCTTTCTTAATGTGTTAAAGTAAATTTTAATATATTGCCTTTTCTTCAGTTATGTGGACTATCCAATCTACGACGTGCTCCAGATGGTGGGGAAAGCTAATCGCCCCCTACAGGATGATGAGGGCCGCTGTGTCATCATGTGCCAAGGATCTAAAAAGGTAAAGTCAGTATTAAATATTTAGAGTGGTATAAAAATGTTTGGGCACTCCTGATATTTTTCAGAATTTTCCTTTATAAATCATTGGTTGTTTGAATCAGCAGCTTCAATTTAATATATCATAAAGCAGATGAACACAATAATATATGAGCAGTGAAATTAAGTTTATAGGATTTACAGAGGGTGTGCTATAATTATTTAAACAAAATTAGGCAGGTGCGTAAATTTGGGCACCCTTGTTTTGTGGATTTGAATAAATTTAGCACTAATTATTGGAACACAAAATTTATTTGTTAAGCTCGTTGACCCTCGACCTACATAGACAGGTGAATTCAGTTATGAGTAAGGGTTAATGTGGCCAATTGCAAATTCAGCACACTTTGCACAAGGAGAATCTGTATAGGAAAATAATGCAGAAAAAGCCTTTTCTGAGCACACGCCACAAACAGAGTCGCTTGAGGTATGCTAAAGCTCAAGCACATTTGGATAAGCCAGATTCATTTTGGTATAAGGTGCTGTGTGTGGACTACTGAAACTGAAATTTAGTTATTTGGAGGACGGTATGCATGGAGGAAAAAGAACACAGCATTTCAAGACAAACACTTTACTGCTCCCCACAGTAAAATCTGGTGGTGGTTCATCATGCTGTGGGGATGTGTGATCAGTGCAGGTACTGTGAATCCTGTTAAAGTTGAGGGTTGCATTCATTTCAGTCAATATCAGCAGATTCTTGAGAACAACGTTCAAGAATCAGTGAGAAAGTTGAAGTTAAAGCGCCCGGGCTGGATACTTCAACAAGACAACGACCCTAAACACTAAACACTGCTCAAAATCTACTAAAGCATTCATGCAGAGGAACAATAACAGCGGCTGTTCATGCTTAAAAACCATCAAACCTGACTGAACTGGAGATGATTTATAAAGAAGAATGATCCAAAATACCTTCAACCAGAAGCCAGACTCTCATTGGAAGCTATAGGAAGCATTAAAATCTGTTATTTCTGTAAAAGGAGAATCTACTCAAAATTTCTGTAATTGTTCTGTTGAGGTTCTGTTCTGTTGCACACTTTCTGTAAATCCTATAAACTTTATTACACTTCTCAAATATCACGGTGTTCATCTGCTATATGATATTTAACTGAAATTGCTGATCCCAACAACCAATTATTTATAAAGGATAATTATCAAGAATGCCCAAACTTTTTCATATCACTGTAAAGCTGTTTTCAGTTTCTTCAGAATACTTACCATTCTGTTCCGCTGTATTAGGACTTCTTCAAGAAATTCCTCTACGAGCCTCTGCCTGTTGAATCCCACCTGGACCACTGTCTCCATGATCACTTTAATGCTGAGATTGTCACGAAGACTGTGGAGAACAAGCAGGATGCTGTGGACTATCTGACGTGGACCTTCCTTTACCGCCGCATGACCCAGAATCCCAACTACTACAACCTGCAGGGTGAGAGCATTGTTCAGTCCAAGGAGTTTAGTACTGAAAAAGGATTTCTTGTTTTTGGTTTCTACAAACTTTCTAATCTGTTTAAATTCTACAATCAGTGTGACAAAGACTGAATGTAAAGGAGTTTAACAAATATTACATTAATCGTTTAGGAAATTCAAGCCATTTTAACAGCCATTCTCTCCAGGTTTTAAAGTTTAAATGTGACTGGGTAAAAAATACTATTTATACATGGTACCTTTAGCCACCTTCTCTTCAGAGAGGTCACAAAAACCTATTTTTTAGTGCAAAATGTGACCGTACCTTTTATTTTTGGTAACAAAAAGAAACAAAAATGACTGGAGTAATCATAGGGCATTTTACAAACGGCTGTGTGATATGACCAAAAAAAAACATATCCTGATATAGGCCACATTATATCCCGATAACAATATACATCACATTGTAGCACATTTTCTATAAATTCATTTTCTTAAAACATGTTAGCTAACCACACAAAATACCTATTTCTTATTATATATTGAATTACACTCGACAAGTAAAAAATATTTCTTTTTTTTTTTTTTTTTGAGGAACTCTGGCCAATTGTTAAACAGAGGAAAATTAAGTAGTAGCAGTTTTTGCTTTTACTTTTTACTGAATTGAGTTTGTGCACCTAAAGTAGAGTCAACAGCATGAGTTAACTTTTATATCAGTGTTTCTCAATCCTGGTCCTCTTCTCCTCCTGCCCTTCATATTTTTCAGACTTTAACTTTAACTCACTCCTGTTGCTCTGACAGGACTATTAATGAGCTGATTGGTTGATGTGTGCAGAACAGGTGATGCAGGATCAAGGCTGAGAAACTGCGTTTTATAGTTCAGAGGTTAATGTAGGGACTCTTAAATTGAAATATGTGCCGGTTAAAAGCACGTCATTCAGGTTTGGGCAGGGCTCTGTTGTGGCTGGAGTTTAGTTAGGAAAATACTGCAAATACCACTTGAACACATGGTTCACTGCAGTAAATGCTACATGGCTCAGTGATTCCAGATAGTCATATCCACATGACAAGGAGCTGTAAGGGAAAAAAAAAGCCACAGACCAGCATGGAGCTGATGCTTCTGTTCAGTGTTGCCCTGTTCGGTGCGCTCACTCTGTTGAAAGGACTACAATCACTGTTATTACAGTGATTTGCCATATTCTCCCCTAATTTAAAGCAGTTGGGCACTGCAGTAATAAAATAAATTAAAAATAATGCAAAGCCACCATTAAAAAAAAAATACATTTTGTGAATGTAGTAAAAAATTTTATTACTTAAGGAGAATTTTACTAACCATAGGATCCATTTCATCATCTTTTTTCCCTAAAAATATATTAAAATATTAATAACTGGTTCCTTTTGTCATGGTATTGAAAATGGTTGAGAATCATTCATTTTCAGTGGTATCAGTACCAGTTATCAAATTTCTTGTATTGTGGCATCCCTAGTCTTGTCAGTTTTGCAGAAGTTAACTTAATTTTCTGTGGCAGGTATGTCTCACCGGCACCTGTCGGACCACTTGTCGGAGCTGGTGGAGAACACGCTGCAGGATCTGGAGCAGTCCAAGTGCATCAGTGTGGAGGATGAGATGGATGTAGCTCCCCTCAACCTGGGCATGATCGCCGCTTACTACTACATTAACTATACCACCATCGGTAAGAAAGATCTGTCAGTGTTCTGAATAAGCTATTGCGAACCATCTACATCATTCTATCAAACAGCTTTGCTTTGTGGTGATTTAAACTGGGGAAACTTAAGCTTCAGTGTAACCCTACACAAGACCTGCCTGGCCAATATGGAAGTGCGTTTTGTAAAACAAAGTTTTAAAGCTAATTGGTAGTTGCCTATTACATACCTAAAAATAGAGCCAAGTACCAAAGAAAAAGAAATTGATGAATTACCCATCTTGCTCAACAGAGATATTTATGGTTGTTGCAGTTTTATCTGGCAAACCAGAATGTGCTGTGCATTACGTTTAAAATAGTCCTTTCAGATCTGACAGTAAATGTCAAGCTTTTCATTAATAATTCTTCAATAATACTAATGTCCTCTGGCCACATTTCTGTTATTTGCTGTATAGTGGGAATTTTAGCCAATAAAAAAATAGGGTAATTGTTTAATTTAAAGCTTGTAAAAGATTTTATTCTCATTTTATTTGAGCTTAAAGCTGTATATACAGTATCTCACAAGTAGGTACGCCTTTTACAATTTTTAATGGGTCGACACTGAAGATATGACACTTTGATGCAATGTAAAGTAGTCAGTGTACAGCTTGAATATCAGTGTGTATTTGCTGTTCCCTCAAAATAACTCAACACACAGCCGTTAATGTGTAAACTGCTGGAAACTAAACAAAAAATGTCCAAATTGTGCCCAAAGTGTCTATTTTTGTGGCCACCATTTTTTTCCTGCACTTGTTTAACTCTATCTTTGGCCATAGAGTGCACAGGATGTCACTAGAATCCTCTTACACTACCCACCCGTGTGAGGATGCCCCAGAGGTACTCAGTTGGGTTTTGGTCTTATCCTCAGTGTTCTCCCATGAAAACATATAATAAAATATTTACAAAAATGTGGGTGGTGGACTCACTTTTGTGAGATACATTGTTGGGTTTAGGGTTTAAACACTAGCTTTAGAGTTGAGGCAAAACCCCTTTAGCATTAATTATCTGTCGAAGTTTATTTTTGTGTATTTTGTTTGAATTGCATTGAATTATTTTCTCCAGAGTTGTTCAGCATGTCGCTGAATGCAAAGACAAAGATCCGTGGCCTGATCGAGATCATTTCCAATGCAGCAGAGTATAAGAACATTCCCATCAGACATCATGAAGATACGCTGCTCCGCCAGGTCAGTTATATGCCTTAAACTAATAAAGTTAAAATGCTGAAGCCTAGTTTATGATATTGATGAAGTTGTTTGTTTTGTAGCTGGCTCAAAAAGTTCCCCACAAGCTGAACAGCCCCAAGTTTAATGACCCACACGTGAAGACCAACCTGCTGCTGCAAGCCCATCTCTCCCGTATGCAACTGAGTGCAGAGCTTCAATCTGACACGGAAGATATCCTCAGCAAGGTGAGAAAATAAGAGCCTAATTTAGGAGCACTAACAAAAAATTTTAGATGTTTAAGGAATTGGTTTGGCCTGATTTACCAGTCCTTTGTGATTATTTTATCAAAGTAATTTTTAATTTTACACGCTTCCTCTTTTTATATGATTTCAGGCTGTGCGTCTCATTCAAGCATGTGTGGATGTGCTCTCCAGTAACGGCTGGCTGAGTCCTGCTCTGGCTGCTATGGAGCTGGCACAGATGGTGACTCAGGCCATGTGGTCTAAAGACTCGTATCTCAGACAGCTACCACACTTTACCACGGAGCACATCAAGCGCTGCACTGATAAGGTGAGAAGAAGCCGTGTGCTTTAGGGTTTAAATGCTTGTGGGGTTACAAATGAGTAAAAAAAGTGTATATATTATATATAATGTTTTGTTTCAATTTTTTTTATAGGGAGTGGAGAGTATTTTTGACATTATGGAAATGGAGGATGAGGAGCGCACTGCTCTCTTACAGCTGTCTGATGTTCAGATGGCTGATGTGGCACGGTTTTGTAACCGCTACCCTAATATTGAGCTATCCTACGAAGTTGCCGACAAAGACTACATCAAGAGGTATGGAGTAGTGTTTTTAATTTTACAACTGTCACCACAATGCCGCCTTACATGAATCCAGTAATAGTAAAAAAAAAAAAAAAAAAGGCAACAATAAAACAAACAACAACAAAAAAAAAACCCACTGGATAATTTATTGTTTATTATTCACCACACGTGATGTGGGCAGTGAGGATTAAGGGCCTTGCTTAGGAACCCAACAATAATAGCTTGTTAAACACATGCATCAACACACAACCCCGTCATCTGTAACCTGGTGCTTTGACCACTGAGCACCACTGTTGCTCTTGAGTTTATTATTGTAAATTTAAGCAATAATAAAAAAAGGTTTATTATTGCGTTTATACCACACTTTCGTTATCACTGTTTACTTAAAGAAGAACTTTCTGTGAGGTAAAGTTCAATTCTATCAGATGGCTAACAGCTGAAAACATCACACTATAACAGTCGAGGAACATTATTTACCCAATAATAACCACAGATAATGAACGCAAAATGCCAAATTTATATATTGATAACATTAGATTTATTAAAAATAGTCAAATAAAATAAAGGATCTTGTTGGATTTATTACAGCTAAAGTAAAAATAAAGTTATCAGCAAAAGTAAAACTCTACGTTAATTACAGTTTAATAACTAGTATAAAAAAGTATAATAAAACACCATTTTAAAGATTTATTCCAACAAATATAGTGTGTCCAAGTTTTATGGCAGTTTATGAAGACACACTATTCTACCAACAGAAGTGAAATTGATCGATTCTGGTGTTCTTGAAAATAGCATCTCAATATAGTACACTCCCCATTGTGCAGTTCTTTAAATATGCATGGTCAGTACTAACTGTTATAAAAAATATATACATTTATTATACACCAGTGTTTATATGCCAGTTCAGAGGAAATATGTAAATAATAAATATTACCGTATTTTTGCACTATAAAGGTGCACTTAAAATCGTTTTAATTTTCCCAAAAATTGTCAGTGCACCTTATGTAAGAATTTTACCTGTCGGGGTATAAGCAGCAGTAAAGCCACTCCACTGAGGTGCAGCGTTATGCAGGAGTTTCAGTGTAGTAGTCTGCATGTTTACCGTATTAAAATAGGCTATTTGGGACGAACTGCTAGTTGATATCTCCCTGTCTTACCAGAACACTCAGGGTCCCTCAGTGTAGCACTGTCGACGGCATAAAAACTCAATATAAACTGTTTTTGTGCGTTTAAGTAGACTTGTTTGTAAGATGAAAATCTGCCTTTTTTTATCCTTTTTTTGTTTTCCTGTTATTAACCAAAGATGTTTTTTCATTAAGCATGGTTTTCTGTGACTTTTGTAAAGGGTTAACTCACGTAAGTTCATGGTTATTGCTGTCTTGAATTTTCAGTGGCAGTCCAGTTCTGGTTCAGGTGCAGTTAGAGAGAGAGGAAGAGGTGACTGGACCAGTCATTGCTCCACTCTTTCCCCAGGTAAGTAAATACAGTCCAGAACAGTCAGTATTGTCATGTCTTGGCTTCCTAATCTAATCTATTTCTTATTGTTTTTTTTGAAAATAATGTAATGCATCATTTTTTTTGTGTGCAGAAACGTGAAGAGGGCTGGTGGGTTGTAATTGGAGACCCGAAGTCTAACAGTCTCATCTCCATTAAGAGGTTGACTCTGCAGCAGAAGGCCAAGGTTAGTTCATTCTTTCTTCTCCTCAGTTCAGCAAATCTAGAGCATTCTTAATCATGTTTTTGAAGTCGACAGTAGTTAAGTTTACAGTTAAATAATTTATTACTTTTAGTCCACTGTTGCAGCAATGTTAAAATTTATTCTGTCTTGTTTAGGTGAAACTGGACTTCGTGGCCCCTGTTGTTGGAGTGCATAACTACACGCTGTATTTTATGAGTGATGCTTACATGGGCTGTGACCAAGAGTACAAGTTTAGCGTGGATGTGAAGGAGGCGGACAGTGATGGGGACAGCGACTCTGACTAATCTTGTGTTTTGTGTGTATTCTTATGTTTTTTTTTTTTGTAAAATTCTTGATTTTGTGAAAACTATGGTGAAACCTGCTTTTGCATATGAAATATTCATAAAATTGTTCTAAATTCATTTAAAAGAAACGCTGTACTTCTAATCTCGCAAATTGTGTTGCTTGGAAGTTGAGAAATTGTGTGTAAATTTACACATTTTGATGTTTTGCTGGGTCAGGAATACATATTCTGAAATGTTGTTAGTATATGTCTGTTCCTGTTTTCACATTTGCTGTAGGTTAAAATGCGAACAAACAGGCCAAGCAAGATGGTAATCAAGCAGATATTTCAGTACAGCTCTGCTGTTCTGTTGCTACACTGCTGATAGTATGTGGATGTGAAGAGAATTTAAATACACAGATCCCAAGGATGGGTATTGTAAAGTTCTCTTACTTTGATCTTTTTTTACTGAGTTGAATTGTGTATGGGAATAAAGAGGTTGGTTGTCGAGAGTTTGTCTAGAATCTGTGCATTGCGTTTCGATCATATGATTATAGTTTTTAATGAATAAAGCTAGTCATTCAACCTGCTTTTAGATGTTTTTCTTAAACAATATTGATGGTGTATGAGTTGGTTTCCATTGTTAAACAAGCAGCAGGGATACTAATTATAGGAATTGTCTGCTGAACAGGCCACAAAGGCACCAATTACCCTGTCTGGAATTGCAAACTTGCAGACCAAGGACTGTAATGCTCCCTATATATATTTTTTTAAGAAGTTTTGACCAGCAGATCTTCCCAGTTCCAAAGGAAACCACCATCTTTTGCCTGAATGTGTAAGGGTGGTGCTACGGTGGTGATGGATGTATAATAGAAAACCCTTACAAAGAATTAAGTTAATTTAAAAAAATTAACCATTACCCTTATCGTTTTTTTGGAGGGAAACAGGCTTGGCTGAGCAAATAAAGGAGGCAGTTTTAAAGAACATTTGCAAAAAATGTTTCCAAAATACACAGCACTGTGGAGAAATTTTGGCCACTTAATCTTTGCAGAATTGTTGTAATTCCGTCACATTGAAGGGTTTTCCAGCATGAACTGCCTTTTTAAGGTCATGCCACTGCATCTCAATCGGATTCAGGTCAGAATTTTGATAAGGCCACGCCAAAGCCTGCATTTTGTATTCTTGAGCCAGTCAGAGGTGGACTTGCTGGTGTATTTTGGATCATTGTCCTGCTGCAGAACCCAAGTTCACTTCAGCTTGAGGTCACAGATGGCCTCACATACTACTTCAGGATTTGTTGGTAAACAGCGGAATATATGGTTCCATGTATTACAGAAAGTCTTTCAGGTCCTGAAACAGCAAAACAGCCCCAGACCATCACGTTTTACTGCATGTTCGTTTTCTGAAATGTGGTTTTACATTTACGCCAGATGTAATGGGACAAACACCTTCCAAAGCATTTTTGGAAACTTTTGTCTCATAGGTCCAGAGTTTTTCCCAAAAAAATCATCAAGATGTCCTGGTCGCCACCTGGATTTAAGTAAATTATGTGGGGTTGATGCTGCAGTTGGTCTGCAGGTCTAGGTTCAGCAACAGTATGTGCTGAAAGAATGAGGTCAGCTGACTACCTGAATATACTGAATATAGATCAGGTTATTCCAAATTATCAATGGATTTTTTCTTCCCTGATGACACGGACATATGCCAAGATGAAAATGTCAGGATTCATGTGGCTGGAAATGTGAAAGAGGGATTCAGGGAGCATGAGATCATCATTTTCACACATGGATTGTTCACCACAGAGTCCAGATCTTAATCTCACTGAGAATCTTTGGGATGTGCTGGATGGAGAAGACTTTGTGCAGTGGTCAGACTCTACCAACATCAATGCTGCTGCAAGATCTTGGTGAAAAATTAATGGAACACTGGATTGAAATAAATCTTGTGACACTGCAGAAGCTTATCGAAACAATGCCACAGTGAATGTGTGCCACAATCAAAGCTAAAGGCGAACCAACAAAATATTAGAGTGTGACTTTTTTTTTTGGCCAGGCAGTGTTGCTTACAGTGCTTTGCAGGCATTAAGAAGAAAGAGCATGCATTTAAAATAAATTTATTTATACAGTTTTTAGTTGCAATTTTTATAATTTACAATTTGCAAAATATTTACTAAATAGTTTTCATGTCATACAAACACATTAACAAATGATAACATTTTAATGTCTTTGCTATGATTTAAAATGTTATTTATGCCCCGTTTTTCAGCTGTCCTCTATGGTTTATGGTTTCAAACATTCCATCCCCAAAACAAAACATGGTTATAATGAAGATTCATTGTTGTTATTATGAAGTTTTTAAAGGTGAGGTTATACAGAATGCCTAGCCTTTACATTTTTTTTCACCAACCGCACCAAAAACGTACCAAACAGTGGGGTTTATACCGTGGTATGAACTGAACTGTGAATTTTCTGTACCGTTACACCCTTTCTATTGAAAGTGCTAAAATTTTGCTTTTTTTTCTTCTAAACAAATCTGCAAAATAAACAAAAACATAGGTGGGTAGGTCTAGTTTTGGTGCATTTGGCAAACAAAACTTATCCTAACTGCCTAGTACAGGGTGGGTGTACCTTAGTAAAATGACATTTTTGAGTCCTACACATTTTTTTTTTTTTACATATTTTGGTGATTTCTTGACATAATGTTTGATTACTTAAGTTGATTTAAAAAAAATAATTACAGGCATATTCATCCACAAAGGTAATATGGCCTTTTAGTGGATATTTGTTGCTGCAAATATTGTGATAGTATTAAAAAAAAGTCACATAAATACCAGTTTCTCAATTTGTGCTATTAAACACAATGGACCCATTAAAAACAAGTAAAGAAAGATGGCTGTGACCCTGTATTGTCACTGGGTGAGGAACAAAACAGAGCTTTCTGGTTTAAATGAGAAGTGCTTTATTTGGAGAAAGGAAAACACTACACCTTAACTGTGAAACACAGTAGTGGTAATGTTTTTTTTTTTTTTGCTGCATCTGGGTCTAAGATGGCATTGATTATACAATACATTCTAAATTATACCAACAAATTCAGTAAATCTGTCTGTTAGCTCAACCTTAAGAAAAGGTGGGTCAAGCAACAACACAATGACCCTAATCACAGAAGTCGCTCTACCACAGAATGGTTTAAGACAATAAAGTTATTGTTTTAAAATGGCCAGGTCAAAGTCCTGACTTTAATCCAATAAACATGTTGTGGAAGTACCTGAAGCAAAAGACTGATGGGAGGGAACCTACCAACAAATAGGTTTATATTCCACATGTGCACGACTATTCAAGTTGCCCGAAATGCTTAGTTGCAGTTATTGCTGCATGAGATCACATTTTTTTTACACTGACGTACTATTGGATCACATTTTCCTCAATAAGCAAATCAAGACCAAGTGCAATATTGTGTCTATTTTGTTTGAGTTGGGCCAGTAACAATTTACAGGACTGGCATCTGCAACTTTTTACATTACAGACATGATAATGTTAAATAAACACAAGAGACAATAAGAGCCAAATGATTGTTGTTATGAAAATAATAACAAAAACAATTTAATCCAAGAGAAACCGTTCAATTTAAAGCAATGTACATTAAATTATAATGCAAATCAGACATCAGCAGTTTGCTAGCAGTTTAAATTTGCACTTCTTTGACAGAAACACCTGAAGTATTTTATTCTGCATGACTGGGATTATGATGTACACATTTCTCCATACGTCGGTACCAGTGCTTAATTTTGGTGTTCTCCATCATGTCGTTGAAAGCCTCAAGACCTTCCATAACCCTTAGAACACCAAACACGGCCTGTGCAAAACAAAATACATCACTGTTCAGATGACAATCTGTGAAACAGCAACATATTCATCACTGTGGAAATAAAAAAACTACGATTTCAGTGTATTATCTTATTACAGCAAACAATTCACATTTTCACTGTCAAGCAGATAATTCTAATTACTTTAAACAAGGATCTATGTACTGTTTTCAATGTGTAATATAAGCAATTTACACTCACTGACAAAAAAAAATCATTGGGGGAAAAATGGTATAACTGAGAAGTGGCTCTAGTCCCCTGTTGATTGAGATACTGCTGGACATGGGGGCATTTGCCTAGAGATGTTGTAGCTGAGCCTGTAGATCCTGCACACTTGTACGTTTTCAAAGTACCAAAGTCCTAAGTTCTGATTGGCAATAAATCTGGAGACCCAACAGTTTGAAATAAAAAAGAAAGTGAAATTGCAGCATATCAAATAGCATATCAGCTTTTTATATTACAATGGATTGTCGTATGGGTTTGTTGCTCTGCAATTAATCGCTCTTCAATCAGATCTGTGCAGACTCGGTAAGGAAAAAATAAATAAATAAACACAACGCTCCTCATGCAAAATCGAACCCATGTTGTCAGGGTCGCGGTCCCGCTGCTCCGGCTAGTGAATTGGGACGCGGCCGTGGAAAAAAAAAACGCCTGAATAAGGAGATAGGTAGCCCACGAATGAGCGGAAAAACGAGAACGGGCGGAAACTAAAGTCCTGCCGAGTGCGACAGGGAGACAAGTGAGAATGTAAACAAAAAAGCATTTATTATTATTATTATTATTATTAATATTATATATTTTTCAACATAGTTCAAACAACATTACAGGATATAGCACTGAATCGTAACACAAGTTAAAAATCAGTCCGGACCTTGGCCTGTCGAAATTTTCTCTACCTGGAATATACTGAATTCTAATTAGATACCCCTGCATAGTGCATCTAGAAAAAATACTAGAATATCATTGAAAAGTTACTTTATTTCAGTAATTCAGTTTGAAATATGAAACATATATTATATACATGTATTACACACAGTGATCTATTTCAAGCGTTTATTTCTTTTAGGGGTGAAACGATAACTCGAGTTATTCGAGTTACTCGATTTAAAAAATTGATCGAGTAATATTCTTTGCCTCGAGTAATCGTTTATTTAATAAAAAAACGCAGCGCGCAGTAATTCGCGCTTTTAATGTGACAACGCGCTCAGCGTTACGTCACCCGCGCGCAGGAAGAAGTAGCAGGCGGTGGAGGTTTTAGTTGAGAAGAGAGTATTTTGAAGCGGCGCGGGAAAAGAGTGACAACTTACGTGGAAAAAGGACAATAATAATGGAGTATTTTAGGCTGGACAGCGTGTATTCGCTCCTGCCTCCCACAACAGCACGTTTTAATGCTGCGTCTCAGCCGAGGACACATTAGTGGTGGAGCCGAGAGAAGGTTAATATAACTCATAACAAATCAATGATATTAACATTTATGTACCTTAATAACAGAATGACAGCGCTGTGAAGCGCTGACTATTATTAATACTGTCTAATGTGTGTGGTTAGTTTATAAAAACAGACAATTCTGGACTTAATACAGGCTTTATGTAATTGAACACAGCGCTGAGGAGTTTATAAACAAATACATGTCACCGGCTCGGTGAGACGAACTGGCAACATCTCTGCTGTTCAGAAACTGAGATGCAAAACATAATGCAAATGTTTATGCCTTTTTTATTGATTAATTCCCTTTAGTTTTTAAAATAATTTAACTTAATTTATTAAAGTAGTAACTATTAAATTATTATTATTCCTTTATTTCTATTTGTGTTTGCAGTTTGGAAATGTATGTTGTGAAATATAATGTCTTGTTGTTTTGTGTATTTTTAATTACTCTTTAAGCAGACATATGTTTTATCCGATTACTCGATTAATCGAATCGATTTTTCAGTAGAGTACTCAATTACTAAAATAATCGATAGCTGCAGCCCTAATTTCTTTATTATTAATGATTATGGCTTATAGCCAATAAAAACCTAAAAATCAGAGTCTCAGAAAATTAGAATATTATATAAGACCAACTGGTACTTTTGTCAGTGTACCAAGTCCTGCTGGAAAATGAAATCTGCACCTACATAAAAGTTGTCAGCAGAGGGAAGCATGAAGAGCTGTAAGATTTTGTGGGAAAACAAAACTGCACTGACTTTGGACTTGATACTAGAACACAGTGGATCAACACCAGCAGATGACATGTCTCTCTAAACCATCACTGATTGGTTGAAACTTCACACTAGACCTCAAGCAGTTTGGACTGTGTGTCTCTCCACTCCTCCTCCAGACTCTGATTCCTTGATTTACAAAATTTACTGATAATCAGTGATGGTTTGGAGAGACATGTCATCTGCTGGTGTTGATCCACTGTGTTTTATCAAGTCCAAAGTCAAAAAGAAAATGTTACAGCACTTCATGCTTCCCTCTGCTGACAACTTTATTGTAAATGAGTACTATTACTGTTTAAGTATGCTTTACCTGTAGTGTGTGATCATGTTACTACCTCTCTGCAAGTTTTTTTTTTGTTAACAATAAATAATATGACTGTCCTTTTGTTAAATTCAGTGTTAATTTCTTATTAAGCATGCATTCATACCAGATCTGCAAGGTTAGGACTCTCTCCTCCCATGAATTTGTTGTTCTTTCCAACAGCAGCAACCCAATCATTTACAGCCTTGTAGAGGTCCTGTCTCACATCATCCTGCAGATTGTGTCTGTATTATTGGGAAAGAAAAAAAATACAGAATGGAAAATAATGGATAAATAAAGACAGTTACAGTTTAACCATATTTTATGATTTTTAGGAATAATAATATTAAACATCAATCAGTATAAGGTATCAGATGCCAGAGCTGCCCTTACTTATTTTTTAGCCTTTTTGAGATGATCCACATGGCAGCTGCTCCAACATACTTTGCGAAGAAGCCCTCGAACGTGCCAAACTTCCCTTCCCGGACTATGTAGTCGAATGAAGCCAGAGCCTCCCCTGGCGTGCGGTAGACATTAGGAGAAATTAGGTGCACAAGCCAATCATCTGCCCATTTACGCCATTTGATTTCCTCTCTGAAAGAAAAAGAGGACAATATGAGTATGCAAGACATGCAGTCAAATTTAAATACATTTAAATACATACTATAAACTATAGACTAACTTTCTGGAGTCCTTTTTTGGATACAGCTGGTCACAATATGCATCATTCACCATCACCCAGTACTTGTTGCCAAACTCAATGACCTCTTTCCCACTGTCATTTTTTGCAATCATTTCTGGGTAACAGGAGAGAATCTGAGGAATTGTCTTCTCTCTAAAGAAGATGGGTTGAAAGGAATACATTCGTGTTACACCCTGTGTATCACAATTAATTCTGTTACATACAGATCAGGTAATTGTCAATAATCTTAAACATACTTGCTGGTTAGGTAGGTCATCAAAGCACTAATGATGACAGATGAGTCATTAAGTTGCTGTGAAAGAGAACAAAACACAGATGAAGACTGATTTTGGAGTTTTTGTGAGTATAATGCATGAAAAGCATAATTAGTGAATACTTACTGTAGTTCCGTTCACCATCAGGATGGGAACTTTTCTGTAAGTAGACCACTTAATTTCTTGTCGCATAACTGGGTTAACTTCCACAATTTCATACGGGATGCGGTGGTAGTCTAAGAACGCTCTAACTTTGCTGCAGAATGGGCAGGTCTTGTACTGATAGAGTGTCAGCTTCAGATCTGCTCCGATATCCGGTGCCTGTAGAAAAGATTCATTAGTTAAGATTAGAGAGTGAAGCGCTGTATAAAAGTAAAAGTGTGACACAGTGAAGCGCTGTATAACAGTAACAGTGTAACACAGTGAAGCGCTGTATAACAGTAACAGTGTAACACAGTGAAGCGCTGTATAAAAGTAACAGTGTGACACAGTGAAGCGCTGTATAACAGTAACAGTGTAACACACTGAAGCGCTGTATAACAGTAACAGTGTGACACAGTGAAGCGCTGTATAACAGTAACAGTGTGACACAGTGAAGCACTGTATAACAGTAACAGTGTGACACAGTGAAGCGCTGTATAACAGTAACAGTGTGACACAGTGAATAGCTGTATAACAGTAACAGTGTGACACAGTGAAGCGCTGTATAACAGTAACAGTGTAACACAGTGAAGCGCTGTATAACAGTAACAGTGTAACACAGTGAAGCGCTGTATAACAGTAACAGTGTAACACAGTGAAGCGCTGTATAACAGTAACAGTGTAACACAGTGAAGCGCTGTATAACAGTAAGTGTAACACAGTGAAGCGCTGTATAACAGTAACAGTGTAACACAGTGAAGCGCTGTATAACAGTAACAGTGTGACACAGTGAAGCGCTGTATAACAGTAACAGTGTGACACAGTGAAGCGCTGTATAACAGTAACAGTGTGACACAGTGAAGCGCTGTATAACAGTAACAGTGTGACAGTGAAGCGCTGTATAACAGTAACAATGTAACAGTGAATAGCTGTATAACAGTAACAGCATTACACAGTGAAGCGCTGTATAACAGTAACAGTGTAACACAGTGAGGCGCTGTGAAACAGTAACAGTGTTACACAGTGAAGTGCTGTATAACAGTAACAGTGTGACACAGTGAGGCGCTGTGAAACAGTAACAGTGTTACACAGTGAAGTTCTGTATAACAGTAACAGTGTAACACAGTGAAGCACTGTTTAACAGTAACAGTGTGACACAGTGAAGCGCTGTTTAACAGTAACAGCGTTACACAGTGAAGCGCTTTATAACAGTAACAGTGTAACACAGTGAAGCACTTTATATAAGTGTTACACAGTGAACTGCTTTATAACAGTAACAGTGTGACAGTGAAGCGCTGTATAACAGTAACAGTGTTACACAGTGAAGCACTGTATAACAGTAACAGTGTTACACAGTGAAGCGCTTTATAACAGTAACAGTGTTACACAGTGAAGCGCTGTATAACAGTAACAGTGTAACACAGTGAAGAGCTTTATATAAGTGTAACACAGTGAAGTGCTGTATAACAGTAACAGTGTGACACAGTGAGGCGCTGTATAAAAGTAACAGTGTGACACAGTGAAGCGCTGTATAACAGTAACAGTGTAACACAGTGAAGAGCTTTATATAAGTGTAACACAGTGAAGTGCTGTATAACAGTAACAGTGTGACACAGTGAGGCGCTGTATAAAAGTAACAGTGTAACACAGTGAAGAGCTTTATATAAGTGTAACACAGTGAAGTGCTGTATAACAGTAACAGTGTGACACAGTGAGGCGCTGTATAAAAGTAACAGTGTGACACAGTGAAGCGCTGTATAACAGTAACAGTGTAATACAGTGAAGCGCTGTATAACAGTAACAGTGTGACACAGTGAAGCGCTGTATAACAGTAACAGTGTAACACAGTGAAGCGCTGTATAACAGTAACAGTGTAACACAGTGAAGCGCTGTATAACAGTAACAGTGTGACACAGTGAAGCGCTGTATAACAGTAACAGTGTGACACAGTGAAGCGCTGTATAACAGTAACAGTGTTACACAGTGAAGCGCTGTATAACAGTAACAGTGTTACACAGTGAAGCGCTGTATAACAGTAACAGTGTAACACAGTGAAGCGCTGTATAACAGTAACAGTGTTACACAGTGAAGTGCTGTATAACAGTAACAGTGTAACACAGTGAACCGCTGTTTAACAGTAACAGTGTAACACAGTGAAGTGCTTTATATAAGTGTAACACAGTGAAGTGCTGTATAACAGTAACAGTGTGACACAGTGAGGTGCTGTGTAACAGTAACAGTGTTACACAGTGAAGTGCTGTATAACAGTAACAGTGTAACACAGTGAACCGCTGTTTAACAGTAACAGTGTGACACAGTGAGGCGCTGTGTAACAGTAACAGTGTTACACAGTGAAGCGCTTTATAACAGTAACAGTGTAACACAGTAAAGCGCATTATATAAGTATAACACAGTGAAGCGCTATATAACAGTAACAGTGTTACACAGTGAAGCGCTGTTTAACAGTAACAGCGTTACACAGTGAAGCGCTTTATAACAGTAACAGTGTAACACAGTGAAGCACTTTATATAAGTGTTACACAGTGAACTGCTTTATAACAGTAACAGTGTGACAGTGAAGCACTGTATAACAGTAACAGTGTGACACAGTGAAGCGCTTTATAACAGTAACAGTGTAACACAGTGAAGCACTTTATATAAGTGTAACACAGTGAACTGCTTTATAACAGTAACAGTGTGACAGTGAAGCGCTGTATAACAGTAACAGTGTGACACAGTGAAGCGCTTTATAACAGTAACAGTGTAACACAGTGAAGCACTTTATATAAGTGTTACACAGTGAACTGCTTTATAACAGTAACAGTGTAACACAGTCAATCGCTGAATAACAGTAAGTGTTACCCAGTGAAGCGCTGTATAACAGTAACAGTGTTACACAGTGACGCGCTGTATAACAGTAACAGTGTAACACAGTGAAGCGCTGTATAACACTAACAGTGTGACACAGTGAAGCGCTGTATAACAGTAACAGTGTTACACAGTGAAGCGCTGTATAACAGTAACAGTAATACCCAGTGAAGGGCTGTATAACAGTAACAGTGTAACACAGTGAAGCGCTGTATAACAGTAACAGTGTGACACAGTGAAGAGCTGTATAACAGTAACAGTGTGACACAGTGAAGCGCTGTATAACAGTAACAGTGTGACACAGTGAAGCGCTGTATAACAGTAACAGTGTAACACAGTGAAGCGCATTTTAACAGTAACAGTAATACTCAGTGAAGCGCTGTATAACAGTAACAGTGTGACACAGTGAAGAGCTGTATAACAGTAACTGTGTTACACAGTGAAGCGCTGTATAACAGTAACAGTGTTACACAGTGAAGCTCATTTTAACAGTAACAGTAATACTCAGTGAAGCGCTGTATAACAGTAACAGTGTGACACAGTGAAGCGCTGTATAACAGTAACAGTGTGACACAGTGAAGCGCTGTATAACAGTAACAGTGTGACACAGTGAAGCGCTGTATAACAGTAACAGTGTGACACAGTGAAGCGCTGTATAACAGTAACAGTGTTACACAGTGAAGCGTTTTATAACAGTAACAGTGTGACACAGTGACGCGCTGTATAACAGTAACAGTGTGACACAGTGAAGCGCTGTATAACAGTAACAGTGTTACACAGTGAAGCGCATTTTAACAGTAACAGTAATACTCAGTGAAGCGCTGTATAACAGTAACAGTGTGACACAGTGAAGCGCTGTATAACAGTAACAGTGTGACACAGTGAAGCGCTGTATAACAGTAACAGTGTGACACAGTGAAGCGCTGTATAACAGTAACAGTGTGACACAGTGAAGCGCTGTATAACAGTAACAGTGTGACACAGTGAAGCGCTGTATAACAGTAACAGTGTAATACAGGGTTGTGCTTTATAGCAGCAAAGACAGACAGACAGTCAGGCATGTTACCCAACAGCATACTACACAGAAGTGTCCGGGTCAGAGAGAAATCAGAATAATTAAATGAAACAGAGGAGAATAAAGAAGAACTGAGGAGAATACAGTATAATAAAGGGTAATGAACTGGTAACAGGGTAAATAAGGGTAGTACTGGTACCGGCGGTTCGGCCCGGAGGCTCTGAAGTGCGGGGGGGGAGGAGGAGTTCAGCGCGCGGTACAGCCCGAGACCGCCGCCCAGCGCGAGCGCACAGCCCAGCGCCCCGCGCGGGAGTCTCGCCCGGAGCCCGGCCGGCCCGGTCCCGTAGGTCCTCCCCGCGCCGCTCCGGGGAGCGCAGAGCGGAGCCGCGGCTCGGAAAAGCCGCACGCTGACCTTCCCAACACAAACCGCCGCCATCTTCACTCACACTCCTACGGCAAGCGAGAGGGGTCTTCAGCGTCTCTCTCTCTCAGGACCACCAGAGGGCGCTGCTGACATAGCTCAACATCATCTCAGTCCATATTTACGTTTTAGGGCTCTATAACTGTCATCAGACGTCATGACCAACATTCAACCTGAAATTAACTTCTGCTGACGTTGGTGGCCAGCTGGGTGTGATGAACTGTGATAATCACCCGTATCAAACACACAATTCCCTATGCAGCTGTGATCAGCAACATTATCACCCATATAACTACAATCACCCACACAACTGTGACCACCCACACTATCACCTATGTAACTGTGATCATCCACACAATCACTCAAACAACTGTGATCATCCACACAATCACTCACACAACTGTGATCATCCACAAAATCATTCAAACAACTGTGATCATCCACACAATCACTCACACAACTGTGATCATCCACAAAATCATTCAAACAACTGTGATCATCCACACAATCACTCACACAAACTGTGATCATCCACACAATCAAACAACTGTGATCATCCACACAATCACTCACACAACTGTGATCATCCACAAAATCATTCAAACAACTGTGATCATCCACACAATCACTCACACAACTGTGATCATCCACAAAATCATTCAAACAACTGTGATCATCCACACAATCACTCACACAACTGTGATCATCCACACAATCACTCAAACAACTGTGATCATCCACACAATCACTCACACAACTGTGATCATCCACAAAATCATTCAAACAACTGTGATCATCCACACAATCACTCACACAACTGTGATCATCTACACAATCACTCACACAACTGTGATCATCCACAAAATCATTCAAACAACTGTGATCATCCACACAATCACTCACACAACTGTGATCATCCACACAATCACTCACACAAACTGTGATCATCCACAAAATCATTCAAACAACTGTGATCATCCACACAATCACTCACACAACTGTGATCATCCACAAAATCATTCAAACAACTGTGATCATCCACACAATCACTCACACAAACTGTGATCATCCACACAATCACTCAAACAACTGTGATCATCCACACAATCACTCACACAACTGTGATCATCCACAAAATCATTCAAACAACTGTGATCATCCACAAAATCATTCAAACAACTGTGATCATCCACACAATCACTCACACAACTGTGATCATCCACACACTCAAACAACTGTGATCATCCACACAATCACTCACACAAACTGTGATCATCCACACAATCACTCACACAAACTGTGATCATCCCCAAAATCATTCAAACAACTGTGATCATCCACACAATCACTCACACAACTGTGATCATCCACAAAATCATTCAAACAACTGTGATCATCCACACAATCACTCACACAAACTGTGATCATCCACACAATCACTCAAACAACTGTGATCATCCACACAATCACTCACACAACTGTGATCATCCACACAATCACTCACACAACTGTGATCATCCACAAAATCATTCAAACAACTCTGATCATCCACACAATCACTCACACAACTGTGATCATCCACACAATCACTCACACAAACTGTGATCATCCACAAAATCATTCAAACAACTGTGATCATCCACACAATCACTCACACAACTGTGATCATCCACAAAATCATTCAAACAACTGTGATCATCCACACAATCACTCACACAACTGTGATCATCCACAAAATCATTCAAACAACTGTGATCATCCACACAATCACTCACACAAACTGTGATCATCCACACAATCACTCAAACAACTGTGATCATCCACACAATCACTCACACAACTGTGATCATCCACAAAATCATTCAAACAACTGTGATCATCCACACACTCAAACAACTGTGATCATCCACACAATCACTCACACAAACTGTGATCATCCACACAATCACTCACACAACTGTGACCACCCACATAACTGATTACCCACACAACTGTGATCAGTCAATACGCCATTAATAGTTGCAATTTACTGAGAAGCGACAAATTTAGACTTTCTTAACAACTGAATTATGATGCAGTTATGTGATTTTAGTTTAATTGGTCCAACTCCAGCAGTGCCTGCTACTTCTGTGCCAGCCACTGCTCCTGCTCCAGTGCCAGCAGTGCCTGCCACTTCTGCTTCAGTGCCAGCAGTGTCTGCTGCTCCTGTGGTACCCACTGCTCCAATATTCTGATTATTATACAAACTTTAACATCAGATAAAGATAACCTAAGTACATTAAAAAGCACATTTAAATTATAATTTTATTTATTGAAAGAAAGATCCAGCATGAACAGCATTTTTAATGTCATGCCACAGAATTTCAAGCAGACTTTGACTAGGCCACTCCAAAACCTTTATTTTGTTTTTTTAAACCATTCAGAGAGGTGCTTTGGATCATTGTCCTGCTGCAGAACCCAAGTACACCTGAGCTTGAGGTCGAGAACAGATGGAAGGACATTTTCCTTCAGGCTTGTCTGGTAAACAGCAGAATTCCTGGTTCCATCTATTACAGCAAGTTGTCCAGGCCCTACATTCAGTATGATGTTCTTTTTCTTAACTAATGCGTTCATGTGTTTTAAAATGTCTTCAGATCACAAAATAACGTGTTGCTTTTTGAGATCTTTTATCTGCTTCATGTAGTCCGACAGGTTTTATCTAAGCGATTTCTTGATTCTACAGGTCTGGCAGTAATCAGGCCTGGTTGTGGTTAGTAGTGAAGTTTATCACAGTTAATAAATGAAATCATCATTTAAAAAGTGCTTTTTGTATTTATATATTTATTTTTTATTATTTGTCCTAAAGTTTGTTTGATCATCTGAAAGTATGGAAAAAATGTGAAAACAAAAGGGGCAAATACTTTTTCACTCAACTGTATATGATGATTTCAGCTGTTGTTTTTAGATATCTTTGCATGTGTTCCACAGGATTTACATTTTAAATCAAAGTATTTTTATTTTTATTTTTTCAATTTTTACAGTTTTAGAATGAAACATTTGTTCCTCTACGTTAATTGCTTGTTACTACACTGATTTTTAGGTATTCTCTTTTTTTAGGGTAGAGTGTGTTGAACCAAGAAAGGACACAAAAGAAAAGCACAGAAGTCAAAGGACAAGCATTGATTTAATTATACTTTGCACAGTAAAAATAACTTAAATACAACTGAAAATCATAACATTTGTTCATGTAAAAGACAGACAGAAACACTTGTTTAAAACATGAGAATAATTGTAGGTAGACTTTTAACTTACAGATAAAATAGCAAAATAGAATATTGCCATAACAGCAGCACTTATAAGACCAGATATAGGCACAGTCACAAACCAGGCAATAAAAATATTCCGAAAAAGAAGCCAGTCAACAGCTTTCCTGGAGCGAAGCCACCCCACAGCCACGACAGATCCAACCTGTTCATTCAAAAGCACACAAAATTAAAGGTAAGCACAAATGATGTATTATTTATAGGAAGAAATTATTAAACTTGCAGTCTTTCACTAAAACAAATAAATTGTATGAGGCACAGTCACCTTGCAATGAGTCGTACTGACAGGGAGTCCAATGTTTGAAGCAACAACTACAGTTACAGCAGAGGCCAGTTCAATGCTGAATCCACTATGAGGAAATAATTAATTTGTAGTGAGATTAAATACGAGGTGCACCAAATAAAAGTATCGTTACTTAGTTAAAACATATAGTTTAAATGATTAACAAAAAAAATAAGACACTTGCAATTTATCAGTAATATTTAAAAAATCGCTGTTCATTTAGGAATTTATACCAAAAGTTCACTTTAGTTCAAAAGCAACTATTTCTGCTGTTACAGTCATACTTTTTATGTAAACTGAAGCATTAAATAAGGCTGAAGTTTTACTTTGCGTTTGATTATGACAGAATAACAATAATAAGGTTCAATGTAGTAATGTTTTTTACCTGGACGGCGTGATGGGTGTCAGATCTTTGCCCATAGTTTGAATGACCCTTCTGCCCCAAACCCACAGCCCCATGCATATCCCCAGCCCCCCGTAGAGGAGGAGCCAGATGGGTGTTGGGGCATTTGATGTTACAGAGGCATTTTTATACACCACCCAGAGCGCTATCAAAGGACCAATTGCATTGCTGTAACAGGAAGTGGTAGACAAGAGAAGGTAATGATTAGGGCATTTGTAGGAGATTTAATGACAAGACAAGTTAGTTATTCATCATTATTTTAAATCTGGCAGATTTGTTGCTACAGTCGAAGATCACACTGTACCTCACATCATTCCCTCCATGTGCGAAAGACCCGAAGCAGGCAGTGAGAATCTGCAGGAACCTGAAAAGCATGGAAACCTCTGGCTTGTCGACCTCTAGTTCATCCACTTCCTCTTCCTGTAGAGGGTTCTCTCCATTTTCCTCATCTCCCAGATCTACAGGCATGTCACCAACACCACCAGCGTCTTCATCTGTGAGAGCTGTGTTGTAACTGGTGTAACTGGTGTAACTGTTGTAACTGTCCACTCGTGAGCGTCTTTTCTCACTACCCTCTCCAGACAAACTTCCATCACTGAAAGATCTGTGGATTCCATAGATGGCCAGAGTATAGGAAGTATAGCTGTTGTTTCGACGAATGGGCTTGTCACCAGTCTCACCTATGCATTCACCCACTTTAGCACGATGCAGCTTATGCAGCAAGTCCTTGTAGATGCCGGGGTCTTTGTGAGCTGCAGGTAGATGGTTCCCCTGCAGCTGTGAGACTGCCATTCCTGTATTTTAATTTAGCAATGCAATAGACATATAAGTTAAACCATATTTAAATGCATTCAATATTCACAGCTTTAATTAATTTTATACCTACTTTTCTTTAATTATTTGAAATATGCAAGATGCACTGCCCTCCAGAATTACTGGCAGCCTTATTAAACATAAATAATCAGCTTGATTTTTTCATAAACATAGAATAATAGTTAGAGTGCTTGATAACTGGTGGAAGGTGTCACATGATAATATGAAATATGAAAATATTAACCAATTATCTTTTCTTCCTCTATGCTGCATTAGTGATTATGGGAAAACAATACATTTTGTCTTTTAAATAATATGATACTGTGAATATTTTATATAATTAAGAACAAACACTTATAATCAATACATTATTTTGCAAATTCTGCCTTAGCAAAACAAAATGCTGACAGTAACCCAGCACAGATTAGAATAAAATAAATGCAGTATTCCTGCCATATTTTCTACACTCCGTACAGTTTAACCCCTTAAAATGCCTTTTCCCATATAGGGGCTACATGTGTAGGTGATTCAAAACCCCTTTTCTCTGCAGTAAAATAACTTCTTTACATTCTGAAAACTTGAGGGCTTTGAAATTTCCTACAGGACACTTGGAGAAACTGCCTATTTTCTCTCTACTCCACTTAATAATTCCAGATCAGTAACAGGAATCAACCCAAATTCTGCAGGTTTGAAAATGAAGATGTAAAGATGTAAAAACTAGATAAACATAACAAAACTAAAGGTTTGGAGGACATGAACGGTTTGATTTGTATTTAGGAACTTACTGATTTTAAGTTAGGAAAGAGTCAGTTTTATTATTTTATTCATTATATTTTGATTTTAGCAGATTTACTTAAATATTTGTAATGTTACAATTACAATTATGCTTTTCAGAAATCATTATCAAATAACTTTTTATGTAATTCTTAAATAGAAATCCTTAAGATTTAGTGGTTTAATGTCAGGCAAACAATCATGGCCTGATAAGGGGTTAATTAAAAAAACTGACCCTAAATTGGCAAATTAGAATTGCAGTGGTGATATCATACAGGAGTGCCACATGACCTGTTGCCTCCACAAGACGAGTTTGGTAGATCCTGCTATTAATGATTTAATTTTGAGAAAGTGATGGTGTATGTATTACCACATGTATATAATATAATTATTTTGTCACTGAACATTTCTTCTGACACAATATGTAGATTTCTTGTACATTTTCAGTAAAAGATTTGTAGAATCAGCAAATTTTTAGCAAGTTAATAATAATTCTCTTCTTCTACGAACTTAGGTAGATTTATATGTGTTTTTTTTACATAATTTTGAGTACACTTCTAGTATATTGTAAATGTACTACTTTGTGTATTGATGCACATATTGTGTACACCTTTTGCCACTAATTATATTTTCTGTCAACACATTGTATAATAATTTAAAGGATATTTCTTAAAAATACATTTTATGTAGATACAGAGAAAGTTTATTTAATATGTATTTTCATTGAGTATATTAAATAGAAAATATACTTTTAGTATTCTTACCTAATATGAACATACTTTTAATGCTCTTAAGTGTACTTCACAAGGGATTACACAAGTGATTACATGAAGGTCCCCAGAGCTCATTAAAGGAAACTAACCATTCAAGTCCTTGTTTTCTGCCTCTGGGTCTTCAGAGCCGCCAATGTCAAAAGTTGCTTTTGTTCTCTCCACAAGCGTCTGGGAATCAGGAGAATGGGACCACAACTTCTCAGGATGTTTTCTTGACGTGTCTGTTGGAGCCTTTTCAAGCAATGATTCCTCACAGTTTTTAGATGTAACTACACCTACAGGAAAAAAAATTACATTTATTCAACACAGCATATTGTAGACCCTTTTCACCTGTTGTCTTCCTGCACAATTATTTTAGTAGAGACAACTGCAAATATATAAAGCAAATCAATCATGCTATACTCATAATATAATCAAAACATACTTTTAACTTTCTTCTTTAAGCGTGGGCATACGACAAACCACACCAGCACAGCAGTGAGGAGAGCACAACCCAGTGAAATAAGGAGTGTCCCCCACCATGGCACCTTGTTAAATCCAAGCACTGAAAAAAGAAGAAAGCAACAAAAAGTGTGAGTTAAACATGGTTCTTGCATCATTTTAAAAGTCAAATTTAATGCTTTTTAGGACCTTTTTAAGACCTCAATTAATATTTTTAAGACCCAAAAATGTAGTCATAATTTCTTAGGTAGAAAATAATGTATTGTATTGGAAATCAAAGCTTAACGTTTTCCATTTGTTCTCTTTTTTTTTTTTTTTTTTTTAATCCACTAACTTTACGTCTCTCCCCGGTAAGGTAGCTAACTTGCTGGTAACGGTATTATGTTAGCATGTTAGCTAGCTCGCTGCTAATGTTAGCTAGCTCTCTGCTAAACTTAGTTCTCTCACCGGTAACATAGTTAGCTAACTCACCACTAATGTTAGCTAGCTCGCTGTTAACATTAGTATGTTAGCTAGCTCGCCGCTAATATTAGCTAGCTTTCTGCAAACCTTAGTTCTCTCCCCAGTATCATAGCTAACTTGCTTCTACTGTTAGCTAACTCGCCACTAAACTTTCTTTCCCCGGTGGCGTTAGCTAGCTCTCAGCTAATATTAGCTAGTGTGCCACTAACCTTAGTTCTTTCCCCAGTAACGTAGCTAACTTTCCACTAAGATTAGTATGGTAGCTAGCTTGCTGCTAATGCTAGTATGTTAGCTAGCTCGCTGTTAACATTAGTATGTTAGCTAGCTCACCGCAAATGTTACCTAGCTTTCTGCTAACCTCTCCCCAGTAATATAGCTAACTCACCACTAACGTTGCTTTGCTAGCTTGCCACTAAAGTTAGTATTTTCCCTAGCTCTCTGCTAACATTAGTCCTCTCTCCGGTAACTTAGCTATCTGGTCACTTACATTAGTATGTTAGCTAGCTTGCTGCTAATGTTAGCTTACTCTACACTAAACTTAGTCCTCTCCTTGGTAACATAGCTAATTAATGTTACCCGGTTAATTACCCGGATTTTATTTTAAGTCTTTTTAAGGACCTGCAGGACCCTGTTAAAGCTATGACAAGAATATTGAGAAAAGACCACAGAAGAAAAGAAAAAACAACTGTTTAAACACAGGAAGGGAAAAAGGCATGAATAGGCAGGAAAGCATACTACTTGACAAAGAGAGAAACACAAACCAAAAATAATATATGCAATACACCAGTCCAAACTGGCTAAAATGGCACAGAGCAAAATATTCTGGAAGAGCGAGAGCCACAACAAATCAATCTTAAACTTTCCAGAAGCTACATTGGTAGAGGTCTTAAAGTTCTCTTGAGTCTCTGCACAGATCATCTTTATACTGCATACATAAGTCTACGCTACATACATCTGCTGTGTTCTTGCTGTATTATGATGAGACGTGCAGGTGGGATGGATCATATAAACCAAGTGTTGGATTGGTATATGTTTATACTTCTCATTTAATCATAATCAGATTCACTCTATTCCGATGGAGAGATTTGGACCTAGATAGAGTTTATTTGAATGCTGACACCCCGGAATTAAAACAAGCTGAAATGTAATGTAGGGAGTAGAAAGTTCAGATAATTGTGAGAAAATGTGGAGTAGAAAAGGACTCCAGTTAGGTATAGATAACCAATATTTCTGCCTAAGTATAGTAATTTGTTATTGACACCTCTGAACAGTTTTCCCAAATTATCTGATGTAAAATCAATTTGTCAAATTTTACAGTATAAGAGAAGTGACCTGTAAATCTATGGGGAGGCAAACACTTTTTCACACAGGGCTAGATTGTTTTTTTTCCCTTAATAAATTAAATCATTATTTAAAAAGTGTTTTTTATAATTACACAGGTTTTATTTGTCTAATATTAAAGATTTTTGATATCTAAAAATGTAAGTATGACAAAAATCTAAAAGAGGGCAAATATTTTTTCACGCAACTGTATGAGTAAACTATAATAGACCACTGCTTTTTGTTTTTCCAGAAAAATCGAATTGCAGATAGTGACCCTGCAAGATGTTAAGATTTTGTGTAATGACATAAACTGTAGGTAATGACAAATTGTCTTTAGTTTTGAGAAAATGTTGTAAGAGACACTTCACTCAATATTAGTTTTTAAGTATTCAATATAAGGGCAGAGACAAACACATACATTTACATGAATACTGAGCAAAAAAACAACTACAAAGTGTCGGGGTTGGGGAGCCCAAAAAATAATGTACCACACCAAATACATATTTTTAGAAAAACATACAGTGAGTCCAAGAAGTATTTGATCCCTTGCTGATTTTCTTTGTTTGCCCACTAATAAAGACACTATCCTTCTGCACTTTTAATGGTAGATATATTCTAACATGGAGAGACAGAATATCAAGACAAAAATCCAGAATATAATTTTAAAGAATATATTTTAATTAATTTGTATTTCAATGAGGAAAATAAGTATTTGATCCCTCTTGCCAAACACACTCAATACTTAGTGGCAAAGCCTTTGTTTGCAAGCACAGCGGTGAGACGTTTGTTGTAGTTAACCACAAGTTTAGCACACACACCAGGGGGAATTTTGGCCCACTCTTCTTTGCAGATCCTCTCTAAATCATGAAGCTAAATCAAGCTGTCGCTTGGCAACTCTGACCTTCAGCTCCCTCCATAGATTTTCGATCGGATTGAGGTCTGGCGACTGGCTGGGCCACTCCATGACCTTAATGTGATTTTTCTTGAGCCAATCCTTTGTTGCCTTTGCTGTATGTTTAGGGTCGTTATCATGTTGGAAGACCCAACCACGGCCCATTTTCAGATCCCTGGCAGAGGGGAGGAGGTTGTCCCTCAGGATTGTGCGGTACAGGGCTCCATCCATCTTCCCAGTGATGCAGTGAAGTAGCCCTGTACCCTTGGCAGAGAAACACCCCCAAAACATTATGCTTCCACCTCCATGCTTGACGGTGGGCACAGTGTTCTTCGGGTCATAGGCAGCATTTTTCTTCCTCCACACATGGCGGGTGGAGTTGAGGCTAAAAAGTTCAATTTTGGTCTCGTCTGACCACAAAACCTTCTCCCAATAACTTGGTTCATCTTTCAAATGATCATTGGCATACTTGAGGCGCACCTCCACCTCTTTTTAATATTCTGTCTCCCCATGTAAGAATACATCTACCATTAAAAGTATAGAATGATCATGTCTTTATTAGTGGGCCAACGAAGAAAATCAGCAAGGGATCAAATACTTCTTGGACTCACTGTATCTTGGTTTTTCTAATCAGGAAATGTGAAAGTTTGTTAAAACTTACTAGGAGCTCCGGTGAACATAATGGAGAAAAGATTAATTCCCATTGTAACAGCATAGAATATTGGAAGGGCTCTTAAACCATTGACCATTGGATCATCCTAGAATACAAAAAAACATTGTTCATAGTCAGGCTTAATCTGCCAAATCGGTTAAACCTACACATCACTTCATTCCAAAACACGCAGACTGAATATTGACAGTAAACCATACTTAGCTCATGAAGCATGAAGAGAAACGCTGATAGGTTATGTAAAACAGTGAATTTTAGGGTTATATTTTACCTTATTTAGGATGAATTTTCGGACAGTGTAAAAGAGAACTGCAGACATCATGCCTGAGAGCAGGGGGGAGAGGAACCACGAAGCAACTGTTGCAAAAATAAACAAAATAAAGCCACATACATAAGCTATTTAAAACATAGATATTATCTTAAGATCATGTGACTATAACTGTGACTTTTTTAGAATTCCAAGCTGTATATACTTAAACAGTCTTCATCAAGGTTATTGTCGTCTGCCATGTAATAATATTTTTTTTCTGTATAAATTTTAGTCAAGATTGTGAAGACACAAGTTTAAAAGCAGATTAGCTGTAGGAGAATAGTTGTAGGTCATACCGATACGTAGCAGTTCCAGCCATCTGACCCCTTGGTATCCCCTAGCAACCATAGAAAAGCCAATCGTTGCTCCAACGATGCAGTGTGTTCCAGAGATCGGGAGCTTCAGAAAAGAAGCCACCAGCTGCCAAACAGCAGACCCTACAACACACACAGGTTCTTGTGATATGACAAGATAACAAAGATCCACCCTGTTAATATCTACAAAACCATGTATGTAAGAAAAGTAACATTTTCTGTTTGAAAAAGATCAGTAATACAGTGACATTTTGTCACCTTACATACATAAACTTAAATGTATTTCATTGAGATTTAAGTTAAGTGATAATAAGTAGTCCAACACAAAGTAGCGCATAATTGTGTAATGGAAATATAATGATGCATGGTTTTAAATGTGTTTCATGCAAAAGTATTCAACCCCTTTTTACTCTGAAACCCCTAAATAAAATCCTGTGCAATCAATTGCTGTGTGTAACTTAGTCTCATTATAAATACAGCTGTTCTGTGACGGCCTCAGATGTTTGTTAGAAAACACAAGTGGAAGTTTAAAGCAGGTTAGGTTATAAAACCCTTTCCCAAGCTTTGAACGACATGGCCGTCCCACCCAAACTGACAGATCAAGTAAGGAAATTACTGGTCAGAGAAGCAGCCAAGAGGAGAGTGGATGTAGAGTGGAGGTAGTGTGACGTACAGTGGGAGTGGAGTGAGGTTAGTGTGTGGTAAAGTGAGGTTAATGGGGTAGGGTGGGTTAGAGTGAAGTTACACTAAAATAAAGGGAGGTTACAGTACAATTAGAGTGAAGTTAGAGTGTGGTGGAGTGAGGGTAGAGTGAGGTTCGAGTGTGATTGTAGAGTATTGTAGAGTGTAAGGCAGAGTGAGGTTATAGAGAAGGTAGAGTGAGTTTAGTGTAATGCAAATGGAAGTAGGGCGAGGTTAGTGAGGTGAAGTGGAGGAGAGAGGTAAGTGTGGTAAAGTAAGGTTAGTATGTGGTAGAGTGATGTAGTGTAGGATAAGAGTGAGGTACAGTGGGGTACAGTGAGTTTATTGTGTACTAGAGTGGGGTTAGAGTGAGGTTAGTATGTGGTAGAGTGAGGTAGGTTAAGATAAGAGTGAGGTACAGTGGGGTACAGTGAGTTTATTGTGTACTAGAGTGGGGTTAGAGTGAGAGTAGATTGTGGTAGAGTGAGATAAATTGAATTAAGTAAAGGTAGAGCAAGGTAAAGTGGGCTTAGAGTGAGATAGAGCAAGGTAGAGTGAGATAAAGTGGGGTAGAGTGAGGTAAGAGTATGTAAGAGTGAGGTTAGAGCAGGGATAGAATGAGAAGAAGTGGGAGTAGAGTGAGGTTAGAGTGAGTTAAAGTAAGGGTAGAGTTATAAAGTGAGGTAACGTTAGGGTATAGTTAGAAAGTGAAGTAGAGTGAGGGTAGAGTAAAAAGCCTTAGACAAGATACTAATTTAGAAACAAGTTTACTTAATTTATGGAGTTTCACATTCACCTTAAAAAAAAAAAAAAAAAAAAAAAAAAAAAAAACCTAAAATTGTTCTCCATAATGTAAAAAATACTGAATCGCCCAAAGTAACATTACTTAATTGGTCTAACTAAATAGTTTGTTTGCAGATTTGAACAGGGTTTCTTGAGCAATTCTGCAGGGGGGTTCACCTGATGTTGGTCACGCTATGTGTTTTTGGGCATGTCCTCCTACCCAACCTGTGTGTAATCACTCTCCACAGGCTGCTTATCATGGGATTTCTATAGATTTCTATGTCTATATGCTGGTTAACTGTCTGGCCTCAGCTGAGAGTGACTATAAACTGGCTGGCTCCAGCTTGTTAAATTTGCAAGTATATGCGACTGACAAAAAGCACAGTGATAATGATAAATTTCCACTTCCCAGTTGCTAAATTTAATTTAAAAAAATATAGTGTTGTGCCCACTACAAAACGTATGATTGACACAAATTAATTAATTCATCAGTTAAACCTAATAAGATACACTTAATAGAACTAAGATTAGGCCAGCAAATGAAATAAAGTACATTTTTAAGTTCGTGAGACTAAATATTATACATATAAAAAATAAATGATCTGAACTAAAACTTTCTAGCTTTGAGTTTGGCTTTAAAACTTAAAATTGTAGTTCAGTAAATGCCTTAAAATTGTGGGTTTTCTCAACTTTTTCATTTATACAATGTTGGTAATGGGATTTCCAACAGCCTTATTTTACATTACAATTTTTGTCCATATTGTATGCCCTATCGCAATCATTATAACAATAATCACCATGCACTTTTTTTGACTGACATGGATTTAGACAAGACAAAGATGGGTGTTGTTCTCCTTTTGGTAATGTGGATATAAGAATATTAAAACACTTAATAAATAAATAAACAAACAAAAATAAATATGTATTTAGGACCTATTGCCTGTATTTGTGCTCTGCTATTGCCAATACAGACAGCAACACCAAAAAAAATGTATGATTTCTACACGTACATATTTTGCATACCTTCTGAGCATATGGAGCATCTTGTGAGATTAAACAGGCTGTAACTTGACAAATAGGTGTTATTGATGCATTAGGTGTTATTAAAGCTGTAATTCTTCCTGGTTTGTGGATGCTGTGGTGCACGTAACAACTAATAATCTTTGCTATGGATTTAAAATAAGGTAAAAAAAAAAATCATTATATGAAGTTTAATGCTGTAGAAGGTACAACAAAATAGCTTTTTCTTACCAAACATTGCACTGATGGAGCCGGCCATCAGTAACGGCTCAGAGCCATTGTACATGTTGATGTCAATGATTCCCGATCGAATCGTCTCACTGACTTTGGCCCCCAGTAGAATTGCTCCTATTGTCTCGAAGATGGTAGCGAGGATGCAAGCCTGGCGCAGTGTCACCACTCCAGAACCCACTGCTGTGCCGAACGAGTTAGCCACATCATTGGCTCCGACAGAAAAAGCCAAGATAAAGGCAATGATGAAGCCCAAAATCAGCAGCCACAGATAAGCAGATAGGGTGGACTCTACCGGTAATGCTTCTGTGGTCACAGTAATAAAGGATACTGGTGTAGTGGATTCCATTACTGCTACCTGAGTGAAAACACTTTGGAATGAACTATGTGGATCTAGATTTCAATTACTTAGCTGTTAAACTAATAATTTGAGAAATTCAAGCTAAAATAGGTTTCTTAACAAATAAATATGGAACTGGTTTTATATTAGAAAATAGAACTAATAAAGTTCTAATAAAGACGATGGCCATTCAAACTAACAAAAAATAGCTAAGCCCATTACAGTCATCTATGGTGAGCCAACTGCTAGCCAAATACATTTTTCGGCTGTTGTGGCAAAAAAAAAATAGTTTAAGTGGGAGAAGTGGGTGGCACATTCTGAAAAAGAAAAAAAAATAATGTGGGTTAATCTTATAAACAGAACAATTTTTAAGCAACATTTAGATAATCAGAATTAAATTTTTTTTAAAGACCTTGCCTTGGAGAACATGAGAAAACATGAGAAAAAACGTGGAATTACATTTTAATAATGAAATATTAAAAATAAAAAAAACTTTTTATATAGTGAAAAATATATGCACTTATCATCACACTGTGAACAACTGTATCTTTTACAGTAAATATTAACAATAATAAAGTTCAAAATGTCTGCATATTACATATTACTGCATTTACCTTGTGCTTACTATTATTGTAATTAAACATTTACTGTAGTTGATATATAGAGATATAGCTATTTGGAGTGTGTCAACATGGTTTATCTTTCAAAGTGCCCTATTAGAACAACATGTTCTTTCTGTAAAAGAGCTGTTCTGTTTGTGTCTTTGCTGATTAAACCCATTTCGCCTGAGCAAAGGTCTTAATAAGATGCTCTTAGTATACTTTAATTTTAGCAAATTCAAAAATGTTATAGACATAATCTGGCACCACTGATGCTAGAAATTTTTTTGTAAACTGTACGAACTCATTCTGTTTTAACTGAATTGTTTATTTCAGAGCAGGGTACTAAAAGTGTTTGCAAATACAGAAAACACAAGTTAAAATAGCCACAGTTGCTGTTCTAACGAAATGTTCAAAAGTTCAATGTCAATATTTTCCTATTAATTTAGTTTAATTTATTTAAATATTAGTGGTGTTATTATAAACAGGCTATGTGCTTCTTAAAGCATGTCATTTCATTTAAGCATTTTGCATTTTGTCTTTCTTGTAATTCACTATGGAAAACATTTAGTGCAAGGTCACATATTTAAATACTATTAAATACTATTACACATTTAGTAATTAAAACACATTAAACAAATACAAAAATCATGTGATATAAAGAGTAAACTGTAAGCTATCTTTGACTAAGACGCACAGATAGTTAGTAACAAGACATGCTGTATTTTTTCAAGAAGAGATCTGATGTTAGAAGCTCATAAACAGATAAAAAGCTCTATAATATTAATTAATCAGAATCCTACCGAAAGCGCCGCAGCTTGTGGCAATGTGCTGGTTATTTGGTATTGTTCAACAGCAGTCCTGTGCTGATAAACGCTGTCAGCTCCTCTCCCTCTCTCAGAAAAGCTACTGAAGCTGATTATATCTGTTTCTCCAGAAGAGGAGGGCAAACGGCTGACAGGACGCACAGGCTCAGAGAGTCGTCTGAGTTGCGTAAGAGTCACAACAGGTTTTAATATTTAGCCAGACCGGCAGGTGAGTTATTCCTTATATACCATCATTTTATTTTACGGAATAAAGACTACCTGTTTTACAACAAATAGGTATTGCAGTTTTGATTGGATTTGCACAATAGACAATTACGTTAATCCTTTATTTTAAGGACTGTGTTTTGTAGAAGCAGTTTCAAGTGTTTACGCTTTTATCCAAAGAGACTCACAAATAATGATGTACATTAGTAATACCAAAGTAAGTCCAAGGCAAAAACACTTTTTTGATAGGGTGTAAATGGGGGCCAAAGGGTAATAGTGGGATAGAGCAAAGACATAACATATGTAGACATCTCATTATGGGCTGGAGACTTACCCAGTGTTGCCGCCATATTGGTTGGGTCTCCTCACTCTAGGCTAACACCAGAGCTAACGCGGAGCGAGCAATTATGCCAGTATTTTGCGTGGCCTATGGTATTGAAACCAGATCACGTGAGATTACCTGTCAAAAGTAAGATTGTCCAATAATTTTGGTACATTTGATTGACCATTTTTAATATTCTGTCATCGTAACTACGCTGCACCACATCTCAAAATTAACTACCCTAAGTTACAGAGTACATAATTTCAAATGAACAATAAAACATTTTTCTTTAAAATATAAAATTAATTCATTTATACACTTATTAATATGCCATACCATATGTCTGTTATTGTTAAAGAGCATAATAACAAGTATTTTAGCATAAAAGCATATATTTGTAATGTGTGACAGCATCCTGTATCATTAGTACATCTCTACAGTTTGTAACAAACCAAGCCGTGTGAAAATTAGGTAAAAATTGGTAGAGTTATGATTTTTAAAGTAGTAATACGCGGCTTCTGTCTATATGGGTCGACGTTTATTATGTCTATGGAATAAAGGAGGGAAGGAGGAGGAGAAGAAGTAAATGAGATTAGAAGTAGAGAGAAGGTTATCAACCATAACGCCCAGGTTCCTAACAAACTTTGGGAGAGTGAAAGTGAGTCGATGGTTACAGTAGTTGTAAGTTGTTTTGCAGTTAAAACCTGAAGTGCACTAACTACTACAAAACTAAACTACCATAAAATGAAATGTTGACATTAAGCGCACTTCAGTTTAGATTAGACAATAATACACACAAAAAACACACAAGGGACGACCTGATTATTAATTCACCATACTGCCCATTTAGGTTCAGTTGTATTGATATGAAAATATGTCAAAGTAGGCTTATAATAATGGTTAATGTGAAAAAAATATTAATAATAAACATAGTCCAAGCACAGCCACACGGCTTTCGCATGGCTCAAACTTGGAAGTTGTCTTTATAATATCATACCACATGGCCAAGTTTGCTTTTAGCCCTTATGGTCTTTTCTCCACATTCTGTTTTATTTGAGAAAAATAATAACAAGATATGACCAATAGAGTGCAGCAACATATCACCTAATACCACAACTTTGCAACATTTTAGATTTTCAGGGCATTGTTGAGGCTGTAAGTGAGTTTGTTCAACATTTTTGAAATTCCACAAACCTTTACAGGCTACATCAGAAACAAGTTGTGAATGTGACCTTCAAGTATAATTTCAGCTCTAATATTATTCAAAAACAGACTGGATACAATTACTGACATACTGATTATACTATACACCTAATCAATTATGAATGAGTTTATTACACATCGTTAGAGGAACTGCTCCAGGTGTCTCAGATTTCAACAATGCCTACATGCTTATTGACTTAATGTGCACAGTGGATAGGGGGACATTAAATTGGACTTGTAATCTTGTAATCTACAAAGAATTACTCAACTTTGCTTAAATGTGTGATTTCTATATTATTAGCACATTAAATACAAATAGATGAAGCATCACATGACTGTAACCACATCTTACAATTTTGAAAATATGACAAAAAGTATTTGCAACACATTTCTGAACACAGAAGTGCCAGGGTGCCATTAATCTTAATTAAGGCTAAACTTGACTAAATTTTACAGTAAAGTGAACTCTGGTCCTCTCAAACTGACTTAACTTAAATAGCTGTACATTATAGGTGTATAGGTATTATTTAAAGTGTGTGATACATCACTTACAGTTTAATTAAAAAAAACCCAAACATAAATGAAAATAGGACAACTCCCGGCAATCAACCTCATAATTATTAACACATTTTCCATAAATCAAAGAGACAGCTCTCTGGTCATTAACTTAACACACAAAGATGAACACAGAACTGCTGACATCCTGATCCCTCTCTGTGTAATTATTACCAATCAGTAACATTGTGTTCATGATGGAAACGCTTGTTCAGCTAATGTTACAGATCTAAATTTAGATGGACTTTGTCTTTTAAAATGAGGAGAAAACACAAAAAAGTACACAAATGGCAAAAATTAGTCCTTTAACATTTACAATGCCATAATTAATATTGATTATTATTTCTGTATCCAAACATTCTTCCTGTATCCAAACATTCTTCCTTAGAGCTTCTGTTTTTGTCCATTTGGTATTTGATTCATACAGATTTACTTAGAAACGTTAATGGTACAAAAAACAATGTGAACCTGGACTACCATACTTTCATATTTGCTTTTACCAACACACTTGATCTATAATGGGTTACCCTGTTAAAAGCCTGTATCTCCGGCTGGCACTCCTTCTGTCACTGCTGTTGCTGTAGCATAGCTTTCACAGAGGACGTGGAGGCTACAGCAGTGAATATGTTTGTGATCTTAGAGCATTCTGCAGCTTCTTCAGTCTCGCTGCACCCACTATCTTTCACACTCACTCAACACTATAAAATCAGCACGAGTACAGAGGACAGCGCAGGGAAGGGGTGCCACTTTCATACTATATCCTGATTGGTTCAGTCCACTGTCTATATTGAAAATGGACCAATGGGATGCCCCCTCTAAATTTTGGAGGAAAGAAAAAAAATCCAACAGCATCGGCCCATGAGGACTGTCGGCCCACCCGGTATAATAGATTATCAGCAGTCCAGATCTGCCTGTAGATAGCTCTCTGTTTTTCATGTTGGTTACACTGAATCTCAGTGTATATTTATGTTTGTTTTAGCGCTATTTATTGTTTTAATAATCAATATATCAGGACACACCTGGGCAACAAAACACACCTTGCTCTCTAGAAAAATCGGTGGGTTTAAACTGTGTATCAGATCCAGATGTAAATACCTGGAAACATCTCTTAATGACAAACCCAAATGTTTTCAGTCTACAGCAAAATAAAGGGTGTACTGTTCTCTTTGTGTGTGTGTGTGTGTGTGTGCATTAGGGTGTGTGTCTGATCATACTCAATAAGACATTTCCTGGATATAAGACTTGGATATATGGATTTCCTGGATATATGGAGATATTTGGAATGCTTTATTAGTATTATGACGTCATGGATCATTGACTTCTGTTAAAAATCTGATAAAATTCTTGTATTTTGGAATATCTCAGTTAGGGATGTGCCATGTCATATCATATGCAAAAATCACATTTTCATTTTGATGCAGTAGTGTATTCTTAAAAAAATAGTGTTTCGTCATATCACCAAGAGTATCATCATATAAAAAAATAAATATTGTGATATTACTTTATGGCCATATGTGTACACAATTTAACAACAAGCCATACTCATTTAAAGGCTGCATGGGGGAGTCAGGTGAGGGCATCCAAGCTCCACTGCTTTACTTAGCTGCACATTCACACATTTAATGAATAGCAGTAAAACAAAGGGAAAAAAACATAAGTAAATGGTAATAGATTTGCATAATTAGCTGGATACTCTGCTGACTGTGAATCAGCCATTCAGTACATCATTCATTGAATTTCTAAACAAACAAGCTGTACAGATATAATACAATTGTTAGTAAACTACTGAGGTTAAACTCCAAACACATGCAGTGATATAAAGGAGGCAAAAACGCAGTTTCATCATAACTAGCTAATAAAATATATTAACTATATAACAATGCATAAAATAACTTTACTTTCTGAAATCTATCTAGCATCATAAACATCTCTAGATGATGCTTTCAGTGGCAAAATCAACAAGGACTGCAGGAGATGAACCCAAAACAACAAAATGTGTCTGTTTCAGTGCTGAACTAAACCACTTCCTGTTTATCCTTTCAGCCAAGATATGAGTGATCACTAGGGGGCGCTATTTCACCTAAATCAAGAACAGAACAACGGGATTGGACTCATAATACTTTTGGAGGGGACTGTATGTAAAGTATATATTATTTTTGTCCATTGAAAATCAAGTATCTTCATTTTTGTTCGTTTTTTATTGAATTCATTATTTGAACATGCAAGCTGTCCCTTACACCATGTCAAATGTATTGATAAAAGAGCAATTCACAATTAAATAAAACTTTTTTTTGCTGTGAAGTTTCTGTTTTAGAGATAAATGTTCTTTACTGGACAGCGATGGTATGAAATATATAATTGAGATGTTAAATTAAGCTGTCCATGCACTACACAACTTTGAAAAGACTCTGAAAAGACCTTTAATAGGCTAAAGTCCAAACACCCTCTCACATCTAAAGACAGGTCACAGGTCACAAGCTAAGATTTTGCAAAAAATGGGGATCTCTATTTGCCAAACTGCAACTAGATTATTTCCCTTCATGCTTCTGGTGGAGTTTAAATACAATACATATTACATATTAACTTACAAATAATATGTATATCAATACTGTGATTTATCAGAGACTCACAACTTTTGTCCCCATCAACAGTTTTTTTTTTCTGCCACACTGTTTTTTGCCACATATTTTTTAATAGAATATATTTTCAACTCTATATTGTTCAACTCTATCTAAATGCTTTTTCAAAATAAATTAACTTTAAATATAGTGACTTTAAAGTGCTACCTGTGTTTAAAATAATGTACATATCAAAGTAAAAACCATATAAGGCATATTATCTGCAAAATGTGTTCTTTTTCAAATTGTTAAATATCGTAAAATATTTTTGCCTTTGCCTTACTCGAGCCCTATTTGAGGGCGCGAAGTCACAAGACTTTTGATAATATAAACACGGTTGATTTTATTGGAGGACGAGGACGTGAAAAAGACTGACTAAAACTTTTAATCATAACCACCTTACACTGAACAGCTTGCAGCTTGACTCTAGCAAGACTCTCTTGATTCTATCCCGAAATTTGTCTGCAACAGTGAAATCGCTTGAAAATCGTTAGGTGTAAAGTTGGCATTACACAAAAACATGGCTGATACATTTTATAGTGCTTTATTTCTGTAATAAAATGCGATAAAAAAAATCTCTGTTTCTAAGTGCTATTGTCATTTATTCCTTTTTTTTATTTTGACCCTTTATTTAGTATTGTTGTTATTGATATGGATATACCTGTGTTCTGCCTGACTACCTGTTTTATGTATCCCCCCCCCCCCCCCCTTAATTACAGAGCTTTGTGTAGTGTTTATCAAAAATATATGCAGTTGGTAATAGGAGTGCAATACCAATGTAATCTACTGACACAAGTAAATGACACCGGGGTTCATAATTGTAGAATTATGTGAGATAAAATGCAGAATCATAGGATAGTATTAGGACATAGCAGTTTTGGAACGTGGGAGAGATTCCGAAAATCTGTAAAATCTAATACTTCCTTGTATGCCGGGTGCAGACGTTATATTCCAATGTACTGTATACTTTACAGAACAGCTCACAAAACCTGAAGCATAAATGCTTTTCCACTGTTGAATGTAGACAAGACACAGCATGCAAATGAAGCCCTGAAATATGATCACTTCATGGGAACCTGCTCTTAAGCTCCCCCTCCCTTATCCACCGCTTTATCCATCTGTTCCCTTGCCAAACAGGATCTGTGGGATCTTTCTAACATTTCTTCTCAGCAGAGGAATGTGTGTGTCAGAGGAGGGGTGGGAGATTGTTGGAAAATTCAAGATGTGGTTGAGAATTATTTCAAATATAAACAGTTCAGGCGACTTTTAAAAATGATCTCTTACACCTAAAGCATGTACAGACATAAATAAAGGGGTTGTGTTTCACCAGATCTGTACTGTGACACATAAAGGTGTGTCTTTTAAAGAGTTGATTGTCTTCTTTTGAACAAAATAGGCTGTAAACACCAATTCCTGCTGTGCAAACAGAAAAACGAGTAATTCTGTTTAATTTGGAATAGGCTAAAGCATTATCACAGGTGATTTGTGACCTTTAAGCAGCCATTAGTAGATATTAGTAGCATACATTTTACTTTAACTTAAAATAGCGAGCTTGAAAAACAAAATCTTGAATATACATATTTAAAGAAATATTAGCAATTTTTTCTATATGTCAGATTTATTTATGCCAAATAGTCAACACAACATATATAAATAGTTTACATTAATTCTTAATTAATGTATTAAGTTATCATATTCAATTTAAAGTGGAATGAAAGTCCTCAATACGCCCAGCTAAATCTAAAAACGATCACATGGACATTTTTATATTTAATTTTTTATTTCATGCTAAAATGAATGTTAAAATAGCATGCATTGTTTTTCAATGTTTTTTTATTTCTTTAGTTTCTGATTCATGTATTCTTTTTTGAAAATTATTTTTATTTACTGTATTTCAAAATATACATGTTCCTGCAAATGGAACTATGTGCCATGTTGCATCAATCATGCACCAAGTACTAAGTTGAAAATTAAATGTCTCCACATTTGTAGAGAAGGTAAGTTATAAGAGATGTCATAAGTTATAAGAGATTGTGTCATGCTGCTTGCATATTATTACTATAATATTCATAAACGTGTCATAATAAAAAAACCTTACCTGGAACCTCATTACAAAACTCAGTGATTTAAATAAGCTGTAAAACATCATAACAAGCTAAAGTCTTAGAAACACAAAAAAAAACAACTGCTTTAAAATAAAAAAACACATTATCAACTGTTAACCATAGCGCTGAATTTCTCATGTTTTAGGGTTTTTCTGCAGCATTGACAATAGCAAAATTGCATGGGCATAAAGATAAAAGAATTTCACAAAATTTCAGCAATTGCATAAGCAGTGGAGGACATTAGAGCTAAGGGGTGAGCAGTGGAGGACAGTAAAGATAAGAGATGAGCAGTGGAGGACAGTAAAGATGATAGATGAGCAGTGGAGGACAGGAAAGATGAGAGATGAGCAGTGGAGGACAGGAAAGATGAGAGATGAGCAGTGGAGGACAGTAAAGATGAGAGATGGGCCATGGAGGACAGTAAAGATAAGAGATGAGCAGTGGAGATGAGTGGAGGACAGTGATCAGCAGTGGAGGACAGTAGAGCTGAGAGATGAGCAGTGGAGGACAGTAGGGCTGAGAGATGAGCAGTGGAGGACAGTGATCAGCAGTAGAGGACAGTAGAGCTGAGAGATGAGCAGTAGAGGACAGTAGGGCTGAGAGATGAGCAGTGGAGGACAGTGATCAGCAGTGGAGGACAGTAGAGCTGAGAGATGAGCAGTGGGAGAAGAGTAAAGATGAGAGATGAGCAGTGGAGGACAGTGATCAGCAGTGGAGGACAGTAAAGATGAGAGATGAGCAGTGGAGGACAGTGATCAGCAGTAGAGGACAGTAGAGCTGAGAGATCAGCAGTGGAGGACAGTAGAGCTGAGAGATGAGCAGTGGGAGAAGAGTAAAGATGAGAGATCAGCAGTGGAGGACAGTAGAGCTGAGAGATGAGCAGTGGGAGAAGAGTAAAGATGAGAGATGAGCAGTGGCACTGAGGGCACTGATCATTATTGGAGGACAGTAGAGCTGTAACAGGCATGAATATACTAAACTAGAATTATTATGCACAGATTTTATTTAGTTATATTTGTCCTTTGTCTATTTATATTTATTCACGTTTATTGGATTGTCACCTTTTAAGAGGTATAAACATATACTAATTGCAAACTTTATTTAACACTAATATCTTTTACCTTTCATTATAATTTTCAACCTCACATGTCCACTTTTCAATTATGCTTCCATTTCTTGGAGCAAATATCTTTTCAAATAGCACATTTATATCTATTAGATAGATTAGGAGATGTGGTTTTAATTTTTAACTCAAATTGTTATTTAAATTTAAATTGTAAACTTTTATTTTGTTCACTATAAAAATATATATACACCAATATAAAACATTTGTATTAAATTTTACTAGCGTGACTTTTTTTTAGGAACTAACCATAATTTAATCTCTGCAGGGTTAAATCCTTTTCTACCTCCTTCTTTCTTTTTCTTGTGAAACTAGTTCCTACATTGTGTGTTTGATATGTCCAGATTAAAATAAAAAAAAAAATAAAAAAACATTATTTACAGTTCTGTGGAAAAATTAATCTTTTTTTTCATCAGAAGACTTATGATTGCTATGTATTTGAAGAAATACAAAAACAAAACGTTTTCAGACAAATTACCTTATATAGCTCTAAAAAAGTATGGCAAGACATCACTCCATCAGTAAAAATAATTTTATCTTCTTTCTCTCATTTAACTGTTAGTACAGTATGTGTCCACATTCCTCATTGTTTTAGGCACTTTTTCAAAAGAAAAACTAAATTATTAAATGTTTGTCAAATATGTTAATTTAGAGTAATCTAAATACAAAACACAATATTGTTGAAATGATAAGCAACAATAAAAAACAAAAGACCATTGTAAATGAATAGACTTTATTACAAATATTTACAGTAGCGAAACCTTAAAATCTGAACAAAAATTGAAATCAAGACATTATACCACGCTTCAGTTTCTCATCCCTGGTCCAGGAACCCCTCTAGTCTTTACACATTTTGGGGATTTTCTGCACATTTTCAACACTTCAATGACTTTTCTAGAAATGTTGCTAATTTGCTTAGTTTTTAAATGTTCTGGGCAGTGGGAAACATCTGTACAGATATCATAATAATCTTTTTTACTGTTTTAGTGTACAAAAAATAATTTTCCATGCGACTACTTTTGGCCTTTGGGATCAAATTACAAATAAATACCTTTAGTACCGTTACTTAGTATAATCTTATAGACAAATACTGCAAAACAAAATGAAATTAAATTATCTATCAGTGCAAGGACAACAAAAAATGAGTAACAAAATGATGTAAAGCATGTTAAAAAACTATGAAATGTATCTGGTTACACTACTTTACCAGTTACATTGCCACCATGAAATATTAATATCCTTGAAATTAGGACATATTGTGCTCAACTGCTCGAAGTATATGTATAGAGACACACCTAAAACAGGAAGTGATTCACTACAAAGTAGATTCATACCAAGTGCTCAGTATGGCTTCACTCTCCTCTCCCTGTCAGTTTTCTTTTGGTGCATTTATACAGCCGGCACTAATGGCACATAGCTTCTGTGAAATCTTACGCAGATAAGTTCACTCATTAAATATTAATACTTTCTCTCATTGTTTTTAATTCCCTGATCTCAGACTGGGAGTGGTTGTAGTCTTGCTGGTGGAATCTTTGCAGATCTGTTTGGGACTTTGGATATAGCAAGGTGAGTGGATGAATGTGGGACTGCTGGGTGAAGATGAAGAGGATGATGACGATGGTGATGATGAGGAAGCGCAAAAGGAAGACGATGCTTGGAGCTCCAGCCACTTCTCCCCAAGGGCCTTTGCAAAGTGGTCATCCACAGATACACTGATTGAGAGCTGCTTGGAAGATCCTTTGTGGTAGTTCATCCCGAGACTTCTCTGGAAATGCTCCTCAACATGATCGTAACTGTGGTGCGCAATAACTACAGGGAGGAAACCGACAAAGAAACACATGAAAAATGGACTTAAAAATATATATTTATGTCCTATTGTTATGAATAAATGAAGATGCAGTTAAGGAAAAGGAATCAACGATACATTGTGTTCTTTTTTCTTACGTACCAGTGGAATGACCATAACTGTCTTCAGTCCTACGCATGGACTTTGATGATGAAGCACAAGTGATCACCGAGGGACGAATCTGCAAACCATAGAAAGGGTCAAGATAGACTCATTACATACCATAATGTATAAAATATATGTTTATTGATAAATTAGTGTGTCTATTTGTGGTTCCAGCATTCTGGAATGAGCCTTGTCCTTCTAATCAGCATAATTATTACACAACCTTTTCTAACCCCCACTCTATGTTTTTTTTACCTTTTTGTTTTCTCTGTCTATCTCTTCTACATGTATAAAGAGATGCCCTGGGTTCCTCTGACTGAGTCTTGGTTCCTCCTAAGGTTTCTTCCTCTTAATGTAAGGGAGTTTTTTTTTTTCAGCCACTGTTTTCACTACAACTGTACTCATCTCTGTGGTGCTGCCCTTAAGAGGTGTGGACTGTTTTTCTCTGTAAAGCTTCTTTGTGACAACTTAAATAAAAAGTAAAATTGAATGTTTAAGAGCCATTGAGAATGCCTGAAGAAAACTGGTGTTCACAAATTTGTTCAAAGGTAGAGGATCAAGAGTGCTGCTTAAACCCTGATGCCACTAACAGCTCACAAACGGTTATGGTGTGTTAGGACTTGTTGACTACATTCCTCCACCCATTGCTCACATTTCTCCCTGAATCCGGCTGGATTGCATATCTGTGACAGGCAGGGGCCTGTCTGAACCCTCAGGAGGAACTCTGGTAGGGATATTGACGGCCTGCTCACATTCTGCTGCTTCTCACACACAATGGGGGCTGTGATCTGAGAGCATGTTTACTTCATATGTAGTTTGTGGTTGAGTACAGGTAACAGATTCAGGAAGCTGTGATCTCATACGCCATTGTTATTTTTTAATCTTTGGTAATAAATCTGATTAAACAATAAATGTCAGTGCCTGTTTTGTTGTTATGTACACTGTGAGGGGGATCTTGATTCCTCTTGTATCACATTTTGGCTGGTGTGTTTGTTTAGCAAGACAAACATAACATTAACAACAATATTATCCCATTAAGCAGTCAAACTAATCCACAGCTAGCAGTTACACATGATTAATCACCTGTATATGTCTGTCTGAAGTTTTATTCTTCTCCTCCATCTTTTCTGGCTCCCGTCTGGGTTTCTTGATGAGAGGGAGAGGTTCGTCTGTGATTGGTGTGGAGTAGACTGGACTGGGGATGAGGTGAGTAGGGCTGGCTTTGGGACTCCAGGTGGATGTAGGACTTTCAGGCATGCTGAAACTTGATGATCTCCTGATGGTGTTGGCCAGACTCTTTCTCACAGCTCTTTCTCTCCTGTTTAAAAGACAACCATGACTTTTAGAGAACTTAGTCCTTAGTCTACAGATAAATAGTAATTTGTATTTAGTGTTTAATGTCTGTTGGAAATTCCAAAAGCGTACAAAGAGTTCTTTTGCAAAACCAGATAAATGTATGTTTAAAGAATAGCACTGAGAGAAAACTCTTCATAGATTACTTGATTAGAGCTTTCTAAAAGTGAATTTACCTCTCCTCGAGTGTCCACCCTCTTTCTGAGCTGTGCTTTTGTTTGTGTGGATGAGCAGGGATTACTTGGACTCTGTCACTGATGTGACGGAACCTGTCTTCACTCCTCAGGTTGGGCTGACCTAGCAGACAACAGAAACACACCACCAACAATTAAAAAAAAGTGGAGCACAGCATAAAAAAGTGATCAGGGCAAGGACAGCAATATTGCAAGTGCACATTCCATGTACAAGGAAAATATGCAAACTGGTATACAGGTAGACAAACACAATAGTGTCAACTGTCCAGGCATTGTTTACAGGGCCTAAGAGTGAAAAGCAGTGGCAAACACAAAATAAGCTTATTGTTAACACTTGCTATTTCATCAGCCCACATGACTTAATTGTGGGAAAATGTCGCTCCACCTCCGTTAAATGTTGCCTCCGTTAAGCAGAAGAACAAGATCAACTTGCTCTATGACTATTACCGTGGAACACAGCTGATTCACCACTAACGGTAAATGTCATTCAAATGCAAAACAAACAAACAAAAAAAAAGGCAGCACCTGTGACATACTAAAAACACCAACAACTGCCAGGAAATCCACTAGAGAGTCTGTGTGCCTTGGTGGGAAAAAAACTCTGTGGATTTATAAAATGGGCTATTGCACTATTTTACAGACCAGCAGTGGAAACAGTAGAAATCCAGTACAGTTTGCTGATTTCTTGCCCCAACACAACAGCTGAACAACTGACAAACTGAATCATCCACCCTGTTTAAAAACTGACTCATTACCATAATCATGACCTGATCAGACTAGAAACATTAATTAACTAACAATTAAAAACATAAAATAATGGGATAGAATCATTTGATCAACATGTCAGTTAATAAAGCAAAGTGGTGCATTAAATAATAATTAATGGCATTAGTAGTTGAACCCAGTACAGTATGTTTTAGCAAAGCTACTCAGTACATGCTGTATACATGCTTCATTATGATTAACTGGTTTAGCTGGGTGGATCAAAGTTTTCAGCACAAGGTCTTTGTTTAATTAAAAAAAAAAAAAACTTAAAAAAAAGTTTAAAAAGCTACATTAAATAGTATACATCAGATCACTGAGTGTACTTTTGCTTTTATTCTAGTTCATATTAAAGTTAAATATGTTTTTTATTATTTAAATACATTTATTTAATTAAAAAAATGAACTTGGAATTATTAGTTAAAATAGAATTGGGGTCTAAGTGTAACATTAGAATCCTAATGATATGAAATCATTATTATATTAGCTTTCTATATTAGGGTGAATACAAACATCTCACTTCTATATACTTTGTGTAAAGGAAGAGGGCATTTATCACTGATGACAATAACTAAAATAAGAAATTTGACAAAATTTCACAAATTCCACAAATCTGTTGTTTTCTGTTAAAACAGGAAACATGCCCCAGTGATAAGAGTAATGCAGATACTTTTATACAATTATTATTTATTGTTATACCTTCCAGTCCTCAAACATTAATTACACTCACAAATACACTCACAAAAGAAACGAGCACGACAGGCTGACATGGTCTGGTAGAACACAGACTGGGTGTAAACCACACCTTACGCCCTGAGTGGTTTTCTAATGCCTGAGGGAGGGTTATTTTTCTTGAGTGCTCAGACAAAAGCAGGCACTTCTAAGGCCTCCATTAATATCTAATTACTGCCTGACTATTAAACAACTCTTTTTTTTACCCACTTACATATTCTATACACATACACAATACACAAAACAAAACAATGAGTGAAAAAAACGTTTTTAAATTGATTACTGAAATTCACTCTACTTCATGAAAACTATAAATATACTACAACGTGTTAAAAAAGTGTTCTGCTGGGTTTAGTTAGTTAGTTTACAGTGTTATTTACCAGTTATGCAGACTGTTTTGAACCCATATACAATACAAACTACACCTCGTTACGTTTAAGCATGTTGCAACTTCACATTTGTCCTGTCTGTACAATTTCCTTCATTACAGCAGCAGTTGTGTTAGTAGTGATAATAGTAATATAGGACAGACATTACAGTCTGTTTTAAATATGTAATTAAGGTATTAAATAAGGTATTTGTTAGACAGTTGTGTTCTGAGCAAAGGAACAAAAATGTTGGTTAACATATTTTCAAATAAATATAGATTGTTAAGGGATAAAAAGTATACTGAATATCAGTACAAGAGTAAATCATAGTTACCCTCCAGGATGTACACTTTAAAGCCGCTGCTCATCCGAGTAATGTACTGGAAATTAGTAACTGCCATTGCTGTAGATCCGTGAGTGTCTCTCTACACTGTCTCTATATCACACCTGCGCTCCTCTGCTCTGTGTCATTCAGGAACATCTACCTCTGACTTCCTATTGGCTGTTCCAAGTACAGCCTCCCTCTTTCCCTGTCTTCTTTGTCTTTTCCATGATGTTAGTGTCCACATGTGCTGTATGGGAGGAGTCAGGTGAGGAGCTATCTAAGGATTGCTGCAATACCTCACTGACTCTCACTAAACCTGCAGTGGCTGATTTCTGTTGAGGTTCAGAATGATGTGAGCGAGTTGCATTTATGCCACAAGACAAAACACTTTAATTCAAGTTCAGATACGGTTCACTGTTTTCCCTATTAATTCATGCTATTCTTTTGTTTATTTGTTTATTTTAAGTGTTAGCACCTGTTTACAGTCTAAAATCTAAAATCTTGCTTGACTGCATTTCTTACAGTGCTTAGTCTACTTGAACTGCAGTCATCCTGCCAACTTGCCCAAACATGTAGCCTTACGTTTTTCCCCCTTTTCACTTTTCCTGTTTTTCTTTCTTTTTTCTTTTAGTGAACAGCACTGCATGCACTGTAGGAAACAACCTTGTTTATATGTTACATTCCTAATAAATAATTATTACAAAGCTGGGCCTCTTTTTTTAGGTCAGGGAACTTCTAGCAGGACAGTCACCGAACACATACTTTAAACACATACTTTAGAATTGTAGAATTGGAGGGACCTGGAGCAGTTGGTAAAAGATGAGTGGTCCAAAATTCCAGTAGAGAGGCTACTTTTCAAACAGCGTGTTACTAAATAATAATTTCAGGGTACCAATAATTTAGTTAGTTTAGTTCATTTATGTACTGCATTTCTGTGTGATATATATACAGTTGAGGATGATATTAGTAGCCCCCTTACCAAATAGTCTTGTTTTCTAAGGATTTAAGTGATATTAACCAGAGCAAAATAAACTGAACACAGCTTTTTAGACATCATAGTTTTATTTTGGATGCTTACACTATATTATATTCCACTCAGAAATGAAGATATTACACAAAACACAAAAACTATCAGGGTCAAAATTATAAGCCCCCACATCCTAATAGTCAATTGTGTATCCTTTTTGCTGGATTACTGCCTGCAGACGTTTGTTATAGTTTACAACAAGTCTCTCACACTTCATTTGAGGAATCCTGGTCCATTCTTCTTTGGCAAATCTCTCAAGTTCCTCTAGATTCGATGGTTGTCTGGCATGGACATTTTTCTTTAGGTCACCCCACACATTTTCTATTGAATTTAAGGGTTATTTAATCCAATAAAGAGATTGTTTAAGGTTTTCTTTCAAAATAGCCACATATTTTTCTTTATTCATGATTCCATCCACCTTGACAAGATTTCCAGTTCCAGATGCAATGAAGCATCCCCATAGCATAATACTCCCACCACCATGCTTCACTGTGGGGATGGTGTTCTTTGGGTTGAATGCCTGTCCTTTTTTTCTCCAAACATAAGCAGTGTCCCTGTGGCCAAAGAGCTCTAGTTTAGTCTCATCAGACCATAAGACACGCTTCCAGTTTTAATAATCTTTCTCCAGGTTGTCCCGAGCATACTTAAGTCTGGCTTAAAGGTGCCTCTTCCTCAAAAGTGGAGTTTTTCTTGGTCTGCACGCTCGCAGGTCATTCCTGTGAAGAGCTCTAGTGATGGTCTTCTTAGAGACTATGATTCCTGATGTGGCCAAGCCATTTGCCAGTGCCTTGGAAGTTAATCTGGGGTCTCTAGACACATTTCTCAGTAGTATTCTTTCCAGTCTCTCTGAATGATGCCTCTCACTCCAGTTCTTGACGCTTGGAAACGCTTGGATATCTTTGTATATCCCTCTCCTGCTTTATGTGCATCAATAATTATTTTTCTCAGGTCCAAACTGATTTCCTTTGTTTTTGGCATGTTGCTTCCTCAACTACCAGCTTCATAATGAGGTTTTTATACCATGTTTTAACTTAAATGAGTTAATTAACTTAACTTAATTGAGTGCAATCATCTGTTTCACCTGATCACCTTTATGCACATCACCTGAGAAGGTAAAGCACATCACTGCACAAAAGTGGCTTGTGTGATGACTTAATAAATGTTAATTTCTTAAAGGGGGCTAATAATAATGTCCCTGGTCATTTTAGCTTATTGTTACATAGTAATGTTTTGGTGCACAAATATAAATACTTTGGTCCTTCTAATGAAAATTTGTGTGTTCAGAAATGCTCTGTTAGAACTGCCTTGCTCTGATAAAAAGGATCTTGCCAGAATCTTGAGGAGACTTAAAATTTCAAAGGGTGGCTAATAATATCGTCCTCAATTGTATATATATATATATATATATATATATATATATATATATATATATATATATTCTAATATTTTGTTAAACCAAAGAAGCTTATAGAAAACATTACCACATTACCACAGCGAATGCATGACCACCTTTAATGTCATGCATTCGCTGTGGTAATGTGGTAATGTTTTCTATAAGCTTCTGAAAAGATTTATTTTAATCCAGTGTTGCATTAATTTTTCACCAAGATCTTGCAGCAGCATTGATGATGGTAGAGTCTGACCACTGCACAAAGCTTCTTCTTCTCCAGCACATCCCAAAGATTCTCAATGAGGTTAAGGTCAGGACTCTGTGGTGAACAATCCATGTGTGAAAATGATGATCTCATGCTCCCTGAATCACTCTTTCACAATTCCAGCCCCATGAATCCTGACATTGTCATCTTGGAATATGCTCGTGTTTATCAGGTAAGAAAAAAAAATCCATTGATGGAATAACCTGGTCTATATTCAGTATATTCAGGTAGTCAGCTGACCTCATTCTTTCAGCACATACTGTTGCTGAACCTAGACCTGCAGACCAACTGCAGCATCAACCCCACATCATTCACTTACTTAAATCCAAGTATATATACAATATACAGCTCTGGAAAAAATAAGAGGCTACTTAAATTATGAGTTTCTTTGATTTTACCAAATTGAAAACCTCTGGAATAAAATCAAGCTGAACTGCTGGAATTTTTGTACCAGGAGTAAAGGCATAAAGTTATCCAAAAGCAGTGTGTAAGACTGGTGGAGGAGAACATGCCAAGATGCATGAAAACTGTGATACCTATAAATAGCAAAATCAGAAAAACTGATTCAGAAACTGAAGTGGTCTCTTAATTTTTTTTTCTAGAGCTGTATATAAATAAGCTTTTTTGCTTTGTTTTAGTGCAAACTATAAAAATAAACACTTAAATACTAAAATATTAGTCATTGCAAAAATGTATTGGCATAGAAGTGCCAAAAGATATGCAGAGGCGCCTGGATTTTTGTCATTTTTGACTGAATGACATGTATGTATTTAAATAAGATCATCTTTCTTCCAGTAATAATACATGCAACCTCATTTAAATGTGTTGTGACTAAAACGGCCAACAAATAACAAAATATATCAGAGCAATAACAGTTGTGGGTAAAGCAGAGCACCACACTGCTCCATTTACTCCATTTTGCTTCTAATATAAACAACAATTTCATTACTTCATATGTCTAGTTTAGGTTTTGTTAAACTGAAGATTTTTAAAGTTTTTAAGGCTTATAAATGGAGTTTTCAAATAAATAAATTTGGTACTGAAATATTTAATATTATTCTGTGTTGAGGAAATGTGTACAATTTTCAGTATAAAAATGATTAAACGTTTAGATTTTGCTCATTTGCTCCATAGGAACTCATTTAATTTTTTTGGACTTAATCAGGAGCGCCCTCTGGTGTTTACACAGTCTGAGGAGATTCTCAGTTGAAATTCTTCTCTGTTACAGCAGGGGTCACTAATAGGCGGACCGCGTTCCGGGTCCGGACACAGACGTTGTCCAATCCGGACCCAAACCAATAAACGACTGAGAAGGATTTAATTCTGACTATGTTCATTTAAAGAGGTGGAACGTTTAGTGTCTTTATGGTTTACGTGCTTTACAGCGCAGTAAACTTTACCGAGACAAGAGTGCAAAATATTCCACTTTACTCCACCTGATCAGAACTCCCTCAAAAAAAAACTCCCTCACTCACAGGAGCGCTCTCTCTACTCACAAAACCACCCTGTCAACTCCCCCCATCAGTTTTACCTACAACATAATAAAGTATGTTACAGTAATAATATTAAATAAAATAAAACTACTGTTTTTTTTTTTAAAAGCTGATATTTTGGCAGCAAGTTCAGCAAACATTTCTCCATATATTGTACGATTTATCATTCATGTAATTATTATCATGACAGGCAGGCCTAAATCTAATATAAATAAAATCAAATAGAATAAATATAGCATTTTAAAACAAAGTGAACATACAGATTCACATTATTTTGAAGATTATTATTGAAGGTGTTTCCATTTGTTTTATGATAGGTTGATAATGTAGTTGTTGATAAAACACTGACAGAACTACTATAGGCTTCTTCGGTAAACAGAATAAAACACTGAATTATAACACAAATTGATGACAGTTCAGACACTAATCTGATGACATTTTCTCTAATTGGACCAAACTGCCTGCTCTATAATATCTAACCAGTGAAAGGGAGCAGTTAATAATTTTACATGGTGTTTCTAAACACTTCAAAGCAAAATATAGAACTGCAAAAACACTTCATCCATATAAATATTTAATTTTATGGATCTGAAAATAAAAAAAAATTAAGTAGAAAATCTGAAAAGCGCTTAAAAAATGTCCTGTTTTTTTTTAACCATATTTTGACCATTAATTAATTAAACATGTTTAAGTGAAGGGTGTTCTGGTAACTTGCCAACATATAATTGAACTTATATACAATAAAAAGGCATTGTAAGAGCTAGCTGCTGTTTCATTTATTCAAACTCCTTCTCCATGGAAAAAGTGGGCCGGATTTGGGCATGAAACTCCCGGGCTGAAAAAGGGGCCCACTCCGGCCCTGGCACCACTCCACATGTTTCAAGAGTGGCAAACACAGGACAGACAAGTGCGGATACCAGTGTTCACATGCTCTCATTTCTCATGCTTGCCAATCCATCGGCTGTATATTATAATGGACTCTCGTTGAGCCAATCAGAATATAGATCGCTCTGTTGTTAGGCAGACCTAGTCAAAGAGGGTGGAGTTTCAGCCAGAGTGTCAGGCGCGAAGAACTGTCTGAATCGAAAGTTCTGAAACACACGTCGGTGAACAACCCTGGAGGTCAGCATACAGTGGTTATTGCATGCAATAAGAAATGTATAACTGTAATTTTAAACTTTATTAGCCTGAACTTTAGTATATTCAGAAAAAAACTAAACTCACTATTAACTACAAATGCTTTTTATATATTTATACTGAAGATGACTTGCATGACTGCATTTGGAACACACATTTTTCACACAGTCATTTTAAATGTCAGTCGTTTCAAATCAACTAAAATTCAGCCTTAACTGTTCTGATTGTAAAATCAGGGACAAATGAAAACTGTGAAGGGAAACGAAACCCTGCATCTGTATTTTGTAACTAAAAGTGTATGATCGAATTTCCTTCCATACTCATTTTTCAATATAAACACTTGAGCACTTTCATAGACAGTGATTAAGCCTAGACTTGGATTGCACATCATTTTGAATGGAGATTTTTAACTGTAAGGAATATGTTCTATGACTAGGCTTAATCCCTGTCTGTAAAACTGACCCTAACTTATTCAGTTGAACACATGAATAAAAACAAGCCACAGTGCATTTTATTCAGTATTTATTTGCTTGAAAAGAGAAGTACAGTAATAATTATTCATAGAACAGCAAGCGAAGAAAAGCGTTATTTTTAAACCCCTGCATCCAAAAAACTTTCACCATTTTCATTTACTTAAATCATGTCATACATTTCTCAAATAACCTCAGCAAATTTTAAATGTCTAATAGCAAATTTAATATTTCAGGTTTTAGCTTACTCTGAAGGATAAGATCCTCTCTGTGTTTTAACAGAATTGAATGAAGAGGGGTCTTCATTCAAGTCTGAATCATTTCAAAGCTGTTTATATAATTTTAGCCATTTTAATTGTGTGACTGTTTTCTTTAGGGCTATTGTTTTATAATGTTGTATTTTTTATAGCAAGTAAAACAACCTCTTCCAAATGAGTGCAATAAAAGAATGAGTAAAATTACAGATAGTAGAGAAACACATTACAGTAGTTAGGCTACGTTCACATTACAAGCCACATTGCTAAATCTGATTTTTTGCTCAGATTGGATTTGGCTATCTTGATGGTTTACCTTCATAAATGTAAGTGATCTGTATCTGTGTGTAATGTGAACGAAACTGTCCCTGAAACGCCTCACATGTGCACACTGATAGGTGTATAAACCTCGCAGTCTTCACCAACAACAAAAAACGGCATATTCGAGACACGACTCATAGCTTTATAAAGTTGAAATAAATGAGTCAACAGCTCATATGTGAAGCATCTGATTAGGAAAAAAAAATGTATATGCACAGCCATGAAAAAAATCAGATCTGAACCACATTGTGCAAAAAATCTAATTTGAGGCACTTCAGCCTGGTAATGTGAACATAGCCACATGCTAAATTTATTTTGATAAACAACAGGAAGGAGTCTTCATTGTCACATGCAGTAAAATGCAGACAGCAGGATTTTTTTCAAAGATATGAATAATTAGGGAAATTGTAATTTTTGACTGTCAAGCTATTCACATGATGAATCAGAGAGTATAAAATAAAGATTCCATAGAACATTAACATTACTTGATTACTTGGTTGGATAATTGTGCTTATACCCTTTATATTCACTTGGAGAAAGTGCCTTTAACACCCTTCTTTATCTGCACAGCTAGTTTCCACAGAGCAGTGCCATGGGTCATCTTCAGGTCCTGAAGATCCTTCAGACACTCCTCGGCCTTGGTGTCAATCTCATTGAAGTCAACAAAGGCTTCAAAGGTCTCAATAATTCTGGAAAAAAGAAAAGATGTAATCAAACTAATGTACATAAATAGACATTTGAGGGACAATTGAGCTTAAATTAAACATGGGATATGAACAGTGTATGCAGTTATGCAGTAATTGAGAAAAACTTTCAGACCAATTTCAGTAAAAAACACTTACGTCCATCCTGGAGGGACTTCTCTGAGCTTGATATTCATGATCACATAGTGGAGCTCAGTGATGAGGACATCGATGTTCGTGAGATGAGCTAGAATTTCTTTCTTCTCCTTCTTTTGCTCTTCTGTGAAAACTTCATGAAAACGCTGATCCTCTATCATGAAGAATGGATTCTGAATAACGAGATTTTTTTTACAGTTTAAATGATATATTCTGGAAATTGATCTTAGTCAAGTTAAGTCAAGTCAAGTCAAGTAGTTCTATTGTCAATACTGCATATGTATAGGACATACAGAGAATTGAAATTACATTACTCTCCTTTCCAAAATTTACAAGAACACAATTTTTTTCTTGCTGAGGAGTTCTGATCAGGTGGAGTAAAGTGCACTATTTTGCACTCTTGTCTCGGTAAAGTTTACTGCGCTGTAAAGCACGTAAACCATAGTAGAGACAATAAATGTTCCGCCGCTTTAAATGAACACGGTCAGAATTAATTCCTTCTCAGTAGTTTATTGGTTTGGATCCGGATTGGACAACGTCTGTGTCCGGACCCGGACCGTGGCCCGCCTATTAGTGACCCCTGGTATATAGCTTAAGGCTGGTAAAGTGAATGGGTGCATAAAGTTCTTAAAGGCCACAGGGTAATTAAAGTGTGTATGACAGTGCGAGTATAGCAGTAGTGCAGGTATTAGGTGTGTAGTGCATGTAAGTTCCAGTACTGTATGTGTTCTAGTACAGAGTTTCAGTACTGTATTAGTGGGGGGTCAGGATGCTGAGTGAGAGTGTGTGCTGGGGGCAGGATTGGGATGGGCGTTGGAGCAGGAAGAGAGTTCAGCAACCTCACAGCCTGATGGATGGGGCTGTCTCGCAGTCTGCTGGTCCTAGCCCCGAGACTCCAGTAATGGAGAGTAATGATGCAACAGTGTATGACTACTGTTACTGTTTTCCAACAGCTTTTAAAAGAGGGTGGACAGTATATACTCACACAAATAATCAAATACATTGAGAGGGCTCTGGTTTTGGAAAATAGCAATTTAAATAGTCCAAAATAAAATACAATTTCTTATTGTGCATCTCTACTGCAGATAAACTAACATACCTGATTCATCTCAATGAGTAGCGATGATTGTCTTAAAGACAAAACCTCCCACAAAGACTGAATGTGTTTTACTTTGCTGGTTCTCAGCACCTGAAAATGAATTGACATTTTATTATTTTTTAATCAGAAAGCTCTATAAAATGCATCTACACTGAATTACGGTAAAAAAAAAGTAAGTTTACTGGTAAGCTCAAATTCTGCGCTTTGTCCTCCAGTTTCAAGTCTTTCTTCAAATATGTCATGAGAAACTGGTCTGGTGGAGGAAATGAGAGCTTCATAAATCCAATGGCAATCTTCAGGGTTGAAAGAGCTGAAGAGATCTCGTTCAGGAATCTGAAATCGCTCATAATGCAGTTTCTGTCATTGGTATTCAGGGGCTCCTGGTGTACAGAGAGGGAGAAAAAAAAGTCAGATTCATGTTTATTTTAATAGTATGATAACTGTCTCAGAAAATATCAAAGTAATTCACAGTTATCCTTAGTTTGATTTAAAATTACATATAATTATTAAGTTTTACCTTATAATGTACTATGTTATTTTAGATTAAACGGATAATCAGTATTCTATTTTCAATCAATATTTACCATGTTCAATATGTTATTCAGTTTAATATGATATCTAGTGATTTAGGTGTAACAAAGTATTAAACTCCTTAGGGTTGTGTGTGCTCTGGAGCCTTGCTGATTAGGTTCCAGAGCCGGGGTTTCTGTAGAATCTAGACGGAAAGAAGCTTGCTTTATCTTAAAGACCAGAAGTGACAAGATACTATCTCTCTCACTGAGTTAGGGTATAAAGGTTTGGAGTGAAGCCAGGGGAGTACAGGAGGGGGGTCACTACGCACTGGCAACCTTTGGGTGCTGTGGTCTGGGCTATTCCTGCAGGCTGCTCTGGTGATTGGGTGCTGTGGTCTGGGCTATTCCTGCGGGCTGCTCTGGTGGTTGGGTGCTGTGGTCTGGGCTACTCTTGCTAGGTATTTTTCCCTTTTTTGCAAAACAATATGAATGCTAAAATATTACTTATATAGACCTGTTTGTGTGACAATAAATGGATGTGCATGTATAATTCATTGTTTTTTTTTACCAGCTGGTCTTTCACTGTGCTGAAGAAGGCACGGAGAGTGGTTCCAGTGTTGTATTCATATACAGGAAGTGTCTGGGACAAAAAAAAATGAGAGATTTAATGAAATCTCAAGATTTGGCAAGTTGAAATTAACCATCAACAAAAAACCTGTGGAAAAATGCTTAAGATCTAACAAAATTTGGCATTGCAAAATAGGCAAGAGCAACTTTTTGATATTTTTAATATGTTTTTTCTTAAAATTTGAAGTTTTAAGTGGACAGAAACGCTTACAGAGAGTTTGATAATGGGTTTCTCCATGAAGAATCGGTCAACCAGCTGTCTTTCTACAGCTTTAAAGTTGTAGTTTGTACTTTTTTGCCCGTCCTCGTATACCATGTGGTCGATGTTTGAAATTGCAGTAGTCAGGAAATCGTGCTCAGGAATACAAGTAATTACATGAGATGGCTTGACTTCATTGGCACCAATTAACCTTAAATTAACAATAAAAACAGAATAAAAAAGAAAAATGTAACCATGGAATACTAAAATTGCATAAAAATACATTGACAGCTACTGTACATAAAAAAAGTGGCACTTTTTTTTTTAAGAAGTAATACAAAGTACGGTTGAATGTAATTATCAGATAACTGTGTAATGTACCTGTCTGCTCCTGGGTTGGCAAGGTTTATGAAATCGTTTTGTGTTCTTACAAGGTACTCCGTTATAGTCCGAGCAACAGATCTTTCCGTTGGTAGGAAGTCCAGAATCATTAAATCTGTCACATCTTTGTCCATTAGTTCCTGTGGTAACTTAGGGTCTACAAAAAAAATTTATTGTTTTTTAATAAAAATCATTTCCAACTACAGATAAAAATAGTTTTCAACTAACAGGTGGCATGAATTTAATATTTAAAACTTTACATTTTATTTTTTTCAAATGCTCCCATATCTTCTCCATAGCTGCAGCATTGTCAGTGAAAGCCTGTTTCGCATCTTCCTCTGGAAACAAAAATTGGGAATAAAATGCTGAAAAATCATATTGTAAATAAACCCAAAGTGTAACAGACCTTTGTTTAATGTATTATTTTTTGTATTTGTTTGCATATATTGAGTTTGAGTCTAGTGATGCAGCAAAATGAAATTTGACCAAATATAAAGCCACCAGTACACATGCACTGGAATGCTGCTATATGCTATAGTTGAAAACGAGTGGATTTTCCTGAGCAGTTTTTCCAGAGCTGGATTACTCGCTGACACTTGATGACAAGTCAAGGGCACCACAGTGGTTAGATAGGTTACATTGTTTAAATCTGAGATAGGAAGTTTTAAGTGTCAGGTTAGCTGTGATGTTACTGTTTATCTGAGCCGGATTACTCACTGATAGTTGATGGCCAAAAGACAATGTTTTATTACACACTTTAATACAGAATTAAATGTTTATCTAATTCTATTTTCAGCAACTTAAGTGTTTGCTTGATGGTTTTTATTTTAAAACTGTTTAATTATTGTTATTATTATTCATTGTTTAATTGGCTGCAGTGGATATGATAATTGTTTGTAGATTGGATGTGGTTTTGTGTCCCTATACTTTTACAGATGTTGAAGGACTGTAAATAATAGTAATAATAATAATACAGTACAAACATAAGCCTTGTATAAATCTAGTCTGTCAGGCCTAATAACACATTACACTTTTATTACTGTTTGCTTCCCAAATATACGCGGCACGGTGGCGCGGTGGGTAGCACTTCCGCCTCACAGCAAGACGGCCTGGGTTCGATTCCCGGCTGGGGCGACCCGGGACTTTCTGTGTGGAGTTTGCACGTTCTCCCCGTGTCTGCGTGGGTTTCCTCCGGGTTCTCCGGTTTCCTCCCACAGTCCAAAGACGGCACGTTCAGGCTAATTGGAACTTGATTGAAATTGCCCCTTAGGTGTGAGTGTGTGAGTGATTGTGTCTGTGTGTCTGTCTGCCTTGCGATGGCTTAGATCGTAGAACCTTGTGAATAAACAGTACCTATCCTGCCACGAAATAGCCGACGAGCTGATGTGGCGTTAAGCTCGACTACCCAACCCAACCCAACCCTTCCCAAATATACAGAAATACCAGCATTTAAACACTTTATCATGACCTTGATTATGATTTATCACAGATTTGTTGTTGTGTGACATTTATATGGCTATTTAGTACTTATTTAGTGCTAAAAATAGTCAACAGAACAATAAAAATAATAATAAAAAAAAACTTAATGTGTAAAATGTGTTTGTGTGTTTTTTACTGCATTGCCAAAGTACTGGATCAGGACTCAAAAATAAACTACTCTGACTCGGGGGCAAAAAATGTGACTAACTATAACATTTTTTCAGCTCACCTGCTACATGCTCCTTCATAAATGTGTTTATGGACACATCCTTGTAACACTGCAGATCCACATTTTTAAACTGGCACATCAGTTTCTGCTGAAGATTCAGAACCTGAGGTAGATATCTGATGTATGGAATGTGGAAATGCTGTGAAGGAAAGAAACATTCAGGTTAAAGAATCAAGAAAACATTAAAAAAATGTTACATTGTTAAAAAAGTATAGAACACTTTTTTGCTTGTTCATAACAGTTATTTTGTTGCTAAACTGTTTTGAGTATTAAAAATAAAAGATTCTTACATTTTTGAGGAGTTCTGAGAGAACTGGAACATTTTTCCTTTCGTCGTTCTGCTCGATTAAGGTAGTCAGTTGCTGAATGGTCATTCTCTGCTCGAAACTCCACAGCAGTGGATTGTTATACACTCCAGTGGTTGAAAGATTGTTCAGCTGAGGCTCTTTACTGTAGATAATCTGTGCTAAAGTGTTCATTCCACCCGATCGCAGAATGTTGCTCTGCACACTGGTTAACTGTGCCTCAAAACTCTAAGAAGGGTAAAAACAACAATTACTGACAGCATTTTATTATAATACACTAATGAAAAGTATAAAACAGGTCACAGTATTCCCCTCAGGACTTGGGGGGATCTATACAGTGGCTTGCAAAAGTATTCGTATCCCTTGAACTTTCAGATTTTGTCTCCTTACAATCACAAACTTAAATGTGTTTTATTGAGATTTTAAGTGATGATTTTTACACAGATTTACACATACACAGAGTTTTATTTGATTGAAATTTTGTAAATCATGTATCATTTTTATTCCACTTAACAATTATGAAAAAGTTTGTGGTTGTAAGGTGACATGTGAAAAAGTTCAATTGGTATGAATATTTTTGCAAGCCACTGTTAATACACAGTCAAGCCAAAACATTATGATTTTATGCTGCATGCCAAGAATATCTGTATATCATTTCAACATTTTGGATGTGGAAGAAATTAACAGGGTTTTCACACGGAGATCAAACCACATATTTAGGTCAAGTTTGGGCTCATTGTTTTTTATGCATCAAGTGTGAATGTATCGCAGAGCTTGATTGTTATTTGAGTATTTCAATAGGTATTAAATACATTAACCATTTCAACGTATATCATATTAACATACAGGCGAGAGCAAAGAAAGAAATAATAAATTAATACAGTGTATAAATAAATAAAATCAACTTCTTATTTTAATTTCTGTATTTATATATTGCTCTATCAATTTATTTCTGTACTATTTACTATTTTTATTAATGTCTTCTTTATTTCTTAATATCTTTCCTGATGCAAGTTTTTAACATTTTGTTCGTTTTTTTTATTATTCTTATTTCTTTTCTGTATTTCTTTCTCTGTATGATAATGAAGGGTGTGTTTTTGCATTCAGGCTTAGCAATCAAGACCAGAGAAAGAGGAGCTGACTGTAGTAAAACTCCAGGCACTTCACTGAATTTTGTTTCATTTCAAGTTATTCACCTGAAAAGTCAAAAATAAATAGAAAAAAATACTGGGGGTGTTCCAAAACCTTTGACCAACCAGTACTGTACATGCTTAAATAAACTGATACTATAAATAAGATAAAGGAAGTCATTAAATATCCAAAGAAATTAAACTTTTTTGTCTTGATACCTGAAAGAAATCCTTCAGTTTTTTGTGAATGGAATCCTCCCACTCTTGCCTTTTTTCCTCCGTGTCTGTTATCTGAATCCTGCTGTTTGGTTCTGCCAGCAGAGCACAAAAGTTCATCAGCATCAACAACATTTTAAACTTACCGTATTTTTCGGACTATAAGGCGCACATAAAAACTTTTAATTTTGACAGTGCGTCTTATAATACGGTGCGCCTTTTGTATGGATTTTACTCGTCAGGTTGTAAGGAGCAGTAAACACACACTCCGTGCAGCGTTATAGAGAGTTTCAGTGCTATACAGAGTCCAGAGCCGTGCAGCTCCGAGGCTGAGCAGCAATAGCATTAGCTAGATGCTAACCGCTAAGCTAGCTAGCTTATTCACTGAGATCAGTATTATCTAAATTTTACTCGTCAGGTTGTAAGGAGCAGTAAACACACACTCCGTGCAGCGTTATACAGAGTTTCAGTGCTATACAGAGTCCAGAGCCGTGCAGCTCCGAGGCTGAGCAGCAAATAGCATTAGCTAGCTTATTCACTGTTCAGAGATCAGTATTATCTAAATTTTACCCGTCAGGTGTAAGGAGCAGTAAACACACACTCCGTGCAGAGCCGTGCCGCTCCGAGGCTGGAGCAGCAATAAATAGCATTAGCTAGATGCTAACCGCTTAGCTAGCTAGCTTTTTCACTGTTCAGAGATCAGTATTTTCTAAATTTAGCACTTTTAATACTGCTGGAGCAGTATTATTAGAGTTAGATGCTAATCGCTAAGCGTTCACCGTTCAGAGGTGAGTTATCGGCCTGTAAGTCTGTGCTGCTTTGCCTGGCTAGCATTAGCTAGATGCTAAGCGCTAACTCTCTCAGAGGTGAGTTTTATCAGCCTGTAATCTGCTTGTTTACAGTGTTAAAACAAGCTACGGGGGACGAATCGCTAGCTAATATCTCACTGTCTTACCAGAACACGCAGGATTACTCAGTGTAACGCTGTCGTTTAAGTTTGGGTTAACTTTACTAGTTTAGGTGACTAGCTAGCGTGCTAGCGGATAGCTATGCTAACGCTGGTGCAGCAAGCCTTAGTGGACATCTGGAAATCTAAGCTTACTGTAAATAAACTGAAGCACGTTACTCACCCAAATAAACAGTTTTCAGGAGAGGAATCTGTGTAGATTAATATCCAGCACTCGTTTGACTTTGAAAGAGCTAGATTTGTATACTGAGACGCTCCACCGGCAAGCGACCACCCCCGGTGGGGGAAGGGAAACATGGCGCCACCCCTGTTCACTTTGATATAGGCACCCTTTCTAGTGTCACTTAACGCGCCTTATAATGCGATGCGCCCTATGTATGGAAAAATAGCAGAAAATAGGCGTTCTTTGATAGTGCGTCTTATAATACGGTGCGCCCTATAGTCCGAAAAATACGGTATATAAATATACATATATATATAAAACATATAAAAAAACAAAAAAAACAAAAGAGCATCTCAAGTACTTAAGAAAAAGTAAATAAGTCCAAATAAAAAGTGCAGTTTAAGTTTTACTTTTTAATTTTCTATTAATATGGGCTAATAGGGTGTCAGGTCTATTCGCATACCCGTGTGAAAGAGCTGATTGGTCATTGCAGCTAAGAGTGGGCGTGTCTGCTCTATAGATTAGTGTTTAGTTAAGTAGTTATTCTTCACGCTGCTGCTGTTTATTGGTGAACTGATCTCAGAACAGGAAATGTGCTGGTTCTGAACTGAAAAGTCTGGTTACACTGCAACTGGAATGCAGTGTAGTCTATGTACATATAAATAGATATAAAAAAGATATATCTTGTTTTATCTTGTATGAAAATATTTTGTGTGTGTGTGTGTTGCTGAAAATGAAGAGGTAGATTCACAATGTTTAACAGATAACTTAGAATGTGTTACCAGAACTACTCTCCAAGATGAACTTCAAAAACAGGTGGACTGTCATTATAGCATCTTCAGTGTTCTTTCCAATGGCTTTTCCAAGCAATTCAATGTCCTTTTGAAGATGACCAAAGAGGTGTGTCCTGACATCATCAGTTTGAGTTTGAATGATATTCTGGACCTCCTACACAAAGAGTAATACAAACATTACAATCATAAACTAAAACCTTAATAAAATGTACTAGTTTCACTTAATCTAGTAAATAAGCTATTTCTGTAAACCCTGTACACATTTTCATTATTCTTAATTCCTAAGAATTGTCTCTCTATTTTGTCTACATACCTCAGGTTGTTCAGTGGTGCCCCAGAGCATGGATGAGTGAAGGATTGCTCGGACCAGGCAAAGATTTGCCCCGCAAAGATTCCTCTCCCACTTTAGTTCCTTCCGACTGTTCGGGTCACCAAGACAGTGACCTTTCCCACTGCCCTCTGTGTTTCTGTACACACCATGTGAAAGCGTAATTGAACTGATTAGCATTAGATATTACTCAAGTAACAATTTGAGAACATACAATAGTCAAGATGTAATTTCTTGTTTTAATATAATCTATTCTGTGCCCATTATCAGTAACTTTCCAGTTATTGAACATCAGAAGAAAGCACTTTAAAACAAACTAATAACTAATACTAATAGTCGGCACATCTGTAGTAAATTGTAAGTAAGAACTGCTATTAGTTATTAAATGGATCATTCTTTTGTCATTTACGATTTCTGACTTGCTGTTTCAAAAAAATAGAATATCAGTGTCACAGGGAGTTTAACACACCATAGGTGAACGTTACTTAAATGATTAGAAAATAAAATGTAAAATTCTGCTCTTGAACTCTGACAGAGGTACATCTGTTAAATATTTTTAAATGATTACTGTTATACGTATCATCATCAACTGTAATAGAAAAATCCCTCTCCCATACATATCCTATGAATAATTGCATAACATATTGGCCTTAGACAGTGTAGAGTATATATAAGAGATTTTGCACAAGAAACCATCAGGTCTGATAAGAGACTTCTCCATCTATTAGGAATGTATTATTCCTACAAAGTGGTGTAACTGCAGATATCTGTGTTTAACCAAGTTTTAAGTGTTTTAGAAGATTTCTGATTCGCAGATGGAGCAAATGCCAAATACTTTACAATATCGGTTAAAACAACAACAAAATATTAAACACAGTCAAGAATAAACACAATATTTTAATTTATAATAATAGCCACGCCCCCTTATTAGATGTAAATTAGATGTAATAAAGATGTATTATTAGATGTACCCAATCACACGTTTAGCATGTTCTGTATCAGTAAGGTGCATTTCTTGGAGGATTCCAATCACTATTTTATCTTCCTTTAAGGACCTAAAGATTGTTTTTCTTTTTTATAACACTGTCAATACCCTTAATATTCCAACCTCAAATAATCATTTATAATAAGTACAATCTAAAAACTAGACCTGTATCATGATGTGCAAAGGTGACATGATGTGCAGTAAGAAGTTCAGCAGTTTTAAAGTAAAAAAAAAGTTCAACAAAAAAAACAGCACAATAACAGTATCATCATCACAGTATCATCAACGTGCCAGCCCTGTCCCCAATGTCCCAAAATTTGACAAAAGTAAGGCATCAAAGCCTCCTAGCAAGTGAAGGTATAAGATCGGTGTAGCTGATTAACTAGAGGAAATTCAGAGGGTGTGGAAGTTTTGTCCAAATTGGATTTAAGTTTTAAAAGTGATTGCTTATTAAAAATGGTATTATTTCTTCTACTTTCCCAGACACCAAGGATGTGATGTAACCAAAAAAAAGTACAACTTTCCAGGTATTGACATCCGGATCTGATACACAGTTCAGAAAACTTAAAGATTAAAGTAAATTAGACTGATAATAACATGGGACTGTCAGATGGGTTTTGTTGCCTAGGTGTGTCCAGTTACATTGATTAATTAAACAATATTCAGCGCTGAATGTCTACGCTCAGTTTCAGACTTTTGTCTGTGTAGACTCTGCATTTATAGTTAGAGTAACCAACATAAAAACCAGAGAGCCAGAAGAGTATATGGGTGACAAACAAGCAACTGTGAAGATGGAAAACGTTGCTCAAATGCTCAAACGTTGGCCATGACCAATGTTCTAAAGAAGAGTTCAAACAGGTGAACAGATGAACAGACGTCAAACAGGTAGATCACAACCTTTTTCACCTTTGCCAATGTTATGGAAAGGCAAAGGTTTGGAGAGAAAAAAGGATCTGCTCATGATCTCAAACATACCAGCTCATCTGTGAAATACAGTAGAGGTAGTGTCATTGCTTGGGCTTTCACATCTTTGCACATAACTCAGCTTGAGAAGTTATTATTGCTATCTGTTCCAATACTTTTAGTCACAAGACAAATGGGTAGCCAAAATTAAGTTCAGAAGGTGCTATCTTCTGACCTGTGTATCAGATCCAGATGTAAATGGAAATAATATAAAACCCTAATGTGTTCAGTCTACAGCATAAATAAAGGGATTAGCCTCACCGTTCCAATACTTTTGAAGGGCACTGTATATTAGAACTGAACAGAAAATATGATAGGATGTGATTTCAAACAGTGTTTCTAAGAAACAGTGCTGCATAGATGCGTATTACTTACTCAAATGCTTTGAAACCATCTACTGCATTGTGCTTCGCTCCACCAACTTCACTTTGACAGTTAAGGCACTTCCCTGTTACCCATGGTCTTCCACACTGAGTTAAAAAAGAATGATTATCAGACAGTAGAGTAGAAAAGTGTTATTCAAATATTCAGTACAAACAAAGAAATGTAGATAAATATTAAACTGATAAACTCACTTCGCCAATAAAAACAGGCTCACCACAGCTACACACTAGAGAGAAACAGTTTTGTTGTGAATTCACAGTACATTTAAAGAAGATAAGATATACACAAAAAGAAGAACCTAGTGGTACAAACAAAAAGACTATAAATATATAACAAGCACTTTCAGCTGACAATTTCCACTGTCCAAAATGCAGTTATAAAATGTAAATTAAGGGAAACTGTGGAAGTAATGGCAAAACCTGGAAGACTGTTTGCACAGAAGCCAGAAAGGCAAAGCCACATTCCATATGATTACACATTCCTAGTGTACTATAATATATCAACATATCCAAAATATATTGCTCTTTTTGGCCTGTGAAGGCTGGGTGGCTGTCCTGTGCACATATTTAGTCCAAAGACACATTTATCCATGATACACACCTCTGCTCTATAATTTAAAATGTCCAATCAAACAAACCATATACAAAAGTACACCATTTATTTTCACACAGCCTCCCTCATTTTAGGGCACCATACTGTTGGGAAATAGCAAGGATTATTTTTTATGTTAGTAATTATCAACAAATCTGTAATTTGGCCAAAATTTCCAAAACCTGTTTATGTTACTGATGAAAATAGAACTGGTTGAAATTATTTTTTAGATTATTTTTTAATTTCATTGTTCTGAAAACTGACCCCATATTTTTACTTTCTCAGTTGAATCCTTTGCCCAGTCATTGATTTCATTTATGGGACTCGGCATACTTGGGAAAAAGTATTCCTGTGAATGGAAAAAAACAAAAAAATATGTGTGTTTATGTAAAAAACATACATACACAATTTAAGTGATATATATAAAAACCTTTGACCTAATGAACATAGAATAGAAATGTTCCAAGATCAATATAACAAAGTCAATTAACTATTAAAAAACAACATAATAAAGGGTGTACCTTGGCATTTCCTGGACTGAAGCACAGAGTCTTAAGCAGCTCCATTTCTGGTGCTGTGGACAGTTTTGCTATCAGTGCAGTATGGAAAACAATCTGAGACAGTCCAGCAGTGTTTGATTCTTCAGGGTTGACCTCTGCTAACTGATCCTGAAGAACTTTTTCACAGAGAGTAACCAGCTCACTCCACTTGCCATCTGTGCTCGACTTTGTCTTCATCCTTCCCATCTAAAAAGAGATGGGATTGTAACCTATTCAAATTAATTTAACTTTCGTGTTATTACACTAATACTGTGCTGTACAGTATCAGTACAATGAAACATGGTTAGGCTAGATCTCCAGTCTAGTAACAGACAAACATTAGTGCAGAAACATTAGATAGACAAAGTGCAAAACAAATACAGCTCCTGAACAAAATCCTAAGACTATCTTATGCCTTTCTTAAGTTCCTGAGGGTTATGAAACAAAAAGACAAAAAAAGGCACTGAACCGCAGAATACAAAAATGGAAATCAGTTCCAGGCAGTGGATGCCCTTCGTAAAGCAGTCTTCAATACTTGGAGCAATGTTCCCATTGGCCTCTTGGGAACAAGCTGCCTAAACGACTGTTTAAAGTGACCAACAAGAACAATTGTTTTCAATAAATTGCCTGCTCAATATCTGTTGTCTCTTGCTGCCATTTCATCTTGTTCATTGTGAAGCTCTCTTTAAAACCTTCAATTCACCAATTCGATCCAATAGTGCAAAATGCAAATTCCTGCCATTTTAACTGGCATGGACAGTAAGTACAATAGACACAAATAGACACAAGAAAAAAGACAATAAATACAATAAATACAGTATGTACATGTGGAAATTGTTAATTCTTAAGCATTTTAGTTACTTAATTGTATATAGTGTGGCTATATTTAGAGATACAATGAAGTACAACACGCAGCACAAGAGAAAGTTGTTCAGTTCATGAAGACTTGGAATGAAACAAACATTGTACAGTCTGAGCCTATTTTTTTTTTATTGAAGACCAAGGGTTGAGTGGGAAAACCAATAAAATAAATGTTTTTTTTTCCCCCTTATGTCCCCCAAGCTTAGCTATAAGCTCTAATCAGTTTGTAGATTTATAAAACATATTAATCCAATAGTCAGCTAAGGTAGTGAGTAAGATCATGGGAAATGTAACTGAAATAACAGAGTTCAAAATCATTTCAATTGTTCCAAATCTCACCAGGGAACCTTCATTATCTCTTAAAGATCTGTTTACTGTAGTTTGCCTCACTGCAGCCAAAGCCATACACACCGGAAGAGATGCAGAGGTTTCATCAAACACCTGTAAGAATAAGAACATTATGAGGTTAATAACAGACTGTAAACAAATGGTAAATGGTAATGGCATGCAATTCCTGTCTCTGTTTTAGGATACTTCTGTTGGTAAGCTCTTGAGAAGGCAGCAGTGTGTGGATAGGCATTGTCCTGTTCAAATAGCACACCAAAGTGTGTGTTCAATAAAGTTAGTGGCTCTGGTTGCAGGACCAGAACTTTAGGCTGTTAAAGTAATGGAGAACAAAGAGGATCATATGAAATTGCACCTCACACCATGACACTAGGGTCCCTATCGTACACCCTGCGCAAGGCGTGTTGTGTGCCTCGTTGCCATTGTACACCCCGTCAACAGTCTATTTTCACGCCTTGCGCACACGTCCTTAAAATAGGAAGATGGACTTTAGGAATATATTAACGCCGATGGGTGTGGTGGTCTGGAAATGACGTGTGTTTCTAACTTGGCGGCGGAAAATAGTGCTGCGCGACTGACGGGGATAAACCCTGTCTAAAATCGACAGTCAGCCACACAGCCAGAACTGGATCACCCATTACCCTGCGTAATGTGCACCCCACGCACAATACCACATCACTTCTTTACCACAACAAAAAAAACACCTTTTCCAGGGCCTTGAGCAATCAACTATAAAATATACTTAAAAATGTGCACAGTAACTATACGTTAATATTAGTTATATTTATTTCTGATATTTTATTTTATTTCTGATTTATATTTATATTCAGTACACAGACTTAATAACTGTAGCCTAATATAGTAGATATAGGCATTCTGAAAAACAAAGCACATTGTCACCCTGGCATCTGGTGCTGCCTGTCAATTATATAAAACGTATTATCACCAGGGCACATTTATTAAAATATAAAATATATTAATACATTTATTAAAATCTTGTCCATTGCTCTAAAATGTTGCAGGCACGCATAGAGGAGGTTGGGGCACCGCGCACAATCTGTTTTCTTAAAAAAACGTTTTAATAAATAAGGTCGGAAAAAGTGTAGTTCACACAGCAAAGTCATGGTATAAAATACACTTTAACCACCATATTAACCGTCATTTAACCAAGAGAAATCAGGCAAAATGCGTTGCGCCTCTCTCTCTCTCTTTCGCAGCGCGGAGCTGATTTCAGAGCAAGGCTACGAATAATTTAAATCTCAGTTCAGTTAAATATATTAAGATGAGTGAGGACCTGTAAAGTTAATCAAATATTGTCAAATATAAAGAATAGGTTAAAGTTTTGGTGAGATGTTTTAATGATTTGAAACTAAAACTAATGTCAGTTATTCTGCACACCAGGCATTAGAAAGCCTGTGACTGTTTTAAATGAGTTTTTTAAATGACTTTGTATTTTATATTATATATTTTTTAACATTTCTACATTATAACATTACTCTTCTTTTACATGAGCTGCTGGTGTAACTTCACAGCATGACAGCACAGTCGGTATCCTCTGTGCTCTTTAGATAGAAACACACAGAAGTCAGTGCGCACCTGCCTCTCCAAGGGAAAGAATTCTGGCACACTGATGGTTTATTTCACATTACACCCAAAACAAACCCATGAATAATTAAGAGAATTAGAATGCGCCCTTTGTGCCTTGGAGCTGCGCAAGGCGTATTTTTTGTGCCCTTACTATACCAAAAACACAGGACACGCCCTTAAATCAAGCAGCGCAAAGCTCAATTAACTAGTGCACTATAGATTGCTAAAATTGGGCCCCAGTCCTTTTGCACAGGTGACAACAAAACGTTAATCTTGGTGCTGACCACGGTGCCTTTACACATGGATGCATCCGTTGTTTTCACCAACTCAAAAGCACAATGGCAGTGGGTCATCTTTATTGAAGAACCGTGCTTTTTTTCCTAGAACTGCCAATGGTTTTTTGTCATGCGTCTAGAAGGCCTAGTGTGATCATGTGGGGTGCAATTTTGTACAAACCAGATCAACTGTGGTCTTTACTATAGGCATGTTGACATCCCAAATTATGTTAATCAGGCCCTGCAACCAGTGGCCAACCCTTAACAGTAACATTGTTCCTGGTATCCTAATAGAATTGCAATCTGACCCTTCCTTCTTGCTAATAAATGAAGAAAATGCTAAAAGTCTATTTGAATAAAATGCACTTAATACCATGGTAACGTCATATGATGGGTCGTCCAGTGCTTTGACAGCTTCACAGGTAATCTTCTCATACATCTCTCCATAGACGAGGAAATGATCCACTTGCTCAGCTGGCTTGCCCTGGTGGGATACGTTCAGAAAGGTCAATGTAAAACCCCCTCACCCTGACCAACCAAACAAGTGTAGGGTTTGTGCTGTTCATGGCTCATTTTCCATTTTTACCATTCTTAATCACATCCACGGAACAGGACAGATTTTAAATTATATATAACTACATATTCATTGGGTCTGTCAATATTGTAAAAAAACAAAAAAAACTTCAAATATACGAGCCATTCTCGATTTCAAGTTCTTACCTAACAACTTCAGGTTCTTTGCTTTACATTGATTTTTTTTGTAAGAATAGTAAACAGCCCCCTTCAAACTTATATGCAGCTTTTATATTAAACATAGCTGTAAACATAACATCCTAGTATTTCATTTAAATATAAGTAAACATGTAAAATATGTAAATAACTGTTGTTTTTAAAGTTCTTTACAGGTTTCTAACAGAAGCAAACCTCTATGTACTGAGCTGCACATTTCTATATATAAAGATAATAGATTAAAAAAAACTAATTTAATAATAAAAGTAAATTAAACAAATTAATTCCATCAACATATATATATATGTTGATGGAATTAATTTGTTTAATTTACTTTTAATTTACTTTTGTTTAATTTACTTATATATATATATATATATATATATATATATATATATATATATATATATATATATATATATATATATATATAGGTTTGTATATGTATACATTATTGCAGCATTACTAAAAGTGTTACAGTAACATTTTCATATATATACAGCTCTGGAAAAAAATAAGAGACCACTTAAAAAGGATGAGTTTCTTTTATTTTACCAAATTGAAAATGGATGATCACAAGCCATCAAACCAAGCTGAATTGCTTAAACTTTTGGACCAGGAGTGGCATTAAATTATCCAAAAGCAGTGTGTAAGACTTGTGGAGAATGTGGGAAAATGTTTTCCGTAGTTTATAGAATAAAACGTTCATAAAATGTTCATTTTACTCAAACATGAACCAATAAATAGTAAAATCAGAAAAACTGATTCAGAAACTGAAGTGCTCTCTTTTCAATTTTTACAGTTCGGTAATGACTGTTTCTTTCTAATGCTTTGTAATATTTTATAATGATTGTACCTGTTCTTCCAAGACTTCACTTGGTATTGTCCACTGAAACATTTCACTCCTCCCAAGTTGATGTATAAAGCTGAATCCATTCAAGTTGCACAAGTTCCGTAACAGGAATACCTGAATCCATGGATTTCCATTGTTCAATATGAGCTTTTCCACTCTTTGCAGAAGATATTCATTGTCTTCAGAATCAGCTGGTTGCAATACAAAATAAATTACTACATTATTAAAATGTCTAAGGTTTCCAACATTACAACAACTAATATAATATTATAATTACCTTCAGAAAGTGCAGTTGTGATGGTGTCAGCAGCGACTGAGATGGCAAATCTTAATTTTGCCAGTGTGTAAAGGTCATGCGAAATTATGGCCTCATCAGACTTCACTAACAGACAGGAATCAAGACATTCTTTAGCCTTTTTGATGAGACTTGATCCTTGGCTTGAGGAATGAATATGATCCTGCAGAAAAAAGGATAATCATATTTAAATTGTTAAATCTGGGTCCTACAGTAAAAGAGAATTAGTTATTTAAAACTGAAGGCAAGAGGCAAAATTAGCAGCAAACCTCAATGCTGCGCACCACCATGAAGTACAGTTCATCAGAATTTCTCTCATTAGATTTCACAACTTCTTCAATGAATCTCTGTAACTGAGGGGCAGTTTCTCCCATTCTAGCCAAAGAATAAAATTCAGATAATAAGCGTTAAAACTGCAATGAGAAAAATGTAACAAAGAACACTTCTTTTAGGTTATTGTTATTAAATGGAAGATGTTGCCTTTCAGAAAGGCATAGTAAAAGTTCTAGAAGTGCCATGAGCTAACATTTTTTATATTAAGAAAAAAAGAAAATTAAAACAAACATTTTTTTATAATAAATTCCAAGTATTTTCAAGATCTTGTCTGACATTGAAATTGTGTGGAAGTGTGTGAGAATCACAAGTTAACTAAAAATAAAAACATTAATGTTACTGTGTTTGGATAATTCTTTATGTTTTTCACAATATTTTAATAATGGTTGGGAAATTTTCCTTGTACAATTACAACGTTAGTTCTCTGAAAATCTAATCGGATCAAATATTGGAAATCAAATCATATTGGAACCTTGTGAACTGGAATTGAATCGATCCTGTAAATCAGTGGTGATACCAGGCGTAGTTTCCACAGGTAATGTTACTTCTGTCCACTTTAAAAACGTAAAGTAAATGAGATCAGTACCCGCATTTCAGTAGAATCTTCAGCACGTAGGACTGTAGGATGGGGTCTGGTTTTATAATGTTCTGAAGTGAAGAGTGCTCGGCTGTACCTGTGGACATGCAGGTTTAAATGGTAATAAGATTAGTTTTTATTATCAATTTTAATTAGTTTTTATGATCAGATTTTAAAAGGATAACAATTATTCTTTTACCTATTCAAAATAACATTATGACCACCTTGTTTTTACACACTGTCCATATTTAAACTCCACTGTTCATATAAGTCAATCTGTAGTTGTATAATAAATACAGACTGTAGTTCTGTATCTGTTTCTCTATGTATTTTATTATCATCCTCCTTTCACCATGTTCATCAATACTCAGGACCCCACAAGAAAGACCACCACAGAACAGCTATTAATATTTGGGTGGTAGGTAGGGGTTTGCGATATATGTGTCAATAAATTCATGATTCGGTTTACACCTCGGTATAAATCTCATGGTTCGGTACATTTTCGGTACGGTTGGTGGAAAAAATAAAGAGGCTAAGCATTCTGTAGAGCCTCATCTTTATCTACTTCATAAAAACAATGGAACTTCATTATAATCATGGTTAGTTTTTAGAGATGGAATGTTGTCACAGGGCTAAAGCACTTTTATTAAATGCATGAAAACAGGGTTTTCTCCTACTGTCATCATGAGAAGCTCCAACTTTTGGATCTTGTTGGAACAAACAACGAGCCTGATTGTGGAGCTTTATTAAGAACAAAAACATTACATTACTTTAACTGATTAAACTATAAAAATGTTTTAATTATATTAGTGGTGTCAGTCACTTAAAAATGAATTCAAATCATGATTAATTTTTTTGAATGCTGGAATTTCCCAGTCTTATTGTAAGGGGACAGTAATAAAAGTGTAGTGTGATTTAGGTCCGGCAGACTAGATAGTTTTGTGCTATATTATAATATCTTAGAGAGAGAGAGAGAAAGAGAGACAGACGGAGTTAATGAGAGAAAGAATTCTTTGCATTTTTTAGAAAGCACTGCATCTTTTTCATTATTTTGACCACTTCTCATTTTCTGCAAAAAAATAAATGCTCTAATTGACAATATTTTTATTTGGAATTTGGAAGAAATATCATCAGTAGTTCATAGAATAAAACCACAATGTTCATTTTACTCAAACATATATAGTAAAATCTGTTCAAAATGTGAAACTCAGATATTATATAGATGTATTACAGACAGAGTGATCTATTTTAAGAGTGATAATTATGGTTACCAGCTAATAGAAACCCAAAAACCAATGTCTCTGAAAATGTGAATATTTTGGCAGTGTGAGCAGTGCGCCAAGGTCTACTGGAACGAACATGAAATTCACATCTTCATAAAAGTTATCAGCAGAGGGAAGCATGAGGTGTAAAGTGCTGTAAGAATTTGTGGGAAAACCCTGCTCTGACTTTGGACTTGATATAACACAGTGGATCAACACCAGCAGATGACATGTCTCTTCAAACCTAAGTGCATTTATGTGTAAACCATGTGGCCTACCAGATTTAAGCTTTTAATAATGTGTATTTAAATGTAAATGAAAGAATCAGTGTTAGATTGGATAGATCAATTTATATTTATATTAGCGGTGTCAATAAACTAAACTTGAATTGATAACCAAATTCTGTGATTAATAATATATAAAATTATGTTTTAAATTTCATTAAATTATGTTAATTACCTTCAGCTGATGGGACACCTTTCACAAAGTCCATGAGCACGTTCACTACCTTGTCAGTCAGTTGGTCTTTGCTGCTGACAAAGTTCCACATGAATTCCACAAAAAACGAGTTACATTTCCTCCTAAATCTGTTCACCTTCAGGAAGGTTTCTCTAGAGGAAGAAACAAAAACATTTATTTATTAGTAAAAGAAAAAGAACATGGTCATATAATAATTTTAATTTTAGGAATTTTGTAAAAAGTGCTTGAAAATGTTTGAAATCTTAACTGTATGCCTTTCAAAACTAACAGCTATTTGACTAAATAATTTACTTATTAGACAGAGAAATAAAATTAGTTCCAGAGCCTCAAAATAAAAGCCGCTCTGAGTGTGTGATAATTTTGGAAAATCCGCCAACTAAATGCGGCTTAGGGCAGGAATAACAGCAGTGGTTCCTGATGCACTGTTGTGCATCATTCTGTATTCCTCATATGCCCATATTTGGTGTTCCGTGTCTAAGCTGAATTTCCATGAATGAATCAGCTTTTTCGAAAACTCACCTCTATTACATTCTGTGGTAAATAAATAAGTTCCGAATCCTATACATTTTATTCTGTGTACATTTTCCACCTGATCATCACTGGATCCTCTAAATTACGAAATTGTTTAATAGTCATAAATAAAATAATGCTGCAATTAGGCTAATAAGTTGATGCAATGCTATGGTGTATAGGAATGTATAGCTTGTTAAGAAGTGTATATAATGGTGTATAAGAATATATAGCTGTTAAGGAGTGTATATAATGGTGTATAGGATTGTATAGCTGGTAAAGGAGTGTATATAAAAGGTGAATAGAAATGTGCAGTTGGTTAATGAGTGTATATAATGGTATAGGAATGTATAGCTGGTTAAGGAGTGTATATAATGGTATATAGGATTGTATAGCTGGTAAAGGAGTGTATATAAACGGTGAATAGAAATGTGTAGTTGGTTAATGAGTGTATATAATGGTATAGGAATGTATAGCTGGTTAAGGAGTATATATAAAAGATGTATTGAAATGTATAGTTGGTTAAGGAGTGTGTATATAAACTGTTAATAGGAATGTATAGTTGGTGAAGGAATGTATATAATGGTATAGTAATGTATAGCTGGTTAAGGAGCGTATATAAACAGTGAATAAAATGTGTAGTTGGTTAATGAGTGTATGTAATGGTGTATAGGAATGTATAGCTGGTTAAGGAGTGCATAAACAGTGTATAGTAATGTATAGTTGCTTAAGGAGTGTATATAAACTGTTAATAGGAATGTATAGTTGGTGAAGGAATGTATATAATGGTATAGTAATGTATAGCTGGTTAAGGAGTGTATATAATGGTATATAAAAATGTATAGCTGGTAAAGGAGCGTATATAAACAGTGAATAAAATGTGTAGTTGGTTAATGAGTGTATGTAATGGTGTATAGGAATGTATAGCTGGTTAAGGAGTGCATAAACAGTGTATAGTAATGTATAGTTGCTTAAGGAGTGTATATAAACTGTTAATAGGAATGTATAGTTGGTGAAGGAATGTATATAATGGTATAGGAATGTAAAGCTGTTAAGGAGTGTATATAATGGTGTAAAGGAATGTATAGCTGGTTAAGGAGTGTATGTAATGGTATATAGGAGTGTATAGCTGGTAAAGGACTGTATATAAACCGTGAATAGGAATGTGTAGTTGGTAAATGAGTGTATATAATGGTATAGGAATGTATAGCTGGTTAAGGAGTGTATATAAACGATGTATAGAAATGTATAGTTGGTGAAGAAATGTATATAATGGTACAAAGGAGTGTATAGCTGGTTAAGGAGTGTATATAATGGTATATAAAAATGTATAGCTGGTAAGAGAGCATATATAAACGGTGAATAGAAATGTGTAGTTGGTTAATGAGTGTATATAATGGTGTATAGGAATGTGTAGCTGGTTAAGGCGTGTATATAATGGTGAATAGGGAAAAGCTAAAAAAACAGACATTTGAAAGTGCTTGAAAAAAACTTAAATTTGACCATTTAAAAGGTGTATAAACTATGAATGGTGCAAAAAGGGAAACGACTGTAAAGTTTTCATACTTATCAACAGCTCCACATGGTTTGTAGTTTTGATTAATTTCCTTTTTGCATTTCCTGCATTGAGTGTCATTGTTGTCCTTTAAACAGGACATATGGAACATGTGTCCACAGTTTAGTTTCGCTGTGTCATCCTCTGTGAAATCCTTATCACAGTACAGGCATACAACCCTGAAAACAAAACCCAAAAATCTGTGTACTCTATCTGAAACAACACAGTTGAAAGTTAAAATAAAATTTAATTATCACTAACTTAAATCATGCAACAGCTGTAAAACAAAATTCTGATATAGGAATCATAATTGCAGCTGGGAAGAAGTAGAGTTTTTCACTTTTCTGATACAGTGCATATCTTTAAAATGATCTTAGTTTTTTTCTCCACTTTGTTATATAGACAGTACCGTGGGACATAAATCAGGAAAGTTTTTCAAATAATAAACTTGTATTAAAATAAATGTGTCATTTTCCCACAGGTGGCAGATAAAATGAGTCTTACTGAATTACAACAGAAGGAATTTTTATGGGACGCTTTAAAATTCATGAGAAAAAAAATTATTTAAACGTAAAATGACTGATTTAAAAGTGTACTTGGCGTTATGCTACTTTAACATGGATATCACTCTGTATGTTTTGTTCATTGCAGAAGTCCAGTATTATAACATAATCCCAACTGTCTTCTCTTTAATGGATTTCAATGTGTGTATCTCTAACCCTGCACACTGAACCCTGAGTGCCACCCTAAATAAAATACACAATAATAAAAACTAGGAACTTCTGACTCACTTGAACACATTGCAGGCATTTCTGTTACATTTATTGAGTCCTCCTGTCACCTGTTCCACCACGTACTCCATCTGCTTTCCTTCCTCTGTGTTGAGTTTCTATAAACACAAACACCATGTTATTACATGAAAAACAATCTTTTCTTTGTCATAATGTATTGTGCTTTAAAACAAATAAATCTGTTTTACCTTCCATGTGAATATTAGGTTTCTTACAAGAATGGTCAGCAGTTTTTTTTCCATTTCTGACTCATTCTGAAGGAGATGATCCATAAGAAGGTAGATGATCCATGTACTCTGCCAGAAATGTCTGGAAATATATGTTTTTGTATTAAACTCAATCTAACAAACGGTGTACTACCAAAACCGTTTGAAAATGTTGGCCTTAGAGTTGGACATAAATCTGAGGATACCAGACTTTTAGAAATCTTCAGGTGCGTGACCAATTCATTAATGTAAATGAAGAATCAGGTGTGTTTCTGCTTGGTTGGAATAAAAACCTGTGCCTATTCTCAATCAATCAATCAATCAATCAATCAATCAATTAACCTCATTTACAATGTAGCCGAGCAATTACATAGGTAAGAGTTTGACAATTTATTTTTAAATAAAATAAATAAATAATAATAAAAAACTGCATTTTAATAAGACATAATAAAAAAGATATAAACAAATATGGTAAAAAAAGAAAAATAAGAGTAGGAATCATAAAATCATATGCAAAAAATGGTAAGGTAATAAAAGGTAATAAAACTAATAAAATGCAACTACAGATAATAATAGATACATAAAAGAGTAAAATATAAATAAACTAACTAAAAACAATAAAAGAAAAGAAAGAAACAATAAAAAAATATGAAAAAACAGCTAAAACAAACCAAAATTAAAAACATTTAAAAAAATTAAATAAAAAAAAATAAATAAAAAAACTACTAAAAACAAACCAAAGATCATTTGGTTTAAAAAAACTAGATTACAGACTAAGAGTTTAAAATGATTGAGTGACACTAGCGAGCGGTGATGCACTGTAGCTAAAATCAGATTTTTCCAGTTCAGTAAAAACTCTCGGCACCTGATGGGTGATCCAGTCACTGAAGTGAGTCTGGTAGGTTGTGTTATTTTTAATAAGCATTTGTGTGATGTAAGATGGCATATGGCCAGAAAGTGCTCTGGCCATTCTGGCCATTTCTGGATAAGATTGAAGACCTGTGAGCCATGGCTATAATTTGCTGTGAAGCAAATATACACAGTGCATCAAAGTAGGGGACAGTGGGAAACATAAACTGACATAGTGTAAAACATTTCTTTCTGGATTCTCTAGAGAATTATCTCTAAATGTTTGTATGAATCTAGGGCAGGCTGCAGACACTCCTTGGTCACCATTTAATTTTTTTTTTGGCCCGCCACCACCCCCCCTCTTCGGAGGACTATTAGTCCTTTATTGTTTATTTATTTGATTATGTACACATTACAACAGCTACTAGTTTCTGTTTTTTTTTTCATAGTTAAGGAGGATTACAATTACAGGGATTTGGGGGAGGGTGCTGGGGGATGAAGAAAAGGGGATAACTGGGGGAAGATGAGATAACAGGAGAAAAAAAGGAAAAAAAGATCTGAAAGTAAGACTGATAGAGGTGGGAAGAAAAAAAGTAAATAAATAATAATAAAAAAATAATAATAATAAAAATAAAAAGAAAGAAAGGAAAAGAAAGACAAAAAAAAGATAAGTATATCTATCTATTTGTATGTTTTGATGACTAAACAGAGACATGAATGTGTGTGCTGATTTTGTCTGATTTTTGGTCCATTCATTTAATTTGTATGTGTGTGTTTGTGCATGTATGTATATGTGGGTGAATGTGTATAGCGGGGCTCTTTGTTAGCTATTGCTGATCTTTTTTACTGTAGTATTTGAATTAGCGGTGTCCAGGCTGAGTCTGATTCGGTGGTTCTGATTGGTTGTGAGAGTGTTTCTAGGGAGAGATAGTCTGTTAGCAGATTTTTCCAGTGGTTGATGTTGATATTATGTTTGGTTTTCCAGTTAATGAGGATAACTTTCTTGGCGATGATTAGCGACACCAGGAGGATTTTATTGTTTTCGGTAGTTGTGTTGGTAGTTGATGTGTCTCCTAATAGGCAGAGTGATGGTGATGGGTGGATATGAATGGTTAGGGCATGGGATAGGAGCATGATGACTTCTTTCCAGAATTGGTTGACGGGTGTGCAGAGCCATAAAGCATGAATGTAATTATCACTTGTGTTTTGAGTGCAGTTTGTACAGATAGGTGAGCTTGTGAATCCCATTTTGTGAGTGGTATAGTGGACTCTATGGGTGGTCTTATACTGAATGAGTTGTAAGTTTGTGCTTCTAATCATGTGGTGATTATTGTTGCATACTTGAACTCAGCTTGAAGTCAGCATCAGGAGTTAGTAACAGGTCTTCTTCCCATTGTTTGATGGGCAGGGTAATAGTGAGATTTAATTGAGATAATATTTTATATATTTTAGATAATGTTTTTTTAGTAGTATTAATGTTTATAAACTCAGAGATTGGAGGAGGTAGGTCTAATGTACTTTGATTGATTTTTGAATTTATAAGTGATCGTATCTGGTGGTACTGTCAGAATTGAGTTCTCCCGATGTCGTATTTCTGGGTTAGTTGTGGTAGTGACATTAAGGTGTTATTGTGATAGATGTGCTTGAGGTGTGTTATGCCTTTCTCAATCCAAGGTGAGTAGTTTAATGTTTTTTTATTGATGATGAAGTCTGGGTTTTTCCATATGGGGGAATGTGTGGTTGGTGCGATTACAGAATTTGTTATCTTGTGAAATTTCCACCAAGCTGTCAGAGTTGCTGCCACTGTTAGACTGTCACCATTTCATACGGTAAATGTATATTTTTGTCATAATTAGATGGTGTTAGATGGAGACTGTTAGTGAAATCTTAAGTTTGTTACATTTAACCATGCTGTCATTGCATCGTAATGTAATGTAATTTTTATTTTAAATAGTACATTATTTTTTTGTTTGTATCAGAGATATGCAGATTAAACAAATCTTCCTCAAATAGAGCAAAAAGCAAGGCGTTTTAGTTCGAGACCTGGTTTCCTCTAAACATTTCATGCATTAATACAGCAGTTTTAAATGTAGTCAAAATAAGCCTATATTGGGTATTAACATTTTTAAGGAGAGTGAACATTACATCGCTGTCCAATGAAAAATAAGTATCTCCAAAACAGCAACTTTACAGAACAAAGAGAGAGAAAAAAAAAAAATAATAATAATAAAAATAAAATTTCAATGGAAGTCAATGTAAGAAGAGTTTTTTTTAGGACATTTTTTTTTTTTTTACATTTTTTTGGTCCATTCATTAAGAAATTTTGGCACAATGTACGGGACAGTGTATGTGTTAAAATAAAAATAAAATTTGATTAAAATGTTTTCATTGGACAGCAGCAATATGTTTATTGTCTTTTTCCGTGACATAAAAACCCTGTAGTAAATTACTTGTTTATATTTTAGAGCATACCTGATTTCTGCGATTAACTCTGCTGCATTTTCAGAATGCCATGTCACCAAAGAATCCTCTGAAATGATCAGGTCCACAGTCATGGCCAGTGACTTTACTCTGTGTAACCATGCCTGGCAACTGGAAAAGTCTTTCAGTGAATTCTCCTTTGGTTGAAGGTCCTGAAGTGTCTGTCTGAGTGCCTTGAAAAATGAAAGAGGAATCTTTTATACATCACAACAAATGGATATCTAAGGTTTAAATAAGATTATCCTCCAATGCCATTTCATCAATTTTATTTATTTAGATATATTAGCACTACATCTGTTTTAAAAAAGCTCATATAAATAATTATGTTCAAACAGAGTTTTCATGGGATGTACAAAATTTAACATGACTGTATTGTCAGTGTTACTATTACGATAATTATTTTGGTAACATGTAATTTTAGAATCACAGGGGTGAAAATGTTCTACCTCGGTTGCTTCTCCTGCAGCCACCAATTTGTTCTCTTGGAGGAAGAGGTTGTAGAAAAGCTGATGGTTCTCATGCATGTATTCATTAGTGACATACAGCCAGGGCAGAGAGACGTTTTCAGGCTCATCTCCAGTTAAATCATGATAGAGACGTGATGTGAGTCTGAGGATTGTCTCTGAAAAAGACTGCAAGACAAGCACACATACACATCTTTAAATACACTATAGGAGAAAATTTTCTCAAACAGGAAATAATTATCCACAGTCTACTGACATTTTACACTGCACTGTGGATTGTGTCTAATTTAGTGCATTATCCAAATTAACACAGCTGCATCTTTTCAGTTCTCATATGGCAAAAACCATGAATCATTTTCGTTCCAGTTCCCAAATTTTGTGCTACTTTGTGTTGGTTTATCACTTATCAGTTTGTGGTTGTAATTTGAAAAAGTTCAAGGGGTATGAATTTTGCAAGCCACTACAGTTTATCTAATACTAAAAATGGTTACAATAATTACCACAGACATTCAGTAAAAGAAAACAGCTCAGTTAAACCATATTTACCAAATATGTTTTTTATTTAAAAAAATGCACTTTCCTCTCCTCAGCTGCATTTGCTCCACTTTTAATACGCAGCTTTGCTCAATTAGGGGCATGTGTGAAACACAGTATTATGCTTGGCTGTCTTTGAATTGTCTGTTTGATAAAATTTGGGCTCCTATGACAGTGGAACAATGTGGGTGTCAGTCAAAAGAGACAGTCCTATTTAAATTCATGTGGAATTTGAGTATACAACACAGCAGGGATTGATTTAGGCAACATAGGGATAACATAGAACCGGTGTTAAGTTTGGGTCACAGTCCAAGCCTATTGTCTACTCTACTATGAACCCTGGTTTTATGGATAACTTATATTTTTTATGCACAGTTACTAAATACTAAAATGTCTGACCAATGCAATGATTTGGAACTGTGGAATTAAATGTACTCTCACCTTGTTCAGGTCAGATGGGTAAGTTGGCATGAACATGTTCACAAGATCTTCAGAGAACAAGGTGAAGAGCTCTTGGTCTTTTTTGATGTTTTTGATCCAAGGCAGGATGATGTATTCCTCAAATTTCTCCAAATATTCCTTATTTGGTTTAGTCAGTGGACCTTATGCAAACGCAGATGAACAATAAGTGATGGTCCATGTATATTTAACCAAAACAAGATGGTTTTATTTGACTGCCTACAGTGTAAGATCTAGTACACACAGTAAGCAGAGGATAACGTTTAAGAATGTGACGGTACCTTTTAAATTGATGACATTCGACCAAATCTGCTCAAATCTTTCTTTTAACACCCAGCTAAATGGGAAACAGCAGGTTCTTGACTGATTCTTCTGCCCACTTGTGGACAGGACAGATACCTTGCCCTGAAACCTAAATAAAAATAGAAAATGCATACCAGACTCTTAAGAGTAAGTTTCACTCGCAAATATTTAATGTTTTCAGATATGCTAGGTCATACAACATTGACTTTTACAGTTGTATGTTATTTTGGGCCCCCTTTCTATTTGACACATTTTTTCATTGAGTAACTTCACTAAGTGGTGAGTAAGGCCTCTGTAGCTAATCAAACATTAAACAATATTTTATTGTTTACTATTGCAAATTTAATTTATCTTTAATTACAATGAATTAAAATCATATGTGCAGAGTCAATACTGATGGCTGTTTTTATTTTTAATGCCCTCAAAATTAAAATGACATCCAGTGTTTCGTGTCTTGAATAAAACTTTCAGATAATTGCTTGCACTTACTTAGTAACTGGGATTTTCAACAGATTCCACTCGTTTTCTTGGAATACATTCAACCACAGTTCAGACTTTTCAGAAGACTGATCAATCAGGTTATCTAAATTGTTGTCACCATCAATAATGGCCAGAATCTGGGCTAGAGCTGAAGCTACAATGTCCTCCAAATGAACCCAGAGCATGTGTCTGCAAAGACAAACATTCAGAATATTCCTGTAAGTTAACATTTCCATAATTACAAAACCTTAAGTATCAACTGTTCAGCATGATTTAGGGCATGTCAGTGTGTCTTTGTTATTGTAACGAAGGAAAAAGTACACCTTGTGTGGCTCGAAACATAAAAGACACATACTAATTCTCTTAATTAATTATGGGTGTGTTTTGGGCGTAACATGAAATAAACCAATTAGCGTGCCCCTTACCATTCCCTTTAAGAGCCAGGTGTGCTCTGACTTTGGTGGATTTCTATTTTAGCAGCACAGCTACCTGCATGTGTCCAATGCTTCTCGGCAGAGAAAACTGACCTGCTCATTCACAATGTGAAGGTGCACCAGCAGCCCATTTACTGGAACATGTTTAAATTTATTTAGCATTCTGTTTTATTTTTATTCCATTTTCTACCCAGCTATACTGATTATTCTACACACTCAGCTGAATTCCCCCTATTAATAGAAAAAGCCCCCAATCTGGAGAGTGATGTGGGGAGAGAGTGCCATCTATCCACCCAGACAGAGCATGGTCAGTTATGCTCTCTCGGACTCTGACTGCTGATAGCAAGCTACATGACTCGATTCGATCCAGCGATCTCATGACCATAGTGGCAGCACTTATTTAGTATGTTGTTTATTGTTTACTGTTTATCGTACACTCTGCATGTATGTGTTACCAAGATAGCAATTAATGTCTTCTGATGACATCTGTCTAGGTTGTAATCAGTCAGAAGAGTACTCCAGAAATTTACCTGAACACACCTCATTTCCAGACCACCATGCCCATCAGTGTAGATACATTTAGAAGCACTATTGCAATTTAAATGACGGTGGTGTGAAAGGTGTGAAAACAGGTGGTTGGTTAATTACCTAAAAGAGCCACCTTCAGCAACAAAATGATCAGACAGGGTCTGATTAATAACCCAGTTCTCTCTGGCCTCCATTTTTTCTTGGTCGTGGAGAAGGCTGATGATTCTTCGCTTCAGTGCTTGTATGAAAATTTCAGACACTGCTCAAAACAAATTCACACACACCATTAGGCACCTTTTGCAATGAAACAGGGCAGAATAACTCAACAGAAGCATTCTTACCAGTGTATCTGTTATGCAGCAATCCGTGAAGGATTTCGATACGCTTCGTTGCTCTTTGAGCATTATCTGATTTGTCATGTAGCAGTAAAATGCCCTTCTGCAACGATGACTTCACCAGGAACAGCAAGTCAACCAGGACAGCCTGTTACAAAAACAGTATTTCAAATACATTTCCAATCTAAGATTCATAAAAAATCCATATTTCCTATTTATAGTATCATAAATAGATAATTAAATGAATCATATAAATTGTATTTATATCACAATTATTATAACTTATTCTAATAACTATTATAATAACTAATAACTATTATAATCACTTCATTCTACCTGTTCCTTAGGAGGTGTGCTTCCACAGCTGTCTTGATCATGAGCCTCTGTAAAAGTGTGAAATAAACTTACTTTCTGATGAAACATTGGGTAAAGCGTTTATCTACATAAATTAACTAAGCATCATAGTATATCAGAAAGTTTTAACACAGTTGCAGTTATAGTTTGCAAAATATTTAAAAAATATTTAGAAAAGTCACTCATTTTATTTTCCTATGTACCCTTCTAAAACAAGGTGCAAATATTTCTATATCACTGAGTTTTTTTGCTTTTCTTGCTTTTTGTTTATCTTTTTTCCCCTTTCTTTTTACCCTATACTCTGTCCACAACCTGTTTTAAAGAATTTTAGCTAGAACCTTGAAAATTAGTAAACTCTTAGAATCAATCGTGCAGTTTCAAATGATATGCTCTTCAAACCGTTAAGATGAAAAAGTTTTCCGAAAATCCCAAATAATTTTCTTGGCAGATATTTTGTTGGTCTACCTGACCATGGCTTGGTTTAAACAGAATCTCTCATTTTCCACTTCTTGTCACGTGCAGGTCAATCACTGCTGATTGTCTCAATATCTTTTTATCAGTTTCCTGTTTTATAAAGTTCAGCTATTTTCTCCTGCAGATCCTTTGATAGTTCTTGCTTTTGCTTTCTCCTGGTTAACAATCCAACAAAACCAGTAGAAGCACTAGAGGAAACATACAGGGGCCTGTCAGGAGTCCAGAAACTCACAAACACACACACACACAAACTAACAGATCCCAGGTGAGGATAGTTACCTAGTAGCTATTTAAACCTGATTGTGTCAGGAATTTTATCTGCCTCAAGGAATCATTTATTTACTTGTGAAGCCCAAAGCACAGTATTTCACATTGAATACTGTACTTTTAAGGTGGCACAACATGCACAAGACCTAGAAAGAAATGCTAACTTTTGTGACTTTGTGACTGGTTTACTGCTTTATTTCTCAGTTTTCAGCTCTGAAGTATAATCCAGTGTCTGAGGAGAGCTCTGTGTCATCTCTGAGTTTCCCCATGGCTGTGTTTACACCAGCTCATAGCCTGATATCAACACATGGCCTAATAAACAATGTTTTGAATCATTGATTCCAATCTTCACTCGATTCAGCTTTACACTCAAAGAGTCCAAACACCACACAAATCACATAATCAAATTCAAATTCCTTATTTTCCAGTTTCCTCTGCTTTTCAGCGATCAAGTAAATAGAATATTCCATTCTATTATTTTGATGATTTAGGTTTTCACGGTGTTGAGATATTTAGGTGGACCAAATCACAGCTGCTGCTGTCCACAATGCGTGATGCATAGTTCATGCGTAGGTTCAATGCAGAAGTATAAAGTGGCTTTTAAGCAAAAAAAAAATTTGCTGTGTAATATTTCAGTTTATCTATAGCCATGCTAGCTGACCATAGGCTAGCAGAAACAACACACCATTAGAAAAAAATAATTTCAGTTTTCTGTCTGCCCAACAGCAGTAATTTAATCTGAATCATTCTCATCTATAAGTGATTTTTCCTCTTAGTCAGGAAAAATGTGTTTTGTTGTAAACAACATGCTATCATGCTAACTAAGCTAATGCTTACCATCTTCTCTTTATAGCTAACAGGTAGTAAAGGTAAGATTTCCTATATCAGTGAAATAATCACGCCTGTAACAGTACCTTAACAAGTAATTTACCCACCATACAGGAAGTCATATACTGTATTTACCCTGTGTTTACAACTAAACTCAGAACTGCACTGTTACCAAACTGAGATGTACAGTGTAAATCCCACCCACAGACAACACTGATAGTGAACACGTGCAAAACTAAAAGTACAATTACACATCTAAATTCTAGTGAATAGTGGCATTACCTTTATGAGAGGAGAAATCTTTCTCCAGAATCTCAGCAATGGTCATGCGCTGCAGTGTGTATATATCTCCTGGAAATCCAGGAGTTGGGATAAGTTCATCCAGATGTAGGGAGCTCCAGTCATCTAACCCCCCCAAAAGGTTATCCATTAGTCATAGAGATGAATGAAGCCACAATTTGACAAATAACTAAGACAAATAACTAAAATAACTTACATTTAAAAAAAAAAAAAAAAAGGGTCAGTCTAAGAATATGGATCTATTGCTAAGTCAAATCTAGTACTGTGTAACATGTGTAGTATGTGTGAGAAAAAGCACTGGCCTTGAACATGTGAGGGGAAAACTCGGGGAGATGTTGTATCACATCAAAAGCATGTCAACACCAAAGGTGTGAAAGTATTTCCATGCATTACTCAGATAGAAGTATAGGAAGTTGAAGTATCGACTCAAGCTTAAGTGTAAAAGTGCTGGATTCAAAACAACAAGCTGATTCCTATAGTGCACTATCCCTCTTCTCAAAATACATTTCTCTAAAGACATAATGACTATAATATTATATTAAAATGTTAATGTTGATACATTTGGGATGCACTAGGCTGTTACCTGTTTCAGCTGCATATATGTTCATTGAAAATGAATGTATTTTAGTACAATGTAAATATATTAAAGTAGCTTAGTTGGACGTTTGTCTGGAGTTCTCTTGAGTCTCTGCACAGATCATCTTCATACATACGTCAGCTATGTTCTTGCTGGAGTTTGGGTGTGACGTGTGCAGGTGGGATAGATCGTATAAACCAATAAGGTGTCAGAATGATATATGTTTATACTTCTCATCCAAAAACAATCAAATTCAGTCTATCTGGGTAGAGATATTTATCTGGATAGAGGTTTTATTGAACAATAAAAAGTGGTAATAAAAACGAGCTAAAATGTAATAAGAGTAACAAGGCTATTATTTTTTTTATTTGAAACCTTGTGTTACAGTATAAAGATTACATGTCATAAAACTTTGAGTGAAACCTAAATCTTGAATATGTAAAGCATGGGTCACGTTCTGTTGATTTAAATGATGTCTAAAGCTTAACAAGCATAAAATCAAATGTTAGTTTGTTACCAAAAAGCACTCACACTAAAAATCCAGTAAAACTGAAGCTGCATAAAAGTCTATAATACTTGGATAGATTGCAACTAATAGTACAGATGGAGTATTTTAATCACTTACACAAGTCCACAACCATGCCACAGTTACACAAAACAAGTTCCATACATAAAGCAATAATAACCTCCAAATGAAGCAATGTATCCACATCCTCCTGAAATCCGTGGCAGTCGTGTAAGAAGAACAACATCAAAGTGAACGTCTGCATGGATCAAGCTTCTGAGCTGAGAAATGCTGTGTCTGAGATTACAACACATTAAACATTTAGACACTTTAGATTAACATGAACATTTCTGACAAAGAAAAGAATCTATGTGGCCAGGTTTCTAATGATCACTGCTGTTATATATATTGTGGTTTAAGCTGAAAAGCAAGGGAGAGTTGTGTGTGCATACAAACACAAACTCCGGTGGAGGGCATTTATGCAGGCTATGCGTGGGTTAGTGGTTAGCTATGCTGTAAAAATAGCTGTTAATCAGGTTAAATAGATGCTTGGAATGCTGGGTTAGTGGTTAGCTATGCTGTAAATAGCTGTTAATAAGGCTAAATAGACTGTGGGAATGCTTGATTGGTGGTTAGCTATGCTGTAAATAGCTGTTAATCAGGTTGAATAGACTGTGGAAATGCTTGGTTAGTGGTTAGCTAGGCTGTAAATAGCTGTTAATCAGGTTAAATAGACTGTGGGAATGCTTGGTTAGTGGTTAGCTATGCTGTAAATAGCGGTAAATAAACAACAACATTAAACAACATTACCCAATGTGGTCTAATTGAAGACAACAATAAAACACAGAAATAATAGCCTTACTGTTTTACACAATTTATGACTCATAAATTAAAGCTAGGTAAGCTAGTTATAACTCATAAATTAAAGCTAGGTTAGCTAATAATATCTTATAGATTAAAGATAGGATAGCTAGTTATGACTTACAAAGTAAAGCTAGGTTACCTAGTTATAACTCATAAATTAAAGCTAGGTTACCTAGTTATAACTCATAAATTAAAGCTAGGTTAGCTAGTTATAACTCATAAATTAAAGCTAGGTTACCTAGTTATAACTCATAAATTAAAGCTAGGTTACCTATTTATAACTCATAAATTAAAGCTAGGTTACCTAGTTATAACTCATAAATTAAAGCTAGGTTAGCTAGTTATAACTCATAAATTAAAGCTAGGTTAGCTAGTTACACATTATAAATTAAAGCTGGGTTAGGTAGTTATAACTTATAATTAAAACTAAGTAAGCTAACTAGTTAACTTAAAGCAAGGTTGGCTAGTTATAACCTATAAATTAAAGTTAGGTAAGCTAGTTATAACCTATAAATTAAAGCTAGCTTAGCTAGTCATAACTCATAAATTAAAGCTAGGTTTGCTAGTTACACCTTATGAATTAAAGCTAGGTTAGCTAGTCATATCTTATAGATTAAAGCTAAGTTGGCTAGTTATTTATAACTTATCAATTAAAGCTTGGTTAGCTAGTTATAACTTATAAATTAAAACTAAGTAAGCTAACTAGTTAACTTAAAGCAAGGTTAGCTAGTTATAACCTATAAATTAAAGTTAGGTTAGCTTGTCATAAATTATAAATTAAAGCTAGGTTAGCTAGTCATAACTTATAAATTAAAGCTAGTTCAGCTAGTCATAACTTATAAATTAAAGCTAGGTTAGCTAATTATAACCTATAATCAGTGTTCTCAAGTCTCACGCTTTAAGCGTGTGACACACGAACTTCAGCGAGTTCACACACTCACACGCCACACAAGGTATTTCTCACGCTTGCCAATCCATCGGCTGTATGTTATAATGTACTCTTGTTGAGCCAATTAGAATATAGATCGCTCTGTTGTTAGGCAGGTCTAGTCAAAGAGGGTGGAGTTTTAGAATGTCAGGCACAAAGAACTGTCCGATTCGAAAGTTCTGAAACACACTTTGGTGAACAACTGAAGGATAACGGCGGCAACCGCGGCCGTTAAGTTTAGCTTAACTTAGCTTAGCTCAGCCTGGCTGGTTAGCGTTCTGGCTGTCAGACGGCAGTAACCGAGCGATTTTCTTTCCATTTTTTTCCACAAAAGACGAGCTAACGCTGCTGCAGGTGTCCTGTGTGTATACGCCGTTACTCGGCAACGCGCCGGCGGAGAGATACAACTTTTATTTTGACAGGTAGCGTAGTGAATTAGCTGCAATAGCTAATGGCTAACCAGCAACGCTAACTGTATTTCCGAGCTGAATTAATCACTGTTTTTTAATAACACATTGATTTCTGAGTGCTGGTTACAGTGGATAGGATCTGTGGTTTGATATTTGATGTGGATTATGGCTGTAGTTCACTTGGGTTTTATTACATTCACAACGCCGAAATGCAGCTGTCGGCCCTTAGCTAGCTAGGCTAATAGACTGCAGACGTTAATGGAGATGGCTAACGGCTAACTGGCGATGCTAACAGTATTTCCAAACTAAAAGAATCGCTGTTTTTTTAGATGTAGATCAAACTAGATAGAGCAGATGGGTGTGTTTGTGCTGGTTAGTGTTTGTAGATCCTGTGGTTTTATAGAATATGTGGATTATGACCTTTACAACACCAGAACGCAGCAGCTGTCTGTTCTGTGCTAGCTAGGATAACAGACTGCTGGTGTTAATCTGTTCACCCCTCGGACACTTACTTTACAAATATTATGTGTACCGTTCTGCTGTTCGGCGTTTCCAAAGTGAAAACTCTCCAGACAATTGACTTTTTTGTAGGCAAACGGCTAAAGTTACTCATTCAGCCTCAGAATGAAGCTGCTGGGGGTTCAGGGTAAACTGTGGAACTAGAATCCGTATTAGTGATGCGTTTCGTGTTAACGTTACGGCGGGTTTATTATCCAGCTCAAGCTGTGGACTGGAATATGGATCGGCCGTGGTCACCCGATATCCGATTCGTTAAATTACGTCAATATCGCCCGATACCGATATTGTATTGGATCAGTCCCATCTCTAGTTGAAATGCTGGGTAAGTTGTTAGCTATGCTGTAAATAGCTGTAAATGAAATTAAATAGACTGTTGGAATGTTGGGTTAGTGGTTAGCTATGCTGTAAATAGCGGTAAATAACGTTAAATAGACTGTGGGAACGCTTGGTTAGTGGTTAGCTATGCTGTTACGTTAAATAAATGTAAATAGACTGTTGGAATGCTGGTTTAGCCTATTTAGCTACTTCCTAATCAGTGTCATCAGCAGTAGCTATTTCAGACTGCATTAACTTTAAATATGATACAGTCATAAAGCATTTAATACAAACTGACGAGACATTCTAATTGAAATATGGAAGAAACTAACTCTTGAAAGTGGTCTTGACAGAATAAGGTGGATATGCGGTGTTTTTTAATTAAACTGTTCTCTTTTTACCTTACACAGAAGAGAAGCCGCTGACTTTTTTTTGGTTCATCAAAGAAAGTCTGCAGTATCAGTAGTTTGCGTCCTCTTACATCAGTGCAGAGGAATTCGCTAGAATAAAGCATAAAACATATACCCATCTGTATAATGATGTTACACCTCATAAGATTTTTGTCTCATAATTTAGAGTCTTTGAAACTGATTTAAATTAAATAACCAAAATTTAATAAAAATATTATGAAGAACACGCTCTGTAGTCTAGTAAAATTGTTACCTGACTGTTTGGGAAAACGACTGCTCTGTGTAAAATTCATCAAGTAGGAACAGACGGGAATGATCCTCACAAATGTCAAGTTCCTTATTGATTTGTTCCACATCTCTGTTATTAAGCAGTCGAGAATATGTAGATACCTGCATAACATTGAAACAAATGTATTAAAAATGATCTAAAAAGCATTAATGATCTATAAACAATATTTATTATACATGAATTGTACCTACCTCAATGGATATTCCTTTATTGTTGGTCTGCCTGTATTTTTCCAGCATCTCAATCAGGCTGCCATGTGGTTGCACTGCAAAATACACCTGTAGCAATTTCTCAGAATTCTCCATGTACTTTGTTGCTCTCAACACTGAGTCTGGAGTTGCACACTGAAGAAGCATTTCTTTTGCCTTTTCGAGAGTTTCTTCTCTCTTGTCAGGATCCAGTTCCTGTTTTACAATCTCTGGACAGCACTGTAGAAGAACTGATGCACATATATCTTCGGTGTATCCGACTATAATGTCATGTTTTTTCCTGGAGATGCCGAGATGTTCTTGCGACTGGTAAATATCCGTGGAACTGTTTTTCACAAACGAGTTGAGCCAGTCTTCCAGTTCAACTTGCAGTTGTTTGGCATGCTCTGGGAGTATATTACTGATCTCCAAGCAGTGTTTCTCCAGACGGTTCAGCAGTGGTGTAGGAAACTGTTCATACACTGTGCTTTTCTCTTCAATGACAATTAGTCGAAATTCATCCTTGACTCTGCACTTCACACGATGAGATCCAAGCCCAAGGTCAACATAGTAACTCCCCCCTAGTTTGACATAACACTGATTCAGAGCATCATAGAGGCTCTCATAAAGGCTCTGAATATTTAGTAAGACAACTGGTCTTCCAGTCTCCATGCAGGTCTTTACTCTGTTTACAGTGCGGCAAACCTGAGAGTACTCTTCATCCCGAGGAAATCCTGATCCAAAAATGACTTCAGTATTGTTTTCATCAATAATCTTCTGAGATTTCAGAATCTGAAGAGCAGCATGATTGATTGTTGGAAGTAGAAGGTACCTGGATGCGAAGCCTGAAGTTTCCATGTCAAGGTTTTCTCTCAGCAAGGAGATTGTGTCACATTTATTTGTTGTCTCCCTAAGAACATCCCAAAAAATGTTCAGAACATCTATAGAATCCAAACCTTCAAAGTTCCTTTGCACAGCCCTTGTTAGATCTTCATCTGATGGTCTCCCATTTGTCTCTGTAGCATAGGACACAATCAGCTTGACAAGACTGTAGAAGTCTCTGAGTCCGAAGAATTCACTGGTCTGTTCGTCAAGCACTCTTAAGTAAAACTCGGTCAGTATGGGAATTAAAAATTCCATCTCTGTGTTGATGTTTTCATTATCACTTGAACAAATGTCTTTAGCTGTGCTTACTAGCTCTTTTGATACAGGAGATGTTCGCAGAACTAAAATGCCACGGTTCATTTTTGCTGGATCCAGTGACCAGTTGGAAATTCCAATGAATCCAACTTTTCTGAAGTCTTTTGCATGTTCATCACCAGTGCATCTTTGTTCAGGAACAGGATGTTCTTCTTTCTGATGCATTGAAGGAGAGTCCTTTGAATATTCATCTTCAAAATACCCATATTCAAGCAGTGGATGTAATGTCTTCAGAGGCATTTTTGGAGAGTCCTCTGCTAATCCAATTTCATCAAGGACTACAACAGAGACATACTCATGCAGATTTTTGCCTCTCTGAAACTGTGCACATTGCCGGAATACTGAGACGATGCCATCAGGAGACGAGTGTGGGCTACACTGAAATGAAGCCAGCTGTGCTTGCTTGTAGCCTTTAAAAAGTTCATTTTGAGAGGCCTTACCCTGCATTGCATGGGCAGCGATTGTTTTGGACAAAGATTTCGAGCTTCCAGGTTTTCCAACCAGGAACAAAGGAATTCTTAAGTTCATGCACACAACCATCATGAACACATTTTCCATTAGAGCGTCATTCTTTGCCACTTTAGTGGGACAGTCCACATTCGAAATGAATGCTTTTTTGCAACTCTCAATCTCTATGTAAATGTCAGTGTAGGGCAAAGAGAATGCTTCTGAAACTCTGTTAAGGTACGCCTTTCGGTTCTCCAGCGATGCTAAATAACAGACTCCTATTGCAAGAATGAGAGCTCGGACCAGATGATCCACAGTTCCTTTCCCTCCTCTGATTTTATCAATTTCAGGAAACAAAGTCTCTTTTTGATGATAAAACCACATGACAGTTTTCATGCAGCGTTCTATGTCTCTGAGACTGACCATCCTGCATTCATCCTTTAACTCCATCATGTGCTTCTGAGAGACAGAGATCACCTTTGTGAACAAAAGCTGGTGTTCCTTGGGAAGTTTCTCTTTACGAAAGAACGTCTTAACCATCTGTGTAATGTAGAGCTCCTGTGTTTGCTCATTTAGCTTTCCAAAGTCCCACACGAGGGGTGTCAGGCTCGGGGGTAGAGGCTGAACTCTGTAGACCAGCTGTCTCATTGGTATTTGGCCAAGTTTCTCCTCTGTGTTCTCACACCGGACCCTGTATCCCAATCCAGCTCGTTCTAGTTGCTCTATGGCCTCCTTTGTGTGTTTCCTGTAGGGATTGCATGCAGCAATGATCTTAAGGCGAGGTGCATCAATTTGTTCTCCACTGACCGACTTGTCACAGATCACCTCCTTGATTGCATTCACGGCCTCTGTTGTGTTCGCTTCATCAAAAAACAGCACAGTGTCCAGGTCACACTTTTCATTTTTCTTGGCAATTTCAATGGCATCTCTCACTTTCTTGTAAATAATTTCTGATGTTGTGCCGCCGTGAACCCGCACCACAATCAGGTTTTGAATTTTCCTACCTGATCGCATCAAATCACACATGAATTGCACAAGCCGAGTCTTTCCACATCCTGTTTCACCCATGATTATTACGGGAATGTCAGACTCAAATCGGAGGTGAATAGCAAGCATTTTCATGACGTTATCTAACGTCAGCTGATAGGTATCATCTGGGTCTTTCACATTCTTTACTCCAAGGACTCTGCTTATAATATCAAGTTGATTGATGCGATCCAGCTTTTCAAAGTCAATGTTAAACGGTACCCTTTGTGCCCTTAACTGGTTGAACAGTGTCCTATCAATGATATTCTTTTCCACTATTGTATTAGTTTGAGGGTCAATAGCATCTAGATTGTGAATGTGGAATCCTAAAAATGTCATAGTGTCCTTCTCAGCGTTGAACAAGATGTATGGATGAGCCTGCTGTTCCCAACGTCTCCTCAGCTGAAATTCTTTGAGAACAGTGTCGCCTTCTGCTGCATCTTTCTCTGTGCCATCACTGTCATCAGATGTTTTAAGTGAGCGCATGGAGAAATCCTTGGACATTGTGATCATGAATTTAACCACAAAGGTCTTGAAGCCTTTCAGATCATCTTTTAAAAGATCACTACAGAATATGGACTCTTCGCATTTCTTCAGCTGGCTGTTGAGAAAGTGTGTGAAATTCCGCAGTTCTCCCCAAGAGGGATTCTTGATGTCACAGAACTGTAAAAGACACTCCAGCCATTCCTTTGGTGAATCTTCAGTGGATTTAGATAAGAAAGTGAAGCTATCGACTTGATTTGTTCTGTATCTTTTAAAGTACTGATATGTACGCTGAAAGGCTTCACTAGCGAATTCTGAAGGATCCATTAGTTGATATCCTTTGTCACAGGGTCGTCCTTGCTGTAGATGTGTTTGAGTTTCCTCAGGTGACAGGCATTTCACGGATGGGAATATTTCAAGAAATGTTTCTTCCATCTGAGATGAAATCTGGGGGTGAAAAATAATTTTGGTAAACCTACAGAGAAAACTCAAATTTAAATGTAAACCTTCAAACATCTCTTCATATTTTTAAACACTGCTATTGTCCCAGCCATAACACGTATCATAATACCATCAGTTTTACCACAAAAATATTAGATTAAATTATGGTATAAATGTACACTTTTTAAGAAGATATCTGAAGTAGCTGAAAATAGCAGAAATGAAATGATTAATGTAAAGAATCATGTGAAAAAAGGAGGTTTCTCCAAATGTTTCTCAACAGAGGCTAGAATATTTTAAACTGTTGACCACAACAGTGTCTGCAGGCGCAGACAAAATGGGGCTGCACTAGTACCTTTCTGAACTGCCAAGACCTTATATACTTTTCTGTTGGTAATAGTTTGCTTTTCCTTGAATAATCAATTTCTACCAACACAGTATTGCGTGTTTAGATCTGTGCACATATGGGCAAATGATGCAAGGAGTTAGCTATGAGTTAGCTGTTATCTCTTCAAATTAGCAAATCTTCTGAATCAGGCACTTTGTATAATTATAAAAGGTGTACAACATTCAGACGCTCTGCTCCACTTGCTAGGATATTCTGTGCTTTATTCAGTGTGGTTTCAAAATGGACTTAAAACATCTCAGAAGAAATTACAGATCACCTGATAATCAGTATTACAAATTAATACATTGATTTATTTTCTGCAGCTTATGTCCTCCTTTATTTATTGACGTAGCTGCTGTTTTGAGTAAGAAACTGTTACTGGAGTTGCTTCTTGTAAGCTCTTCCTCTTTCTGTGCTGTGTTTATGGCAGGAACAGAAACACCCAGAAATTATGACTTGCTTCAAACTCAATTCAGAATCTCTGTGACACTAAGTGCCCAAATATCAGCAGACTTAAAAGTTTATTTTTCTCTTTAATATCTCTTTTAACGTTTCAAAACACATATTATAGTCATTTTATTTGAAAAGAAAGACAAAAAAATAGTTTTAATTTAACATTTAATTTATGCAGTTGGAAAAACGGTGGCAAAATAATGAAATTCTGCTAAACAACTTTAAAGAATTTTAATTTCAGTGCATCACTAATAAAAAATAACTTGAATTCAAACCCAGACACGTTTATTATCACTACAATATTTGTTAACATCCTCTATTATTGTGTTAGAGCTATTACAGCTATCCTTCATATAGATAAACTACTATCCTTCATATATACAGATAAACTACTATCCTTCATATATACAGATAAACTTTTATCCTTCAGATATACAGATAAACTATTATCCTTCAGATATACAGATAAACTATTATCCTTCAGATATACCATAGACTGTATATAAAGATGGACGCCGTGTCGCCGTTCCCATTCATTCAATGAAAATGAAGCCAAAATCTTCTGCCATTTTGGCGATTCAGAGACCAGAGTCTGCGCAGTAGAGACCAGAGGAGGGAGAAAGGCTGTGGAGAGACCGCCTACTCACTTTAAATAACCCCACCCCTGAGGGCTGCCTCGCGGTAACAGACTGCAGAGCGGGGCGGAGCGGAGCTGACGGTCTGTTATTGGTCCCGCCCATAAGCAGCCCTTTTACCATAACCACACCTTTTTTGAATAGAGCTGAATAACGTTTTAAAAAACGAATTCTGTGGGGATATAAAAATTTGACAATATACACAGAGGTTACACTAGCTGTTACATTTAAATAATGGAGGTAGAATTACAGTATATTAGAAAAAAAACGTGATTGAGAGTTGTCTGTTTTGCCATTGAAACCTATGGGGATGGGTGGAGTTACACAGCTTTCTGCAGCCGAACAGCAGGGGGCGCCCGACCTGTGGTGGCTTCACTTTTAAGAGACGATGCTCTGTCCAGCTATATACAGTCTATGAGATATACAGATAAACTACTATCCTTCAGATATACAGATAAACTACTATCCTTCATATATACAGATAAACTACTATCCTTCATATATACAGATAAACTAATATCCTTCAGATATACAGATAAACTAATATCCTTCATAGATACAGATAAACTAATATCCTTCAGATATACAGATAAACTACTATCCTTCAGATATACAGATAAACTAATATCCTTCAGATATACAGATAAACTACTATCCTTCATATATACAGATAAACTACTATCCTTCATATATACAGATAAACTAATATCCTTCATATATACAGATAAACTACTATCCTTCATATATACAGATAAACTAATATCCTTCAGATATACAGATAAACTAATATCCTTCATATATACAGATAAACTACTATCCTTCATATATACAGATAAACTAATATCCTTCAGATATACAGATAAACTACTATCCTTCATATATACAGATAAACTAATATCCTTCAGATATACAGATAAACTAATATCCTTCAGATATACAGATAAACTAATATCCTTCATATATACAGATAAACTACTATCCTTCATATATACAGATAAACTAATATCCTTCAGATATACAGATAAACTAATATCCTTCATATATACAGATAAACTACTATCCTTCATATATACAGATAAACTAATATCCTTCAGATATACAGATAAACTACTATCCTTCATATATACAGATAAACTACTATCCTTCATATATACAGATAAACTACTATCCTTCATATATACAGATAAACTACTATCCTTCATATATACAGATAAACTAATATCCTTCAGATATACAGATAAACTATTATCCTTCATATATACAGATAAACTATTATCCTTCATATATACAGATAAACTTTTATCCTTCAGATATACAGATAAACTATTGTCCTTCAGATATTCAGATAAACTACTATCCTTCATATATACAGATAAACTATTATCCTTCAGATATACAAATAAACTAATATCCTTCATATATACAGATAAACTTTTATCCTTCATATATACAGATAAACTACTATCCTTCATATATACAGATAAACTTTTATCCTTCATATATACAGATAAACTACTATCCCTCATATATACAGATAAACTATTATCCTTCAGATATACAGATAAACTACTATCCTTCAGATTGAAAAACTGAATATGAATACAATATCATTGTGCCTCCTTGAGAAGTCAAAATGTATGTAATGTTTACAATATAAAGACAAAACTAATTGGATGTGAGTGTAGATTGGAACCAGACTGACTAAATAGTTGAGGAAATAATAATTTACATAATTGTTTGATCTAAACCAAATGCAACAAATTACAATAATGTGAATATTTGTCCAAATAAAAGCATGTTTAAATATTAACTAATACATTGCATTACAGAGGATGTGGACTTTAACAACATGTTAAATCTATAGGCTAGTAGAATCATGTGTTGCTTCTACTTTTAAATATATTACCTTACTTTTCAAGTAGACTATGTACTTATTTTACTTTATTCTTTGTGTCTGTAAAATGGTTTGTAAAACTGATTTTTAGTAAGCAGAATTTCTACTCATGTTTTGGTTAAATTGATAATTAACTAATTAAATATTTTAAAGTAAATGTTAACATTATGTTTATGTTAAATGTTAGATTAAAATGAATCGTATTTACATTTTACATGCACAGTTATGAGACTTACCTCAGGGCTGTGCTGATCACATTCCCTGTGCTTTCTTTTTGTGTATTCCACCAGATAGATGTGGGAGTCATTGCACCTCCAGATGTCACCGTCAGGGCTCTGGAAACATCTCAGAACAAACAACTGGAGAAGGAATGTGTACAGTCCTTTGGACACCTGAAGCATAGAATTAGGACATATTTACTATTTAGTTTACTATTTAGAATAGTAGAGAGTATAATTAATCTTGTAATTATTAATTAAGCACATTTTGATCTTAGATTAATTGATCTAATTGAATGAAGAAATGTATCTAGAATTTATTTTATAATAGTACACAAACAGGTTTCCCTCCCTCTGTTTTTTATATTATTCCAACAGCACAGAATAAAAGAGCCTTTGAGAATCTGCGACTTGGAGAGCGTTTAACCAAAAAACTATTTTTAGTAACCAATGATCTTAGTGCATATATACATAATAAAAATAAAAAATGAATTCAAATTGAATAATAATATGAAAAATAACAGCCTGTACCACAGATTTAAAAAAATACTAACCACAGGGGGAATGTCAAAGTGAAAGATTCTTGGGACTTTATCCATGGGTTTGTCCTCATATTGCTGCAGCTGTCTGGCGATGTTTTCGGTCCTCAGCTGTGACTCACTTATCCTTATAGTTTTGTGAGTAAATCCCTCATTTTTCAGCTCTTCTTCTGACATTCTGACATGTTTTTTCACGTAAAGTGATTTTCCTGTTCAAAAAGTAGAATCAGTGTTTAACTAAGGAATAATGAAGTTAATCATTCCAAAAGAAGTGAATTATTCAGCATGATTATATTAAAAATATATAAATATGAAAAATGTTTATATATTATATGAACATGACACTACAATATACTTTAGAATATAATTTTAATATCTTTTAATGTAAGCTAATAAAATATATGTTATCCAGTAAAGTCTGATACCCCTCTAATTATGTAAAATGTTACATTTAAATAATCAAATGTTACATTTCAGAATCAGCAATTAGTACAATATTATGCATGATTATTATTTTTAGCAAAGTAAAAAAAACAGCTAATTATCATAAGTAAATCTTTGTTCTTACCCATGCCAGCATGTTCTGAGAAAATCAGTTTTGTCCTTAGCTCAAACTGCTCAGAGCTTTTTAATCTTGTGAATCCAGTCTGGGCTCCAGATGGCGTTTGATGCTTGTGTCTGAGGTACTGCTTAATTTCTTCATTTCGGTTCGGGTTCTCGGAAATTGTGGTTTTGAAAATGTCAAAAGCCGTAGCTACGTAACTGTGATGGGCCTTTGAGTCACAGAAAATGATTAAACGATAGTTACTTAAATTTGTGTTTCCAGCATTTTTGGACAGCTTGTAGTAAATGGACTCAAACTTTCTGGACACGTCGTGATTGAGCTTGTCTGCTTTTACTAAAGAGTAGATTTTCTCGTGTGAGCTGCCGGGCTGCATTGCTCTTCTGAGGATCAGCTCAACCTCTTCTGCTGTTGTCTCCGGGGTGCAGATCAGAATTTCATCAAAGGTTGGCAAAGGCTGCTCTTTATCTTTGTAAAGAGACAGGCAAAGTGGAAGTATTTCAGCATCTTTACAGGAGATCAGGTAGGGTTTACCCCCCTCCAAGTTAAAGGGCAGTTTTCTTTTCACTGTGAATTCTGCTGCAGATTTGACCAGATGGTTCATCATTTCTCCCAGTACATCCAGGTCTACAAACTTGTCTGAGACAAATCCCGAAAGTTTATTGTGGTATGTTCTCCAGAGCATTACAATCTTCTCATCAGAGTTTTTCAGGTTTTGAAACGCTGCTGCAGTCTGTTCTTCTGTCATTGAAAAGGACTCCTCTGCTGTCTGTCCAACTTTGAATTTCATTTGTGTGTCAAGTATCTCATTTCTTGTTTCCTCATATTTTGTGGACCATTCTTTGACCCACTCTTCATCACCCTGGTATCTGTCAATACATTCCATCACTGCATCTCTGTGCTCCTCAGAGTCTGCAGATCCCTCTGCTTGCTGTTCTATTTCACAGAACATTATTGCTGCTTTGATCTCTTCTTCAGTAAACCCAGTGTCAAGGAAATATTCAATCATGGCTGGATAATCAGTAAGGAATTTCGTGAGCTGAAGAGATGCACCCGATTCGCCGCTTTCAACTGGAGTTTGAAGAGCATTAGTGAGAGCATTTTGGACATCGGCTTCTTCAATGCTTTCTTTAAAAATGGACAGCATGTTAAGGAGACGGGCACTCATTTTCTCCTCTTTTTGGAATTCTGCCACAGAGCGACAGAGATAAACCAGCTGTTTGGCTGTGAAGTGATTTAGATTGTAGTACGTGTTCCTTTTCAGCTCCATGTATTTTACCCATTCAGACAGACAGCCTCTCATGCTTTCACTGAGTCCCTTCAACTCCTCAAGCAGTGGTCTGTATCCTTTGATTTCCACACTCGTAATATGAAATGTCACCCAGATTTTCACATCGTGTTTTCGCTGGCAGTATGCTCTCATCTCCCAGTCCTGGAACAGAATGTGTCCAGCATCACGCAGCTCAAGGAATGACTTCCCTACGTTTATCACATGCTCCAAAACCTGTGGAAAATGCACATGTAAAAAGTATTGGAACTTTGAGGCTATTTTCTTTATCTCTGCTGTAGGCTGAAAAATATTGGGTTTGACATTAAAATATGAATTTAAGACAACAAAAAAAATCAACATTTTATTTCCAGGTATTTAAAACTTGATCTGATATACAGTTCAGAAAATAGCTCCTTCTGATCATCATTAAGACTTCCTATTTAGTTGCAAATCCTTTGCTTGCAGTAACTGCATCACAGAGCCAGCATAAGACATACTTAAATTATGAGGCTGTTTAGGGCCCCCAGGGAGCCCCCAAGAGCAGCAATATATTGTGATAATATATATATATATATATATATATATATATATATATATATATATATATATATATATAAAACATTGAAAATACAAATTAAATGGTGTTACACTTGTAAAATCATTTTTTATATTATTTTATTGTTGGCACACCAATACTAGATTAATAGATTTGTGCTGTTGGCTGCTGCCACTGTTGATTAAAACCAGGTATGCAGCACTCAGTAACTAATGTCAGAAGTGAAGTGAGAGCAAATATACAAAGCCATGAATTCTCCCTCTGGAGCAGAGAAAAAAAACCAAGAAGAAGCTGGGAGAAAAAACAGCAAGACAAAGGGAGGTTTGTATTTTCCATATTACAATATGTTTTGTCATCATTAACCAAGCCTTTGGCCCATTTTATATTTTGGGTAGGTTGCATACATACAAAAACATGCGTAGGCCACGATAATGTACTAAATGTACTAAATATGAATTGAATGTGTGTTTCCTCCATGCTAGTTTCATTTCATACATACATTTCTAATGCGTTTTGGGGACACTTGAAGGTAATGCATTGAAATTGCAAAATGTTGGTATATTTTTTGTGTGTACAGAACATTTCAGCTCTGAGCGTGCCCAACATTTTAGTAGGAATGCCACACAAGTCTTAGTAAATGAGGTCCCTGGTGTTGAGATGACAGTATGGGGGGGGGGGGAGTTCGGCTTAGGGCCTCATAAAAGGCTTGGGTCCGTCCTGCTGCATCAAGCCTCTGACCCACTAAACTTTTGCATTCTTCTTTTGTGATGCTTTTTAGCCAGAGTTTTCTGCATATTTTTTTGTATATTGAAGGTGCATGTTGAAGGATCTCCCCATCAGTTTCTTTAGAGTGACAGACAAAATGTTTCTGTAGACCTCTGAGGTCATTGGACATTACTGAAGATTAATGAACCCGTCCCAGAAGAAGCAATGCAAGAAGTGAGACGACACTAAGCAGTTGTGTTAAATTGGGTAACTATTTAAATTTCAAATAAAGATGTATTTAAGTAGCCTAGGATCTTCTGAAAATAACATGCAAAGTCTGGTGTCAGTCATTGCTTTATTTAGTGTTGTGTGTAAACCCTGACATCAAGATAACAGTGTTTTCACTGCTTTGTACTTTGTTTTCAGATTTGAATGTTGCATAAAAAATAAGTAATTGTCACATCTGGTGCTGTTAGCTCCTCTGTCCCTTCCACACCAAGCTCTAACGGAGGTTCTCAGGTTAACAACTACACTACCCAGAATGCACCACCCGCTGACATCACGCACTATCAGTATCTGCACTTGTCTGCTATTCTGTTCTGACCATGACAGAATACGCGGCCATACAAGATCAGATAGCAGATACTGAGGCTATTAAATCTGGTCTAGCCAACCAAGGGAGGCTACTCGGTCAGCACCAGCAAATGCTCGCTGGTGTGACCCAAGCTGTTTCTGAGCTAGCCCGCCAGCAAACCACGCAGCAGCAACAACTAGCTGAGCTGCTAGCTCACCTCAGAGGCGTAACTGAGCCTAGCCCTAGCCCTTTAGCTGCCCCCAGTATGCCCAACGCTAACTCTTCTGTGCCTGGATTTTCTGTCTCTAAACCGGAGTTGTTTGATGGGGATCAGGAAAAATGCAGCGGTTTTCTTTTACAATGCTCCGTGTTTTTCAGTAATTCACCGCCTACAACCGATAAAGCTAAGATCGGTTTCATTATCTCCCGGCTTTCTGGTAAGGCACTCGAGTGGGCTACAGCTATTTGGGAAGACCTTTCTGGGGCTAGTTACACTGACTTTTTGGTTACTTTCCGCTCAGTTTTTGATCATTCGCGGTATGGACAGTCTAATGGAGAACTTTTGCTGGCTCTCAAGCAAGGTCAGAAGCCGGTGGCTTCCTACGCTTTGGAGTTTCGCACTCTCGCAGCTGGTAGTGGGTGGAATAACGCTGCTTTGATCAACGTGTTTAGATGCGGACTTAACCCAGATGTACAGAGGGAATTAGCCTGCAGAGATGATTCTCTGACTCTGGACCAGCTCATTTCACTGTCGATCCGGTTGGATCAACTTCTCTCATGCCGACCCAAGACCAGTCCTCGCACTCAAAACACTCCTGCGTCTCTGCCCCGCGCTCTGCCCCGCGCTCCCACACCAGAGAAAGCTGCGCCGCTTGCCCCAGAACCCATGGACATCCAGAAAACCCGGCTAACTCCAGAGGAGCGACAGCGTCGAATCCGGCTTCGCTTATGCCTTTATTGTGGGGAGGCCGGGCATTTCAAGGCTGAGTGTGGTCTCCTGACCCGACCCGTGAAAGCTCCAGCCCTGGGACAGCGCGTGGAGAGCACTCGTGGTACGTAGGCATGACACAATCCTTCGTTCTAAATGTTTTTCTCTACCGGTGAATATTGTTTTGCCTGATGGTTTGCTCTCTGTCTCAGCGCTTGTAGATTCCGGGTCGGAAGGGAACTTCATCAGTCTGGACCTGGTTAAGGAGCATAACGTACCCACCCGAGAACTTCTACGCCCTCTATCCATCCATGCAGTAGACGGGAAGACGGTTCGCTCTAAACCAGTCACGCTACAAACGCTACCCATCACCCTGCAAGCCAGCGCTCTTCATTTCGAGGAACTGCCACTTTTCGTGCTTCCCTGCACCGAGCATCCTGTTATCCTGGGCATGCCATGGCTGAAGACCCACGATCCCACTGTCTCCTGGCGCGATGGGGATATCACGGTTTGGTCTGCTCACTGTCATGAACATTGTTTAGCTCTGGATAGTTTAATCATTCAGTCTACTTCTGTAGAGAGTCCTGAAGTTTCTGATCCCATTGTTGTACCCACTGAGTATTCAGATTTTTTAGAGGTGTTTAGCAAGGATAACGCTACTAAATTGCCTCCGCATCGCCCTTATGATTGTGCAATCGACCTGGTGGAGGGTGCCACCCTACCCAAAGCCAGAGTCTACCCCCTTACGCTCGATGAGGAAAAGGCTATGCATGATTATGTCACCGAAGCATTAGCCCAGGGTTTCATTCGGCCGTCGAAGTCCCCTGTCGGGTCTGGGTTTTTCTTTGTTAAGAAAAAGGACGGGGGACTGAGACCTTGTATTGATTATAGAGGTTTGAATGCCATAACAAAGAAATTTGCTTACCCTTTGCCCTTAATTCCTTGTGCTCTCGAGCAACTGCGTACGGCTACTTACTTTACCAAGCTTGATTTGCGTAGTGCGTACAATTTGGTTCGCATTAGGGAGGGGGATGAGTGGAAAACAGTGGTTTACCACCACCAATGGCCACTACGAATATTTAGTCATGAGCTATGGTCTCGCTAACGCCCCCGCAGTGTTTCAGTCGTTTATGAACGATGTTTTTAGAGACATGATTGGCAAGTATGTTACACTTTTTATAGATGACATATTAATCTATTCCTCAGACCTTGATTCCCACGTGCAGCATGTGCGCTCGGTTCTCCAGAGACTTTTGGAGAACAATCTATATGCTAAAGCCGAGAAATGCGAGTTCCACCTTCAGAGAGTCGCATTTCTCGGCTATGTCATCAGCTCCCAGGGAGTCCTCATGGATGACTCGAAGGTAGACGCCGTTACTAGTTGGCCAGCTCCCCAGTCCATCAAAGATCTTCAACGTTTCTTAGGATTCGCCAATTTTTACAGACGTTTCATACGTAACTTCAGTAGCATAGCTGCCCCTCTTACAGCACTCACTAAGAATGCCACCAAAATTCTGAAGTGGTCCCCTGAAGCTGACCAAGCTTTCCAAAAGTTAAAAGCCGCCTTTGTCTCTGCCCCCATTCTTAAACATCCTAATCCAGATTTACCCTTTGTTGTTGAAGTCGATGCTTCTAATACTGGCATCGGAGCAGTTCTCTCACAACGCAGCGGTTCACCGCCTAAGCTTCACCCCATAGCCTTTTTCTCAAAGAAAATGTCACCAGCGGAGCGTAATTATGGGATAGGGGATAGAGAGCTGCTGGCTGTAAAACTAGCTCTAGAGGAGTGGCGTCACTGGCTGGAAGGTGCTGCACATCCATTCACCGTACTTACTGATCACAAGAACCTAGAGTATCTCCGTACTGCTAAACGTCTAAACCCCCGTCAAGCTCGTTGGTCACTGTTTTTCTCCCGATTCAATTTTTCGATCTCGTTTCGTCCAGGCAACCGTAATACTAAGGCTGATGCCTTATCTCGTGTTTTCAGTTCCCCAGACGACACATGCCACGTTTCCGAACCCGAACACATTCTGCCACCCACTGTCAAAGTAGCAGCTATTAGATGGGAACTCGATGACCTTAGTCAAATTAACACACAACCTCCGGAGGGTTGCCCTCCTCACAAGATTTATGTACCTGAGCAATTTCGTGATCAACTCATTGGCTGGGCACATGCTGCCCTTACTTCCGGTCACCCAGGTGTCACACGTACGCTACAACTAATCTCAGCTCGGTATTGGTGGGAAACCATGCGAGCTGACGTTCAGACCTTCGTAGTTTCATGTTCAGTCTGCGCACAATGCAAAACACCCAAAACCCTTCCAGCCGGTAAACTATGTCCTCTACCTGTTCCTGAACGACCTTGGTCACATATTGCTGTAGACTTTGTTACAGATTTACCAGAATCTGATGGTTACACTACTATCCTTACAGTGGTAGACAGATTTTCTAGGGGAGTTAAGTTTATCCCTTTTCCTGCACTTCCTACTGCTCTTCAGACCGCCCAAGCTATATACACACACATTTTCAGACATTATGGGGTCCCAGAGGACATTTTGTCAGATAGAGGTCCTCAATTTACTTCTCGGGTATGGAAATCGTTTTTTGAACATTTGGGTGTACACGTGAGTCTCACTTCTGGGTTTCACCCCACTAGTAATGGTCAATGTGAGAGAGTTAACCAAGAGTTGGGAAAATTTTTAAGATTATACTGTTTCAAGCATGCTTCAGAATGGTCTCAGTATTTGATTTGGGCTGAAATAGCTCAGAATTCTCTAATTAATTCCACGTCTGGTCTCACTCCTTTTCAGTGCATTCTGGGTTACCAGCCTCCGTTAGCTCCGTGGACAGCGTCGTCCACTGAGATCCCCGCTGTTGACGACTGGATGAAGCGGAGTGAGCAGGTGTGGGAGGAGACGCATCAGCAAATCTCGGAGGTCCTACGGAAATATAAGGAGCAGTCCGACAGACACCATGGTACCACCCCCCAATACCAACCCGGAGACAGGGTGTGGTTGTCGACCCGGGACTTGAGGTTTGAGGGGGCCTGTAGGAAACTGCTGCCTAAGTATATTGGCCCATTTAAGGTTTTGTCTCAGGTTAACGAGGTGACTTATAAGATAGAGTTGCCAGCTCAGTACAGAGTGCATAACTCGTTCCATGTATCTCTGCTCAAGCCTCTTGTCCCAGGTCCGCTTGCTGAGGGTGTTCCTGATGACGTGCCGCCCGCGGCAGTGGAGGGGGAGGATTCGTCTACCTATGTGGTTCGAGAGGTGTTGGATTCACGCATGCGTGGCGGTGTGCTCCAGTACCTCATAGACTGGGAGGGTTACGGCCCTGAGGAGCGTTGCTGGGTTGCCGCCGGTGACGTGCTGGATCCTGCTCTACTGGCCGAATTTCATGCCCGTCACCCTAGTAAGCCTGCTCCTAGACCCCGTGGGCGTCCCAAGCGCTCACTCTCTTCTTCGGCTCCGGTACGTAGGGGTTCCCAGTCTCGCAACCCCCGCCTGTCCGGCACCTCTGAGGCTACGCCTGGTCCTCCCGCCGGTACTCCCTGCCCGTCGGGTGGACGTCGTCGTGGTCGTCCCCGTTCCGGCTCCGTTCCGACTCCCTTGGGGGGAGGTACTGTCACGTCTGGTGTTGTTAGCTCCTCTGTCCCTTCCACACCAAGCTCTAACGGAGGTTCTCAGGTTAACAACTACACTACCCAGAATGCACCACCCGCTGACATCACGCACTCACCTGATCACGTGACACCTCACCTGCTTCCTCCAGGAAGTCCCGAATACTGATTACTGGCACTATAAAGGTGCACGCCAAACAGACTACCACGCCGCGTATTGTAGGTTCTCCTCGTACAAAGCGTTACTTATCTCTTGTCTCAGTTTACTTTGTGTATGACCTTGCTTTTGTTTTCTCGACGCCGATTCTTGCCTCTGCCTTTGATATTGGATTGTTTGTGTATGACCTGGACTGTGCTTTCACCACCGCCTCTTGGATTACCTCTGATACTGGATTGCTTGTGTATGAACTCTGAACTGTCTCTCGTTTATGGTATGGTTTTGTCTTCATTGCTCTGTCTACTGGTGATCACCCTTGTTTTTGTATCGACCCTGATTACATCTGTTTATTCTTACAATAAACATATATTGTTTTTATCAGTATCTGCACTTGTCTGCTATTCTGTTCTGACCATGACAGTAATATATTGTCTTGCTTACAGTATCACAGTATATCACAATCAAATCTAAGCTCTGTATTTAGACGGTATTACCCAAGACTCAATAAGGCATCATAGTATATTACCTACCTCAACATAGGTTGTGATTTCATCCTCTCGCTTTTCAGCACCAGCAGTGATCAGCATCAGTTTGTTTTGTAGTTCCTTTAGCTCAGCCAGGCTGTACGTTTTATACACCTCATCTTTTTCATTTGATGAACTTTCTTTGCACCTTAAAGTGATGCAGTTTTCCAGAGTAACCTAAAAAAAAGGATTGGAACTTAATCAACATATCAATAATTTAGATAAATAAATATGATTTGATTCGTATTTATTTCTGTAAAAGGTTAAAATAGAAAATATATAGAAAAATAACTGGTTAAACAGCAAATTTCTGCAATATTATATTTCAGTCAATAAATAATACCATTAGGGTGCAGATAAATGTTTGGCCTTGAGAGTAACAAAAATATTTTTTACAAAACAAGCTTATCAATAAATACTGACATCAATATAATGTATTTCTTTACATAATGGTGTTTTAGTATGTATGTTTAAAAACACCTTTATTAAAGATCAACTAAAGATAATTAAAATATGTATTTTTAAATTGTTGTGTTTACCTTTGACTGAGCTTCAGATGGTCTTTGGATGATGTAAATACCACTCTCATTTATGTCTGTGGCCTGCCGCAAAGATGACCTTTCAACAGACCCATGAGTCTCATAGGCTATTTTCAGCCACTCTTTGTTGTTACAGGAGTCCCTCTGTTATTAAAAGCAATTTCAATGATAGTATATAATATCATTAATATTATTATATCATGAATATCATGAATAATATTACGTTAAAAAACAAAACAAAACACATTTACATGTATAGTTGCAGCATTGACCAGAATTTAAGGAAAGCTACAACTAAATTAAATAAAAATACTTATTACAGCACCTAGTTCAGTTACCGTATTCTTAAATACTTTATCAGTTCATGAATGGTTTGTTTGTAGTTCAATCAAAAACCTTTTTACATTGATGTTTTATTAGTAAAACATATTTCTCTAGTGGCACAATCATATAGCCATCACAGTCTCTGGTGATGCCGGTTAATTATGTTTTTTGTTTTTAATCCAAAACATTATTAATTTAAATAATTAAAAACCGATTTGAATAAACCCAAGATCAATCTTTAAGTTAGCCTATTTTTCCCCTGAGTGAAAATCAATCTCGCTTGATCAGCTATTTTTATATTATTTATTTATTTATTGCAGGAATTGGAACTGAGAACTTTCTTTGTAAACACTTACCAGTTTGTCTTTAAGCTTTGGGTCGTTTTCTAGAGCTGATGTGAGCTTGGAAATAGCTTGCAGGAGTTCTTGAATTCCAGATTCCTGAGGGAGCTGATATATTAAAGGTGTAGAGGCAGATATTGCATCTCTGAAGCAGCACACTTTTCCAATATCCATGGCATTTTCTCCAGCAGAAATAGATGCAAGCTCAACAAATGCTGTCAGCTCTCCAGTGTCTTAAAAAAGAAACCAAAAGGACACAGAGTTTGTAACTGGAATAAAGAAAAAGCACACTAATCGCAATGTACTTGTGTAAGTACACATGCAACATGAGAAAAAAAATACCTTTAATGATTCCTTTAATCCAGTCAATGAATCCTCTTGAGATACATTTATCAAATTCCTTCAGAAAACTGATAACCGTCTCTGGAATATTCTTTACAGTTTCTCCAACTCTGCACACATCTTCAGTGAGATCACGCAAGCACTTGTGGTCCATATGCTGTTAAATATTTAAACATTACAGCAATGTTTAACATTAATATCTGTTAACAGTCTATTCCCCACTCATTTATCCTGGCTTTTCTCTAATTCCACAGATCTTACTGCAGTTTGGAGCTGACAATTCATTCTGATTAAAAACTGAAGTCTATCACAGATTAAAGTTTATTTAATTTAAACAGACAATTAAACAAATAACAGTTATTCCTAACTATTCCTATTTTTTTATAAATAAATAAAATAAATTACTTAAGTATCTGAAATACAATACTATCACGTTTTTTTACATTAACCTGCATTAAACAACAAAAATGCTCTGCTTTCCCCCTGATGTGGTTTATGTCTCCCCAAGCAGACAGAGTGATGGGTAAGGGTGGGTGGGTTGTTTCAGTCAGGGCCGGATTAAAAGAATGGGCTGAAAGGGCTGCAGCCCCGGGCCTCGCCACTAAGGGGGCCTCCGGTCGCTGAATGTCAAATGACATTCAATAACGAAAATTACAAGCAATAAAAAAGGAAAGAGCGACAGAATTATTACAGAAAACACCCAAATTAACCAACGTGGAGTAGTCAGCCTGCTGTAGCAGCTACCACCAGCAAAGACGCGCTGCACTCTCTATCTCTCTCTTCCGCAGCGCGGTGCTGAATTCAGCGCGAGGCTACAAGTATAAAACTCAGTTTAGTTAAATAAATGAAGATGAATAAGGACCTGTAAAGTTAATCAAATATTGTCAAATATAAAGGAAAGGTTGAGATTTTGATGAGCTGTTTCAATGACTTGAAACTGAAACTAACTGAAACTTTTATTATTCTGTGCACTATCAAAAAGCCTTTTATTGTGTTTTAAATGAGTTTTTATTTCATATTATTTATTGTTTTATTCATTTGAAATATTTTTTATTATTTTATTGATTAAATTATTTTTTCTTCATAAGATATACATTCTTTATTTTTTATGTATCCCTTTTAATGATCTTTTTAAAGTGTCCTATTTTTCCTTTTTTGCGTATATATTTTATTCCTCTATAGTAAATGTCAGTTTTTAGTTATTTCTAAGAAATACTGGTTACTCTCAATGCTGTATTTCTGGGTTAGATGTGAGATTGTTTCCAGGATGTCGATTTTCAACCGACAACTTCATACAAGATTAGACCTTCTGAGACCACCAAGCACAAGTGGTACAGTCACAACCGAGAACTCAGGTGGAGAACCGTGGCAATGTTTTCAGTCAAGGGGAGAGTGTTCTAGCATGAAACTACAGCGAGGGTGCCACACTTGAGGTGGAACCATCTGACTGTGCCTGATGTCTGTGATAACCAGGACCCCTCTTTGGAAAATCAATCAACAGAGTTTTCTAAAGACCAGAACCTGAAATGCCCTCACTCTCCAATACCCGTGTTAGAGCTGTATGCCTCTACAAGTCTGTCTGCAAATGTGCCATCTAGAATCAGATAACCCCCTGAGAGACTGAATATTTAGTCTAGTGGCTAACCCACAGCATTAGGGCAGAATAATCCCCAGGGTTCAGCTCGGGAACTGAGGTAGTCGACCCTCTTTCCCTAGTGTTCAGTACTTGGACTGTATATAGTTAAAATAATAAAACTCGTAAATCTGTGTATTAGTGGTGGGCATTTAATGTAAAATGGAAGGAATATGTTTGTGTATTGTTCATGAATTTTGACCCTAATGGCATTCTGTCCTGTACAAGGCAATTGTAGTCATATGCTTGGGTATTGTAGTGTTTTTGGAACGTCATTAAACAAGTTAAGTGCAAGAAACTGAACCAGTTTTAATTGTGGTAATGTGAATTATTTGCGACGATACACGTGGATTTTGTAGAAACAGTCAAATGTTATCTGCATACATGCCAGATACTTTTGATATTTGGACTTTGTCATATAGCTGCTGATCAGTGTTAATTTCGTTGACGAAAAAATTCCGTCATAGTTTTCGTCAACAAAGCTTTTTTTCAAGACGGAAACGAGATGATAACTAAATAAAAACAGCCTAAAAAAAATAAAAAGGACCCGAAATTAACTGACATTTTCGTCAACGAATAAAAACGAGACGAAAATGTTTGGCAGGGACGAAATTCAGTCAGAACCGATTTAGTTTTGTGAAAGGTAGGGACCAGTTAGGAAGAGATCCAATCACTGCTACTTTAGCGAAGGTGGAGCGGGGTAGTCATCCAATCAGTACCCGCCCCTTCTGCAGCAGTGCGCAGATCCGAAAGCCGGGAGGACAGACTCGCCTGTGAACTGTCGTTATTTACGGAGCTCGACTGGAAGCTAACGCGACAGTGTATAGTTAATAATTCAAGTGAACTGATAAAAAAACCTTTACATTTACACCCTTTACACCCTTTGACTGCAATTTTAGTCGACTATATTCTTATGATATTTAGTCGACTAAGACTAGACTAAAACTAAATGCTTTTTTCGGCACAAGACTATGACTAAAACTAAATCAAAATTTGTTGTCAAAATTAACAGTGCTGCTGACAATGATTCTATAAAAAATAAGAACAGGATGGGAGAGAGGGGCATCCTTGCCTAGCACCTCCATGCAGTATCTGTTAGTATTCACTGCAGCCTTGTGTGAAATGTAATGTTTTTATTCAGTTTATAAATGATTCTTCAAACCCTTTTTAATGTAATGAGAAAGAGAAACCAAGGAAAGTACTATGCAAATCTTAAAGATTACATCTTTCCAGGGTGCATGTTGAAATTATTTAAACTTATATGACATGTTTTGAGAGTTAAAATGACAAATGTACTAAATCCTCTCTAGAAAATAAATATTATTAATAAATTATTATTAAAAAATAACATACCCCAAAGTCATCAATCCCTCTAAAGTCTCCACCAAGGCCGAGGTGATCCTTTAGATCACTTATCACTTCTACATTTTCCTTCACAGACTGAAGCTCTGTGTATCGTTTAATGTGTTGAGATGTGTTCTTTTTCCAGGAAGGCCTGGGTTCTTCACTGAACACGTCTGCCATTGTCTTCAGTTCCTTCTGCATACCACTCTTGAGGAACTTGCCCAGTTTTTTCTCCAAATCTGTCAAACTCATTGAGAGATCCTTGAGTCCCTCATATGATTTTCTAAATTCTTCTAAGGTGGGTATGTAAATTCTGCTGTGGACTTGGTCAAGAGGGATTTTTTCAACATTTCCAAAGTCCATTTCCTTCACACGTTTAGTGGTCTCCATCCATATTTCTTTAAAGTGTGTACTTTCTAACAACAGATCAATCTTTTCAAACATCTGAATGTTAGTTAAGTATGTGTCCCTGCCACTCTCTGATTCAGGTTCTTCTCTGCTCAGCATTTCCATTACGGATTTGAGTGAACGTTCCTCCCTTGACAGGTCTATATTTAAATCTGAGTCCAGCTGTTCTACATCAACTGAAACAAACAAATAAAAAACATTAATAAATGCTTGCAACCTTGTGATTTATTGTGTCATTCCTAATCATACAACCCCAAGATGTTGGGACAGAATGGAAAGTGCAAATTAGTGTTTTTACAAATTACAGTACTTTTATTTAACTACAGACAGTATGAACCCAATATATTTCATGTATTTACTACAATTTAAGTTCATCTGATACTATATATTCATTAAAGGAAGTTGGGACAGAGAAAATATGCGCCTAATGATGGTTTCAAACAGGTGATGACAACAGGTGATTATAAATATAATATGGTACAAAAGCAGTCTCTGAGAAGCAAAGATTGGCAGGAATTCTCCAGTTTAAAGCTGAACATTACATTAAGAGCAATATATGCTGCGTTAGCAATGCTGGTGACCGGACGCTCAACCTCACTATTACTGCGACCGGACTGACTGAACTGCTTAATGTGAAGCTGAATAATGTTCAGTTAACATTAAACAAATTAGCAACAAACAAATAAAGAAAATAAACATACCTGGCATGCCTTGGTTGAGATTATAGAGTGCTTTCACTTTTCGTTTCCTTTCTTCAAAGGAACTGAAATTTCTTTCTGCTTCTTCTATTCCCTTTTCCCATCTGGGTTTACTTTGTCCTACAATATGTTTGGAATACATAGTTATTATTTATTTATAATATTATTATATTTCCTTATAATTGAATTTGCAGGACTGCCAGGATACCATGTGGCAACAAGTTGTATGGGCTAAATTCTACAGACCTTTAAAACCTGATTAAGCCAAAGAAATCATTAGAATCTTTTTAAATTAGCCAACTTACCATAGTATAAATATAAAAATTTGCTACATTTAAATCACTACTCAACCCTCCGCCTCCTCCTCCGGCTACATGCCTTACGGCTGAAACACTTGCCTCATTCTTTACTGGCAAAGTGGCGGCCATCAGCAACCAGTTTACTGATGCACAATGTAGCAGTCCTCCTATATCCTCTACTGCCCGGTGTCCCTCCACCGAAGGCGTTGCTTTCTCCTCGTTCACTTCTCTCACTGAGAACGAGACACTGGCTCTCCTAACACGTAGCCGTCCTACTACGTGTCCGCTTGACCCAATTCCTTCAAACCTACTGCAAACTATCGCACCTGCAATCATTCCGGCTATCACTCACACGATCAATGCCTCTTTAACTTCTGGTGTATTCCCGACTGCTTTCAAACAAGCACATGTGACACCACTCCTTAAAAAGCCTTCTCTCAACCCCGCCCAGGTTGACAACTACAGACCGGTCTCACTGCTACCCTTTCTCTCTAAAACACTAGAAAGAGCAGTTCTAAATCAGGTCTCCTCTCCCAGAATGACCTTCTGGACCAGAACCAATCTGGGTTCAAAAAAGGACACTCCACCGAGACGGCTCTGTTGTCTGTGACTGAAGCGTTGAAAACTGCCAGAGCTGCAGGTCAGTCCTCAGTGCTCATTCTGCTGGACCTCTCGGCCGCATTTGACACAGTCAACCATGACTTCCTCCTAACTATACTCTCGAACATGGGGATCGCAGACAATGTGCTGTCATGGTTCAGATCGTACCTCACTGGGCGCTCGTTCAAGGTGTCGTGGCAAGGACAGCTGTCCCCAGCCCACTCGTTACCCACTGGGGTTCCCCAGGGTTCGGTACTGGGACCCCTTCTCTTCTCCATATACACCACCTCTCTTGGTCAGGTTGTCCGCTCACACGGATTTTCCTACCATTGCTTTGCTGATGACACCCAGCTATACCTGTCGTTCTCACCTGAAGATCACTCAATCTCTGCACGGATATTGCAGTGTCTCTCTGACATATCCTCATGGATGAAGGAGCATCACCTTCAATTAAATCTCTCAAAGACTGAACTTCTGGTTATACCAGCAAAACCATCTTTTCAACACAACTTCTCTATAAGTATCGACTCTCTCTCTCTCTCACCGACAAAGGTTGCTAGGAACCTGGGTGTTCTGGTTGATGACCAACTCTCCTTCACGCCCCATGTGGCCTCAGTTGCTCGGGCCTGCCGCTTTGCGCTCTATAACATGAGGAAAATTAGACCGTTCTTGACGCAACAGGCCACCCAACTCCTGGTGCAAGCGGTCGTCATCTCACGCCTCGACTACAGCAACGCCCTGCTAACTGGCCTCCCGGCCTGTGTAGTAAAACCACTCCAAATGATCCAGAACGCAGCAGCACGTCTGGTCTTCAACCAGCCAAAACGGGCACATGTCACCCCGCTGCTCATTGAGCTCCATTGGCTACCGGTTGATGCTCGCATCAAATTCAAAGCTCTTACAATCGCCTACAAGGTGATGACAGAACAGCTCCTTCCTACCTGCACTCGCTCCTGAAGGCTTACGCTACCTCCCGGCCGCTGCGCTCCTCCAATGAACGTCGCCTCGCTTTGCCAAACATTCACACAAAGCAATCCAGACTGTACTCACACAGAGTTCCCCAATGGTGGAACAAACTACCTTCCACTACCAGATCAGGAGAATCTCTCGCTATCTTTAGGAAACTCCTGAAGACAGAGCTCTTCAAAGAGCACTTACTCTCTTAACACCTCTAACACACTAACTACTTCTAACCTCATTTCCTTCTTCCCCTCCTTCACTCCTCTATCCTATTATTCCCCTTTGACCTCCTTTTATCCCTATCCAAGGATGTTTTACCTTTAAACTTATCTTACATTGTACTTGACTATTGTAAGTCGCTTTGGACAAAAGCGTCTGCCAAATGTAATGTAATGTAATGTAATGTAATGTAATGTAAAAAAAATATTCAGGCAACCAACAATTATAGTTATAGTTATTGTGTTTTAAACTATCACATTTACATTTTTCTGATATTTTAATAGTCTTTTAATCGTATGTAATAATCTTTTGACTTCTAGTTTGATTGGGAAAAAGAGACTGATCATGAACCCCTGGCAACCTCATGAGCATAAAGGAAACAGATAGCAAGTTGGGGAGGTGGCTAAGGCAACCAAAAAATAAAAAAGTAAATATATATATATATATATATATATATATATATATATATATATATATATATATATATATATATATATATATATATATATTTTTTTTTTTTTTTTTTTTTTTTTACCAGAATTATGACCAGACCCAAAGTTTTAGAACTTACCAAGCAAGTAACTGCTGACAGCTGACTGTTTTTTTCTTTCAATTATGCACTTTATTAGATGGCATGGTATTGATTTTTCCACCATATCCAGAATGAGTTGCTCAATCATTTTGTGAGCTTCCTTTAATAGCTCCTGTGCTTTGATTGAGAGGTGTGCCATATAGTCTTTGTGTTTTTGCTCTGCAAGAAGGCAAACAAAGATAAATTATTAAAATATTTGTTGAGGATGACAAATGATAGCATTATTTTCACATTTCTATTATATACTGCTAAAAACCTTCCTAAACAAAGGCTATTTGAATGATTTGAGCACCCACTGTTTGCAATCCTCAGTTTGCATTTGTGTGTGAGTGGATGAGTGAGTTACATGACAGGACCATAAGGTGCTTTGCATGTAAAATCTATTTATGTTATGGTAAAGAATCTTACCCAGCATGCGAAACAGATCCCTCAGATCTTCATCAAAGAGAAGATCAAAAAGGTAGTCGTTGTGACTCACAGTCTCTGGATCACACAATTTGTTTTCAATAATGCAAGACACCAAGTTCCCAGATTCACGGCACTTCATCATCATCTGCAGATGATCAGCCTAAAAGACACAATAGTATTGTGCTGGTTAAAAAAGTGCATTCTGCATTCTGATACAGATATAAACAATTATGTACGCTCGCTGAGCACTTTATTATGAACAGCTGTACACATGCCCATTCATGCAATTCTCCTTTAATTTGCTTGTGTGGTAGCAGTGCAGACAGTCTAATATGAGTATTTCTAGAATGGCTAATCTCCTAGTATTTTCAGCACAGCACAATCTGTGGAGTCCAGTGGCAGTTCTTTTTTTTATAATTTTATTTCAGATTTTTCCCCATTTTCTCCCAATTTGGTAATCCAATTGTCCCACCCCTTTGTGTGTCCCTTATCACCGGTGGCACCTGCGACCCTTGGAGGATGCGGATGAGCACATGCTTCCTCCGACACGTGTGAAGTCAGTCACCCCTTTTTTCGAGCTGCTGCTGATTAATCATTACCTGAGCAGCTAGCGCACTCGGAGGAAAGCGCAGCGGCTAGGTTCCGATTCATCCGCTCACAGACGCCTCGTGCCGCCCGGCGCCACCTTTAAGTGTGATGGGGAGAGAGCGCCATCTACCCACCCGGAGGGAGCAAGGCCAATTGAGCTCCCTCTGAGCACCGGCAGCTTGATGGCAAAGCTGCATGAGCAGGGGTTCGAACCTGCGACCTCCCGCTCATAGTGGCAGCGCTTTAGACCGCTGGACCACTCGGCGCCCCCAGTGGCAGTTCTGCAGGAGGAAACACTTTGTTGATGAAACAGGTCAACAGAGAATGGTCACACTGGTTGAAGCTGACAGAATGGCTACAGTGGCTCAGATATATGCACTATGCTTCTCAGCATCACTGACAGTTGACTGTCACAGTACAGCACCACACTGGAATTCATTGAGCTCCTGAGAGCGACCCACTAATGTTTGCAGAAGCAATCTGACCATCTAACTGCTACTTTTATACACTGAGGACACAGAAAACATTCAGGAACACCTGAGATCAGTGGTGATCTGTGGAAATAATTCAGCAAGCCCACATCACATGACAGAAATCCATTGGTTACTAGTTTTATTGAAGAGCAGAAAGACGAGGTACAATGTGCAAGTGCAGCCTTGCAAGGGAAACGGGGCAGTGGTAGCAATGGAATATTGAAGAGAAGAGGTGAGTATAAGTGGCATTGGATGAGAGTTTCTGATTATAGCTACTTATGATGTCCCCAAAACCTTGGATGACAATCCAAGCTGTAAGTTATGTGCTGAGAATGGAAAAATAAAGCACATTCTGTTGGCATCTATGGTTAGTTTTTCAACTTATTTATGCATCTGATAAGAAGTGTTTAGAGATTAAAACATGCCCAGTGGCAGCAGACAGCAAATACAAAAAAGGCAATTTGGGATAAAGGTAATGACGGTTTAAATGAGAACATTCAGAAATGCAGGCATACATAGGTAAAGCAAAATACATTCAGTGTTGTATGTTATCTTTTATTTTACATAATGTTGGACCATTTCTGTTGATCAAAGCCAGTGTTACCAATTAATGGCAAAAATGACAGTGGTTGTGGATTTGTTATTGTTTTTAATATTTGACAGTGTAAGCACTAAACAAACTGAAGTCTGATTCTTACCGTAGTACGATGACCTCTCTGCATGGTGAAATTTATGAAAAAAGAGACACAAATATATATATATATATATTAGGATGACCATACTTAGAAAGAATAACAAAAAGCTACAGATCATACAATGATAGCTGCTAATGTTGTTAAACAGACAACCTTTTGGCTGCGTAAACCATTCACTACATTTTATTACATTTCTCTGTACTTTTGCCGTGCCCCAAAGCCACAAGACAAAGTACTACAATACCTCACCTCACTTTCTGATCTCTAGGAGTATTATAGCCAATGCTAGGGCTGTACCCAACTCACCCGAATTTAGTCAGTCAAATCTCATCCATCCAGTTCGATAATTTGACAATTTGTTCATGTTTTTTTCTCCATGTAGATTGTCCATCAAGCAGTAAATCAATTCGCATATGTTTTAATTCCGACATTGTTTGCATTAAGAAAGACAGTGGAGTCAAAGGAACATATTTTTGAGCATTTAAACATTTGTAAAAGAGGCATACTATAAACAGTCTGCCTAATTTAATTACAGACATGTCCTGTTAGGCAGCAGGTCCAAATATTTGTGCTAAAATTAGTGCTTACAGTGTTTCAATGATGATATCCACCTGAATAAACGCAACAGTCAAACAGAGTCATGAAAACATGACAAATTTTTTGATGGTTTACATATAAGTAAATAAGACACAAGTGTATATGATGGACGACCATAATTAATCTTTATCATTATTACCTTATTTAATTACAGACATACCATGTTGCGCTGGGATTTGTACAATATTTATCCAGACATTTGCATGCATGCATTTAATATTTCAAATAATCTCTTAATGTCAATTTTATTTTTCTCTTCTGCTCTAGAAAAAAAATAAAACAATATGTAAAATAATATACACTTTTATAAAAACAGTAGTCCTGAAACAGTTTAATGATTGTATTACTGCTCTAAAATAGTTTCTTGTTTTCAGGAGGCATATTAGCTGACTGGATTTCACTTTAAAAATAAATAAATCTGTAAATGAATAAATAGAAACATCTGTGAATTATGTTCTAAAAAATGGAATTATAGTTAAATAAATGTCTTTGGTCTTTTGTTCCTTCATTACAAACAGTCATTAAAATGAAAGATTGTCCTGTCTTTTTCTCACGTTACTGCTGGCCTGTATGATTATTTTACCTGTTTACCTGTTATTTTACCGGTTTTCTGTGTTTGATGTTGGATGTTCATTTGGAAAAAACAGATACTTTTTTAAAGAAAACACATTTTTGCAAATTAACTCCTGTTTCCCATTATTTATCCTATTTATTTATTCCTTTTTTCTTACCTTTTGTCTAATTACCCCACCTACTCATCTGCAGTCCCTCTTTCACTTATGCCACCTAGCAAACAGCAAGAGGGTGAAGACTAGAACATGCCTCCTCCGATACATGTGAAATCAGACTGTGCCTCTTTTTGAACTGCTGCTGATGTAGCATCACCGAGTAGCATCACAGAGCGATTGGAAGAAAAGCACAGTGACTCAGTTCCGATACATCAGCTTATAGGCACCTGTGTTGACTGGGTGAGAGCGCCATCTACTCTCCCAGAGAGAGCATGGCCAATTTTGCTCTCTTGGACTCTGGCTGCTGAAGGAGAAGCAGCATGACCTACTGTATTCTCTCTATTGGATTAGGCTGCTGATTGAGAATGACAGCGCTTAGTCTGCTGGATCATTCGGGGCATAAATTATTCTTAATTAAAATGGCTTTTTTTTGTGTATTTTTGTCTTTCTTTTATAAGAAGCTTTTGACTGCTTTTGATTGTTCAGGTTGGAATGTGTACATTTTATTGGGACGTTTTTCCACTTTTTAATTAGATTACCTTTTTTACATAATCATAATTTTTTATCTAGTTTTAATCATCATCCTATGTAAATATAATACATTGACACACATACTGTACACTACAGTGCATACAGTAAACATACCTTCTACATATAAAATTACTCTCATTGTGAATGTGCTGTACTGACCAAGAAAACTTACCCTGGTTTTGCACAATATGTTAATTGCATCTTTTGCACACTTTAACAGGCATTCTTGCATTGCTGGACATACACCAGGATTCTCACAGCAGAGTGCCACTTGGTTGTCTTCACTTTCCTGTTAAAGACAGAATATTTGAGAGCAACCTTAGACAGCATAACTTATTTTTACTAAAGCTTAAAAAAACTGAGCATAATTGTGTTGATTGTCTTCTTAATTTCACAGGGTACTATCAGTTTACTACTGACAACTAGAAATTATTGGTTGTTTACATAATATTATTTACTGACTGTACATTCCTGTTAATTCTGTTATGGCAGAAAGACCAGGTTGAAGTTCTAAGTTCTCTTTTCTTTCATATATAATCATGTTCCTCTCATTGAGCTGAAATGGTCTTGAACTTTGGCGTGCTTGATCAAACATGAAAGATTCACATTAGACATTTCAGTTGTGTTTTAAATATAGAGTTACTTATTTAAAAAACACCAAGCCAATTCCTTAAACACTGAGCCTTAGAAATATGGGTAGTTATGGGTACAGTGACTCTGGGCATTGTGGTGTGTCAGTGTGTGTTTATAACACACAGCAGTGCTACTGGAGTTTTTAAACACCCCCCTGCTGGATTGAGAATAGTCCACCAACCAGAAACATCCAGTCAACAGCATTGCATAGACAGTGTCTTGTGGACACTGATAAAGGACTAGAGGATGAGCAACACTGGCTACGTTTACATGCAAAGCTGTTCTTCAATCCGAATGAATTCATTCAGATTCTAGAATCTGATTGAGGTGTTTATATGAACACTTTCCCCAATAGTCTGAGTAAACTCTCCGTTTATATGCACGATACAAGTATTCCGATCAAACATGACGCGCAGGTGTAGTATCGCTTAGTGTACAAGTAACCATGACAACAAGCATCTGGTGATGTCAGCCAGCGTGAAAGGACCAAAAGCAACTGGATAACAAGCTATGTTTGGTCACGAGTCTTTGGTCACGAATCCAAGTCGAGTCTGGTTGTAATGAGCTTTCTATCGTCGTCTGCTCTCCTGTCTGCTACAGATACGGCACAGCTAAACAATCCAATCAATTACTGATTTATCACTCCTTTATCTATTAGTCGTAATTAAAATCGTAATATTACGAGAATAAAGTGGTAGTATTTTGAAGGAAATGTAGCTGTAACTGCATGAGCTGCAGTTTAAGAGCGAGGCACGGACAGTGTGCAGATTTTCAGTCGTTTCAGTAGACACGAGAAGCCTCACGGGAGAGAGCGCAATGCTGCGTGGATATTTTGGCTGCCTTTTAGATCGGGTTTTGCAACCAAAGAAGAAAAAAAAAACATCCTAAAACATTGTAATATAATTATTTTAGCTATTATAATTTTATATAGTGTTTTTTATAGAGTTACAGAGAAGAAGAGAAGCAGCTTTCTGTGTTTTTTCCTTTTCAATTTTTTCCTTATTACCTTTCTGTATGTACAGAACATTGAGCTGAATTTTAATGTATGAAAAGTGCTATATAAATAAAGTTTACTATTATTATAATAATACACTGTATTAACTACAGCATTAATAATCATCATCTTAAATGCAGATAACTGATGGTGATTATGTAACAGCTCATGAGCGCTCGTTTCCCTCTGATCCGCTCCTAAACGGCAGCTTAAGCAGTTATAATTAAATTAACCTAAAATACTACGAATATCTCCTCTCTTAATATTAGAACTTTAATCTCGAAGAGAACTGTTTTTATTTTTTATTTTTAAGAGTGACCCTAAAACTCTGTGGTACATGCGCAAACGTACTTAAACATTCCGATTGAGGATATAATCGGGTAGTGTAATAGAGTGTGTGTAATAGAGTGGAGAACAGTGAGTAAAAAAAACGTGTTTAAAGGTCTCATTCTATCGTTTTAAAATTCATTTAAAAATGTCTAGTTGTGGTCTCTAGTATAAATAAATGCAATGTGAGCTGTTTTTGTGAAAAAAAAAAAGGTTTCTATTTAGCCCTGCTTTAGAGGTATCTGAAGAAAGAGAGGATTTGGGCTCTTGCTCATGAATATTCATACATGCAAAAATCATCCACCTGCCTTCCTCCCACAGTCAATTTTACAGCTCTAAAATTCAAAGAACAAAAAGTTTTAAGAGATACAGTCTTAGAAAGAGGACGAGGGGTGGCTCTTCCCCCTCCCCCTGCGGCCAAGCGAGCCCAACAGCCAAGCGGCTCCCCCCGCGGCTGAGCAGCTCTTCAACCCAATCTCCCAGTGGCCGAGCAGCACAGTTCTCCCCGCAGCATTCATAAGATTTCTTTCAGCTAAACTAACGCTACTAAACTTTTACCTCAGACTTGGTGATTCAGTGCTTGAGCAGTTTCACCACGTCGATGCCTCAGAGTCTGCTCTATATCATAATTTCTGACGCAGATGGCACCCGATTTGACTGGTGTTCTATCGAGTTGTGCTGCCTTGTCAAATCGAGCTTCCCTAGTGTATATTTAAGGTCTCTGTAAAACACAGAATCAACTGGAGATCCGATTTAAACCTATAGTTACTTACACAAGATAGCTAACACTAACTAGCTATGTAAACAGAGCTGTAAGCTAAAAAGCCAGCTAAAAGTTTCTCAACTAGAGAAATAAGTTAGTTAGAGTTCATTAAGTGGGTAAAACCTCGGACAGAGGTCTGCTCGAAACCTGGAACTCACGAGGCTGCTAGCTGGCTAAGTTAGCTGCGTGGAGCTAAAGGGTGTGCTAAACCCTGCATCAGAGCAACGTTCCCCGTTGAACTGTAAAGCAAGGTCAGTTACAACTGTGAAATATTGTCAACAGCAAGAGTCGACAGAGTTCATCCCCAGTGGAACTAACACAGTTGGGCTGAAGGAGAACTCTCTTTTAACTACATGCTTGCTGCTGAACTGAGAGAGAGATGCTGGCTAGTGAGCTGCGCTGCTGCTAAAATGAGAGAAGGTGCGGAGCTGTGCTGCTGCTGAACCGAGCGAGAGAGAGAGCTGAGAGGCTGAGTTGCACTGATTAAAGCAGCTATTACTGGATCCACAATACAACTGAGGTACTCAGCAACTACACATACACATTTTTGTTTGGCTCCCTGAGCGAAGAGGCCAGTTTCAGTTTTCTTGGGCCACTACGAACCCCAGCTACGTCCAGGCCTGCAACTTTTGTTTTTTTATTTCATTTAATGCCGGCTTAGTCAGTACTATTAAAGGGCCCATAGAGTTTTATTTTGAGTTTACTCAGTGCTAAAACTGTGATTGCACCACTGTGTTTTTGGTGACATTTATTTTGGGTTGAACTGAAGGTTAAGTTGAAAGCTAAACACTTTATTGATTGTAATTGTGCTAGAGATAACTACTTGAATCCATTATTTCAGTAAAGAGTGTTAATACTTTTATATTGAAATTTAAAGGTTTCTGTCTTTTGTTTTTTATACTGTTATTTGAGTGTTATTATTACATTTCATTGTTCCTAAAGGTTCTTTTCATATGACCAGTCAAGAAGGTAAATAGAATTAGCTATACTCATAGTCAGGTTTAAAAAAGACAGCAAAAGGCTAAGCTACAGTAATATAAAAAACCTAAAAGAAGTTAATTTATTTTACTTATAACAGATACGAACCCAACGCCCGTCCATAGTTTATACTATTGGACAGAGAGGGGTGTTACATAAATATTCTGATATGACTGGGTATAAACATATTAATTAAACAAATTGGCTTCTTATATAGTTTTTATTTGCATAAAATAAGAAATATTTGTCAGACAACAGCAAGATTACAACTAAATTAGGCAGAGAACCACTAGCTTAAGAAAAAAAACGAACAAATTGATTTAATTTGTATGTTTGGTTAACAATCCTGTTAAACAAAGTTGCCTAATGCTTGGCCCTCACTGAAGGATTTTTAAAATCATAACCGATGTTGAAACCCTACACATAAAGACACTGTTTACTGATTTTTCTCTCTTAAATCATTGTTAGTCAAACAGCTCAAACTTTATCATAAGTCCCCCAGCAGAAGCCTCCCCCTTTAAACGTTACAGGAGCTTCTCACAAACTGTTACATCACAAGAGCAGTGAGTTGTGAGTTGCGAGAAAGTGAGTTGCTTTCTGCTCAGAAAAAGACAAGGATACAGATATGATAAAACCATGTCTGAAAACTGGTCAATAGTTTTTATAAGTAATGTGTAATTAGAATACACCTCACACTTCATGATACTGGGACATAAATATTAAACATGTTTCAGAGCAAACTGCCAAATGATCTTGTATTGTGGGCCTTGCATAACATGACATCATAGTCATGATATGTCTAATGCAACTTACAGTTTTCAGTCTGTTTGTGAAGAGAATCTTCAGTCGATTTTCCCATTCAGTTTGCCAAACATCTGGAAGCTGGAGAGCAAACAAATCTGCCCAGTCCTAATGAGGAAGTAACAACAATCATACTTTATGGTAACTGTAGAGAATTGTACCAGTATTTTCAGCTTTATAGGAACTTCACATTTTATAAAAGCATTAGCATTTAACATTATCACAGTGGCAAGATAAAATAAAAATAACAGATTTGTCCCAGACCTTAATCTGCAGTTTTCTTTTGACTGGTATCCATTTGTTTGGCAGTAAGTTGTTTGTAATGCCTTCTGCCATTTTCTGCTGTATATGTGTCACAGAGTTGCACAGCTTCTTAAAATCCTGCAGATAAAATAATGTTTGGTTAAGTAACAAATGTGATGATTGCTTATTCTTTGCCATCTATTGCAATCAAAAATGGCAACATGAATGATCATACAGCACTAAAAAAAAAAACTATATTTTATGTGTAAAGTCCTTATATATGATTGAGATATCAATTTGCTTGGTTGCTGCTACTAGGCTCTATTCTTCATATTCAGAAATTCATTAATGACAAACTGAAAATTAATGAAGGAGGAGGGCTGTGTTTGAACCTTCATCATTACAAACTGTATAAAGTAACATAATACATATGTACCATATACACTTTTCAATTTACATTTGTACACTTTGTTTAATAGATTAATGTAAATTAAAATTAATAACACTCAATTTGCCCAAATTATGTCATATGTATTGCGTTTTCTTTACCTTGTTGTCTAAAAGACAGTCCAGATATCCAGTGAATGAACATAAAAGTTGTAATGATGAGTAAACATTCTCTAGGTGGTTTGTCCAGGTTTTATTTTGTGTAGACTGTTTCAGGATTTCTACTGTCTTCTCCATACAGGACAATATTTCTTTTTTCACAGCCTCTGAAGTTGGCCTTTCTTGACATCTTAAAAAGAAAAGTGTGGTTTGAGAAAGTAAATATTTAAATTGGCAATACTAGAATTTGTATTAAGATAGATTTTACCTTGTGTTCAACCAGTGCTCGATTTCTGAGGCCACAAATGAGACAGCTTCTTGCAGGTTCTGCAAAATAGAATGCAAGTTTAAACTGTAAATCATAGTGAAATTAACAGTACAGTACAGTATAGACAAGCAGACCTTTGCATTTAGGACTAAGGAGACAATGCCATTACATACAGCTCTGGAATAATTAAGAGAGCACTTCAGGTTCTGAATCAGTTTCTCTGATTTTGCTATTTATCGGTACATGTTTGAGTAAAATAAACATTGTAGTTTTATTCTATAAACTATGGACAACATTTCCCCAAAATTCCTAATAAAAATATTTAGAGCATTTGAATCATTTATTTGCAGAAAATGAGAAATAACAAAAAAGATGTAGAGCTTTCAGACCTCAAATAATGCAAAGAAACAAGTTCATATTCATGAAGGTTTTAAGAGTCTGAAATCAATATTTGATGAAATAACCCTGGTTTTTAATCACAGTTTTCATGCACCGTGGCATGTTCCCCTCCACCAGTCTTACACACAGTTTTTGGATAACTTTATGCCACTCCTGGTGCAAAAATTCTAGCAGTTCAGCTTGATTTGATGGCTTGTGATCATCCATCTTCCTAGATTACATTCCAGAGGTTTTCAATTTGGTAAAATCAAAGAAACTATAATATATAATATTATATAATAGTATATAACATTCATATAGCCATTTAATCATGCCTTTTGATTTTAAATTAGTCACATCCTCTACAGAGCACTCACTTGTGTACATTTCAGTATAATGTATTACTGTATTACTTATTCATATATTACATTTAACAAAATTTAAACTTGTCAATGAACTTGGCATGAACAATATTATGGCACACTAAGTATGGTATGCACACTAAGTATGATAATTAAACTATTAACATGCAAATGTTCAGACACCCCTGGTCAAATTGACGGTCACTGTAAATAGTTAAGCAAGTAAGTTTTAGCTTTTTTGTCATACTGAAATTTTTCTGATTATCAAACAAACTTAAATATTTAACAAAGATAACCTGAGTAAATATAAAAAGCACTTATTAAATGATAATTTTATTAATTAATAGAAACAACTTTCCAAACTAATTTAGCCCTGTGGGAAAAAGTAACAAGTCTTTTACATCTCTCTGGAGATTTTTTTTCCTGGGATCATCAAGATGTTTGTTGGTAAATGTGAGATGGGCAGCTGTGTTCTTTTTGGGCAGCTGTGTTCTTTTTGGACAGTAGTGTTTTTTGTCTTGAAACTCTCTCATGGAGACCATTTTTGACCAGTCTCTTTCTTATTATTAATCATGAACATTGATCCCAACTGAGGCAAGTGAGACCTGCAGTTCTTAAAATGTTGTTCTAGGTAAATTTCTTCTGCTTTTGAAATCTTTAAGCTGCTTCATGTTATCAGACAGGGTCTATTTAAGTGTTTTTTTTTTTATTCTACAGGTCTGGTAGAAATCATGCCTGGTTGTGGGTAGAAGTGAAATTGAACTTTCCAAAAAGTGTGATTAATCACAGTTCATTTATATTTATAGTGGTTAGGCTAGTGGTAGAGGTTTTCCCTTAATAAAAAAAATCATCTTTTTATATTTACTCAGGTTATATTTGTCTGATATTAAAGTTTGTTTGATAATATGTATGTATGAAAAACATGCAAAAGCAAAAGATATCTGTAAAGGGGCAAATACTTTTTAACGCCACTGTATTTTTTCATCTTTTACATTTTTATAATAAGAAAAAGAAATGGCATCCTGCATGGTAAATACCTAGTGGCTTGATTTTTACTGATGGTGTTGTGTTTGCCCATGACATTAGCTGCAATACAACCCCAAAACCTATTTTAACCTTATTGCTCCACAGGACTTGTTTACAGAGTGCATCAGTATTGCTTAGATGTTCTCTTGCGATGAGAGCGTAGGAGAGGTTTTCTTCGGAATATCCTTTGGAGCCTGTTAGTGGTTTACCATCAAAGATAGTGGAGTCTTTAACAAAGCTTTTAAATTTGCATCACCTGGCCATTTTCTAACAATCATTGTGAACAAGCTATAACCCTAACAGAAAAATTAAGGTCTGAGACCTCGGTCAAAGTTGAGTGATCAAATCTCTGGGTATTCCTTTTGTTTTTCACTCAAAAATTTTACCAAACCAAAGTAATACAATGATAGTGCATAAAACTTTGTTTCATTATCAACTTTATACCTTTTGGAGATCATTTATAGTAATTTGTCCAGGGGTGTCCAAACTTTTGCATGCCACTGTATATGTGTATGCTTTGGCACAGTTTGGACTCAACTGAACAAATTCATGACAGGTTTGAGAATTAGCTGATGAGCAGATCAGGTGTGCTGGGGCAGGGAAAGAACTGTACAGACCTTGGGTTTTCATGATTATTCAGCTAAAGCCTGTAATATTGATGCAGTTGCCTCCATTTGGCTCTGTCACAGGTAATACTTTAAAGTCTCAAGCTCATTTCCATCTTAGGTTAACATTTTATTCACCTAAAGATAATAGCCCAACACAAAATGAATTTTTTGTGTACATGATAAGAACAGAATATTTTTGGTAGAGAGTGGGAATAAGCATTCATCAACCAAAATAAGTAACAGAAGTGATTTCAATAAAAAATGATGGGGCTTTACTAAAAATATAATAAAATACTGCTTATGTAAATTTGTACTGACATACTCACCTGAAATGTGTGGTCATTCAGCCATCGGGACAGCTGTGTTAGGAATTGTTGGGGAGTGATGCTCAGATTGGATAAGATTTTAATGTCACCACCTTTGATGAAAAACATTTCTAAAACACTAGAAGCAAACACCTTGTGTTTCTTTATCTCCTCAGAGTGTGTCTTGATCATTTCACTGAGATCACTAAAAAAAACATAACAAAACATGTTTAGGTTAGTGACTAACTTTAAAACCATTTACACCTTATCTTAACCATATCTGTGAAGGGCTTTGGGGCTGCAGGTTTTTATTCTAGCCAAGCAGAAGCTCACGTGATCAGCTGTTTGAATTGATCAACTAATGTTTTGTTTTTTTTTCTGCTGTTTTTTCAGAATTAAATCTTGCCGCCACACAGGATCAGGTTTAAGGCCCCAAATTTACATTTATATTTATAGCATTTAGCTGACGCTCTTATCCAGAGGGACTTACAAGGTTATTCCTATCACAGAGGAGGACTATTGTAGTGTTAGGAGTCTTGCCCAAGGACTCTTATTGGTGTAGCACAGCATAGTCACCCAGACCTGGAATTGAACCCCAGTGTCCCATAGGGTAGCTCACTGGCAGGCGGTGGTGTTATACAATGCACCACACCAAACACTGCATATTTACAGTGTATTTACTTGTGAAAATAACAAATGAGATTAAATAGTTTAGACCAAAAATGAATAATAGGTGCAAACAAAATTCTTTTTTTGGATTTAAAACTAATGCCAGGTTCACAAGTCCATTATCAAAATGTAATATAGAGAAGGACGGATCAGTAATTTGGAACCCGATACTGTCAACCTCCTTTCAGCTTGAGGGAGTGGCTAGATGCCACATGATTATATTTCCTGGAAATCTGTACTGTCAGAAGAACATCTTGAACTTTCCATTGATGCCTTTTTTTGGGGCCATGGAGGCTTCGGTTTAAAATGCGGGACATCCCAGCTTTTACATTTTATGTCAAGAAAAGGAGCATATGATACCTTTGTATGCACATATTGTATATGTTTCTAATAACCAAATTGTTAAATCTTCAGCTAAGCAAAATTTCAGAAATATACAGTCATTTTAACTTACATTTGAATTAAGTCTCTCTCTTTTACACACACAGACCATTAAATATTCTAGTTTAAAAAGAACCAAAACTACAGAGCGATTATAATAATAAAAGTCTGATTGCCAGGCACACATAACATTACTATTACTTTTGTCTCCTTTTCAAAAATACAACAATTTACCAGCATTAATTTTCTTAATTCATGATTTGAATCCTGATTAATCACAGCATATTGAGACATGAAGTGATGGCCATACTGACACCACTGCACTTCTTTAAAAAAGAGCCTTGACTAATCTTAGAACACTTTTACAGTTACAAATGCTTTTGTATTGACATTTTTATTTTAGAAGGACAAAAAAGTGGGGGAAATGTAAAATCTTTTTTTTAACTGTAAGAAATAATTGTAAATCAATTATGTAATGCTTCTCTAAGTCATTTTGGTTGAGAACCTTGTAAAATACACAACAGGATCAGTCAGCAGACTTTGTCTAAGGGAGGGATCTGTACCTACTGTCCATGGCAAGTCAGCAGATGAGGGAGCTCAGCAACTCCATGGACTGTCTGAGTGAGCCCCTTAACACCACTGGTTACTCCATCACTTATCACAAGCTGACACTAAAGTGTGGTAAATGCTCAGCTAACATAGGGTGTGGCCAGCAACAGCTTATTTGCATAAGTGACAGAACCCTGGAACAGCTAATTGTAAAAGGGACTAAAACTGTCAATAACAGAGCTTGTGAGATCTCATCTGAGAGTGATTTTGTTTCTAAACATGTTTGGTGTGGCCCATAGACTACATTGTGTAAAATGAGGTATACTATATGGTATACTTATGGGTGCATTTTGGTGGTAAAGTGAAATAAACCAATTAGCGTGTCACTTGGCATTTCCTTTAGGAGTCAGGTGTGCTCTGACTTTGGCAGATTGCTATTTTAACAGCGCAGCTACCTGGCTTTTCAGCAGAGAGACCTGACCTGCTGGTTCACGCTGTGAAGGTGCACCAGCAGCTCATTTACTGGAACAGCAATGTTATTTTATTTAGTATTCTGTTCATTGTTGATGTAAAAGTTGGGTTTGCGCTGCTGTTAGTTAATGTGTGTGTAATAAGCGGGGGTTTACACATCAAGATTGCAATGAACGTCTGACTGTTGACCTCTGTCTAGATTTTATTCAGTCAGTGGAGCGCCTATGTTTTCTGTTGCCAAGAAAGCAAAATGCCCAAAAATTTACACAACAGCGGTAAATTCAACTAATTAAAATATTATTATCGAATTTTTCTCGCTGGAATATTAATCGTTGATACAGTGTGTTTAAGCTGTTTATATTTTTAAAGACTATCAGTTTTGTGTGTTTTACAGGAAAAATGAGACATTAAGCACATATAAGAAGATAACTGACATTATAGACTGAAAATATGACACTAATATTTACCAAAATCTTAAGAACTGCAAACACTTAATTTAGAAATATGTTACACTACTGAGAACTTGTAAAAGAGATGTTTAACATGTTAAGGAAATTATTTAATTTTAAGATAAATCATGGTTGCACCAAATTACATTTTTTCAAGGCCACAGTTAATTTATGTGGACGAAAAAAAAAACTAAAATCACTTCATCAAAATGTTTTAAATGAATGCTTGTGTACACAACATTCTTAACACTTGAACAAATGCAAGTGTTTTTATGTTTTATGATTTTAAAATTGGCCCTCAAATGTCAGTGACCCATATGCTAGTCACAAAATCAGTAACAGTCTAGAGCAGGGGTATTTAATTAGAATTCAGTGCACAGAACACTGTCAATATTAAATCCTTCTCTGTAGTTTATCGGTTTGGGTCCGCATTGGACAACGTTTGGGTCCGGACCCAGACTGCGGTCCACCTATTAGTGACCCCTGGTCTAGACTGTCAAAGCTGTTCCTGAAATATTCATGTAAAAAAACAGCATTCTAAACAGTTACCTATTATTTATAATATACTGAAAACTATTTTTGACCCCTTTAATTATTCAGTTTTATAAACACATACCTTTGTGCTTTTGTCCAGGAAAGTTGTTTTAGGCCAAATGTCAGCGACTGGTCTGCTTCTGCTGGAGATATGGAGTAAAACAGTGCCATAATCCATGTGGCTTCCTTCGCTGATTGAAGGCGACAGGCCTGGTTGAATATTTTTGCTACAGCACTGGAAAGAGACCTGGAGAAGTTTAAAAAACAAGATAAACCATTGGAACCGATTGATTATTCATCAAATTCATTCATTATTTTTTGCATATAAGAATAAAGCTACAAAGGAATGCTATTGGTAACATTAGTCATGCTAAAATATGAAACATTACATAAAAATATTACCTTCTCACTGGATCACCCAGGGTTCTGAAAGCACCTCGCTGTTTACAATTTTGTTTGATAATCTCAGCAAGTTTTTTAATTGAAGGTTTCTCAAGTGCTTTAGGCAAATGTTGGGCAAAAATTGCAGCTGCGAGAACACTTTCCACAGATACATGATCACTCAGACTCTCGATGGCTTTTTTAAGAGGACTGCTTAGTTCCTCCTGGATTAACTGCTGAAAGGAAAACATAAAATCAAATAATGCATATTAATATCTAATGTATAATGATTATGATGGCCAGATTTCTTTAGTTGTAGCGTAAGCAAATTTAAGACCATATTAACGTTAACTGTTTTCAGTCTGTCCCCAGTTACCAAATCACAAGCCTATGTGATTTTTTACATTTTTTCACATTTAGTTTAGTCGCTATATCAACATGAGTTTAGGAATTTGGCTACAATAGAACATGATTTCCTTAATTAATCATTTTAACATATTTAATGTAATAGTATGAAAAATTGATCCATAATAAAAATGTAAATGTAGGTTGTTTAATGCTTCATTGCAATGTGAATGACATATTTTTGATAAACTACAATCATTTTTACTTACCAAGGAGTTATCTCTATACTTAGTGTGTATCACTCGTGCGTGTGAACATTCAAGGAAAGATGCAACTATATTTTGCAGTTCAGGTAAGTCCTCATTGGCGCAGTACATCAGGTGAGTTACAGTTAGCTGAATGAATTCAGGGCGGATTTTTTCCAGCTCTGCAGACATGCCCCACCGCTTCAACCAATTTATTATAGAATATGATAGGCAAACATCATCAAATTGATAGAAGACTGTAAAGAAGATAAGGTGTAAGTAATTGTTTTTATTGCTCAGAGTCCAAAAGTAAAAATTAAGAAAACATAAAGCTGTACATTTTACCACACCATTTTACCACAGAAAGTGAATTGGTTACTGTGCCTGAATTCTAAATTCTTAGCTGTTTCACTGAGCTGTATAAATTTAGGTCACCTTTGTTATGTTATTTTTTAATGGGCTGTTTGGTTTTTCGTAGTTTTAGGCACTGCACTAGCATATTAAATACAACAAATAACTCAATAAAGTTTTCCACTCATATTTTCTCACCACATTTTCTCAAGATTAGAACCGAAATAGCTAAAAAAGAATTTAATCTAGCGCTTGCAGATCAGTGAATTTTTAAATTGAGTAAATCTATAAAATTGATCATATACAGGTCCTTCTCAAGTAATTAGCATATTAAAGTTCATTATTTTCTGTAATTTACTGGTAAACATTAGACTTTCATATATTTTAGATTCATTACACACAACTGAAGTAGTTGAAGCCTTTTAATTGTTTTAATATCCTCAAAAAATATATCTAAAAAAAAATTTGCATATTTCATCCGACCAATAAATGAAAAGTGTTTTTAATACAAAAAAGTCAACCTTCAAATAATTATGTTCAGTTATGCACTCAATACTTGGTCAGGAATCCTTTTGCAGAAATGACTGCTTCAGTGCGGTGTGGCATGGAGGCAATCAGCCTGTGGCACTGCTGAGGTGTTATGAAGGCCCAGGATGCTTTAATAGCGGCCTTAAGCTCATCCAGAGTGTTGGGTCTCGCGTCTCTCAACTTTCTCTTCACAATATCCCACAGATTCTCTATGGGGTTCAGGTCAGGAGAGTTGGCAGACCAACTGAGTACAGTAATACCATGGTCAGTAAACCTTTTACCAGTGGTTTTGGCACTGTGAGCAGGTGCCAGGTCCTGCTGAAAAATGAAATCTTTATCTCCATAAAGCTTTTCAGCAGATGGAAGCATGAAGTGCTCCAAAATCTCCTGATAGCTAGCTGCATTGACCCTGCCCTCTATAAAACACAGTGGACCAACACCAGCAGCTGACATGGCACCCAGACCATCACTGACTGTGGGTACTTGACACTGGACTTCAGGCATTTTGGCATTTGAGTGGTGAATGCGGCACCTGTAGCCCATTTCCTGCACACGCCTGTGTACGGTGGCTCTGGATGTTTCTACTCCAGACTCAGTCCACTGCTTCCGCAGGTCCCCCAAGGTCTGGAATCGGCCCTTCTCCACAATCTTCCTCAGGGTCCGCTCACCTCTTCTTGTTGTGCAGCGTTTTCTGCCACACTTTTTCCTTCTCACAGACTTCCCACTGAGGTGCCTTGATACAGCACTCTGGGAACAGCCTATTCGTCAGAAATTTCTTTCTGTGTCTTACCCTGTTGCTTGAGGTTGTCAATGCTGGCCTTCTGGACAGCAGTCAGGTCAGCAGTCTTACCCATGATTGCGGTTTTGAGTAATGAACCAGGCTAGGAGTTTTTAAAAGCCTCAGGAATCTTTTGCAGGTGTTTAGAGTTAATTCGTTGATTCAGATGATTAGGTTAATAGCTCATTTAGTGAATCTTTTCATGATATGCTAATTTTGAGATATATGAATTTGGGTTTTTCATGAGCTGAATGCCAAAATCATCAGTATTAAAACAATAAAAGACCTAAAATATTTTAGTTGGTGTGCAATGAATCTAAAATATATGAAAGTTTAATTTTTATCATTTCATTATGGAAAAGAATGAACTTACACAATCATTACACAATCAATTCTGACAAACTTTGCTCACTAATGTTAGCAGGTCATTTTCTCTGTCCTGCCACATGATATTATTTTTGTAGCTACATTTAAATAGACATTAACTTTATCTGTAATATATTTTTTTACATTCTTCCTTTAACGAAGCATTTATTTCAGTCCTAGCTCTGCATATTAAAAATGAGGTCACCTAAACTTCAGAACATACCAACCTTTGTCTGAAGCTGAGGGGTGTCTGTACAGTGTCCTGTGTGGTAATTGATCCTTTCCTGCTGTAAGGTATTCATAGTAGTACTTGCCCTTAACCTTCACCCTGTAAATGTAGGTGAGACTGTTGGCAGTTTCTCTTCTCATTGGGAGCTGAAGTGTAAACATCAGGTTATCTCCATCAGGCCTAGAAAAGTACATAGAAAAATAAATAAAACAACTGCATTTTTCTGTAGATTACTGTAAACAACAGCGTGTATATTTACACATACTTTTGACATTAGGCCATATTTTAGGTATGTCAAATATTACTTAATTAGGTATGTCGTTTAAAGCACATCAAATTTCCATCTGAATAACAAAACACACTTGGGACTGCTTTCTCTGCACTGATGAAATGACTCCATAAAACATCGTTTTTTTGCTTTAAATAATTTTCAAGTGTCAAGGGACCTAGGTCAGGAAATGTTATTTAAATAATTAATGTTTAATATGGTAAACAATAATGAAAACACAACCTTTACAACTGTATTTTTCACATTTGCATTGTGCATTGCACTGCACAAAAATATTTAGGCTGTAAATAATTGTTTTTTGAAAGGTAAATTATTTAGTGCGTGTTACCAAGAACCGTTTTTTTTGAGTGAGTTTTTGTTTTGCTTTTAAGATGGAAAATTTACTTGCTTCAAAAAACACAGCTAATTAAATATTTCTTTGACAGACATTTATATTTTGAGTCTTAAGACCATAAACAATTATTGATGCTGTTATCACCTAAACAACGGAACTTCAGGAAGGTGTTTTGAAGGTGTTTTGAAATCTCAATTTGAAATTGTTTAAATTAAATGAGTCTTGAACATGGAATTTGATAATTTTTTTAATCATTTATATTAAAATATTGCAGTGAAAACAAAGTGTTAACTTTGAAATGTAAAACAAATTTCAGATAATATACCAGTCTAGAAACACTTGGATAATTTTATTGTTCTGTAAAAATGTACCATTTCCGAGTGTAACATTCAATATGTCAAAACTAATGACAAAAGTACTATTAAATATTTTAAACTGTAAATAATAAATCGTTTACAGTAGTGTACAGAAAATTAGTTTTGATATAATATACAATTCTGTTTTATTGTTTTACATGTTGTATATGTATTATTGTTATTAGTGTTACAGTATCTCACAAAAGAGGGCACACTCCTCACATTTTTGTACATTTTGTATTATATCTTTTGATGGGACAACACTGAAGGTCTGACACTTTGATACAGTGTAAAGTAGTCAGTGTACAGCTACAGCATAACAGTGTAAATTTACGGCAGTCCAGTTTCAGAAGGTAGGAGGTCATGCTCTGCTTCATAATGTCGCAGTACATTTTGGAATTCAGCTCAACAGAAGCACTCATACAGCCCCAGACCATGATACTACCACCACCATGCTTAACTGCAAGCAAGGCACAGTTTTCTTGGTACTCCTCACCGGGATACTGCCACACATGCTGGGCACATCTGAGTTTATTGTACATGACATGACATGGTTTCAGAAGAAGAGCCATGCAGACAGAGCTGATATTGTTATACATGCTGTACACTGACCGCCTTACACTGTATCAAAGTGTCATACCTTCAGTGTTGTCCCATCAAACGATATAATAAAATATATGCACAAATGTGAGTGATTTACTCACTATTGTGAGACACTGTAATAAAAATAATAATATATACATTTTGTAAATTGGTTGCTTTCCACAAAAGTACATTTACTTAGTACTTATTTAAACAATGTAGGTTTTATACAGTCTCATATTTATGCTCTCAATTAAACCACACTGTAAAAAAAAAACTTTGAATTGATCCAAATTTTAAAAAATAATAGCAGGTCTTTTGCATCAGACATTTTATGAGTATCTGACATGCTCAAAGGAATGTGGCAGTTTGAATTCTGCATTCTTAAGCTAGCAAACAGCAGGAAAGTATGTTATATTTGCTAACTGTAATTAACATGGTGGTACAGGCATACAAGTGTCCGTAGACAATGCCTTCATTCGCAGTACCTATCCTTAGAACATTCATATTTATTTTGCATGTGTGTGAAAGCCCATGCTGTAGATATGAACAGGAAACATTTTCTTTTCTAAAAGAGCCGCACCTATTTCTACACACATGCTACCCTAATGTTTAGATTTGGACTGTTTAATGCACTACAGCCATCATCTGATTCCTATATCAAATGCCTTCAACCATGGTAATCAAAGTTAGCAAACATTACTTTGAGTTGGTATTGAGTTATGTATTGTGTTACTGAACTCACAGCAGGTTTTTAAACCTACAGCGCCTTTGAGTTTACAGTGCATTTTTGGACTTTTTAATTAAATTAAATGTTTGAACTGGCCCATTAAAATTCTATACTATATAACGAAATGTATCTTTGTCAAATTATGTAAATTTCCACTGTACTGTACTGAGCGTTTTCCCCATATTTCAGAATGCAGTAATTGGGCATGTGTTCACACTCAAAGTTTTGTTTACTACTGCAGATAAAAGAAAACATTGAAGCAAACCAGATATAGACTTACCTGACCAATATCATCTCATACATTCTTTTATTGATGTAGAGATGTAAAGTGTTGTCATCCACAATGAATTCCTTCCGAAGAACAGCAAAAAAATTCACACAAATCATGTTTTCATCCCTAGGTATAGTTCCAAATCAAAAGAGAAAAATCGGTTAATGTAAGTGGAAATCAAGGTAAAAAAGAGTTGATTTTAGCTCATTTTGAAGAATTTCGATTGGTCCTTTAATCATGAAATTTAGACAAAATGTAAGAGACAGCTTGAGTGTCAAAAATGGAGATACTGGTTTTCATTGGACAGCGATATATAGAGGCAGTCAACATTTGTGGTCATATAAGACCAAGACAACAAAATACAACATGAATATGAGAAACTGCATGGACACCAAGTTTTTGGCCATTTGAAGTGTTCAACATCATGGCAAAATAAGGAAACTCTCAGGCTTTTATGATACTATTGTCAGTCAGCCCAAGCCCATCTCACCTGGCCTACTATAGATCAAAACTAATTCAGCAGAATTACGGCTATACTTTACTTACACCTGACAGATTAGAGCTACACTGTAAAACAGAAGTAGGTGTTGTGTACCTTTCTAATGAACCGGCATTAAAGATAAATAGTAATTTAGCATTCTCTTATTTTGTTTTCTGTTCATCCTTTGCTATCAATTGATCTAAATAAGTCAAACCAAAACCATTACAACCCACAGCTTTACTGATAAACATATTATTCATTTTATCACTTCTAATAATACTGCTAATAAAATACTGTTCATTCAAAATAAAATTTAATTATCCATCCTTGGCACATATAATAAAGTTAATCAAAACATGCAAGACTGCTTTTGAAAGACTGCTAAGACTAAATTTAGTTATGCACAATTGTATAAAGTCTTACAGATTTTATTAAAAGACCAATCTTACCTGTAATTCTTACGATATTCTGATTCTATATAAAAAAAAGATAAATAAAGAACACATGAAGATATTTTGCTTTCAACACACAATTTCGTAAATATTTGATTATAAATTGTCATGGGACAACACTGAAGATATGACACTTTGATACAGTGTAAAGTAGACAGTGTACAGCTACAGTATAACAGTGTAAATTTACTCTGCCCTCAAAAAAACTCAACACACAGTCATTAATGTATAAAACACTGACAACAAAAGTAAGTACACCCCTTACTGAAAACAGCCAAACTGTGTCTAATTAGCTATTTTCACTCCCTGGTGTGACTCATATGACTAATTAATGTTACAAGGTCTCAGGTGTGTGCCACCTCATATCAAAGAACTCTTCTAAAAAGAATTGCTGCTCTTGACAAAGATGGCCCAGACAATAAGAGGATTGCTATTACCCTGAAACCAGTATCATGGTCTGGGACTGTGTGAGTGCTTCTGGCACTGATAAGCTGAATTCCAGCATGTACTGTAACATTATGAAGCAGAGCATGATCCCCTCGTTCCAGGACCTGGGCTGCATAGCAGTTTTTCAACATAATAACAACCCTAAACACACTCTCAAAATAACAGCTACCTTGCAGAGGAATCTATGGATAAAGATGATGGACTGGCCATGCATGTATCCAGACCTAAACCCTACTGAGCATCTGTGGGCCATCATTACAAAGAAGGTGGAGAAGCAGAAGAATATTTAATTAGGAACCTATGAAGCTCTAGTGAACTCAATGCCCAAGAGGGGATTAAGGCAGTGCAGGAAAATAATGGTGGTCGCAGAAAATATTGACACTTTGGGCACAATTTGACCATTTTCACTCACATTTTTTTGCCAGCGGTTTAGACATGAATGGCTGTATATTGGGTTATTTTGAGGGCACAGTAAATTTACACTGTTATACAAACTGTACACTGACTATATTACACTGTATCAATGTGTCATATCTTCAGTGCTGTCCCATGAAATTTTATATATTTACAAAAATATGAGGGGTGTACTCACTTTTGTGAGATACTTTATATATGAATAAATGTTGTGATTGGTATTAAGGTATAATTATGTAATTGTTTAAAACCATTAAAGTGTATATATGTAATTGTGATGAGTTCCTTGCCTGATGGGCGTACACCCTGCTGTTCTCCGGGTCCACAGGGGTAAGAGAAATCAGTGGAAGGTGTACCTATAAAGAGAAAAGGGATAGTTTTGGTATTGATTTAAAAAGCATAGGTAACTAGTTGCTGGGTGCACCTTGTAGAAATAACTGTAGAAATAAATGTCCAAATAACCACACAAAAGCAACTTTAAATATATTGGGGCATAATTTTAATTCATAATTAAAAAATTAAAAAAAGCGCTGTGAACTGGAAGCCTCTTACCCTGATTTTTAACACACTAGTTCATAGTGTTGTTTACAAATACACAAACAATACGCTTTACCAGTTTACCAGTGATTTTTTTTGGAAGAAATAGAAAAGGGCTCTGGCTAGTTACTGGCTAGTTTTTTGCTGAGAGCACCCAGCAGAACTACTAGCAAAAAACTGGAGGAAATATAGACCATAAAGCAAATAATAAATAAATAGTAAATAATATAGCTGCATATATTAATCAAGTCAAAGCAAATTTCTCGAGTAAAAGCAGTGTCAGATTTTGCTGGACTACCTACTGGGAAAGCCTATAAGAGATAATTGCACCGCCTCATGTAGGGTGTCACTGTGGAAATGCACATGTGCAAGAACAGTTTTTTTCCACTGGGCCTTACCTGGCAGGATCACAAAAAATGGAACATGAAGCATATTCAGTGTCATAATTTATGCCACAGAACCGTTTCAAAACAAACAGCATATATTTTGGATCCAAACGCTCTATTGTTAAATGCCATTGAAATATCAATGCAGCCAAATCTTGTCTGCATGTGCATACACACAACAATGCAGGGGTAGGTTTTCCAAAAGATGCATAAGGCTAAGAAGTTTGTTAACTCGTACTTTAGATTAATCGTTAATTAAAGAGTGATTCTCAAACCCTTTCGTAACTAAAGTACTATGTGAACTCACTCGCAAATTACTTAGTTTTCTCTATATGGATTCTGCTTGCAGTTCAACATCCTAAAAATCAGAGATGTTAATTCTAAGGGAGAAAATGGCATCGTTATTATTTTCAAGGTTAAATTTATTCTATTCTGTATTAAATTCTATATTATATTAAATAATATTTTCCTGAAAAACTAGAAGCGTTTTTTTAAAGACGTTAACAGAAAGTACAATGCATTAAGTCAAGCATGCGTACAAGCCCAAGAATAATGCAGATAAAAACTAAAAACAAAAATTTAATAAAAGTAAAAAACAAGAAGGATGTATAAAAGAGGAAGCATGTAAAAATACATTATAAAAGCATGTAAAAAAAAGAATAAAAATTAGTAACAGAACATGATGAGTAACATACATTGAAAAAATAAATAAGGGAAGTAAAAGTAGATTAGCAGCTGTAAACGTTCCTAAAGAGAGTTTTAGGTAAAGATTTAAATTAATTAATGTTTGTAAAGTTCTGCTGATTCCACAAACGTGGGGCAGCAGCGGAGAAAGCTCTGTCGGCCAGATTCCGCTGACTGGGTTTTGGTACCACAAGTAAGCCAGAGCTTGCTGAGTGCAGGCAGCAAGATGGGCAATAAGGTGTTAAAAGGTAAACTGGTGCAGTGTTGTGTAGGGCTTTATATGTAAGCAGTAATACCTGGGTAGCCAGTGTAGGTTTTTGAGTATGGGTGTGATATGTTGATGAAGACAAGTTGATGTAAGTACTGTAGCTTGTTTAATCTGTAGCTTGTTTAATGCATGAGATGGTAAACCAGTAAGAAGAGCAAAAATAATATAAATAAATTTATAAATGTATGTATGAGATGCTCAGCTTCAGTGAATGATAGATATGACCGAATATGTGCAATATTTCTGATGTAAAAGAATGCAAACTGCCTAATTTTATTTACCTGTGCTTCAAAAGATAATGTTGTGTCTAGGATAACACCAAGATCTTATTCAGAATGATGAAGTGCAGATATGTGCAGATGAAGTGACACTCGAGCTATGGATAAATACTGTAATGTTGCCAGTAAACTTCTGTATATATAGCAGTTTAATATTAAATGTTTTTTTTAAATAGGATGTAGCATTAATATAGATATTTTGGTTTATTTATTTAGTCATGTGTTTACAAGTATTTTACCATATCTGGTGCTAATGTGTCTCCCATATTGTCATCACTCCTCTATTTATTTGACAGATGAATTATCTGCTATTCACAAAAACTTACCTTTTATCACAGTTGCCGTTTCAGGGATAAAATCTTCAGAAACGTCCTGAAATAGAAAAGAAATAACCAATTTAAAAAATGTAAACAAATACATATTATATATATATATATATTTATATTATTATATATATATATATATATATATATATATATATATATATATATATATATATATTTTTTTTTTTTTTTTTTTTTTAAGTGCATGTAGATACTTGCATGCATTTCATTTTTTTGCTCACTGTACTGTGCACAAAGCTTTTTATGTAGCTGGATGATAGGGTTGGTGTTTGGAATAGTTCAGCATTTCTGTTCTGGACTGTAATAATAAATGACTCATAAAAATTCATGTCTTACCACAAATTCTTCTTCAGAATTGTTAGAGTCCTGTTGCTCTTGCTGTGGATTTCTTGCAGTTGCAGCATTATAATGAAGCTCTGTTAATCAGGAATGGCAAATTGGAACTTATACTTTATCCATAAATATGATTTTTATATACATAACCTGTACGATCACTGCACTAAAATGCAACTATTTTTTTTTTACCAAAAAATAGTAACACATGCTGATTGGTAAACATGCATGGTTCATAATGAATGTGATAAAAATGATACATGGTTTTCAAAATATTAATCAAATTAAAGCTCAGGCTTAGTCAGGTTGGATGGACAGCATCTTTAAAAAGCAATTTTATGTCTTGCCACAGAAGCTCAATAGGATTTATGTCAGGACATTGACTGGGCCATTTTAACACATGAATATTCTTTGATCAAAACAATTCTTTTGTAGCTCTGGCTGTATGTTTAGGGTCATTGTCCTGCTGAAAGGTGAATCTCCTTCCCAGTTTCAAGTATTCCCATCAACTCTGAGCAGCTTACCTGTCCCTGCTAAAAAAAAAAGCATCCCTAGAGCATGATGCTGCCACCACCATGTTTCACAGTGGTGTATTTGTAGTGTTACATTCCCGCCACACATAGCGCTTTTTTCAACATTTGTCGATATGACCACAGCACTTTCTTCCACATGTTTGCTGTTACTACATGGCCTGTGGCTACAAACTGTAAACTGCACTTCTTACAGTATGTCTTTCTTTCAACCATGGACTTCCTCCTGACACTCTTCCATAAAGGTCAGATTTGTGGATTGCATGACGTATAGTTGTCCTGTGGGCAGATTCTTCCACCTGAGCTGTGAATTTGTGCAGCTCCTCCAGAGTGACCATGGGCCTCTTGTCTGCTTCTCTGACTAGTGCTCTCCTTGCTCGATCTGTCAGTTTGGGTGGGTCATGGACATGTCTTGGTAGGTTTGCAGTTGTAGAATACTTTTTCCATTTTTGGATGATAGATTGAACAGTGGATCTGAACAGCTTGGGACACGTTTTTATAACCTAACCCTGCTTTAAACATCTCAAAACTTTATCTCTGACCTATCTGGTGAATTCCTTGGTCTGCATGATGCTGTTTGTTCACTAGTGTTCTCTAACAAACCAGTTGATACAGATACAGAACAGCTGTATTTATACTGAGACTAAATTATACACCACTGGATTTTATTTATTTTTTTGTTGTTTTTGTTTTTAAAACAAGCTAAAACATACAGAACAGAAAACTGTTTAACCCCATGTACTCTGAGCTGTAGGTATTTCTGTAGGTATTTTGTGAGGTGCATGCTGTGCTGGATGCATTATTTACCAGGGGACAGAAAACATGTATCTTATTGTATTTCCTTATTAATGTTAATAATTATTATCCAAAAATAACTACGAGAAATCATCTGAAATATATTACGATTACAGATAATATATTATCATAATGAAACTTTGATACCCTGTTTCCAACCCTGCTGCCCAGTGCATTTCTCATACACTTGAATTCCAGTAAAATATAAATAAAAATGCTAGGGTGCAAATCAACATTAAATGACAGATACAGTGGCTTGCAAAGGTATTCATACCCCTTGAACCTCTTCACATTTTGTCACCTTACAACCACAAACTTAAATGTGTTTTTTTTTATATTTTAAGTGTGAAGTGAAATTAAAATGATGCATGGTTTTCAAAATGATCAAATAAAAAAAAAAAACTGAAAAGTGTGACATGCACAAGTAGTCAGCTCCTTTTCTCTAAAACCCCTAAATAAAATCCAGTGCAATCATTGCTTTCAGAAGTCACTTAATTAGTTAATAGAGTGCAGCTGTGTGTAACTTAGTCTCAGTATAAAAATACCTGTTCTGTAAAGGCCTCTGTGATTTGTTAGTGAACAAACGACATCATGAAGATGAAAGAACTCATCAGACAGGTCAGAGATAAAGTTGTGGAGAAGTTTAAAGCAGGGGTTAGATTATAAAAACAAGCTCTAAGCATCCCAAGGAGCACTGTACAATCCATCATCCAAAAATAGAAAAAGTATTCTACACCTGCAAACCTACCAAGTCATGGCCATTCACCCAAACTGACAGATCAAGAAAGGAGAGCACGGGTCAGAGAAGCAGCCAAGAGGCCCATGGTCACTCTGGAGGAGCTGCAGAAATCAACAGCTCAGGAGGAAGAATTTGTATATATTTGTATATAATTTATATAACTATCATGTGCTCCACAAATATGGCCTTTATGGAAGAGTGTCTAGAAGAAATCCATTGTTAAAAGAAACATATAAATTGCTTTTTGCAGTTGTAGCAAATATGTGGAAGAAGGTGCTGTGGTCACATAAGACCAATTTTGAACTTTCTGGCCTAAATGCAAAGCGCTATGTGGGGAGGGAAAATTTGTTTTTAATCGCATTGAGCATCTTGTGGCAAGACATGAAAAGTGCTATGTGACGCAGACCGCCTCATCACCGCTCTGTCTGACAAACAAAGTAAGCCCTACCCGGTGGTCGCCGCTGTCCAGGGTGTTTTGTACGGCCACAGAGGCCGGGGCGGGGGCGGGGCACTCTGATCACACACGGCTGCCAGACACTTAAGCGCACAGCTGAACGGCGTCAACAGCCACGAGGACCCCAGCATAAAAGAAGGAAGCGAACTGAACTCGGGGTGGTTGGTTCTGCCACACCAGTTTACTAAACCCTGTGTTTCAACCCCTCTTCTTTCTCGCTCTCGCGCGCTCTCTCTGCCCTTTCTGTAGCGGATTAATCCGGGAAGCTACAACAGGTTGCCTGAGAAGGCACAAGCCTCTACTGAAACCCAAGCTCCGAGGCTACAAACCCCTACACCTTGCTCCCTCTCTCCCCCTCTGGCTACTTATCATTCACTCGGTTTGGTGGCCGTTGAGCCCCCCTCTAGTTGCTTTTCTTGCTTGTTTTTTTATTATTGTTTTTTTAAGCCGTTAGACTCCGCCCACCTCTGCTATTTGTTTAAATTCCCCTGTTAACCCTAAACAGGAGGCAAGCTATTTACTTGCTCCTGTTAAAATTATTTATCTAAATTGCGTTTTATATATATATATATATATATATATATATATATATATATATATATATATATATATATATATATATAAATATATATATACACATATATATTTATATATATATATATATATATATATATATATATATATATATATATATATATATATATATATATTTATATAAATATATATATATATTTATATAATATTTATTTTCTTTGTCTGTTTACTAATTTGATTTCTTATTTTTCACGACTACGTTTTGGTAAGGCCCTACTGCTCCAGCCTGTGGCTGTGTACCTTATTTTGAAATATATACTAAATAAAGTGTCCCTGTAGTGGGCTTTTGCTTGATTTTTGGTCTTGACTCCTAATTTTATTGGTCTAGCGCCCCCTACCTGCCACAGCTGTTTACATACACTCTCCATCCAATCTGGCTGAGCTTGAGCTGTTTTAGAAGAATGAGCAAAAATCTGTCTCTAGATGTGCAACGCTGGTAGAGAAAAACCTCAGCACTCACAGTTGTAATTGCAGCGATGGCTCTACTAAGTAGTTATATGGGGGACTTATATTTATTTTTGATAATTTCGAAAACAATGTATCATTTTCGTTCCACTTCACACTTATGCAGTACTTTGTGTTTACCTAGCAATTAAAATCTCAATAAAATACATTAAATTTGTGGTTATAATATTCAGATTGTAATATTATGACTGATTTTATTAAACTGGCAGCATATTCTTAATTGCAGTCTTCACATTTTTGAAAATGTTATTTTAAATGTAATTATAAGATTGTAATTTTTCCATAAGGTCTTTTTCTTTATTTATTTTTTGGCATACATGGCTTTGTAGTGGTAACCAGAAGTACCTGCTGTGTTTCTCTGACCGCTCTTTGAAGATGGTCCTGATCTTTCTGAGGTCTTTGCAGTGTCGGTCTTATGCTGGTTCTCAGCCTTAAAGCAATACACATTGAATTATTTGTAAAATACATGTTTTGTATTTAAACATTAGTCCTGCTAATATTCCCAGAATGTTTCTCTTTCAGATTCCCTCACCTTCTTTCTTTCTGATGTTGATGGAATGACTGGAGTGCCTTCTGAGGAAGACAAACCAATAAATCCGTTTAGCTGTTACTTTCTGAATTAAATTCTGAAATGTACTGAATTTAAAAAGTCTGCAAATGCTTGAAACCTTCATCTTCCCATACATCTTCTTAAGATGTCAAAAATACTACAGGAAAAAAGGAAATGTTATCTCTTACTTTGAGGATTGTTCTGAAGTTTTGGGTGAGCATTTGTAACACATCCAGCACCTGAAAAGTTCATATTTTGTGTAAAAATTATTAACATAATTGTAAAAATTATTAACATAATTTCACATATAGTGAGTTTATACACTTTTCTGTACCTTTATTTCTCCTGTTTTTACTCTCATTTGGCCTTGTGTTCGCTTTTCCCACGGCAGCAGTCTGAAAGAGAATAGCATTGGATTTATTATCGTCATCATGTCACAGTAACTACCTGAACTTGTCTTCCACTTTGAATGTATCTTACACTTTTAGCATCCTGAGCTGCTGAAGCGTCTGCACCTGGTGGAGGATCTGTTTTCACCTCTGTAGAACCTCCTCCAACCGCTGATTCTCCTGGAAAACGGGATGAGAAAGAAAGATGTTTTCTGTAAATGTTCTTTATTTTAGCAGTGAATTCTTCAGTAAGTTTATGATTGTATCCATACATTTATGTTTATACATACCTTCAGCTTCTCGGAGCCCTGGAAGAACATTTCCTGAACCATCAGGCATCTAAAACAGAATTGTAAAACAGAAAATTAACCTTCACCAGTCCACATTAAAATAAATGATTGAAGCGCTAACATGCAGCAGTGTGTATCTTACTCTCTGAGCATCCTCAGCAGCAGGAGCACCTGCCTGTAGTGCAGGGTCCGCCTGTCTCACAGCAGCAGGAGCACCTGCCTGTAGTGCAGGGTCCGCCTGTCTCACAGCCTCAGCAGCAGGAGCACCTGCCAGTAGTGCAGGGTCCACCTGTCTCACAGCCTCAGCAGCAGGAGCACCTGCCTGTAGTGCAGGGTCTGCCTGTCTCACAGCAGCAGGAGCACCTGCCTGTAGTGCAGGGTCCACCTGTCTCACAGCCTCAGCAGCAGGAGCACCTGCCTGTAGTGCAGGGTGCACCTGTCTTACAGCCTTAGCAGCAGGAGTTTCACCTGGGGAAGAAAATTTCAGCGGTTTTAATCCAATAGACAGTATTTATGTCTTTAACCAGCTTAACAAAAACAAATTTATTGTAATTGGGATCAGCTCCACTGTTCAGATTGAGAGCAGAAATTCCACCATGATTTACCATTATAAGTTACTTACTATGATTTCTACATTACATTTGTGTGCCACTAAATTCCTTTTGTTTAAGTGGTGTTTACTTGTTTTACTTGAATACAGCATCTGATAAATAGGAGAGTATAACAACAGGGTTTTCTTTTTGTCTCCTTCTACTGTTTTGTACCAATAAAAAACATTTTACATATTGTATTTTTCTTACCATCCCAACATTTTCTGATTTGGGTTTGCCCTCCAATTAAAATATGATAATTTTTTTAAATATTCAAATATACACAAGGAAGCCAGGAGGACTGTTGAGAATTCCTTAATGTCGTGTTTGGAATTCATGGTTACTGGATCAACATCCAATCGAGAAAGCTTGTTTTAAAAATACTAATCTAATTTCTTGTTTTATACATATTTTAATCAATTATGTTTTGCACTGGTGCAAAATAAGTATATACTGTAGAGAGCACCCATTATTTTAGATAAAACAGAGAAGAGAGTATGCTTAGTGCCTACAACAGATAATAATTAATGACAGCCAGTTGTGGAGGGTGGACTATGCACTGTTGGTCACAAGCTTTAACTTCCGCATTTGTACTTTTGAAAAAATGATAGTATGTAGGGATATCACTGATTCGATCATGTGATGGGAAATCGAGGCCGATCATGTAATTTTTAAAGGACTGGATTCAGATGGAAAAGATCCGGATCAGTGATTCATTAAAAATATAACATTAAGTTGTTACTCCACAAGTTCACTGTAGACTCTGCTGCATGTGCGCACTGAGAATGCTCATCCTGCGCTCACACTGGCATTGAAAAGACCCTCATATCACCCAAATTGCTCGCGTTGCCGCTGTTACACTGCGTTTATCAGTGATTCTGCTGGGATGCTAATCCTGCGAGCTACCGATCTATCTTTCACACACACACACACACACACACACACGTTTCCTCTTTAATCATTTGGATCAGGACTGGGTATCAGCAGATACTCAAAATCAAATGACTGGGATTCTGGAGTAAAGAAATTTGATCAGGGCATCCCTAACAGTATGGAATATTTCATATATTTTTTATATTTGCTCAACTTACTTTTGAATTGTATTTATATACATATTACTGCAAACTTTTTACCTTTTTGTTTTTAGTTTAAAAACAATTAATAGTAATTAGAATGTAATTATATTTAATAACATTATGTCTCCTAAAGTGTTTCTGCTTATTGATTGCAGTACTCAAGTTAGTCCAGCAGAGGGAAGACTTGCTGCTTTAAAACTGAATTAGGTTTGATCCTACAGAGGCCAAAAAAAACTTTAATCAACCTGTAATTATAGTCATGGGTTTCAGTTCTGCATACCTTCAGCATCCCTGACCTCTGCCCCCCCGCCTTCTGCAGCAACATTTCTGGAACTTTCAGGAACCTGTAATTGTGAAAGTTCAGTAAACATGTAGATAATCACTGTTAACATACAGTATAAGTTAAGGAACCAAGGAAAGTATTATTAATGCAGTCAGCAGTGTTTGCCTTACACTTAAAGCTCCTCCAGCAGATAGAGCATCTGCTGGTGTTTCAGGATCCATATTCATCTCTCACACCTCCATCACCTGGAGTTTCACCTAAAGAAGAGAATTATTATTCATTCTCAAATAATGATCTAACTGACTGCAGGCCTTCCTAAGTGCTTCTAAATTGTGTATATAAATAATGAAGTCTCAGATTACTGACACATAATGTTTTGAGCAAAGTTATTCAAGTGTTTGTGGTTTTAAGAGCCATATTTGCTAAGCTGTTGCTCTAGAGCCCTTAATCCAGGGGTGTCCAAACAACGCCCGTGGGCCATTTGCGGCCCCTTTCCTTTTTTGGAGTGGCCTGCGAGGTATTTTAGAAATAAAATGAAAGTTGGCCCGCTGTTAAGCAGGTTTTTATAATGTGAGATTCAAAATTTGAATGCTTCTTATCTGTTTTCCTTCCTTCATTATGCCTACAGTAATGTTCCTGAAAATAGACAGCGAATGCAGAAGATTTCAGAGGGTGATTTCAGAAGTGTGTATGTTTTAATATGTCAGGAATCAGTTGCCATATTAAAGGAGTATAATATTAAGAGACTTTATGAAACGAAACATTTGAAAAATCTTAGTTTTCATAACACTGTCAAAGATAGATGAAGATAGAAACTTTAGTAAAATGATGTGTAAATGAAAGTAATAAAGAAAATGTATTATTATAAGTAGTATATTTCATTATTTGTTTTATTACAGAGTCTGTGGCCCGTGACTGGACATATATTTCTCTTTCAGGCCCCCAACAAGAAAAGTTTGGACACCCCTGCCTTAAGCCAAACCCATAAAACAAATCAACATATTAGCTAAAGATTGTGTAACCTCTGCATATAATATATCATGCATAGCTGCAGAAAAATAAGTGATGGAGAAGCTTAATGTAGGTCATGTGGTAATACAATTGTTAAGTTTTACAATGTAAAGTTGGTTTCACTTTCTATTTTCAGAAGTGAATGTGTAAGCTTCATTTAACAGTGACACAGCACTGCTTAAATGCAAAAAGTGCTCATCAGTGCATCTGATACAGTTTAACTGCTTGACTGCCATTTAAAATTATTTACAGTAATTAAGAAATAGGCCATAAGACAAACATGTAAAATTACGAAGTTTACGAAGTTAAGTTTCACAAAATTAATTTTAAAAAGTACACTCAGAATCACTCAAATATTATATTTCCTCAAGCTGATAAACCCTATGAATCTATAAAGCCAGGTCTAAGATTTACTGCCTTACAGATTAAAGCAAAATGCAAATTCAAAAATCACAAACTTACCTCACCAAAGGGTGCTGGCTTATGATCTGCCAGGAAGAGCTTCCTTTATATAGTGCAGGCTAATCCTGAACGTTGGGGGAACACCCAGAGTGAAAGTGTAGATATGGTAATGAGGCTGAGGCACAATCACATGGTTTCTAGGAAATCTGCGGCTGACTGAAGAAACAAGCTTTTTAGAGTACAAATGAACTCTTACAGATATTAAATAAAAAAATAAATAAAAGTACAAATAATCCAGTAAGATTAACATTAATAGATTAAAAAAAAATAACAATAATAATAAATTCTTTGTGCACTTATCCACTTATCATATAACATGATAGCATACTTTAAAAACAGTTCTGCACTGTTCAAATGTGTAAATCCAGAAAAACAAAACAGTGGAAATGATGATTTCTTTACTGCAAAAATATGAAAATAACCTGATATAGCTTGAATATGTTTTACTACATTTTGCATATGATTTGATTTAAAAAATACTTTTCATCTTTCGTCTGATCTGACCACAGCACCTTCTTCCACATGTCTATGTTTCTACATGGCTTGTGGGCAAACTGCAAATGGCACTTTTTAATTCTTTCTTTTAACAATGGATTTCTTCTTGCCACTCTTACATAAAGGCCAGATTTTTGGAATGCACGACTTATAATTGTCCTGTGGGAAGACTCTTCCACTTGAGCTGTGAATTTCTGCAGCTTTTCCAGACTGACCATGGGCCTCTTGCCTGTTTCTCTTGCTCGATCTGTAAGTTAGGGTGGACCATAGTCATGTCTTGGTAGGTTTGCAGTTGTAGATGGATTAGATTGGATTCAACAGTGCTCCTTGAGATGCTCAAAGCTTGAGATGCTCAAAAACTTTTTCTCTGACCTGTCTGGTCAGTTCCTTTGTCTACATGATGCTCTTTGTTCACTAGTGTTTTCTAACAAACCTCTGAGGCCTTCATAGAATTAACTAATTAAATGACGTCTGAAGACAGTTGAATTCCCTGGATTTTATTTAGAGGGTTTAAAGAACATAGCAGATGAACACAGTGAAACAAAGTTATAGGATTTACAGAAAAAAAAATAGGCAGGTGCATACATTTGGGCACCCCAACAGAAAAAGTACATTAATATTTAGTTGATCCTCCTTTTGCAGAAATAACTGCTTCTAAATGATTCCTGTAGTTTCCAATGAGAGTCTGGCTTCTGGCTGAAAGTATTTTGTACCTGTTACGTTCCCTTCAGGGGTAGAGAGGAGTAACATCAGGGCTGCGTCCAGAAACCCCAAAAGTGTCTCCTTTTTCCTACCGATCCTCCTCCTCTCCTCCGTGACCCAGAAACTGATTTTGTGATGCCATCTTGCCGCCTGTCCGAATACCGTAGGAGACGAAAGAAGCTGCTTAAAATCCTCATCCAAGAGGCTTTAAACGGAGGGTACATCAGACCATCCTACTCCGGAAGACTTTTAAGGATTTTCCAATGACATCGCTGCATCCACGCCCACAGAGCATGTGGGAAGAGAGAAGGCAACGCACAAATATACGTCATAAGCATATTAATTAACTAGGTTCCTTATCTAATTAAACAGCCAGTAAAGCCGTAATATAATTTTTAGTTTAGATAAGCTGTTTGTTCAGTAAAACTATATTAATGATCCCATATTTGTAACATGATATGTATTTCTATCACTGGCCAGAGAAATGTGGCCAAAATGAGGCTGGGAGTAAGCAGGATTTTATTGGAATATCTGAATATTTAGCTGTGTGTGATAGTAATGTCCCATTGATGCTGTTGAATATGTATGAAAAATATAATATTTATTATATTTATTAATTATGAATATTTGTTATTTGTTTTATTACATTCAATGTAATCATATTTTACTATTAAAATAATTTAATATTTACATATGCAGCCTTCATCAATAACAAATCAGGTTGCATTTTGAAGCTTGATATGCTTGTTATGATCTCTAAAATTTGGAGTTGTGTTTATTGAGCTCTCATTTTTATTTTTGTATGCGGAGCTCTATCCAGAAGCTGAATGTGCTGAAAGTGAGCGTTGTGATTGGCTCAGTTCAACGGTAGACAACATCCTATCTAAAAAGGATCAGCTGTCCCATCTCCCCAATTCCAGCTCCTTCCCTCGATTCCTCCTACTCCTCTCCTCTCCTTGATTCCTCCACCTTCTTCCACTGTATGAGAGGAGGAGTAGGAAAGGAGGAGTAGCAAAAGTTTCTGGATGCAGCCCAGGTGTGCGGTGGTAGTAAAGCCACATGTGATGTAAGACAGAAACATTGGCATGGGTGTAAATGCAAATGTACAGCAAAAATATTTGAGTTACCTTGAGGATAAGTAGAGATATTATGATCTAAGCATAATTAAACTGCTCTCGCCAGGTGAAGGTGGACAAAGAATGGTGCCAAAGATAAAAAAGATAGGATGTTGACTACCGATGAACTGAGCCAATCACAACGCTCACTTTCAGCACATGCCGGATACTGCCCAGCCAATTACAGCTTCTTAATTTTGTTTATGTCTATTAATGATTGCATTTATTGTGTATGACATATTACCTCAATTAAAATTGTTCATATTGTGTAAAACATTAGCATGGGAGTGTATTTTTCTTCATATGCCCTCAGAATCACTGATCTAAAAGGCCCATTACCTATTAACATTATGTCTCTTAGCCCGACAGTCTTATGTTGATGATCTCAGGCTAAAGGATGTTCTCAGGCTGTTGGACAGTATCAATTATTATGATCTGACCTTAAAAAACATATTAATTGCTTGATGTAGATCTGCTATATAAACACAGGATCGGTATAACTTTGTACTGTAATTTGTTTTATGTGACTCTGCAAATCAGTTAAGGAGCTTAAGTGCTTTTACTGTTTGTATGTTTCCATTTTCAGTCCTGTGGCGTCCTCTGGTGGTTAGGACTGGGCTTTGCAGCCCCTTAAGTCTTCTGATTTATTATGTTAAGTGTATTCATCTTTGTAGTACTTGAACAAACTCACTCAGTATGAAAATATTATCTCAATAGTAACCTTTAGAACCATGTTTTCTTTTCATGAACAAAATAACATTTCCAGTTCAAAACAAACCTTACTGGAAGTAAACTTATATAATATAGCTAATAGACTGCATACATAGATTGCAGTTGACGTTAGCATGTGTTGCATAACTGCGTTGGCCAGCATAGTCCAGATAGCTTTAGCTAACTGAGCTAACCTACCTAGCGTTAGCTATCTCAGGTACCCTCTGCTTTGTTATCCCAACTGCAGCAGACCACTGATATGAATGTGGACACTATTTTTTTTTATTAATTAAAATGCCCGTCCCTTTTTAGCTAACATAGTGTTAGCTGAACTAAGCTAACGTTGCTCAGAGATCTTTCCTGCAGAAACATGAGCAGAACTTTTTAGATGCTTTTCTGAGAGCGAGACGTTTTGGAGGGGTGTCTGCTTTTTCTACGTGAGGTCCGTGCAGAAACCCTGCAGCCCATTAACAGCAGGTACTTCAGCCCCGCTAGCCACCGCCACCAACAGCTGTCCTTAAGAGGCGAGGTGTGAAAGTGACAGTGAATCTTTTTCTCATTCTTTACCCTATTAAAGTCATTACTACACCCAGTATTAATACACCCTGGGGCAATATAAAAGTGACCACCTTTGCATTGATTTTTGGTTCGGCTTATTATCCATTGAGGAACTACTGTAGAATCATAGTTTATGTTAGTGAGGCGTCCGAGAACCAACCTCACTTTCAGCGCTGGGACACATGGCGCTGCGCTTACTTAAGAAAATTACATTTACATTTAGTTTGCTTATTATTTTAATTCAGTTTCACTGACAGCTGTTAAAATTATAAGTTTTGTTAGAGTGAAAATACAGCTTGTGAATTATACTAAATACTTGAAGTGTTTCATGTGCACTTTAATTACCTGTCCAGGAGAAATGTAGGAGCTCTGTGTCTTATAGTTCTTCTGGGCCTAAATTCTTCTCCATCTGTCAAACTCAATGTCAATATTTACTCCTGTTTTATTCTGTCACTGAGTTTTTTTTAAACTTAAACTATTTAGGTTGTGTAGCAGCTAAGATTTGTTCGCTAGTTTCCATGGCTGCTGTTGTGTTTTTAAATCTGGTAACCTCGGGGGTAGAGTTAGTACTGGAGAATGAGCAGCAGGTGGAGTCAGAGGCCACACAGCTCAAGTACTAAAATACTGCTCTGCTGACCAGAGAGAGAGGCAGTGCTTTAACTTTACATATTCCCTTAATATCTGATGACATGTCCTGATTATTTTATCATTTACTACCGGCACTTTACACCTAGTAGAGTAAGAGTTACAGACTGTAAACAAAAATAGAAACTGATGCCCACAGTTTTTTTTACCATCACCTACAACTTTAAAATGTCATTTACCATGAAATGTTTGGCAACGGCAGAGAAGATCTGGCAATTTTTTCCCCCATATATTCACATCATTACAAATGTGGCTCTATTTAAAAGGTAAATTAACAGGTTTAATTTATTAAATATTTCAAACTGTTGCAGTACATTAAGGGAAATCATTTTTGGCCATTTTAAAACCTTTTTACATATTTTATCATACATATTTCTTTATCAAGTTGGTAAAATATTTTAAAACATACGGTGGAAGTTTAAAGATCTCAGGACGTCTTCCTAAAGTTAATTAGACTAAACAGAGCAGAACCTCTTTAGTTAGCAGCGGTTGATGGATGTAGTGTTGAGAGAGTAGAATAGAAATGATGCTTCTTCTAAAGATATTTAAATATTCCCAGTCCCAGTGGAAACTGTAAAAGTTCTGCCACCATTTCATATATTTGTTTCCTAATGAGGATTTGTTTCATACTGAGACAAACACACTGTACAGAATATAAAATTTATTTATTTTATTTTATACAAAAAACTATCACACTGCCCATTCACATCTGACCCCCACCAATGTACATTAATAACTATTTTATTATTATCATTTAAAGTGTAAAATAAAGAAATAACACAATAATAAAAATAATACCAACAAAATGTGACAAAATATCTCTTTATAGTTTTAAGTAAAATGTTTGGTTGGAATGCAGACTGAAACCATTTACACAGCTTTTTACTATACTATTAGATTTTAAATTCGTCACTATTCCGTTATAAGTTTCCCTTCTAAATTAATTTTCACAGAAAAACAGCGATTATCACAGTCAAAAAACATTTGTATAGATACTAGGGTTTAGAATACTTCTGTAGAAGCTGAAGTATCAACTCAAGCTTTTTACTCTTTAAGTGAAATTGTAAATTCTAGTTTCACAACTATTTAAAGTACAAAAGTAAAGTAATGTAAAAGGACAAAAGCTTAGTCTGCGTCACTGCGTGAGTTTTTGGGATACACTAGGCTACCCGTATCAGCTGCATATATGCCAGTTGTAAATGTATTTTAGTAGAATGTAAATATAATAAAGAAGATTTTTTCCATGTTTGTCTCGAGTTGTCTTGAGTCTCTAGACAGATCCTCTTCTAGGCTACATATGTCTGCTATGTTCTTGCGTGATGTGTGCAGATGTAATGGATCGGGTATAAACCAATAGAATGTGAGAATGATATATGTTCATAAAACCATAATCAGATTCACGCTATGTGGATGGAGACATTTATCTGGATAGAGGTTTATTGAACAATGAAAATCCGGAATTACAACAATAAAAAAGCCTTATTTAAAATGTAAAGAGCATAAAGTTCAGATAATTTTGGTAAAATGTAAAAAAATTACTCCAATAAGGTATAGATAACCTACATTTCTACTTAAGTAATGTAATTAAGTATTTGTACTTGGATAATTTCACACCTCTAGTAACAGTTTAACTTTACCCAATAAACACTGACTCTAGCAAACAGAGATATTCTTCCCACAGCAACGTTCTCCTAACATCTCAGTTTTTTTATTTAGAGCTTTTACAGAAACTAAAACAGAACCCTGCTGTAAGATCTTCAAGTATTAAACAGCAAAACTAGCCTATAGTCTCAGAAGCTCCGCCCACTGACGTACAGTTGGAAGAAAAGTATGTAAACCTTTTGGGATTACTCGGATTTCTGCATAAATTGGTAATTAAATGTGTCACAAAAATAGAAAAAACAGTCTGCTTAAACGAATACCACACAAAAATGAAAACGTGAAAACTGTTTTAAATAAAAGTTCAACAATTTGTGATACAGAACATCTCACTAAAGTCAGTTTTAGGTTCAAGATCCTAGTGTAGATATATATTTTTTCAGTACTCTCATTTGTTAATACACATTTGGCACTGATTTCTTGGCAGCATTTGAATAATATGGCTTGGTTGATTTTTTACCAACTTTTATAAATAAATAAATTGCTACTGTGAGATGCACATTTGACGCATAGATATAAAATCACTTTTTCAGAACTAATAGTTGTTCATCAAGTGTGTCTCTAAGAATACAAGTGATTTTATATCTATATTTCAACATGTTATATCTATATTACATATTGTTACAGTAGCAGGTAAGTTAGTTACTTTGGACCACTCTTGTACTTGAAAGCAGCTTTTACAGTCGATTAATCCTAACAGACCGGCGGGGAAATTCTAACTCTGCTAACGCTACCAAGCGTGCTATGTGGCTATGCCATTTTAATGCAGCCTTTCTAGTGCCAAACAATATTATATCATTGGTTGACTGTTAAAAGCATTACATCTGTTTCTCATGAAAAAAGTGTTATGACCCAATCTAGGGTCAGGCTGTAACAGAAAATGAGAGTGGACTCTCTCCCCAGACCCTTTGCCAGACCAAACACCAGACACTGAAAATTAATTAAATCAGAACGAATTTATAGATAAAAATAAGAGAATATGACTTCAGGAGTGAGCATAGGCCAAAATAACAAATAAAAACAACTAACAAACAAAGAAAACTAACTGAACCTGCCAAAATAAAAAAAAAAACAAAATACATAAACTACCCTGACTCCCCGTCACCACAACAGGAGAAAAAGGTAGCAAAATAAAATGGCACTCACCCCCTAGTTTACCCAAAGACTAATGTATATTGAAGCAAAAACTAAAGCAACACATAAAATACAAAATGGAGGTGCTGGGTTGGTCTGAGCAGGAAGTTGTTCCAGGTCAGGAAAGGGGAGGAGCCCTAAACGTCTCTCCCAGGTCAGGTTTCCTCTTGCCCTTTTATAGAGTGTGCCCCCGGTGGCCAATCATGGTCCTACAACCAAAAACTAAACGCAAACAGCACAGAGGGCATACAAAGAAAAAACAATGCGACCAGGGGTCGTAACAAAAAGATACTGAAGGTGAAATTAAAACCAGGATACCAGATTAACCCATATATAACGATTTCATTGGTTTATAAACAGTTAAAGACATCACTAAACTTAATTATGTCAGATAATTGTAGTAACAGACAAAATATTAACAACTTTCTTTCAGAAAATACAGCACTTCTCTCAGGACACAATGTACAACAATGTACAAATGCACTGGTACTCATGTGTATATTTATTTTATTTGCATTGGAAAAACACAAAAAATGTCATAGCCAGACCAGGATAAGACTGTGGATATACAGAAGTGGCTTTACTGAATAACATGCAACATAGTAAACACAGACAGGCAGGGTCAGCAACAAAAAGCATAAACATAAGGGGCTAGATTTACCAGGGTAAACAATTAAGTTTAAGGTCAGTATATGACAGGGGTCATAAAGGCAAGGCAAAAGTCGAAAATAAACAAAACATACACAGGGATAACAATACAATACTCTGCAGCCTGCAGAGTAAAAAAAAAAGGGAAAGTATACTTATATTTTTTTAGTACAGGTGGAAATTAGTATTTAGTGTCCACAAATTAGTATTAGTATTAGTGTCCACATGAGTTACATTGCATTTCTGCACTCTGCACCATGATATTTTTTGGGGACACTGCCTATACCATCTAGTGGTCACATGACAACATTACATTCAATTGATCAAAAACAAGAGGCGGGCATCCCAACTGAAAGGTTTTACAGCCAGTCCAAACAGAAACATGGGCCAGGTTATTTACTTACTGTAGAAAGCTAAACATTTGTTGAACTGATTGAGTCCTTTTGATCCTATATGCATGGCAAGGATCATTTTTAAACGTTAAGTTAAGTTTAAAGTTAAGTTTAGTTGTCAGTCTGGGTCTCTGGGTCTAGGTTAAACCAGGCGTAAAACTCATTTCATGTAACAATAAAGTTTTTGGTTCTGTCAAAATAAATACATAAATATAGCCTTGGCCACATCATGTGTGTAATAACAACAAAGCCTCATTAGACTGTGCCAAGCAAAAAAAAGTCCACAGAGGAATCACCCTATTCTTCTTATAGCCTAGGCTTTGTATCTTATATGTTAATATCAGTCACAGTTGAGAACATTTACCTTCTTGGCCAGATTAAAAACTGTGTCTGGCTGGTTCTGACCTGCATGCTGTATGTGTGCCAGAACTTACAAATCTTTTTTCTGGGTTCTTTTGATGTTTGCTTTTGATCTTTGTTACAGTCAGGGCATCGAGTGACCTAATATATACTTTATATATATATACTTTATATATTTATATTCCCTTTAAATTTAGAGGATATTTTATTAATAATAATAATAATAATAATAATAATAATAATAATAATAATAATAATAACAATAACATATTTTAAAATACAACCTAATTATTGCACACCTTATTTTGTCATATTCGACATACAGCTCTGGAAAAAAATTAAGAGACCACTTCAGTTTCTGAATCAGTTTCTCTGGTTTTGGTATTTATATGTTTGAGTAAAAACATATAAATAAACTATAATATAAACTATAATATAAACTACGAATAATATTTTTCTCAAATTCCAAATAAAAATAATGTAATTTAGAGCATTTATTTGCAGAAAATGAGAAATGGTCGAAATAACAAAAAAGATGCAGAACTTTCTGACCTCAAATAATGCAAAGAAAACAAGTTCATATTCATAAAGTTTCAAGAATTCAGAAATCAATATTTGGTGGAATAACCCTGGTTTTTAATCACAGTTTTCATGCATCTTGGCATGTTCTCCTCCACCAGTCTTACACACTGCTTTTAGATGCCACTCCTGGTGCAAAAAGTCAAGCAGTTTAGCTTAGTTTAATGGCTTATGATCATCCATCTTCCAATTGATTATATTCCAGAGATTTTTAATTTGGTAAAATCAAAGTAACTCATTATTCTTAAGTGGTCCCAGAGCTGCATATACTATATATTTATGAAATAAATAGTCTCGTATGAAGATCTGGGAGAACTGGTGCTGGTCCTAAGCATTAGGTGGGGAGAGAAGGAAAACCCTGCGCGGATTGTGGAGTGGGGGACTGGGCAGCGGGCGTGTCTGCAGTGTAATATACTCGACAGCTCCAGCCACACCTTCCCTTCCAATAAACCGGATCCCGGACCGTCTGGAGGAGAGAGGAGCACATCCCGACTCACTTTTCATTCAGCATATTATATATCCTACACTTACAGTGTTGTAGATCATTAGGAAAACACTATTTAAAATGTTTTTTTATTCTCAGCAGTGGTGTTTTACCGTTTTACGCCGTCAGTAATATATATTTTTATGCCTGCGGATCCGCGGCGCGGTATTTACTCGGCAGTCGCGTCGAACAGGCTGTAAAACTGCAGCTCGGAATAATCGCGCCGTGACTGTAAAATCAGAGACATACAGAGCGACCAGCCCAGCGATTTCGATGGAGAAATAGAACAACAGATAGCGGAGCGTTTATAATATTAGATAAAGAGAGAGAGAGAGAGAGAGAGATAGTTAGTGCTATATTATTTATCCCCTCCAGTCTTCTCATCTCCTACCTTCATCATGAATTACCTGCGCCGCCGGTTATCGGACAGTAATTTTATGTCTAATTTGCCGAATGGCTATATGACTGACCTCCAGCGGCCCGACCCCCCGCAGCAGAGCCCCGCGCCAGCGGTGTCGCCCGGATCACAGGAGAGGCGGCCGCCTCCCGGCCAGTCAGGCGGAGCCGGCTTCTTCTCCTCCATCTCTAACGCGGTGAAACAGACCACCGCCGCCGCCGCCGCCACTTTCAACGAGGCTACAGAGAGAGCGAGCTCTTCCCAGGCTAAAATCCTGCTGGTTATTGACGATCAGCAGACAGACTGGTAAGATAACCCACCTATTTATTAATATCAGGTACAGCACATATTTAAAAACGCCCCAGTCTGATGGATTACCATCTGAGCGTGATTGATAAAAAAATGAAATAAATAATAAATATAATACCTTACCAATACCCTGCTCACTGTTGGTCACTGCTAAGAGATAACAGGATATCATATGTTGCATGTTGAACGCCTGTATTCTGGTCAACCAGCCCCATACCTGCATTAACCAGCATAAACCAGTTCAGACCCGTATGCAATTCCTGCTGGTCTATGCTGGTTTTGAGCAGAGCAGAGCTTGCAGTAGTTTATCAAATAAAAACAAGGGCTGAACAACATGGCCAAAATGTACAATTCTTAATTTTGGTCAACACGAAAAAAAACTTTGATATCTATATGAACACTATGAAAGCCACAGCCTGTGTTGTACGTCATCACACACTGACAGATCTAGGCAATGTGGAAACAAATATACCATTTTCACAAAACACATATTTATAATGCAAACAAAATTTTCCTGCACATTACAGGATAATTTTTACACTCCCTGTAATGACATGTACTGTTGGGTCAGTGTTCTTTAAGCATTGATAATGTCCTCAAAATGCTCATTAAAGCATCATCTAATTTTATTGCTCAGATCTAATGTGGCGAACGATACAAGGTAATAGCTTAAAAAACCATGTACACTGGAGTGTTGCTTCGCTATCATGCACATTATGAGATACTAGGGGTGTGATGAGACACAAAATAAGATTTAAACAATATATACAGCTCCTGAAAAAAAAAAACTTTAAAATGATCAGTTTCAGTTACAAATAACTGATTAATTTGCAGACAAAAGGAACAAAATAACAAAAAAGAACTAAAAAATGCAAAGAAATGTTTTAACTCAGGAAGAATTCAGAAATCATTATTTGGTGTATTTTTAATCATGGTTTTCATGTGCCTTGGCATGCCATTCCAGACGTTTTCAGTGGTGTCCAGGTCTGGTGATTGGCCAGACAATGACATTGTTTTGATCAAGTAGTCCTAAACTCCTTGCTTGACTTTGGCTGTGTGGCATGGAGGATTGCTTTTCTTTACATTACAGGACATGGTTCCAGTTATCTGGAACTGTTTACAGGATTTCTTGAGTAATAGCTTTCTTCTAGGACAGTTTCATGTATGCTTGAGTTGATGCAGTGTGTGGCAAATTGTCTTAGCATTGCAGGCTGACCTACCAATTCTTCAAGCTCTGCAGCAATGTTGGTAGCAACTCTGGATATAATGATGAACATTTGTACCCAACTTCGTGTGGTCAGTATATAATCTGTACACTGATTAATTTACATCATTATATCAAAGTGTCATATCTTCAGTGTTGTCCCATACTGCCATGTGTTAGCTCCATGATTTTGCATTGCACTGCAGTTGGAACCAGGAAGGCGGGAAAATGAGGTTTATTGGACCACGCAATTAATGGAAGGTGTTTTACACTTTTAACACATGACGAGAAATATTGTGCCGAGATCTTGTCACAATAAGATACTACTTTATATACTATACCCTGATAGAAAGCAACATTGCTACATTGCAAGTTTTGTGCTGGACGATTTGGCCAAAATTTATATCACGATATATTCCTTAATTTCGGTCGATACGAGATCATTTCAATATCGATATAAATACTTTGAAGGCCTCAGAAAACTGCTAAGAATCCCTGCAATGGAAATCTGTACCTACTACTGTCTGAAATTTTAATTTAAGTCTTTGAAACCTCCTTTCACAAAAACTTTATAATATTTAAGAAAAAAAAAATCAAAATAAATTAATGCTCAATTTTATTTGCATATAGCAAAATAAAAACACGACATCCCTGTCAATCATAAGCCTATATAACTAACTAACTAAAAATAACTTTAAATTACAACAGAGGCAGAGCATCTTACTCTTTTGTAAACATATTTAACAGATCAAAGCAGAAGTGTTTCAACTAGGATAAAGAATACAAGAAGCCTTTATATACATAAAAGGAACATGACATCCCTGTCAAATAATCAAACCTATAGGCTTTATGATTCATAAAGTTAACTTAGTTACAACATAAGCTATAAAAGTGCTTTAGTCAGTATAAGGAAAATATTGTATGTAGTGGAGTTATTTAGGTGGTGGAACAGATTAGATGTATTAATGTTACCGCTGCTGGTCGGCTCCACTCTCCGGCACAATTTGCAGCAAACTGAAGTTTATCAGACCTTCTAAAGTCGAACCAAATCCTCACCACTGAATTAGACCTCCCTCCTTCAATTAATCACTTGTGGAAGCGGCAGTGTCATTAATTTAGCATCAAAAATGTCCCACGCTGGATCTGAGCGGACCCGCGGCTGACCGCTGCCCGAGGCCTAATTGCAACTTTTAATGCTGATGATGGAAAAACAACCTTTAAACAACCTTTATTTAAAACATGCATCGAATAGTGTTGAAATTCTGACATAGAATCAAAGTTCATTTAAAGGTTTTTTAAATGGTTGGACTGAGCTGTGCTGAACTCTCAATGTTTTTAAGAGAAATATGCACAGTACAGCTATAAGAATAGATTAGTTCTTATAGTGCACTATAAACAGTTATGTTAGCACCCTGTTAAGCAGGTTATTAAGCATTAACTATTAGCTAAATCTACTTGTTGTAAGTGTATAATTGGCCGCAATTTGATCTATGTGAGTTTGGTTAGGTTATGGCTGTGCTGGACTTTACTTTAGTTAATCAGGGCTTAATAAGTCACTAATAGACCAAGAAGTGTACCATATTCTGAAGTGAGGTTCTGTTCATCACTAATGAGACACTAAAAAGAACTGAATAAATATTTTATCAATCAATCCCCCTCACGATATTTAATAAGGGGTTAATAAGTCACTAATAGACCAAGAAGTCTATTTATTCTCTATTGAATTCAAGCAGTTTTATTTTCTTTATATACTTTATATTTTGAACAATACACTTCACTATGTATTCAAGAATATATTTTAATATTACTATCAATAATACACATACCATCTATTACCACACATATCACAATTTATTTTATTATATATTTAACAATACACTTCACTATAAATTCAAGAATATATACTACCATATACTACTATATGTATAATACAAAAACAGATAAAGGTATGCTTAAAGTTCAGAAAAACATCAACATTAAAGAGTTCCATCAGTAGCACTCGTGCCATCCCACTGGCTGTAGCTTGTGCTTTTGCAGTCTTCCAACAACGGGCTGAGACAGTGATGGTGCCTTCCTTCCCAGGTTTCATTTTATAACAAAGGAAGAAAATGAGAAATAAACAAACAATGACCACCAGCAACACAATGCTACTTAGTTACAAGTGGGTCAGAATACTCTTAGATTAAAAACAAGTTTCAGTATTCGGAACCCATTTGTAACATGCCTAATTTAAAGTTTAACTGTGAAAGTTTAAAGGTCACCTTCCGTCGTTTTTTCTTTCATTTTAAAATGTCTAGTTGTGGTCTCTAGTATGAATGAATGACATGTGAGCCGTTTTTGTAAAAAAAAAGTGCTCAGGTGTCTCTGTATAGCTCTTTATTAATGGACTGTTTTAGGGGTGTGTCCAAAATGACCGGATTCCAGCTTTGCTCATGAATATTCATACATGCAAACAGCATGCAAATATCTCTCCTCTGATTGGCTAGGAGCACTGCGACGCCCCTCCACCGCTCTGCCGCTCACTGCCTCCCACCTCCTAACTGATGAGCGGTGATGTTGCGTCGCTTCAGCTCCGCCTCTGGGAGTTTCTCGAGCCAAGGTGGGCTGGTCTGTGAGTTTCTGCCTAGGCAGAAAGATAATTCAAAATTCACCCGTTTTTCGGAGGGGGGGAGGGGGGATTTCTTTGCTTAGCTCCTGCAGACAATGGGGGCTGCAAAACAGTTTAATGTGCAGGTGTACACATTCAACTCGGAGAGACCTACTGTATTCCACAAAAAAACAAGAAAAATCGGATTTTCGCGGAAGGCGACCTTTAATAATCTACAGCTAAATCCTTAATACAAAATAAATTAGCATACCTATTTCATGGGATGAAGTGAGATTAGCTAATTAAGACATATCTCAAAGCTAATTTAGCTAGCTAACTAGTTAACTTAATGCTAAGATAGCTAATTATAACTTATAAATTAAAGCTAGGTTAGCTAGTAATAAATCCAAAATTAAAGCTAGGTTAGCTAGTTATAACATAAATTAAAGATAGGTTAGCTAATTATAACTTATAAATGAATGCTAGGTTAGCTAGCAATAAATTATAACTTAAAGCTAAATTAGCTAGTTAAATTAAAGGAAAGGTAGCTAGTTAATTTAAAGCTAGACTAGCTAGTTAAATTAAAGTTAGGTTAGCTAGTTAAATTAAAGCTAGGTTAGCTATTTAAATTAAAGCTAGGTTAGCTAGTTAAATCAAAGCTAGGCTAGCTAGTTAAATTAAAGCTAGGCTAGCTAACCTTAGTTAAATTAAAGCTAAGCTAGCTAGTTAAATTAAAGCTAGGTTAGCTAGTTAAATTAAAGCTAACCTTAGTTAAATTAAAGCTAGGTTAGCTAGTTAAATTAAAGCTAGGCTAGCTAGTTAAATTAAAGCTAGGTTAGCTAACCTTAGTTAAATTAAATCTAGGCTAGCTAGTTAAAATAAATCTACGCTAGATAATTAAATTAAAGCTAGGTTAGCTATTTAAATTAAAGCTAGGTTAGCTATTTAAATTAAAGCTAGGTTAGCTAGTTAAATCAAAGCTAGGCTAGCTAGTTAAATTAAAGCTAGGCTAGCTAACCTTAGTTAAATTAAAGCTAAGCTAGCTAGTTAAATTAAAGCTAGGTTAGCTAGTTAAATTAAAGCTAGGCTAGCTAGTTAAATTAAAGCTAGGTTAGCTAACCTTAGTTAAATTAAAACTAGGCTAGCTAGTTAAAATAAATCTACGCTAGATAATTAAATTAAAGCTAGGTTAGCTAGTTAAATTAAAGCTAGGCTAGCTAGTTAAATTAAAGTTAGGTTAGCTATTTAAATTAAAGCTAGGTTAGCTAGTTAAATCAAAGCTAGGCTAGCTAGTTAAATTAAAGCTAGGCTAGCTAACCTTAGTTAAATTAAAGCTAAGCTAGCTAGTTAAATTAAAGCTAGGTTAGCTAGTTAAATTAAAGCTAGGCTAGCTAGTTAAATTAAAGCTAGGTTAGCTAACCTTAGTTAAATTAAAACTAGGCTAGCTAGTTAAAATAAATCTACGCTAGATAATTAAATTAAAGCTAGGTTAGCTAGTTAAATTAAAGCTAGGCTAGCTAGTTAAATTAAAGTTAGGTTAGATAGTTAAATTAAAGCTAGGTTAGCCAGTTAAATTAAAGCTAGGCTAGCTAGTTAAATTAAAGCTAGGTTAGCAAGTTAAATTAAAGCTAGGCTAGCTAGTTAAATTAAAGCTAGGCTAGCTAGTTAAATTAAATCTAGGTTAGCCAGTTAAATTAGCTAAGTTAAGTTAGCTAGTTAAACTAAAGCTAAGGTAGCTAGTTATAACTCATAACTTAAATTGTGTAGACTAAGCAGTTTACACCTCACTATACTAAGCAGAAGGTACACCTCACAATAATTTTTAAATTGCTAAAAAAAAAAAAAAAAAAAAAACTTAAGTTAGCCTTATTGTCAGCATGTAAAACCTTAAACTGTGTTATGATGAGCTACTGTTTGAATTAAGGACTCACCTTGCCTGATAACTGTAGAACAGGGGTGTCAAACTCATTTTGGCCGAGGGCCACATTGGCATATTGGCTGTCCTCCGAGGGCCAGATGTAACTTATAAATGTAATAAAATGTAACCAAATGTAATAAATGTAAATGAATGTAATTACTCCTTAATGTTAAATAACTCTCAATATATTATTTATTCAATCAAATATTACAGTTGCATGGAAAAAAATGTTTGCTTGTTGCTCTATTAACATAAATCCTTTTAATTTGTCATGTCATGAAATCCAAAAACTCCATCAATCAAAGACCAAACTATTCAAGTGAATAGAAATGACATCAAGTTATATTAACTTTGATCAAAACGTTTGATACTGAAATAAGGCTTAATAAATATAAAATCAAAAATTGTGAGCTGTTAAGAACATAGCATTTCCTCAGATTTAGCATTTCCTCAGATTTAGCAGTTCCTCATCCAACCACTAGTGGGAGCTGCAGCAGCAGCACCACAAGTACACAGTCTTTACTGAGTCAGAGCTACAGCCCAGCTACAGGGCTCAGCTCAGCCAGTCTGGAGCGTTTTTAAAATGTTTAAGTTCTTCTGTGTATGAAATAAAGATTTTTCTAACCGAATAATACAGCTCTCTACAGTTCATCTTTCAGCCCAAGCAGCTAACAGCAGCAGTTTAGAGCCGCCGTCACGGAGTCACTGCTCTGATTACATTATAAACAGGTCAGTTAGCGCGCTGCTAACCTCATGATGTTTATAACTACGGAGTTTAGTGGACACACCACGGCTGCAAGGTTAGACTGTTGAAGGCTACTGAAGACTATTAAAGGATATTGGAGGTTATTGAAAGGGTTATTGGGGCAGAAATCAGTAAAGGGAGGTTAGATAAGTGATTCACGTCCTCGTCCTTTGCTGCGGTGAAACTGCGACTAGCGCTGTGACAGTGATGTTTATTAACGTCATTAAAACAGATTTTGTCAGCTATTGTCTTATAAATATTTACACATAACTTATATCTCTCCTAAAAAGCGTTTATTTTGGTCAGTAACACTCTTCGTAACACAAAAGGCATACCGGTCTTTCGCCTTGAAGCACAGCTGTCCGTCTGCATCAACTTTTCTTTTTCTGGACATTATGGGATAAACATTTATATGTCTCAATTACACCCGCGAAGTTACGCCTTCCCTCCTGCAGGGTTTCCACATCAATGACTACACTGCCGTGTAGTGGCAGTAAAGGTGAATTTACACTGCTCCGACGCGACAACGCACAGCGACGGATCCCATTCATTTTCAATGGGAAGCGCCGCCTCCGTCAGACGCAGTCGCGCGGTGCATCATGGGTCCGACGCGTCGAGAGCGGGGGATGCGATGCGATGAAAAGTTGAGCCGAGCTGAACTTTATGCAAATGAGTCCGTCCAACGCAATGCGTCTATCCAATCAGAGAGCAGGTGTTGGCCTGTAACGCGTCCTCAGCGCAGCGCATGAAAACATTTTAGTTCCGCTTTCAAGCGTCCAGAGAAGCCTGGAAGAGAAGTTTCAGGCTTCCCTGTTCTTTATAAAATCCCTGCTGATTCACAGGGACTCTGTCAGCGAGGAGAAAGGCTGCTGTGATTGTTGGAGTCTCTGGTGGGTTTTTAAAATATTAATATGTAATTTAATTGGAAAAGTTTGCTTTTTTCAGCTTATATACTGCTCACTAGACAGTGTAATGAAGCTCATTCAAACATTTATATCTATAAAGACACATTTATATTTATTAAGTATTGGAAATAATAATATCTTATATAAAAAGCATTTCCCATTTATTAAAACGATTTAATTGGACGACGCAGGGAAAGCCTTTGTCACGCCCACATGCGACCGGTTGGAGGGGGGTAGTGCGACCATGTGCGTTTTCGCGTCGGAGCAGTGTAAATTCACCGTAAGCCGTAACTTTGCGGGTAATACAATCGACAAGCATTGTGGGAAATGTATTTTTTGGTCAAAGAACGCTTCTGACCTATTTATTATAGATACTAAGATCTCGCGGGCCACATAAAAAGACGTGGCGGGCCACATTTGGCCCGCGGGCCTTGTGTTTGACACATGTGCTGTAGAAGGACTGCGTGGAGGTTTCTGTTGGGTCAGAGTCAGTTATCCAGCTGGTTGATACAGTGCTCACTGCATTTTTATCTGGTCCCTCCGTCCAAGAAACGAGGGAGAACCATAACCTGTACATTTCATTCAGTTCATTCAAACTAAGAGCCAATCTTAGCGATTTTTCTTCGAACAACATCCAAAGCATAGTCCCGCCCTATCGCGCTGTAACTGCTGAAACTTGTTTGTCTAAATCTTCTCCTCTTAAAGTCCAATCACAGATCGCTTTTCCACAGAGTTGCCAGGTTGGCGGTTATCCTGCCAAATTTGAAATTTGAAAAATTAAAACCACGGGTACATTTTTGCTCACCCTTCAAACTGAAAATGTAACAATTACGATTTAAGGAGAGGGAGAGTATTTCAGCAGGTTACAACTGAGACATAGCACATTTACAGTAACTGTTGTATGTGGTAATTAACTCACACTGACAATAGCTTATGCTTTTTTCTTGCAAATTATTAAAATGATTTAAAAAATGTAATACTTTATTAGTAATATAATATAATATAATATAATAATATTTGTATGCCCTTATACACAAAATTAATGATAAAAACAAAGTAAAATTAATATACTGTATAAGTGTAATACACCTAAATGTAAGATTTTGGGCTAGATCTGTAATGTATGTAACATCTGGGCAAAAAAAAAAATTAATAACTTGTCAATCTTTGTTACATTCAAATTTTTAATATGCAAACATGAATATGACCGCTTTATTTAAGTAATTGCAGATGATGTAAATGTATTTTGTTTCTAGGGTTTGTAACTGTGGACCTTTATTGGCACATTCAGGGTGCATTTTAAATCATGGTACTCTTTTGTCTCTTTTGTGAAATGCTTTACTAAGAAAGACACTAATAAATACAAAAAAAAGCATTTGGTCTAAAAAAAATATTACAGTTTAGCAGTTTAGAGATTTTGTCTTTATTGCGATATGTTTTTATATTTACCAATATATAGTCATAAATGGTCCATGCATGAATTGTCATATATTAAGTAATAAAATACAGGAAATTGACAAATCCTGCACCTAACAGCTGGGGTTATGCATAGGGCTCAGCCAGGATCTACTACTCACTCAACTAACAACAATAGCCAAAACCACCACAATCTGATACTGGCTCGACAAGGATCCAGAAGCACAGCCTAACACTATGTTCATGGTCCATTGCCTCAACTGCCAAGTAACAGACCTACCGAAAAATAACCTATGAACAAACAGAATCCCTCCTTAATCTAAGCTCACTTCCTTTAACTATGGTAACAACACACTTACCTAAGCACAATCACACACTATACCTTATAAGTTGCGTGAGCAGAACACAGCAACCACTACCATCTGATACTGGCTCGACAAGAATCCAGAAGCATAGTGAACTATGTTCATGGTCCGTGCCTCAACTGCCAAGTACTCAGACGTCTACAAAAACTCATGAGACAAATTACTACAAGAACAGCAGGACCACACCAATCCCCTTCATCCAAACTCTAACACAAACTTCAGTGCAAGCTCTTCTCAGGGGTCATCAGGCAGGCACCTTCCTTCGTCAGTGTCTGAATTAGGCCGACGACACCTCCAGAAGGCTCAACAGTGAAGTCTGGCGTCCCAGACCCACCCCCCTCCAAGCCTGCTGTAGAAGCACAAACTCATTCCCTTCCCCACGTAGCCTCAGCCCTTCTGAACCACAACCACTGACTAGATCTCTCAGCTGCATCTGACAACTCCTTTACTACTGTCCTCAGCCCACGACCTCTAATTCTGAATTCAGACAGCAGTCTTGTGGCAGACTTCGCAACAAAGCCTCTAGTACCTACCTCTACTGGTCTAATATATGCTTGCCAGCCACGCTCTCTTACCTCAGCCACCAAGTCTGTATACTTCAGCCTTTTCCTTTCATAAGCTCCATCTACCTCGTCTTCAAACGGAACAGTCAGCTCTATAAAATACACTATCCGCTTACTTTCAGAGTACAACACTACATCCGGCCTCAAGGTTGTAACCAGAATGCACTCCGGGATCTGCAGTTTACTACCTACATCCACTAGTAACTTCCAATCTCGTGCATTAGCCCACTTACCAGCAGTTTTCAAGCACTGTGCTGTTTCTCCACTATGCTGCCCCTCACGCACAAACGTGATTACCCTACTGCAACCTACCACGGGCATGTTATTAACTTCTAACCGTTTCTTATCATGTGCACCTGCAAGAGATCTAAGTACCTGATTATGCCTCCATGTGTAGTGCCCCTGGGATAGACTCACCTTACATGCCGACAAAATGTGCTTCAGCGTGCCACTTCCTGCACATAGCTTACAACTTGGATCCTCACCCACCCACTGAGCAAGGTTTTGTGGCGTTGGCAGAACATCATATGTAGCTCCCAAAAGAAACTTTATATGGCCTGTATCCAATCCCCTCTCGCCAGGTGATTCTCCGCTTCTCTACACTTTCCCATCTCATCCACTGCCCCTGTTTACTCTGCCCTGCTGCTTTTGCCCTCCTTGCTTCCTCCTCCTGCTCACGAATAAACCCTATAACCATACGCCTTTTCTCAGGTGATGTGGCCTTGCCGAATGCTTTCCAAGAACCACCTAAACCTAATCCTGCCCTCCCATTTTGCACCTGCCCCACAACATCCCTGTGCTCCAGTGCCCTCCTTGCGGCTTGAGTAGCTTCTCGAGCATTCCACTTTCTCCCAGACCTAGTCACTGGTGCTGTTGCTTTAACCAGCCTGTCTTTTGACCCTAACAACTGCATTTCACGTCCTACCTTAGCACATTTTAACTCCTCAACCAAGCTTGTCAACGGCAGTTCCAGCATCCCTCTCCCACACCATGCCACACTACTAAGGCAACGCGGCACCCCCAACCATGTCCTTATAGCCTTGTTCATAACCCTTTCTAACCTCTCAACCTCAGAAATCGGAATATCATAAACTGTTAGTGGCCACCTTAGACGAGGCAACAAACCAAACTGCAGACACCACAATTTTAATTTACCTGGCAGAAAAGACTTATCAATTCTATTAATGGCCTCCACCATTTCTGTCCTCAACCCTTCCACTTGCTCTTTATCATTCAGTGCTGCAGTATACCACCTACCTAAACTCTTAACTGACTTTTCCAATATAGATGGTATGACTTCTCCCTCCATCATAAACCTTTCTTGTATCAACTTCCCTTTCAAGATTGATACACTCCTATTAAACAATATATGTACTTTTTTCCATATATGAAAACTTATTATTTAATATATTGCACTATATTTTACAATATATTGCCATATATTTTTGTTTCGTAAGGGATATTAGTTACAAAGAACTAGAAAGTAAACAAATATACCAAACAATTCCTAAATATACTAAATTGTTCCAAATATATCAAATTATTCCCAAATATTCTAAATTATTCCTAAATATGTAGAATTATTAAGATATATCAAATTATTCCCAAGAGTACAAGCCGTTTATTCTGAACTAATTAAGAACTAATACAGCCATTATTAATCATTTCCACATAACAGACCACTAATTAAGCACCAATAACACTTACACAGAATAAAGACTAATAAGTAGTGAATATATCATTTATAAATGTCTAATTATGGCTTTATTAAGCAAATAATAAGACATTAATAAGCGCCTAATTTGTGTTCCTTAAAATAAAGTGTTACCAACTGGTTATTAATTTGTCATACATGGTTTAGTTAGCTGCTAATTAAATGTTCTAATTCTTCTTGAATGTTGTAGGATTCAGGTTAAGTAAGATGAAAGAAGAGAGTATTCAGATCCAGTTAACTTGTCTTTAACTGGAATTGTGCATGAACCTTATCCTGCTACAGGTATCCAACGAATGTGTGAGTGTAAGTGTCTGTGTGGTTGTCTATAAAGAGAGAATAAATCAAATACTAGAAATACAAGAAGAAACACAACTTAAGTGTTCACAAGAATACCACGATGCTAAGACCTAGCTTTTGATAGCCATGAAACATATAGCATAAAAGCACATCAAATAAGCATCACTGCTACCAGTACTTCACTCTGCGAAGTTTACATCTCCAACATTTCAGTTAGAAATATAGCACAGATATGTACTCTAACACATACAATCCTACAGACCTCAATTGCTAACGCTAAGTGGCTAGTAGCTAGCTTCCCCAAAACAGTTAGAAAATGGACTAAAACAATCACAACACTGGACAGTCTTAATGAAAATACAGCTTTGGGGCTTAGACAAAAGGAAAAAAAAGCTAAATTAATGTTAACAGTGAGATAACTAATTTTAAAGTTAAATATGTTTTTTTTTGCAAAGGTTTGGGCAACCCACTTACTCAATTTCAATGGATGCACAAAGTTAAAGGGAACACGGTGAGACTGATTAAATTAAATCTGTGACAGTTCCTCTCTGGACCACATTTTGCGCAGGATTATACACTGGTGCAATAGGTGGCAAAGATAAGAACTACATCCAAAAAAAAAACACTAAACTACATAAACACTAAACTAGAAAGTTGAAAGCAAGCAAATAACCCAAACAGAGCATCATTAGCCTGAAAAAAAGAAGATATCCATGTTAGGAGTGGTCAGTTTAACAGTTTGATACATTCAGAAAAAAAAGAGAGCATTGGTGAGCTTGGGTACTCAAAAAGGCCCAAGGTGCAGACAAATAAAAAAAGGCCAGGTTAGAAGCCAGCCCAGTTCTGGAACAGTGTTCTTTGCTCAGATGAAACTAGATCAACCTGTACCGGAATTATGGGAAGAAGAACGTATGGAGAAGGGTTGGAATGGCTCAACACAAAGCTCACCACATCCTCTGTAAAACATGGTGGTGGTATAGGCATGCATGGCTTTCATTGGCACTTTGGCACTGGGTCACTAGTGTTTATTGATGATGTGACAGAAGACAGAAGCAGTAGAATGAATTCTAAAGTGAACAGGAATTTACTTTCTGCTCAGATTCAACCAAATGCAGCATGGTTGATAGAATGGCGTTGAATAGTGCTGATGGATATTTACCCAAAACATGATGTGAATCAAACCCATGACTTTTCAAGGCCCAGAATTGGAATAATCTGTAGTGGCTGAGTCAATCACCAGATCTGAACCTGATTGAGCAGCATTTTACTCGCTTAAGACAAAACTAAAAGCAGAAAGATCCACAAACCCGCAACAATTGAAGACAGCTGTAGCCTGGCAAAGCAACATAAAGTAGGAAAACCAGTGTTTGGTTAAGTCCATGGGTTCCAGACTTCAGGCAGTCATTTCCTGCAAATGATTCTCCACACAGTAATAAAAATTAACATTTTATTCATGGTAAAGTTCATTTGTCCAATTATTTTTAATAATCTTTCAGACCTCAAATAATGCAAAGAAAACAAGTTCATAATCTTTAAGAGTTCGGAAATTGATAATTGGTTTTTAATCACAATTCTTATGCATCTTGGCATTATCTCCTCCACCAGTCTTACACATTGCTTTTGGATAACGTGATGCCACTCCTGGTGCAAAAATCCAAGCAGTTCAGCTTGGCTTGATGGCTTTAATCATCCACCTTCCTCTTGATTATATATACTGTAACATTATAATTTATTTCATTTTATTTTTTTGCCAAATTATTCAACTGAAAATACAAAAACATGTTTCAGTTCAGTAATTCCTTCTCTTTTTTCCATTAGGGCAAAGGTTTTTAAAGGCAAGAAGGTTCATGGTGAATTCGACATCAAAGTGGAACAGGTAAGGAGTCTATATGATTTAATTTTTTTGTATATTGCATTCTACAATACAACTTTGTTTATCATTTACAGTGCTGGGAAAAAAGTGTTTGCCCCAAGAGATTCTTTTTAAATCATACTTACATTTTTCAGATTAACAAACATATTATTATCAGACAAAAAGAACCTGAGTAAATATAAAAAAAATGATAAGTTAATTTATTGTCCAAACCAATCTTGCCCAATCAAGAGTCTTTCACATCTCTTTTGGAGGAATGTTGGTCCACTCTTCTTTGCAGAATTGTTTTTAATTCAGACACATTGGAGGGTTTTTGAACGCCTCAATAAGACTTCCTTTTTTTTTTTTGAGCCATTCTGAGGTGGACTTGCTGTTGTGCTTCGGATCATTAACACACACACACACACACACCTTCTAAAGTTCCACTTTCCAGTCCACAGAAATTTTTCCCAAAGTCCTGGGGGATAATCAAAAATGTTTTTTTGGTAAATGTGAGATGGGCCTTTGTGATTTGTTTTGTCAGCAGTCTTTTTTGCCTTGGAACTTTCCCATGGAGACCATTTTTGGCCAGTCTCTTACTTATTATTAAATCATTATCATTTACCTTAACTAAGGCGGATGAGACCGCCAGTTTAATAGATGTTGTAACTGATTTTCATTAGCTAGCACAGAGCTGGCTGTGTGAGTTGCTAAGTTAGCGTTAGCCAAGCTGAGCTAAAGTAGCCGGTTAGCGTTAACTAGCACAGAGCTGGCTATGTGAGTAGCTAAGTTAGCATTAGCTGAGCTGTGCTAAAGTAACCGGCTATTGTTAGCTAGCACAAAGCTGACTGTGTGAGTTGCCAAGTTAGCGTTAGCCGAGCTGAGCTAAAGTAGCCGGTAGTGCGATATGGGAAAAATCATATATCACGATATGGATTTTTTATATCACGATAACGATATATATCATGATATACCACGTTTATATAAATAAATAATATATATACAGTGCCCTCCATAATTATTGGCACCCCTGGTTAAGATGTGTTCTTTAGCTTCTCATAAATTGAGTTTTGTTCAAAATAATATAGGACCACGATGGAAAAAAAGAGTAAAATACAACCTTTAACTCAAGTGAATTTATTCAGTAGGAAAAAAAATCCCACATTAAGAAATAATTATTTAACATCAAATCATGTGTGCCACAATTATTAGCACCCCTGATGTTAATACTTTGTACAACCCCCTTTTGCCAACAAAACAGCACCTAATCTTCTCCTGTAATGTTTCACAAGATGGGAGAATACAGAAAGAGGGATCTTTGACCATTCCTCTTTGCACATTCTCTCTAAATCATCCAACGACCTGGGTCAGGGATTTTATTTCCCCCTTAAAATTTACTTGAGATAAAGGTTGGACTTTACTTTTTTTCCCATCGTGGTCCTATATTATTTTGAACAAAACTCAATTTATGAGAAGCTAAAGAACACATCTTAACCAGGGGTGCCAATAATTATGGAGGGCACTGTATATATATATATATATATATATATATATATATATATATATATTAACAAACACGAAAATGAGGGTATTCAATCTGTAATTTCAGTTCGTTTTAGTTTTTTCTTTTAATTACCATTTTTATTAGTTTGAGTTAAGGAGAACTTTCACTTTCAGTTTTCGTTATTTCGTTCATTTTTGTTAACAATAATACTTGGTTACTTAGCTATATGGTGATTATCATGGCATAGCTTTATATAAAATAAAAAATAGTATTAATAAGCAGATGACTACATCACAGACTATTTCCTGGAGTCCGACCCGGCCCGAGGAAAGTGATGGGAAATCTCGGGTCCGGGCAGAGAAATAAAAGTCGAAGTATCCTGCTCTTTAAAAGAATGGAAAATTAATAACAATAATAATATAGTTCTGCATACTAGAGTTTAGATTGTCCGAGCCTGAACGCAAGCCTGACTGACCCGATGCCCAAATTTGGGCCGGCGAGAATTCTCACTGCTTTCCTGACGCGCTGTCGGGTTCGGCTGAAGAAAATGGTCTGTGACGTGACATAGCACTTAGTTCAAATCACACTGTGATTTTTGTGCTGATTCAAAAGTTACAGCTCATCCGCGAGTTAAAGCTTCGCATTGGATTAATGGCTGCACGGCTCGCGGGGATTTGGCACTTCTTCTACTGCTTACAGGCTGCATGACGTGCAGTCTCTCAGCCTGCCAGTCAGACTACAGTGTTAGCAGATAAATCGCGTTCGTTTTCCCACAGGACAAATCATTTAAACATGCGGTTTAGCTCTCCTAACCTGATTAAAAAGATCACAAAGTGTCTGTCTGGCTTAAAATAGTTAGATACTGCTATTAAATGAATAAATCAACATTCATTGAAAAGACCAGTGAGAAGTTCTGTATGCTAAATAACAAAGAAGGCAGCAACAAGCTATAAGCTAATAACAACATTTAATAAAAACAGAAACATAGATATGAAATAGGAAAATAACTAACTAAACTAAGCTCAAAATGCTAACAGAAATTTAATCTAACGAATTCTAAAGGGAAAAACGAAATAGTAAACACTCAAAGCAGTAGCTTAAAAACAGAATATAAAGCTTTACCAGCGCTATAAGATGCAACACCTACAGAACAGAAGGAGCAGCGGCAGCGTGACGGTTCCAGTGAAATAATTAAAATGTAAAAATACACAACAGAGTGCCGTACCACATAAGATCGGTCCAAGATCCTCACCAAAAATAGAAAACCATAATAGAAACCCAATACATTTTATTGAAGCCTACTTATATATATATATATATATATATATATATATATATATATATATATATATATATATATATATATATTTGCATGAATAATTGATGAAATTACTGTAGAAATGATAGGGACGATATTTATCATCATATCGCACAGCACTAGTAGTCAGTTAGCGTTAGGTAGCACAGAGCTAGCTGTGTGAGTAGCTGAGTTAGCGGTAGCCTAGCTGAGCTAAAGTGTCCGGTTAGTGTTAGCTAGCACAGAGCTGGCTGTGTGAATAGCTGAGTTAGTGTTAGCCTAGCTGAGCTAAAGTGTCCGGTTAGTGTTAGCTAGCACAGAGCTGACTGTGTGAGTTAGCGTTAGCCTAGCTGAGCTAAAGTGTCCGGTTAGTGTTAGCTAGCACAGAGCTGGCTGTATGAGTAGCTGAGTTAGCGTTAGCCGAGCTAAAGTAGCCGTTAGCGTTAGCTAGCACAGAGCTGGCTGTGTGAGTAGCTGAGTTAGCGTTAGCCAAGCTAAAGTAGCCGTTAGCGTTAGCTAGCACAGAGCTGGCTGTGTGAGTAGCTGAGTTAGCGTTAGCCGAGCTAAAGTAGCCGGTTAGCGTTAGCTAGCACAGAGCTGGCTGTGTGAGTAGCTGAGTTAGCATTAGCTGAGCTGAGCTAAAGTAGCCAATTAGTGTTAGCTAGCACAGAGCTGGCTGTGTGAGTAGCTGAGTTAGTGTTAGCTGAGCTGAGATAAAGTAGCCGGTTATCGTTAGCTAGCACAGAGCTTGCTGTGTGAGTAGCTGAGTAAGCGTTAGTTGAGCTGTGCTAAAGTAACCGGTTAGCGTTAGCTAGCACATAGCTGGCTGTGTGAGTAGCTGAGTTATCGGTAGCCGAGCTGAGCTAAAGTGTCCGGTTAGTGTTGGCTAGCACAGAGCCGGCTGTGTGAGTAGCTGAGTTATCGGTTGCCGAGCTGAGCTAAAGTGTCCGGTTAGTGTTAGCTAGCACAGAGCTGACTGTGTGAGTAGCTGAGTAAGCATTGGCCGAGCTGAGCTAAAGTAGCCGGTTAGCGTTAGCTAGCACATAGCTGGCTGTGTGAGTAGCTGAGTAAGCATTAGCCGAGCTGAGCTAAAGTGTCCGGTTAGTGTTAGCTAGCATAGAGCTGGCTGTGTGAGTAGCTGAGTTAGCCTTAGCAGAGCTGAGCTAAAGTAGCCAATTAGTGTTAGCTAGCACAGAGCTGGCTGTGTGAGTAGCTGAGTTAGCGGTAGCCGAGCTGAGATAAAGTAGCCGGTTATCGTTAGCTAGCACAGAGCTGGCTGTGTGAGTAGCTGAGTTAGCGTTAGCCAAGCTGAGCTAAAGTGTCTAGTTAGTGTAAGCTAGCACAGAGCTGGCTGTGTGAGTAGCTGAGTTAGCGTTAGCCAAGCTGAGCTAAAGTGTCTAGTTAGTGTAAGCTAGCACAGAGCTGGCTGTGTGTGTAGCTGAGTTAGCGTTAGCCGAGCTGAGCTAAAGTAGCCGGTTAGTGTTAGCTAGCACAGAGCTGTGTGAGTAGCTGAGTTAGCGTTAGCTGAGCTCAATCTTAATTGCATTTTAAAAAAAAGTTTTAATAAATAAGGTCCTCTTAAGTGAAGTAAAATATATGGTAGTAAAAAATATTAAATTCACATATTTATTGATATTTAAACAAGAGAAATCAGGCAAAATGCACCGCGCCGCACTGAGCTGCGCGCGCTCTCTCTCTCTCTCTCTCTCTCTCCCGCAGCGCGGAGCTGAATTCAGCGCGAGGCTAGAAATAATTTGAAAATTCAGTTTAGTTAAATAAATTAAGTGAGGACCTGTAAAGTTAATCAAATATTGTCAAATATAAAGGATAGGTTGAGGTTTTGGGGAGCTGTTTCAATTATTTGAAACGGAAACTAACTGAAACTGATATTATTCTGCGCACTGTTAGATAGCTTTTGATTGTGTTTTAAATGAGTTTTTATTTTATATTAATTATTTTTTATTCATTTTCAATATTTTTAGTATTTTATTGATCAATATTTTTTTTTTATTGATGGGCCCCCAAGCTAAATTCGCCTTGAGCCCCCAAATTGCTAAGTCCGCCACTGTTGGTAATCATATATTCTGTGATTCTGTTTTTAAGGCTGACTTCTCTGAGATTAATCTGGTGGCTCATGCAACTGGCAGCTATAGTGTGGACATTGATGCTATTCGTGGTGGCCACAAGATCACAAAGTAGGTGACATTAGTTTGTTGTGCTCTGAAAAAAAATATATATTTGGTGTTAATAAATAAATATTAGTTGGTCATGTGTAGACAACAGAAGTAAACAGACATGAATACAATAAAGTTACCACTTTGCCATTACTATGTACTGCATGTCAGTGTTAAAACTGCTTTCTGGTCTCTGTAATGGTGGGAGAAAGATACCTTGTTTATTTATAAGCTCAAACTTTATTACATTTCTGTAAAAGAAATGTTCAGCTAAAATAAAATCTAATATAATAAAAGTAACACATCAAGTTACATGGGTGTTTTATTGTGTCAATAATAAAACCAAATAGTCTCTGCTGTTCTGGTGTTATATCAACTGAACTACATAACCACATAACTCTAGCTGTAGATTTTATTTTTATTGGCAATGTAGTTTATGTAATTTGATGACTTCTTTATAAAGATAAAAGTTCAAAGGTTTTTAGGAATCACACATAATTTTAAGTACAGGGTTATAAAGTTCTTAGCCTTAAGAATGTTTTAGGAAACACCACCCCATGTCTGTATTTTGCTAATATTATTTTTAAAATACCTCAGTAATCCTTATTGTCAGTAATGACAATAAATAAGTAGAAGAGTACAGGACAGACTATGATTAAATATAACACAAACACAGCACACTCGAATTTTAATGAAAGAATATGTTAAGGATTAAAGGATAGTTTTTGAAACATGTTGGAATAACTTCATTCACCTGACAACTCTTTTGAAACTTAGCTATCCTAAAGGAAGCAATAATTCTTAATTCTAAGCAAGAAAAAAAAACAAATCATTAGAAGAGATATATTTTTGAGTGAGTTGTATTGAGAATACAACACTACATACACCTGCCAGCTGATTCGTTATATGTAATAAATAATTATCAATAATTATGTAATGCTAATACAAAAAATGGAGTTAGCTGTTAGACAGACACTTTTCTTTCTTTTCCGGTGGGTTTAAAAACATTTCTAAACGGTTTCCTTGTACAGATTAATATTAAATAGCAAAAAAAAGGTCAAAAGGTCAAAACCTCAAAAGGTCAAGATCTCAGTTGACCCTCTGATGAAGTGTTTGTAGCCCTAAAAAATCAGGACACAATACCCCTAGGTATGCATGTGCAAAACAGAGGGGTAGGGCTAAGTGGTAGAGCCAAGAGGTTAAATATAATTGGGCATTAGAGTGTGTGACCTTTTTTGTACAGGCTGTGTGTTTTAAAAAGTATATATTTATAAGCTTATTGGTAGTTCAGGCACTTACAGTAAAAAAAAGGGCCATGAGTTTGCTCTGCTGCTGATCTACATTTCCCTGTTTCCCAGATCTTTTAAGCCAGATTTTGTGTTGGTGCGGCAGCATGCTTTCAGCATGGCCAAAAATGGAGATCACAGGAACATCGTGATTGGTCTTCAGTATGCTGGGATTGCCGGTGTCAACTCTCTGCATTCTGTGTACAACTTCTGTGACAAGCCCTGGGTGGTGAGCTATACTGTGCTGTGTCATTTAATTTAGGTGTAATTCAGTTTCTCCTGTAAGCTGGTTTGATTTAATTAGATTTTTAGGTCTATTCCTAATACTATGATGTATACTTAACTTTTTTATTCCAAATGTTATAAAGACCTAGTCATATTAATAATTTGTGGGTGTTTTTAGTTTTTAGATTTTTGTGTTTCTTAAGGCGCATTTTTATATTACTCACAGCGTAATATGTTAGAATTTGTGTGTCTGTGTGTGTGCGTGTGTATATGTGCTATATGTGGTGTTGCATATCTCATGCAGTTTGCTCAGATGTCCAGATTGTACAAGCAACTAGGGCCAGAGGAGTTCCCACTGATCGAGCAGGTTTACTACCCCAATCACAGGGAAATGGTAAGTGGCACCATCTGTCCCTCCTTTTCGATGCTTTCAGTCCTGTAGGATCTGGCACAGCAAATATTATGTAGCACCAGACAAAAAATAGTTATTTGGTAATTTAATATTTGGTATTTAGTATGTTTCAATAAAATTATTAATTTCCTGTTTGCATTTAATTTTTGATGGCTATTATGGACAACAACAAAGTGCACAAGACAGAAACATAAAAAGTTAACAGGAATTAAAGAGATGAAACAAAATATTAATTTCATTAGTATTTAAAAACAGTGCTAAAAAAGTACATTTTGATGTTGAAGCCTTAGAAAGATAATAATTAAAATGAATCAATTGAAAAACATTTTTTATTATAAAAAAATATATATCAATAATATAATAAAAAATTGTTTATAATATTATGCAAATATTTTTTATTTTTTATTTTTTTTTGCATATTTCACTATTTTGTGTAAAACCTTTGCCACCAAATTAACTCAACAGATTTTGCCACCACACAACACGAGAACTACTAAACATATGAAAAGCTGACTGGATTCTAAAACATAAACAGCTGATTAAGATTTTTACCGTCATATCTTTAGAAACATATATATATATACACACACTGGGATATCCATTTACACTGCTCCTTGGATTTCTCAAGAAACATACATTAATAATTGCATGAAGACTTGGTAGTTATGTTGATGGAATTTCATCCACTTGAAAGCATATTACTTTTTTCCTGTGCACATTCTGTTTATTCAGGAATTGATTATTTTACTGTATGTATAATTCAGAGAGACACAGGATTCAGAGCTGTCAGAGATAAATTACCATGCAGACATTATGTAACACTCACAGAAAAAAATAAAATATGACCAAATTAGAGATTTAACTGAAGCATTAAGCACCTGGAAAGTAAATATAAATTATATATGATGAAACCAAATAGAGCAGAAATTTGAAACAATGAAACAGATGTTTAAGAGAATGGCACATTTTTTATATTAATGTGGAGATTATGTAAACAACAATCAGAGAGCTTTATGCAAAAAGTTAAAGACCCTCAGACTAATAAAATGTGACAAAATGGAAGACAAATGACATTTATTTTAAGAAGTACCACACAAAAGGATATGCCCAACTCTTAGCATCTGCATTAGAAAACACATCACAATTTAGATTTACCCTCAATAGGAAGTGTAAAAACTTAATATTTACTACAGAGACAACAGAAGAAGAAGAAAGTTAAGCTATATCAAGATTGAAAACGAATAATATGCCAAATGCCAACAGCTAGCCATCTGAAATGTATACATAATATAAAATATAGTATAACTTTTAGAAAGGTAATAGTACCATTACTTAAGGACTCTTTTAACTGTGTCTCACTTTCCTGGAAACAATAAAAAAAATCTTAAATTGTTCTCCAACAGCCAGAATTAAAATAAATGGCAATCTATACAAAACATTATCTCTTAAAATAGGATGTTGACAAGAATGCCCTCTTAGCCCCAAACTTTTTACTTTACTTGTTGAACCACTAGCACAAGCAATGAGAGAGAATAAAGATATAACAGGCTTGTTGATTAAGAATATAGAATATAAGATATGTCTGTATGCAGATTACATTCTTTTGACATTGACTAAGCCCCATAAGAGTTTACCTAAAATGTTATCTTTGCTCAAACCATTTGGAATATGTTCAGGCTATAAACTAAATTTACAATAAACTCAAATTCTTACTCTAGGTGTGCAAATACCTAAGAACGTATCTGTTATCTATATGCATAACTACATTACACTAACAGCTAAAACTGAAAAAAGACCCAAATCATTGGTCTTTGTTACTAATTAAGTATGTCTAACTGAATGGACATTATGAAAATTAATATTTTATCTAGGCTTTCTCTTTTTCAATCACTGCCTGTTGCCTCTTAAACAGTTCTGCGAGTGGAAAATAATAATCTCATCCTTTAGTGTAAGAAAACTAAAACCAAAAATTAGGTTAAAGACATTACAATTACCTAGGGAACATGGTGGAATGGCCTTACTCTGCTTAGTAAACTATTATAGAGCGGCACAATTATGTTTTCTTGTATGTCAGTAAAATCCAGAACAAGATGCAAAATGGACAGTAAAATATACCCTTCTAAGTATAATCTAAATATAAAGTTCTGTAGTAGGTGACCACCATTTTAATTTAAAGCTGGATTGCATTGTTGCAAATATTTGGTATAAAGAAATGAAAGACACAGAATTTAAAAAAAAATGTACAATGGAAACTTTACACTGAGTAGCATATGACACAGAATAAACACCTTCTAAACTGGGTATTAGATTCAAACATTGGATAAATATGGAAATTACTTCATGCTGTAAAATATCTGCCAAAAACAGTGGAAGAATAGGATATTTATGGACTTATATAAAGTGAACACCAACTGAGTATTCATATTCACGATCAATTTATCTCTACAGCTGGAAAAGGTTTTTCGCAAAATCTATGTTAAATCAAGGTGGGAGAATAAGGCTAATATAAAGTAAACTGAGGATGTCTGACTGCAGGACATTCTCTATTACCTCAAGCTTTCTTTGGCGGGAATTTACTATATTTTAACATTCTTTATGACCCCGAATTTTGAAAAGTTATGGTCCGTACTGAAGAATTTTGTAACGACTCAAGAGTCAGAGGGTCAAAAAAGCAGGACAGAGAACAAAGAAAAAATATGGTGTATATTTACAAAAGCACAAACAAGAAACGCCTGGAGAAGATAACAGGTGAGAATACTAATGCCATGATGCATGACTAGAGCAAGGCTACAGTGGAGACAAGACAGCAAAAAAACAAAACATGGGATGAGTAGTTTGGAAGTGCTACATAAAAAAATAGAAATGAATACAGTCTTTTTTTTGTTATGTGTAACACGTAACCTCAATGATTTAACATCAATGTGCATTATATTTCTGGGTGGCAGATTACAACCCCTGGCTTTCCTGTGGTGGTGAAGATGGGGCACGCCCACTCTGGTATGGGAAAGGTACGTTTACAACATTCAATTACTTTGTGAGAATAATGAGAACAGACTTTGCATGGCAAACACATTAAGTAATTGAAGAATGAAAAACAGCTTAATAGAAAATATATTTAAACTTTATGATATGACATTTCTGCACAGGTTAAAGTGGACAATCAGTATGATTTCCAGGATATTGCCAGTGTTGTGGCCTTGACTAAGACATATGCCACTTCTGAACCCTTCATTGATGCCAAGTATGATGTCCGTATTCAGAAAATTGGTGACAACTACAAAGCCTACATGTAAGTAAATGATTGTTTTTCTATGAAGCATAGTATTTTATGACTGGTATTTACTTTAATTAAACAGTATATAAGATCTGTATTGCCTTAGTAACATCAATTAAAGTGGCATGAAAACAAATTTTGTTGAATTGTAGTCTTTGAACTTGTCTTTGTATTGGCTTTATTGACCACTTTCCTACTAAATGAATTAGAATCAGGCTCTCGGTTGGGGCTTAGAAGATTTTTTTTAGAAATAGAAGCCACCCTAAACTAGAAAGTCCTGATTGTGTCTTGGTACAAAAAAGGTGATAAACAACCCCACGCCCCGACACACACAAAAAGAAGAATAAGAGACAGATCAAACACCTGGATTACTCTCTTGTAAACCCTCTTTTGTAAACCCTCTCTTTTATACCCTCTTGGTGTATCTCTCAATCAGATTATTAGCTTAGCTTAATCACCAGTTCAACAAACATTCCAAGCATAAGGGAAATGATAGGTTCCCTTAAAAATCTCTTTCTTTATCAACCAGTCTTTTAGTGGATCAGTTGATTTGTGTTGTTATAAAATAACTAATGCTGAAGCAGGTAAACTGCAGGTGCCATACATAAACAAACTACACAAAAATACTAGTTTTAAATGCCAGTTTTAAATAGTGTTTTTATTACAGTGAATATCACTACCCTGGCAGGGCCCAACATTGGAAGAGTTTTGATGACTGGATTATAAACTCGCTTTAAAATTTGCATCAATAAGCTAGTCAGTAAATACAATCTGTGCTGAACTAGGGTGATGTTATTTATAGATATGCCAGTTTCCTCAAACCAATGGACCCAGTGTACCCACTTTGGTTGGCCCTCATTACCTCATTACACTTCTCTGATACCTGTAAATAATGGCAATTATCAGTTAACCATTCTAGTGGTTGGACAAGAGTTTTTTACTGAACTGGAACTTTAATTACTTAGCTTTAGCTTTTTCTTGTAAATTATATTTACTAACTAGGTTGTTTATTACTTTTAAAACTACCCTTTTTTATTTTAGTCAATAGCTAGTCTTAAGCTCCATTTTAGTTCATTGTCATATTCAGAAAATGAGGCCAGCTTTAATGTACCTCCAAGTGAAAATAAAGCTTGGTTGACTGATTGGTGCATTGAAATGTTAGCTTGTAGATTAGTGCCTGTGGGCAGCTAAACTGTTTGGTTTGGGTTATCAGGAGGACATCTATCTCTGGAAACTGGAAGACCAACACAGGCTCAGCTATGCTGGAACAGGTAGCCATGTCTGACAGGTGAGTAAATCCTGTTAAGAGAACAGTGGATTACTGCTCTGAAATTTACACTATAATATTGTCTTATATTTCCCAGTACATAAACAGATCCAGTTTTGGTGAAGGGAGTGTATGTGCTGTATGTGATTTCTATAGGTATCGTAAGTGGGTGGACTGGTGCTCTGACGTTTTTGGTGGTTTGGATATGTGTGCTGTTGAGGCGTTACATGGTAAAGATGGGCAAGATTACATCATTGAGGTGAGGATTTATCATCGAGAGTGAAGTACACCTCACTGAGCTGTAGCTTTTGTTGTATTAGTAACAACTGTACATGCGTATGTGTGTGTTTGTGGTTTGTGGGTTTATGTGGCAGGTGGTGGGATGTTCTATGCCACTGATTGGAGATCAGCAAGATGAGGATCGTTCTCTGATAGCAGATCTGGTTGTTTCCAAAATGAACCAAACGGTGCCACGCACTTCAGCTGCTTCTCCAGTCTGCTCTCAGGTTAACAAACATCACACACCCACCCAAGAATTTATTTTATATTTATACAGTCATTAATACAAAAATGATAAAACATGAATATCTTTTTTTGAAACACTAAGAAAATGTCTTTTTTCTTAAGAAAAAAAGTTAGCATATCCCATATCCCATATATATGGCCTTTTCAGGTTGCACAGGTAATCTGGCTCACAAAAATGTTTCAGAGCACAGTCTCAAAAGTATAGAGGAGATGCCGTTACACAAGGAGAGCAAGGCTGAACAGTAAAGGACTTCAACTCAGCAGCAGGACCACTATCTGCTCCTTTGCGGAGGAACAGGAGGAACACTGTAGAGCTCAAGTCAAGTCAAGAGGCTTTTATTGTCATTACATCTGACAGCTCGACTGCTATTCTCCAGAAAACGCCAGAATTGGCAGGCTGGCACTTTGTTCTCAGATTCCCCTTGTGCACATGTGGGAAAAGTGAGTCGCTGTGGTGACACCGTAGTAAACGTTATATGGCCTGCAGCATCATCCAACATGACCGGTTAGGTAGTGGGTCAGTGATGTCTGGGTAGGGATATAGGGTTATATAGGGTAGGGTTCTTTTTATTAAATTTCCCAAAATGTAATTAGTTTCAATGTTTTACTTAGATCTTCGGTATAAATTTAAGTCCAGCCCTCCATGGGTTGATGATTTTGGTTACACTAACTGTTGTCAATTTATTGTCAACGAATTATACAATTTTTTTATCAGCTTTAATTGTTTTGAGCATTGTATACAGCACATTTGACAATGAATGCTATCACAAAGAAGCTTGTTAGAGTTTTGGGTCTGAGCCTGTTTTGAGTAAGCCAGATGTGACAGGCAAGAAAAATTACCCTGTTCCCTGTTCCATACTGTACAAACCTTTCCTGATTTTGGGTTGACATCATGTTTTTAATTAAATTAAGAAGCTTTTTTTTGGCATAGAGTGAGTTCTGCACCATTCGTAAAAAGACTTATTTTCACTGGTATACCAGCCTGTGTTCTATGACCAATCTGCTAAAAAGAAAGGCAGAGAATAATAAAAAGGAACATTAATCATCACATCACTCAACCATGCTCTCTCTAAATGAGGCTTTTATGACACCATCCTTGGCACATGGAGTTAGCTGAAGGTGTCCTCTTCATCATCACCGGCCAGCTGTGCTTCTCCCCCTCTGCCATGTTTTTGTGACTTTGGTTGTCCAAAGTTCAACAAGCCGGGTTGGTGTTTCACCTGGAACAAGAAACCCTGGAGATAAAAGAATAAACTATCCTAACTCCCTGGAGAAAAGAGTAGTACTTTTCCCCAAAGACAAATGATATCGGTAACTGTAACAAACAGAAGGCACTGGGCTGGCCTGAGCAGGATGTTGTTCCAGGTCAGGAAAGGGGAGGAGCCCTGAACGTCTCACTCATCAGGATTTTTCAGGCCCTTTTATAGGGAGTGCCCCTGGTGGCCAATTATGGTCCTGCACCTAAAAACCTAAACAGCACTGGCAGGTACAAAAAAAAAAACAAAAAAAAAAACGGCCAGGGGTCGTATAAAATAATATGTCCTCAGTGTAAAGAGAATTACTGTGATCGCCACCTTAATACTCTTCACCGTTTAAAGAGAGTGGGTTGTTTACATGTATTAACATAACAGAAATATTTTATTAAGAAAAAGAAAAATCTCTGTAACTTATAAAGAGGCTATATTTTTATATAGAAATATCTTTAAATGAAGGCTAATGTGTTGGATGGCAGATGATTTGATGTGTTTGCTCAACTTCATTTTATTTATCTATATACATCTATGTCCGAATTTCAGCCCTTCTACAAATTCCAAACACTGGATGGTAAAGCATTTACCACATGCTAATGCTCCCTCTGCTCTTTTCTGTGTTGCTCACTGTTGCCTTGTTAGGCTTCACCACAAAAAGCTGTTTCACCGCAACCTATCACTGAACCCAGAGTTCCACAAGCTCAACAGCGCCTTCCTCCACAAGGTAGGAACTGCAACTAAACATCGCCAAAGCAGACAGCTGAGATATCACCTTGGGAAACTTTTATGGAATTTTCCTGATGTTTTTTTTTTTTTTTTTTACTTTGTCAGGAGGCCCACAGCAGGCACCGGTTGGAACTCCAGCTCGCCAAGGACAGCCCACTCCACAGGCCAAGACTGTTACTAGCTCTAATGCACAAAACCCCCCAGCCCAGCAACCCAAGCCACCCAATACTGCTCAGCAACGCCCACCAGGCCAGGGAGGCTCAGGACAGCAGAGGTCTTCTACATCCCAGGGACCTCCCCAGCGTGGCCCTGGTGGGTCTCCTCAAAGCCAGAAGTCCCAACAAGGTCCCATCCAACAGAGGCCCCAGCCTGGGGGGCAGGGGCCAAAACAAGCAGGTGCTCAGACCCAGCAAAAGCCTCCACAACCAAGGCAGTCTCAGCCAGTAAGACAGCCCACCCAGGGAGGGCCTCAGCAAGGCCAGCAGCAGAGAGGCCCTCAGCAACAGCAGCAGGAGCATGGAGTGAACAAACCTCCCACCACCCAGCAGCCACGACCTGTGGTACAGGGACAAGGGGGACCTGGAGGTGTTCGTCCCCCACTCCAGCAAAAACCACAGCCTCCACAGAAGCCCAGTCCTGATCACCCAGCCCTGAGTGGATCCTCACCGCTCAAGTGAGAATTTCTTTATAATCTATATAATTCTGCTCTACGTGCTATCCCAAAGCACAGTCTGTTAAATGCATGAATGTCATCTGATGAAAAGGAACACAATCACTGCACAATCATTTGTAGGTGGATATACAGTATATTATAGTGTATATCTTATATGCACTTACTGAGTAGTTTATTAGGAAGGCCTTTACACCTACTCTATTCTTAAATGATCTCATTATGCTAATCAAGTGGCAGCCGTGCAGTGTATGAAATCATGTAGATATGGGCTTGAAGCTTTAGATAATGTTTACATTAACCAGCAGAATGGCCCTGCATGTCCCTTCTTGACCACAGTTTATATTCTAATAGCTACTTCAACATGATACTGCACCATGTCACAAAAGAAACACTGTCTCAAACTGACAAGGAGTTTTCATCATGGCCTTTAGAGTCACTGGATCTTGGCATGTAGTAGAACGGTGGATTTGCAGCAGGAAAGTAAACCTTAAAATGCTGCTGGAATTTTGAAATAAAATCATTATGACATGGACCAGAATCTCAAAGGAATTGTGGAGTCCATGCCATTAAGAGTAGAAGCTGTTATGTGAGCAATAGAGGGCCTGCTTAGTATTAATATTGCCTTCCTAATGAATTACTCGGTAAACAGTTGTATAGAAATACAGTGATACAGAAACTTAGGACACCCCATCAAATATATCGCTCTTCATTAAGATATACAACACAAATTCCAAAAAAAGATGGGACGCTGTGTAAATAAAATAACATAAATGCAATGATTTGCAATCTCATGCTGTATGTCTCATATTTTATTCACAGTAGAACATATAAGACATATTAGATACGGGAAGTGAGACATTTCATGAAAAGCATAAACTTATTTAGAACTTGGTGCAACAGTACATCTAAAAAAAAGTTGGAACAGGGCAAAAAAGGTTAGTAACAAAAATGTTACTAAAAGAAACAGCTGCAATAGAAGCATTTTGCAAGTCTCTAACATTAACAAATGTTATATTATGAGTGATCTACTCAACTACTACTTCAACTAACCAAACAAAAACTTTAAAGGTTAAATAAGACTTAAATAAGCTCATCCAAAATCCTCTACATGGTTCTAATTGTTTGCAGCTGGTGTACAAATGTAGGCATTTAATGTAGTGAAAAAGGTACAGGTCTTAAAGGAGATCTTTGGTGTAAAATTGACTTTGGGTGTAGTAAAACATGATAAAGAGTACTAACCTTTGTTTAGTAGCCCACCTCCAGCAATTTTGTGCAGTTTGTCCAAACAGGCTAGAATGGGTTTTAATGGGGCATGTTTTGCCCCTGCAGATAAATCGCTTTTTACATCGTTATCCAGGCTCAAAGTAGCTCCACACTTCATTGGTAGAATCCGGAGAGCCCTGACATTTAAAACAAGACATTAAGAACTTTAAAAATGCACGAGAAGTTTTTTTAAAACCTCTGTTAACATCCCATAGCGTAACCTACATCTCATCTTAGTAAAGTAAAGAACACGTAATGTTGATGGAAGCGCATGCTGTATACATGTGAAGATAACGTGACCGGGATGTGTGCTGTTCATCACTCGTGCTGATCATGACTTTACTTTAAGATGGTGGTGCCCGGAGATTAGGCTACACTACGGGTTGTAAACTGTGATGTTTAATAATCTTCTCATGCACTTTTAACGTTTTTAATGCCTCGTTTCAAATGTCAGGGCTCTCCGGATTCTACCAATGAGGTGTAGTGCAACTTTTGCAGCTTTTAAATAAACAGTTTAAAAAGCGATTTATGGGGCGCCGAGTGGTCCAGGGGTCTAAAGCTCTGCCACTATGAGCAGGAGGTCGCAAGTTCGAACTCCCGATCATGCAGCTTTGCCATCAAGCTGCCGGCGTCAAAGGGAGCAAGATTGGCCCTGCTCCCTCTGGGTGGGTAGATGGCACTCTCTCTCCCCACATCACTCCTACGGTGATGTCCGCAGCACAGGGCGTCTGTAAGCTGATGTATCGGAGCCGAGTTGCTGTGCTTTCCTCCGAGTGCGCTGGCTGCTCGGAAATGCTGCATCAGCAACAGCTCGAAAAGAAGCGGTGGCTGACTTCACATGTATTGGAGGAAGCATGTGTTAGTCATCACCCTCCTGGTGTGTTGGGGCATCACTAGTGATAGGGGGAGTCCTAATGAGTGGGTTGGGTAATTGGCCGTGTAAATTGGGGAGAAAATGGGAAAAATTAGAAAAAAAAAAAAAGCGATTTATCTGCAGGAGCAAATCATACCCCATTAAAACTCATTCTAGCCTATTTGGACAAACTGCACAAAATTACTGGATCTCAGAATGCTGCAGGAAAATGACTACACCCAAAGTCAATTTCACACTGGAGCTCTCCTTTAAATTTACTGGTGCTAACATTTTCAACATTACTATAATGTTCTATAACTGTTTTCTTATTTACTTATAGTAAAGTTGTCATGGGGTGTCCTAGTTTTTTCACACTGTTGTGTATGTTGGTGCTTTGCATGATGAAACATTTACATTTAACATTTAAGAAACTGCATTTTCTAAATGCAATTCTACACCCTATTTACTCTGTATTGTCTAAAGTGAAAAGCATCATGTTATATATACTGTTATTCCTCAATGAAGTGCCAAGGACTTAGATTGGTAATTGATACACAAATGATTGCAGCAATCATCTGTGATATAATGCATTTTTGGATGCATGATGGAATAATGATGGAATAAAAGATGAAAAAGTGCACATATTTACATTAGTGCTGGGCGGTATGAGCAAATATTTATATCACTCTTGTGGGGGGGTTCATGGTATTTCACATATATTAATATATATATATATATATATATATATATATATATATATATATTAATATATATATATATATATATATATATATATATATATATATATATATATATATATATATATATATATATATAGTTGTGCTTTTGTACTGTTTATAAGACCCAAATTGTTTACATTTACACCATTTGTTAATATGCAGGAAATAGGTGTACTGTTGCTTTAAGAGAGACGGCACTGGTGCTCTGCCTGGACGTGTTTTAGGCAGTGCTGAGTGAGCTGCGTTTTTGGATGCTAGTAGCAACACAGTTTTCTTACTTGGTTCTTTCTTGGTTTAAAAGTTTTAGTTTTTGTTTGTCCAGTTTTTTTGGGAAGACGCAGGAGTAAAGAAGTTGCTTCAGCCACTACTCAGCTTACACAATGTTCCTTTGGTCACATTATTTTCAGCGGCACAATCATTTTTGTGCAGGCCTGTTTAGTGAGTTTACTTTTTAAAATAATTGTGTTAAACCACGGTTTTAATTATTTGTCATTTTGTTTGATTCAAATTATTTCTGTGATCATTGTGGGTTTTTCTTTCTTTAACTGAGGCATACCAGCAATTTTGTCCAGGTGTGTAGATGAAAAATACTTAAAACAGGTATACCGCCCAGTGCTAATTTACATATGGATATTTAATTCTCCATGAGTTTAAAGGCTTGGTGTAAGCGCTGCACTTGGTGTAAGTGCACTGAAGTGAAAACATCATATGAGAATGAATTCATCTCTGTTTTCCTTCTTCCACACCTCTATACAGCCATCTCCATGGATTTGCTGCATGACTTTAATAGCCTCTTCCTTTCCTCTATTGGCATTCTTCTTCTCTCTGTAGCAAATCCCAGTCTCTTACCAATACCTTCAACATTCCAGAAACGCAAGCGGCCCCACGCCCAGGTCTTAGTCAGGACGAGGAGAAGGCTGAGACCATCCGCAACCTCCGAAAATCCTTTGCCAGCCTCTTTTCTGTGGAATAGACACACACTACTAAACGCAAACCAACAATGTACACCATCTCAACACCATCATTCTGAGGAGACAGGTTAGGAAAGAGGATGGCAGTCATATAGATTCCCTATATTTACATACTTAGCGATACACATAATACCTGATCACTTGAGGCACAAATACATGATAAGCATAGGACCAATGACATCAACCACCTGTACATCCATTTTAAAATATAAATGCAAATGTCACTGCCTACTAGGTCACAATGTCATAAAAATTATTTTGCCGGCTTTTTTTATGTGGAATAGACACACACTAGTAAACGCAAATCAACACCATCTCAACCCCATCATTTTGAGGATGGTCATATAGATTATCTTCACATTCATAATAAATGCTTGTATTAACAACAATATACACACAATACCTGAGCACTGATGCACACACAGTGATACACGATCAGTATAGGACCAATGACGACACACTATAATGCATCCCCCTGCATGGGCAACCTGTACATCTAGTAATATATCAACACAATGGTCACTGCCACAACAGTCACTAGGTCACATAATCACAATGAACAAAAAAAAATATATATATATATATATATATATATATATTGCAGTAGGACTTTTAGCTAATTCATTAAACCTGTGTCTTAAAAATATTCCCAGTTCTACTGATCCCATAAACACACACACACACTCACACAAATACACATAAATTCACATGCACGTTTAGACTGTATGTACCAATCCACATTGTTTGTTTGTTGTAATTTAAGACTATCTTCAATATCTTCTGATTCTGATGCTGCTTGAATGCTCGAACGGCTCAAAATTATTGGCAAATGCCTATGTGCCACAGTATGCACTTGCCAGGAATTTGAGCAGGTAATCCTGACACTGCTAGACACCTCTAATTGTTGTTACAAGCATTGTCGCAATTTATTTATATATCTACATCACATATATGTGACCCAAAGATACGTTGTTGAACCATTGTCATTTACAAATTGGGGTCCCTGCACCATAATGTTAGATAATGTTAGAAAAAATATTTACGCTGAAGGGTCAGGCTATATCAAGTGTCAATCAAAGCTTGCAGCTGTTAGTACTCGTCACTAGTTATGTAGTTGAAACTGCATGTCAATCAAGAAAGAAGTAGTCACATGAAGCCGCCCGTCATGATTGTGCTTTTGTAATTTTTGTGTCGTTCTGCAAAAGTTGCTGTGGTAAAAAATGTTGATAATTGTTTTTCAGGGCCAGGCTGGCCCAATATTGAAATATCAGTAATCAGTACACTAACTTTAGCCCTGAATGTGGTTGACTTCCCTTGCGGGAGTGTAGAAAATTTTCTTCCAAGTACACACATCTCAGGGAGGTCCTGAAGAGTAACACATTAAGAAAGTGTCTAATAAAGTGTCAGTCTTCCAGTCCAGGGGTTCAGAAGTCACTGACTGCCCTGACGTTGAAAGGTAACACGTGTATATTTATTTGGAGGAAGTGTAGAATGTGGATAATGTGTCTGTTTGCACATGAACACTGTAATACTTGAGAAAACTTGATATGGATAAAAAACTCAGGATGGAGTTAACTCCCATCTACAATATGTGTCTCAGCATCACGTGGGATGTAACGCGTGACAGCCATTAAGAAGTGCTTGGGACTAGATTCTGAGACTAGAGTGTGTCCATGTTCTTGTCTTTCTAATGGGACCCACATTGGGGCTGCGCTCCAAAGAATGCAATGGCCAAGGACACTATTAGTCTCGACCACCTTTGCCAATTAGAACTGAGATGTATAAAATATGCTGGATATAAATTACTGTTAGTATGGCCCAAATTACCCCTAGGGTCTGACCAGGACCCTTAATGTTCTTTTCCCCTGTTCCAGTAGTTCCATAGATCCTGTAACTGATATCGGTGTCTTCCATAAAAGAGAACATTCCAATACATTTATAAGTGGCACCCTCGGGTGAGGCCAAAAAACGAGCCCCAGCTTATCTTGACCCTTATATTTTTCCTGCTTCTTGCACCAGGTTGTTGTGTAGCCATGCTGACCCTTTGTGCCAATGGTACAATAGTGTAAATGTTGTAACGTCGTAACCTCAGTGGTGTTGTACAGACAGTGAAATGCAGTTTTTCCATTTTTGTTCATTGTGAATGGCTATGAATATTTGAATGTTTTTGTCTGGTTATGACAATTTTATTTAGTTTTATAAGGCATTTGTTAATTGTATTTCTATTTTTTTTGTGAAAGTTTTATTGATTTTTTTGTATAATTTAATACTCTGCCTTAATTGTGCAGTTTTCTAGTGGATGTGCTTGGAATAGCATTGTGAATACCACCACAGTTCCCTCCATGTGGTAATATAAAACCATGTAATTGTGGTTTGAGTTCCTGCCCACCTGATCAAGCACGCAACACTGCATCAGTTCTATTGGGCAAGGTTCTTAACACTACATTTGCAAAAGACTATTTAAATATGTGTAAGTTTCTCTGGATAAGAGCATCTATCAGCTAAATTGCTGTAAATGTTCTGCCAGCAGTTTATGGTTGTCATTAAAATATAATATAATAAGATATAATGTAATATAGTATAATGTAATCGTACACTGATGCAGTCTCGTGATGATGAATTGCGCTGATGTGTCTGAGATCCTTTTTTATCATTTACAGATGGGCATGTTTAAAGATGGATTTAACAGATATTTAATAGGGAAATGTAATTATAAGGATTCTTTAGATTTATAATTTATACTTATTATTTATAAATTCACCTACAGCCCATATTAAATTATGGCAATGTCTGTTTTTAAAGTATATTTGAGTTGATAAATTATATGATATGTATTAGAGAAAGATTTATGCTATGCTGGATGTTGGGATTTTTGTGAAATGAATTGTCTTTTGATGAACTTATATATATATGTTTTTTTTAGTATATATAGGTTTAACAAAGTATTCATCACCTTGCATGTTTTCCCTTTTTATGGTCAAATTAAATTATTGGCTTTTTGAGAAGAATTTACACAAGGAAGTACTTTTTAAAGTCAAACAGTATAATCAAAAAAGTTAAAATATATTTCTATAAAGCAATATTAATTAAATAAAGGTATAATAGTATAACGTATAATGTACACTGTGTAACAATATATTGTTCAAGATTTACTCTTAATGAACACATTTCTACACATATAGAGGAACAACGCTAACCTTTACTTTAAACAACTTTTGGTACATTCTATACGGTTTCACATTTTTTTTCCTTTTTCTGCAATGCTGCCTGGTCAAATTTAATAATTCTGAATTGGTTAAATAACAATACATTTGTAAAACAGTATATTCTCTTAAAGTTTTGAAGATACTAATAATTGAATGATTATTATGTTTTAATTCATGTCAATTATTCTTTCAGCTAGCTTCATAAAAATATCACGCTATTTAAATCCAAGAATGACCTGCCCATCCTGTCATCTTGGGATAACCCCACCCCTTAAAAAGAAGTAACATCACAACAAGACACTTAAGTCACTTAATATTTATCTTATCAATGATACTCAGCTGAGGTAGATTTCAATATGTCTACCCTGTTGCAGTAAAATGTAATGTATAAAGTAATTAAAGTAATTTTGAAAATAAGATCATTTATAAATATGTATTTTTAAGTTATGAGGACCAAAGGCACAGTATTCTGGTAATAACCCTTACTAGTGAATGTGTCTCCAGTGATTGTGATATAAAGACTGGACGGCCTAGTTAGACTACCATATAAACCATATTTGTACTGGCCTCCACCTTTAACCCATCCATGCAGTAAACACACACATACACACACTAGTGAGTACACTTAGAACACACACACAGTAACTACTGTGAGAACTCATGCCCGGAGTGGTGGGCAGCGATTGCTGTGGCGTCCGAGAAGCAGTGAAGCTTCAAGCTGTGGGGATCCAGGAAGGCACTTTTAGGTAGAGGTTACTTAAAATGCATGTTTATATAAGGAAATCCTGCAGGACAATCTGATTTAAGAGAAATATTGATTTATTTCTCAAAGAGTACAGAGTGTACAATGTGAATGTGAATGTTCTAGAGTGGAAAAGTCAAAGCCCAGACCTCACTTCAATAGAGACTGTGTGATTTAGACTCTCCGCAACCAATTCCCAAACAGAATTAGAACAGAGGAATGAAGTAAAAATTTAAAAGGTTCAGATGTGATATCCGCACAGACCAAAGGTTTATTTACTAACTACTGTTTGCACTTTGCCATGAAAGTTTTATTCTTAAACTTTATTTCTAAAAGCAATGAAAAGGGAAAACATCCAAGAGGCTGAATACTTTATATATATGGTTGAATCTGATTAAAATGAAAAATAAGATTAAACATTGTACTATGCACAGATGAGCAACTTTGATGTTGTCATTGTAGCTTTGTGTGTCATGACCATGCTAAAATGTGCACATATTCAATAAACATACAAGTCTAAAGAGTGATCCGATTGTCTATAGGTTATTATAAGATATCTGTTTGTAATGTGTGTGGGTTGCAGACTGCTGCCAACGCTTATTTTAAACAATTACTTATAAAACCTGCCAAAACATTTCTTTAGGTGTTTATAGCTGTGTTTAAGAGGTTAATGACTGGAGCTTAAAATGGTAATAACTGTAGTTCAAGAGGTTTATAACCGGAGCTTAAAAGCTTTATAATTGGAGTTTAAAAGGTTTATAACTCCAGCTTGAAATGTTTTTTGAATTGAGTTTAAGGGTTTTATGAGTTTAGTTTAAAAGGTTTTTAAATAGGGTTTAAGAGGTTCATAACTGGATCTTAAAATGTTTATAACTGGAGTCTAAAAGGTTTTTGAATTGAGTTTAAGGGTTTTATGATTGCGATTTAAAAGCTTTATAACTGGAGCTTACAACCTGTATAACTGGAGTTTAAAAGGTTTATAAATTTAAGGGTTTTATAATTGCAGTTTAAAAGCTTTTTAAATAGGGTTTAGGAGGTGCATAACTGGAGCTTAAAATGTTTATAACTGGAGTTGAAGAGGTTTATAATGAGTTGAAAAGCTTTATACAACTTTTAACCTGTATAACTGGAGTTTAAAAGGTTTATAACTGGAATTTAATATTTTTAGAACAAGAGTTTTAAAGGGTTTTACCTGGTGTTTAAAAGGTTTATAAACTGGCATTTAAAATGTTTATAACGGGAGCTTAAAGGGTTTCAAATGAAGAAGAGGTTCATATATAACTGGAGTATAAAAGCTTTTTAAATGAAGTTTAAAATGTTTATAATTGACATTTAAAAGGTTTGTAACAGGAGTTTAAAAGGTTTATAACTGTCATTTAAAAGGTTTATGACTGGAGCTTAAAGGGTTACACATGAAAAAGAGGTTCATATATAACTGGAGTTTAAAAAGGTTTATTACTGGAGTGGTTTAATAATTATGTCTTTGGTACTGAAACAGTAGCGGTGAAGAAATGAGTATTTTTTTGTATATTAATCAATATTTAACAGTATTAAATTATGATTTTGCTCAATTCATTGCTACATATGACCCCAGTCATTTTAAACCCATTCGGGAGCGCCCTCTGCTGGCATCAGTACACCAATCCCAGGAATGATGTTTAAACAATCAGTCAGAGCTGCACACAACAGTGCACCAGAGGTGCCGCCCCCATCTAATGATCCAGATAATAAAGCTTTAAAAACCTCAGAAATAAGTTAATATTATATTTTACATTAGGTATTAAATATCTGGTCATTCATACATCTGGTAATAAAGTGATCATTTGTATTTAACTCTAAATGTGTATATGTTTATATTCTGATTATGAATACTCTCTGTGCATGGGGCGTCCAATGTAGGACTAATGGAAATTTGTAATCAGGTGACCTGAGACCTGTCTGATTGGGCTACCTCATATTGGTAATGAGGCACAGTGCTGTGTGCCCTGTACACATCCATTTTTACTGGTAGCCAATAACAAGTTTATGTTTTTTTTTGCCTTGTGTGATTGGACTATTCTCAGCTCGTTAGTAGTTTCAAATAGTCAGGTAGTACACATTTATAGACCACTGCAGTCGTGTTCTCATTTTGGAGTAGGCGCCATTTTGTTTATGCCCATTTTTGGGCTTCCAGCGATCTGTGTGTGTGTTACAGCAGGAAAAGTCTAAAAAACTAGCTGGACAGTGTTAGCTAATGTAGCCAACTGTAGAACCATAAAGACTAAAACACTTACCGTATAAAAGCTTAGTGTGGGTTTTCTTTTCACTAAAACCTATTTTAAGGAAACATGTTAATGTGGCTCAGTGTGTGTGTGTGTGTGTGTGTGTGTGTGTGTGAGAGAGACCACTTTTACAATTTACAGGGTTTTTTTTGTTTTGTTTTGTTTTTTTTTTACAAAAATTAAGAATTTACTTTATTTCACTTTAACAAGAGCTATTGTAATGTAGGGCTGCAACCAATGATTATTTTGGTAGTCGACTAATCTGATGACCATTTTTTCGATTAGTCGATTAGTGAACGATTATTTCTGCCATGTCCTCCATCTTTAAAAACAACAGAAACAGATAAACATGAGATTTAAAAGGCATTTAAATGTCCACGTGTTGTTTAGGCGTGGAGAGTACTGATATTTAGTGAATAAATATGTAACCAAGACAGACCAAGTTCCTTTTGTCCCCAGCACTTTGTGTAATGCGGTCCTGTTACAAATTAACGATTAGACGACAATGAAATTTGTAGTCGACAAATTTTAATAATCAATATTGTCCATTATATTGACAAATCGTTGCAGCCCTAATGTAATGTACCCTCGCCCAAATCTTTGTGGACGTCCATTCTAATGACTAAACATCACAGCTTGGACATTCCAAGTTGCAAAAATTAATTTCAGGTAGGTACCCCCGAACCAATTTGGGATTATCTATCTATATTATATATAATATAGGGATTATCTATCTATAAAATATAAATCTTGGTTTTGTATGTGTTTCTGTCCCTCTCCCTCTCTTTTAGACATGTGATACAGGAATAGACCACTGAAGTCCTGTTGTCATTTTGTAGTCGGGGCCATGTTGTTTATGCCCATATTTGTGGTTTCGGTGTCTAAGTGGTTCAGGTCAATGGAAAAAATTAATATTTCAAAAACTAAATAAATGTGTTCAGAACCCTGTACGTTTTATTCTGTGTATATTTACATCCTGAACAACACTGGATCCTCTGAATTTTGAGATCGTTTAGGGGTAATAATTAGGAAAATGCTAGCTTTAAGGGGGGGTGTTGTGGGGTGGAGCGTTGTGTGTGTACTCTTACTGTGAGACTGCACCGGAAGGGTGAGAGGGAGGGCTCCACGCTGACAGTCACACTGTCTACTGCTCTCTGGTCCAATGAAGGTAATTTAAAAACCAGGACATTTCCTCACTTTCTGAAAAAAACCCGGGAAGCCCGGGAAATACAGACGTTTGGTCACCCAACTTAAAGCTCTTAAACGATCTGATAACCAGTCCATCGTATCTCACATCATCCTAAAAGTATTGGATGAACACCGTCATTCCAGAGAACACAGTTCCACTGCTCCACAGCTTAATACTGGGGCTTTATACACTATTACATTTAAATGCAATGTATTATTATTATTATTTTAAATACTGAGATTAGTGCCCAGGTGAACAGCTGTTAAATTCTACTTTGTCTTTTTTTTAAATGTACAGATGTACTGTAATGTCTTTATTGTTCTTTTGCTGTGGGTGACATTTTCTGGTCAAACATTTTCTGGTGAGTTGGAAGCCAACCTCTCTTTCACAGTTTTTATTATTATTAATGAATTATCATTCTTTAAATGGTGCTGGAGGCTCTTGGTTATGTTGAGTGCATAAATAGTACAGAAGCACCAGTAGGCAACTGCTCCAACTTTGTTCTTCAACTACATATGTTAAATATTTATTATTAGGGTCACACATCATCCTCTTTATTTATTTGTTTGTTTATTTATTGAAACACCAGCTGGAGTAACCAGTTTTATTGTGTAAAGCTAAATACATGTATTTAGTTTTTATAGTGTTTTTTTTTGTGCTGTTTCAAAAATAATAATCTTTTTCTGTTTTCTTTAGGCTACTAATGTGAGAGTAATACAGGCTTTAGTGTCCAAGATTGCAGTGATAAGTGAGGCGTCTTTACAGCTGCAAGAGAAAATCAAGATATTCTAAAGTTTAATATAAATTTTTAATGTTAAATAACTAAAATATTCTATTCTAATTTAGAAATGACTCTTTTTTTAATAGAAGAGAAAAAACTGTCTGCTTTTTAAAGTTGAATAACTAGTAAATCCGATTCACATGTGAAAGTAAGCCCAGTGTTTAATAACTTTTTTTTTTCAGAAGGAAAATCTAAAATGAAGTCATAAGCAGTTATTATACACATTCTGCTCCTGGAGTCTTCTCACATTATTTGCATGAGAAAACAGGATTGAAGCAGTTCAGGGGAAAGAGTGTGTATGGTGTTAGCCGTTTCTTCAATGGCTTGTGTGAGGTTTAAGGTAGTTTAAGGTAGATGAATGTAGAGCAATACAGAGATTTCTGTGATGACCCCATGCTATTAGAGGATAGCATAGTGGCTACACTTTTAGTCTTTCTTTTACTAAAATGACCCACTTGTAGCGTCTGTGTGCAGCTAGCTTTTCTCTGATTTCACTACAGGCCATTCTGATTTTAAATCTCATGGTAAGAAGTAGATGTACATCCTTCCTGTAATGTTTGGTCATGTCCTTAAGCAGTTACACTCACTAATATATAAAAGGCTAGTGTTGATCTCTTTGGACTGAACTTCATGACACACTAGATAACTGAATTTCTTATGAGGAGGTTTAAAATCTTAAATTTATTCAAATCAAAACTGTTTAGTGCATCCATACAGTTTTTGTAGAGCACTTAAATTGCTTGTATATCTGGTATCCGTGCTAAAATAACATGACACACAATTAAGTAGATAATGTTTACAAAACAGGTATAAGAAATAAAAGACATGAGACAGAATGTAGGTTAAAATAGAGTTTATTAATAATAATCTGGCAGAAAAAAAATCTATATACTAAAAATAACAATTAAAAAAGATTTATAAAAACATTAAGTGCTTAATACTGATTATTTGAACATTTAAATTTGAGAGATTTTAAAACTAATTCTAAAACTGTGTAATGCTATTACGTTTTAAAAGCTAATATTTTTTAAGCTTTAAATCTAATAAAGTAAAAAAAGTTAAAACTGCTGTAAATGTTGTGAAATATCGAAAATTGTCGTTAACAATTTAAATAACTAAATATTATTTGAATATATAACTAGAGTAATAAGAATAATATATTAACAATCTTCCAAAAAAACTATATACTCACAATAACAATTAAAAAGATTTAGAAAAACACTGATTAATTAAACATTTACATTTTTGATAACTCAAAACTAATTCTGAAACTGTGTAATGCTATTATGTTTTAAAAGCTAATATTTTTAAAGCTTTAAATCTAATAAAGTAAATTTAAAGTAAAAGTTAAAAAACTGCTGTAAATGAAATATCTAAAATTGTCGTTAACAATTTAAATAACTAAATATTATTTGAATTTGTGACTAGAGTAATAATAACATTTATTTATTTATAAAGCACATTTTATACGTTTAAGTTTTTATAACAAAGTAATCAGAAACAGGATTTAAGCAATGCAGAAAACAGTACTTTTAAATTGGTCTGTTACTGGTCTTAAGTAAGCTAATTAAGCATATAAAAGTTAATTAAATTAATAAATTGTTAATTAAACAAATAAATAAATAGGTAATTTAACAAATACATTGTTAATTAGGCAAATAGGTAATTTAGCAAATAAATAGTTAATACAAGTCTAATGGTAAGGAAACTTATTAACTCCATAAAAAGGAAACTTATGAACTCTATAAAAATATATAATTAAATTATGAACTCTAAAATTATTAGGTAAACTTATGAAACTTTATAAAATGAAAAAGTAAACTTATCTACTCTATAAAAATATAGCTATTTAATTTATGGACTATACAAATATAAAGTAAACGTATCAGTAATAGATAGACATATACAGAGTAATAAATAAAGGATACAGGGGGATCAGATGCGGCGTCTCTTGCGAGGTGGTGCGCAGTCGTCCTCAGGGAGAGCAATGCTGTGGCCCCCCGGCTTGTGGTCCCTGTCTGGTCGAGGCTCCAGCTGTCTGCAGGCAGTTGGGGGGACCCTGGTCTTCAGGTAGTCTCTCCACAGCAGATCCATGTAGCACAGGTGGGCAACATGGCTGCTCAGACACCACTCCCAGTACTCGGCTCTGTCCTCCCACACCAGGGGGAAGAAAGTGGGGTAGAACAGACCTGCAGATAAACAGAAAAACAGAAATAAACCTCATCAGTTCTGCTCAAACCATCTAAACTCATTTACTGTTTAATCCGGTACAACTGCACATGTACAGCTTTTATATACAGATCTGATGTGTTTATGTGCTGCACACAGTTCTGTTCTATTAGTAATATTTAGACTGATGAGAAACTCACCGACATCTGGGAGGTAAAGTAGCTGAGCAAATCCATCCGGCCGAAGGAGAGGAAAGGATGGACAGAGGAACACCAAGGTCTGCACTGGAGGAAATCCGGGTACTGAAAACACATCACCTATTTTTACACACAATTCCAGTACATTTATTCCACATACTGAATATCAGCACTTCTACATGTACTGAAATGATCCAACATGTGAGATTAGTGTAGAAATGCTGATTTATTGATCCTGTACTGAAAATACTGATTTATTGATCCTGTACTGAAAATGCTGATTTATTGATCCTGTACTGAAAATGCTGATGTATTGATCCTGTACTGAAAATGCTGATTTATTGATCCTGTACTGAAAATGCTGATTTATTGATCCTGTACTGAAAATGCTGATTTATCACTGAAGCTCTAATCATTACTGTGGAGGAGAAAAAGCTTTCTATCGCATTTTGAATCACATAAAGAACTGAGAGTAAAAAAGCTGTACTCAGAGTATTCTCAGTGATTAAACTCTCCACCCGGACCACAGTAAGATCTGCAGCGGTTCAGCGGGACTCCAGTGGGTGACTTTAGTAACAGTGCGGATTTTCTTCAGAAAGCGTTTTTTTATCGGTTCTGAAAGCGCAGCGCTGTGTGAACAGGGCTGAACGGACTCCTGTTTCTACTTCACTTCAGTATTTAAATACAGGAGCTTCATGTTTCTTACCTTGAAGAAGAGCATGAAGTTCTTCCGGAACCCCGAATCTGCAAAAGAACTCCCGCACCAGGATATCCGCAGTAGTGACCGCCCCTTGGTCCGGCACCGCGTAGGCCTCTGGCCACTTCGTGAAATAGTCCATCGCCACCAGAATAAAGCGATTTCCAGAGTCCGTCACCGGAAAGGGGCCCAGCACGTCCACGGCCACCCACTCCATCGGGCTGCCGCACTGGTAAAGGTGAAGTGGGGCGCGGGGCGCCCTCGAGGGGCCCTTCTTGGCAGCGCACACGTCACAGCAGTGCACGAAGAGTTCCACGTCGGTTCTACACCCAGGCCAATAGAAGCGTTGCCTCAGGCGCTTCAGAGTCTTGGTGACACCAAAGTGCCCAGCCCCAGGTGACCCATGAACTCCCCGTAGGACCGATCCCCTAAGCGCCCGCGGTACCACCACCTGAAAAACGCGCCGCCCGTTCGCCGGATCCTCCCAGGTATGGCACAGCACGCCGTCGGACAAACTAAAACTAGCCCAGTTGGAGCGCAACGCCTTAGCAATCGGGCCCAGCGGCACCACCTCCCCCCACGACGGTGTGACGTTCGCACTGAGCGCGTGTACTGCCCACGATAATTCGCGATCCGCCCGTTGCGCATCGCGGAGCTGCTCTACGGACACCTGAGCCACCCCGACAGCGCCAGTAACATCCCCGGAGATTGCAGCGCAGCGTGCGGTCTCAGCAGATTTCTCCTCAGCACGAGCACAATGTTTGCAGTCGGCGGCCACACACGGCCGGCGTGACAAAGCATCCGCGTTACTGTGGCCACGGCCCGGGTGGTGCACAACCTCAAAACGAAACTCCTGGAGTCTAGATAACCAGCGCGCGAGTTGGCCCTCGGGCTCGTGGAAACGCATGAGCCACTGTAGCGAGGTGTGGTCAGTGCGCAGCAGAAAGGGCACCCCATACACGTACGCTCGGAAATGTTTAAGGCTTTCGACCACCGCGAGTAGTTCCCGGCGCGTTACCTCCATAGGGCTGAGCCGAGCGAGAAAGCGGTTTTCTCCCTATCCCCCGCCGCGAGGGGCACCTGCCAATATCCGCTCCTCAGGTCTAACGAGCTGAACCTGGCCGAGCCAGACAGCTGGTCCAGCATATCGTCGATCCTGGGGAGCGGGTTGGAGTCAAGCTTTGTGACAGCGTTAAGTCGCCGATAATCCACGCAAAAGCGCCAATTTCCATCCTTCTTTTTCGCAAGGACCACCGGGGCCGACCACGGGCTGCTCGAAGGCTCAATAATGCCCGTACTCGCCATCTCGCGGACTAACTGCTCCGCCGCTACGCGCTTTGCTAACGCCAGACGGTGCGGCCTCAGCCTGATGGGCTGGGCGTCACCCGTGTTTATCGAATGAACCGCAAGGCTAGTTTTAGTACAATCGCGCTCAGACACAGCGAAACTCATGCGAAAACGGCCGATCAGTTTGCGCAAACGGAGTTGTTGGGGACCAGATAAACCCACACAACTGCGCTCCAGCATCTCCTCTATCGGATCTACACTCAACCCCACATCCAGCGGACCCTCTACCGTATCACGCACCGAATCACACACATTCCCTCCCACCAGTTCACTTACCCCTAACTCGTCGCGTATCTCTACGGGGAGTCCAGTCACCAGCACCGAGCCCCGTGCACAGTCAATGATAGCTCCGACGCGTGAGAGCAGGTCCTTGCCCAGAATGCACGGGTCGTTGATGCGTCCTACCCAGAACTGTTGTTGAAAGGGCCCCTTGCCGACATCAATCGTCAACTCCGTTAATCCTAGGAGACCTATAGGATCCCTGGTGACTGAAGAGAGAGCGATGCGCTGGCCAGGGCCGCTGCTAAGGTTTTGGAGGCCCTAAGCATAACTGGTCAGGGAGGCCCCCCCCCCCAAAAAAAAAAAAAAAAAAACACACACACACACACAAACACAAAAGGTTTACGCAAAATTTTACTATTTATTAAAATTACACATGTAACTGTGAATATTTACAACGTTATAAGTAAGGCCAATAACAGTGAAGAACAGCACAAGAGTACTATTTATAATGTATAAATAATAAATGAAACGATGCATGTCTATTTTAAGCAGTGGACACGTCATTTACACAAGCCAGCCTTAAAGGTTATGAAATTATCGTTTATATTCGTGGTGTATTTATATCAGCCTGTCAAAATCTATAGAGCTGTCTGATCCTGCTGTCATACAGACCATTTGGATAGTGCACTGACGGCATTAGTCAATAGGTAGGCTACTCTGTTTATTAATTTTTTATTAAAGTCACTAAAAATCTTCAAACTACACTACTACTATTTGCAAACGTGCCACGTGCCTTGCAATACCCAGATTAGTTTCTAGTTAAGCGTTTAAAGCTACCAAATCAGCAAAGCCAACGTAACTATTTAAACCTTCATCATCGAAGTTACTCACCAGAAAGGGATGCATGGGCCTCATCTTTCTGCTTCTTTTTCTTCTTCTCAGCTCCAGACTCAAACCGTCGCTTCATAGTTGAATTACCATTTAGTAGCAACTTCGCGGTGAACTTGTCTCCTGCCAAACTCAAGTAGCGTTGCTACTTTAGTTAGGACTAAGGTTGCCAGATAAGTTACGATTTTTCATCCTATTTGTTTATTTTATTTTAAGTTTTTAACTTACACAAATATTGCACTGGACAAGTTTTTGTATAGAATGGCCACATACACTTTAAAAATGGTTAAACATGCGCAAGATTTAGCGCCTCCATGCATTTTTTGATTATTTATTGGACTGGAAAATGTCACATCTGGCAACAACCAACAGAGCAAACCGAGCCGTGCCATTTCAGGCAATAGGGGTGGGGGCATTATATTATGCACAAAAATAATAACGTGCCGCTTTTAAGTAGTAGAGTAGGTGCCCCATGCAATGTTTAAAGACAAAAAAGATGAGCGTATCATAAATAATTCACATTGGGTTTTAAATTTAATAATGTCATAATTTCAACACATTTCATTCTCAGTCAATTTGGCTCCCTGCAACTGCAAAATGGTTGAGGCCTAACGCTGGCTGCGTTGTCTGCGTATGCAGAGCGGCGGCCCTGGCGCTGGCTGTTGTCAGTCACAAACTCGGCCGCTACCTCCGTCGCTAGCTCGGGCCGTATCAGTGAGACTGACGAGCCCACGTCCACCAGCGCGTTCACCGTCACTCCATTCAATGTGCATTTCAGGAAATAGCCGCTGAGTCCGGCAGTTCCGGAATCAGATCCCGAGGGTAAGCATAGTGTTCCTGGGGCCACCGTAACCCTCACTGGGTGGTCCCGGCTCCGTTTCCCAGCCGGCTGCAGTGCGCTCGCTTGTGGCCACGCCCCCCGCAGCGCCAGCACTCCAGTTGGGCAACAGACCGGCTCCGACCCCACCTCTGCGAATCACGGGCAACCGGCGGCGGCCACACACACAACCCAGAGCCGCCACAATATATATATATATATATATATATATATATATATATATATATATATATATATATATATATATATATATATATATAGTATTATTTAATATTTAATATATAAGTATTATTTAGTTTATAGATATATAAATACTATATATATAAACTAAACAATACTCATAAATGAACTAAATAATACATTAAGACATACACACATATATTTATATATTATTTAGTTTATGTAAATAAATATATGTATTTATATATCTATTAACTAAAAACATATAACAACATAAACATAATACTACATATATAAACTAAATAATACTTATACATATATATATATATTTATATATATATATAAACTAAATAATATAAATTATATAATATATAAATAATATTTATAATATCTATAAGTATATATCTATAAACTACATAATACAGCCGACTCCTCTGCTGACTTCGCCCTTTTCGCGATGAAATAAGCCGGCGCGCAATGAATCTTGGGATACTGTAGGCTGTGAAGGATACACTTGGTGCATCCTTCGTTTCCGAGGAAAAGTAGGCTGCATTTGTCGGCCGCATTCGAAGGAGTCTTCCAAATGGGACAGCCTAGTCGCACCGCGGTGACGTAATCGGCCTTCAAATGAGTCCTTTGAAGGATGCAGCTCCTGATTTGAGACACAGCTATAGTCTATGGTTGGATCAGCTGTGTGTAATATGCTATTAGTGTTGCCAACTCCTCAGTAAGGAAAGTAGCTATTGGCTGTCCTAGTCGCAGGAAGTCGCTAAATGACGCCATCGCCTAATTTGCATAATATATGTTTTTGAAGCTGTAAAGGACAAAAAAAAATATTATAATACCTAAATTACATAAATCAGTTTTTTGCCGTGTTGTTAAATGTTGTTATAAGAGCAGCAGTTAGCCGGAACTGTTATTCTACGTTTTTTTTTTTTTTTTCTTTCAGGATTTTGTTTTATTTTATTTTTTATTTTTTGAAGTTTTCTTTTTTTTTAAACTTATTATAGACAAATTGTTCAATGATGAGCTAGCTGGCTATATGTTTAGGCAGACACTGTGGACGTGGTGAGTGACAGGCTACGAACTAATTTTTTTTACAAAAATTAAGAATTTACTTTAGTGGAGCTATGTATTATAGCTTAATTTTGGGAGTTGATCCACGCCCTCACTCCTCCCACTTCCTTCCCTATTTAAACAGTCACTTCCTCTCTACCTGTTAGTTGAACAACCACGCATCCACCTCCTCCCCATCTTCCTCCTTCTTTAATTTCATTCCTTTTCCTCATGTTTCTCTTCGTGGGGGAGGGGGGGGCTTCAGCTTCACGCTTTACAGCGAAGCTGCGAAACTCCACCCCAAATACTCTGAGTTCGCTCCCTCTCTTTTCTTCTTCTCTGCCCAGTCAAGGGCATGAGTCAATACTAGCAAATTTCACTTTAATAAGTGCTGTTGTAATGTAGGGCTGCAACCAATGATTATTTTGGTAGTCGACTAATCTGATTAACATTTTATCGATTAGTCGATTAGTGAACGATTATCTCTGCCATGTCCTCCATCTCTAAAAAACAACAGAGAAACAGCTAAACATGAGATTTAGGGTGCTTTCTCACCGGAAAGTCCGGACCGTGGTCCGAACCAAGGTTCATGTGTTTGCTACATTGTATATATTTGGTCCGCTTATTTTTGTTTTCACACTGCAGTTTAGGGAGCGCACCAAAAACCTTTGTGTGATAGTCCTACATCATTTCATCATCAATGCGTTTTCTTAACCTGACGCTGATTGGTTTTAGAAGGACATGCGTCTGACGTTGGCGTGTTGACAATTCAGCGGGTGGTTCATTCGGTGGAAAGCCTTTCCAGGATAAGGATAAAATGAATGAACAGATTCATTTAGTCTCCATTGTAGTGCTGCTATTGTGATTTTTATACCAGCAGCTGCAACTTCAGGCACAGCTCTGGCTCCGCACTTTGTTAGTGTCATGCCATCCAGCCCCGCCCACTTTGTCAGCAGCATGTCTTAGCTCCGCCTCTGAACGGAAGTAAACAATGTACAGGGCAGTTAGGACTTTAAATATAATGTGCGTCATCCGGCTTAAATACTGTGTATACACTACAAGCTTGTGAGACTGACAAGGCGTGGCGTGAACAAAGTGGGTGGGACTGGACGCGCTGGACGTCTAACTCCGCCTTCCCGCAGGCTGCAGTCAGTAGTAGTTGGTTATTTTTCTTCTTCTGCTGCCGTTGTTGAGGAACGCCTGCTCAGCTTCCTGTAATTGGTCCGAAAGTTCGAACCATCCAGAAAAGAGCTTTCACACTGCAGGAGGACCGGACCATGGTTCAGAAGATCCGGACCGAGACCACCTCTCTTGGACGGACCAAACAAGGCAGGTGTGAAAGCACCCTTAAAAGGCATTTAAATGTCCACATGTTGTTTAAGCGTAGAGAGTACTGATATTTAGTGAATAAATATGTAATCTGTGTTTGGGCACTTTCAGAGACACAGACCAAGTTTCTTCTGCCCCCAGCACTTTGTGTAATGTGGTACTGTTACAAATTAACGATTAATTGACAAAAAAATTGTTATCGACAAATTTTAATAATCGACATTGTCCATTATATCGACTAATCGTTGCAGCCAGTGGCGCAAAAAGGGGGTATGCAGCGTATGCCAGGCATAGGGGCGCTGCACTAGAGGGGGCGCCAAATCGATGCCGGAAAATTATTTCTAGTCCGTATTTTCTGTAAGAGCTGTTTGTTCATGTATGATAATACACAGCGGCGTCACCTGGCCTGGGCTTTCAGTAGCCCCGAATCGTTTTGCTCAGCTCAGCTGTATTAAGGTGCTTACACACTGCACGCGGTAGGTGCGGCGCGGTACGCTGACCCCCATAGGATTCAATAGTGTCTAGAGCGGTAGAGCGGTGCGTCGCTGCCGCGGAGCAGAGCGGAAAGCGGCGTGTTTCCCCGCCCATAACCACGCCTCCACCGCGCTACCGCTTACCGCGGGCAAAGTTCAACATGGTTCAACTTTGACCTCGCGGCAAGCGGTACCTCGGCAGAAAACGCATGACGTGAACTCACGCGACTAGAGAGAAACTGTAGTCCAAACAACAATAAACGTGCGCGAGAGACTAATAATAGCGATTAGTGAATCCCCTCAGCTGTACATCACTTCCCTACACTCATATAGAGATAACAGGAGGAAGAGAAGAATCAGAGCTTTGTTCTGAGGCTGAGAAACATATACAGATCCACAGAGGCTGTAGAGACTCAAAACTACAAAACACCGCTCGCAGAGGTGATGGGTTTTAGAAAACTCTGCCTATTATCAGCAGGAGACGCTTGGCGTCAGCAGCAGCCCAACGCAACAACAACTGGCCAGCGTCCAGCTGAGCGGTGGCACAGCGGAATACAGCGCGGTGTACCGCGTTCAGTGTGTAAGAACCTTTATTAGCAGTGTTACTAATAACTTTAGCAGCTGAATGACCTTTTTTTAACAGACAAAGGGCCCTATCGTACACCCCGCGCAAGGCGTGTAGCGTGGGGCGTTGCCACCCATCAACAGTCTATTTTTAGGCCTTGCACGCGTCCTTAAAATAGCGTTGGACTTTTGGATAAATTTAATGCTGATGGGCGTGGTGGTCTGGAAATGACGTGTGTTCAGGTAAATTTCTGGCGTGTTTCTATCTTGGCGGCGGAAAAAAGCTTTGCGAGATTGATCCCCCTTCTTTACCACAGAAAAATAAAGCTCACCCAGAGCCTTCAGCAATCAACTATAAAAATAAAATATACTTAAAAATCTGCACAGTAACTATAAATTATTATTAGTTATATTTATTTCTGTCAGTTATAAGGATTTATTTTTATGTTTAGTACACAGACTAAACTGTAACTATAACTGTAGCAGACAGGCATTCTGCTGTTTAAGAATTTTAACAGATGCTTATTCTCACTCTGGAGTTTTTGATATGGAAAATTAAAAGAGAAAAGAACTTTGACTAAACATACATTTATTTAACTTTGCTATTATTTAACTGAATTTCACTTTTATATCTGAAAAATAAATCACATTGTCGGCGTCTGGTGCTGCCCTTCAATTATATAAAACTTAAAACATTTAAAATACACAGAAATATAAAGCTATACATTAGAATTCGTTTCTTATCACCAGGGCAAATTTATTAAAATATTAAATATATTAATTAATTAATTAATTAATTAATTAATTAAGATCTCATCCATTGCTCTTAAATGTTGCAGGCACGCAAAGTGGTGCTTGGCGCAGCTCCGCGGCATTGCGAGCAGAATAACATCTCTCTTCTAAAAAAAAAATTCTTAATAAATAAGGTCGGACAAGTGTAGTTAAATTCATGTTATTAAATTCACTAAAGCCAACAAATGTACTGATAATTAATCAAGAGGAATCAGGCAAAATGCGCTGCGCCTCTCTCTCTCTCTCTCTCTCTCTCTCTCTCTCTCGCAGAGCGGAGCTGAATTCAGCGTGAGGCTATAAATATTATAAAAAGTTCAGTCAAACAAAAATAAGTAAGGACCTGTAAAGTTAATCAAATATTGTCAAATATAAAGGATAGATTGAGGTTTTGGTGAGCTGTTTTCATGATTTGAAACTGAAACTAACCAGAACTTTTATTATTCTGCACAAAAAGCCTGTGATTGTTTTAAATGAGTTTTTAATGGATTGTTGTTTTTGTCCATTCTTTTGTTTTGTTTGTATATACATTTTTTCTTTGAGTGTGGTTTGGTTTGTTTAATTTTTATCCCCAGATGCTATTTGGTTTTTCTGTTTTTTTCAGTATTACAAGTCTTTTACAAGTAATTTTTGGTCCTGTGGAGTTTTTCGTTTCTTATTTTTTTTTAATATGTTAGATTATATTTTTGTCAACATTTTGGGTTTATTTTCGTTTTTCTAATAATAATCGTAATTACATTATTTATTTTCTTTAGTTCATTTTAGTTCAGATGTGTTCCCTTTGAAGTACAAAGTGTTTTCTAACAGCAATAAGTACAGATTTGTACCGTTTAACCTGCCAAAGGGTACATTCAGTATTCTGTAGCACTGTACTAATAAACAATATATATTTTAATTGCACATTTTTTATTTGAAAGCCAGACAATTTTGGATCATCAAGTTTTTGAAACATATTTAGTTTATGATAATTTTTATAATCTTTACTACCACAAAAATATGGGTACAAAAAAGGACTTTCACTGAAAGGTACTTTTTTGTACCTCAATATAAGGTACTGCCCCAGCAACAAGCTTTGTACTTTATTACATTACATTACATTACATTTGGCAGACGCTTTTGTCCAAAGCGACTTGTACTCTTTTAGGTACAAATCTGTACTTTCTTTTCTTAGTGTGTGGATATTAGCGCTGATGTTAAAACATGTCTGAAAATACAGCGATTTTTTTAAAAGAAAGGTAACTGAATTAACCATGTAAACTGTGATGATATGTTTCTGATAGCTGGTTAAAAAGACACGTCTCTGAATCAAAACACACAGATCAAGGTTTAGAATGTACCTGAGCACCCAATAACTATTTCATTTTCAAATGAATACTGTGTTTTTATTAATTTAGGATTGCAGGATTACTGTAAGGTATATTTAACAAAAATGTATTTAGCTAATCAGTTAGCTAGAAGCTGGATGTTGAGGATAGCCAGAATTTAGTTCTATACTTCCTTTAAAGGAGTTTCTTAACCCTGGTCTCTGCCCTAAAATTGTATGTTTTCCACCGGATCCAACTGATCAGCTAATAAACTAATATAATTAACTGGGCTGAGCCCCGGATTTTTACATACCCGATAATACACACGGCACTAATCAGGCATGTTTTTTTTCGTCGTGACGCACCTGCAGGACAGGTGCTGTATTTACAATATAACAGATCATAACAAGTAAGTAAGTAGATGGTGAATCATAAAACGAATAAGTTATACAACAGGGGTTGCCAACGCCAATAGTCTGTTTGCATACACCTCAAACTGGTTGCAGCCCTAATGTAATGTACCCTCGCCCAAATCTTTGTGGTCGTCCATTCTAATGACTAAACATCACAGCTTATACACTCCGAGTTGCAAAAATTAATTTTAGGGAGGTACCCCTGAACCAATTTGGGATTATCTATCTATATTATATATATACCGTATTTTTCGGACTATAAGGCGCACCGTATTATAAGATGCACTATCAAAGAACGCCTATTTTCTGCTATTTTTCCATACATAGGGCGCATCGCATTATAAGGCGCGTTAAGTGACACTAGAAAGGGTGCCTATATCAAAGTGAACAGGGGTGGCGCCATGTTTCCCTTCCCCCACCGGGGGTGGTCGCTTGCCGGTGGAGCGTCTCAGTATACAAAATATAGCTCTTTCAAAGTCAAACGAGTGCTGGATATTAATCTACACAGATTCCTCTCCTGAAAACTGTTTATTTGGGTGAGTAACGTGCTTCAGTTTATTTACAGTAAGCTTAGATTTCCAGATGTCCACTAAGGCTTGCTGCACCAGCGTTAGCATAGCTATCCGCTAGCACGCTAGCTAGTCACCTAAACTAGTAAAGTTAACCCAAACTTAAACGACAGCGTTACACTGAGTAATCCTGCGTGTTCTGGTAAGACAGTGAGATATTAGCTAGCGATTCGTCCCCCGTAGCTTGTTTTAACACGGTAAACAAGCAGATTACAGGCTGATAAAACTCACCTCTGAGAGAGTTAGCGCTTAGCATCTAGCTAATGCTAGCCAGGCAAAGCAGCACAGACTTACAGGCCGATAACTCACCTCTGAACGGTGAACGCTTAGCGATTAGCATCTAACTCTAATAATACTGCTCCAGCAGTATTAAAAGTGCTAAATTTAGAAAATACTGATCTCTGAACAGTGAAAAAGCTAGCTAGCTAAGCGGTTAGCATCTAGCTAATGCTATTTATTGCTGCTCCAGCCTCGGAGCGGCACGGCTCTGCACGGAGTGTGTGTTTACTGCTCCTTACACCTGACGGGTAAAATTTAGATAATACTGATCTCTGAACAGTGAATAAGCTAGCTAATGCTATTTGCTGCTCCAGCCTCGGAGCTGCACGGCTCTGGACTCTGTATAGCACTGAAACTCTGTATAACGCTGCACGGAGTGTGTGTTTACTGCTCCTTACAACCTGACGAGTAAAATTTAGATAATACTGATCTCAGTGAATAAGCTAGCTAGCTTAGCGGTTAGCATCTAGCTAATGCTATTGCTGCTCAGCCTCGGAGCTGCACGGCTCTGGACTCTGTATAGCACTGAAACTCTCTATAACGCTGCACGGAGTGTGTGTTTACTGCTCCTTACAACCTGACGAGTAAAATCCATACAAAAGGCGCACCGTATTATAAGACGCACTGTCAATTTTTGTGAAAATTAAAAGTTTTTAAGTGCGCCTTATAGTCCGAAAAATACGGTACTATAGGGATTATCTGTCTATATTATATATAATATAGGGGTTATCTATCTATAAAATATAAATCTTGGTTTTGCATGTGCTGCATGAATATGCACACAAGGGGAGCGCCTTTCTCACCCTCTCTTTTAGACAATTGATACAGGATTAGACCACTGAAGTCGTGTTGTTATTTTGTAGTGGGCGCCATGTTGTTTATGCCCATATTTGGGGTTAATGTGGGGCCACATTAAGATTTATCTGTATACAGGTTTCAGTAGGAAGAAAACCCACATTAAGCCTTTTTACAGTAAGTGTTTTAGGGTGTTTTCACACCAGCGCTATTTGGTCAGGTTAAAATGGACTGTGGTTCATTTGTATTCTTAGTGCAGTTCCATTGAGCACGTGTGAAAACACTAAAAGCACTTGGGTGCGGATAAGAACAACCGGACCAAACCTGCTAGTGGAGGTGGTTCGCTTGTGGTAAGAACATGATCCGACCCACCTATCAAATATACTCCTTTTATTTGAGCTAAACTGCTGAAAAGGCACAGTTTAATCTGATATATTAGCCAGATAGCGCAAATTACCACAGCTATAAACAAACACTGTCTGCTGCTTCATGCTGTTTACACGTGCTGTATGTGCAGCGTTCACTACTCACAGCCGTGCACATAGGATGTCTTCCTCTGACTGAGTCTTGGTTTCTTCTAAGGTTTCTTCCTCTTAAAGGGAGTTTATTCTTGCCACTGTGTCACCATAAAATTTGCCATCTCTGTGGTGCTGCTCATAACAGGCGTGGACCTGTTTTTCTCTGTAAAGCTGCTTTGTGACAACTTTGGTTGTAAAAAGCGCTATATAAATAAAATTGAATTAAACTGAATTGAATTGAGTTCTCTGCTGCTGTGAATTAGCTTAAAGCAAGCATTTTTCTTATTACAACTCCTAAACAATCTTGAAATTCAGAGGATCCAGTGATGTTTAGGAGGAAAATGTACTTAGAATAAAACGTACAGGGTTCTGAACATATTTATTTACCGCAGAATGTGATAGAGGTGAGTCTATTCATTTCACCATAGACCAAAGCCACTTAGAAACGAAACCCCAAATATGGGCATAAACAACACAGTATCGACTTCAAAATGATGAGAGGACTGCAGTGGTCTATTCTCAACATTTAGTTAAAAGCACATTAATGGTAACAGAGTCCATTATGTCATGTTTTGTTTAACAACTAGGGGAGAGTGGGGTGTTTTGTGCCAGTTTTTACTTAAAGTGACTTTAAAGTGAGACCATAAACGTAATGCTTCCAACTAATATATGTAAATATATCTCAGGATGTGGTGCATCCCAAGAAACGGCTTTTTGAAAAAAAAAAAATATATATAGTGGTCTCGTGGCACAACTTGCCCCCATTGCGGGGTAAGTTTCATTAGTCCACAGTGCCATATTCCATAATGAAGCTGGCTTGTCCAAATGTGCTTTAGCCTTAGCATACCTCAAGTGACTCTGTTTGTGGCGTGTGCTCAGAAAAGGCTTCTTCTGCATTACTCTCCCATACAGCCTCTCCTTGTGTAAAGTGCTCTGAATAGCTGAACGATGCACAGTGACTCCATCTGCAGTAAGATGATGATGTAGGTCTCTGGAGCTGCTCTGTGGGTTGACTATAACTGATGTTCTCACCACCCTTCTTTTTTGCTTATCTGAGAATTTTCTTGTTCTGCCACACTTAACCAGAACTGTGGCTGGAATCTTACATTTCCTCACTATGTTCCTCACAGTGGAAACTGACAGCTGAAATCTCTGAAATAGCTTTTTGTATCTCGTCGTTTAATCCATGTTGTTGAACAATCTTTGTTTTCAGGTCATTTGAGAGATTGAGATTTCTCTTCAGAGAAGATGCCAAGAGGTGGAAAAACTTTTTCTTCTTTCAGTATCACTGTGTTCATCTGCTATATAATATATTTAGCTGAAATTGCTGATCTGAACAACCAATGATTTATAAAGGAAAATCATGAAAAAGATCAAAACTTTTTCATACCACTGTAATTGTATATGTAGCAAAAATGTGTATTTCAAATCCATATCCATCCACTTTTTGTTGGGCCATATATGTGACATACAGTCAAAAGAAAATTGAGTCATAGAAATAAATTTCATATAGGACATCTCATTTTCAGAACTGAGTAAAAAGTACAACACAGAATGAATCTTTAAGTTTATATAGCTTGTGGTCTAAGAGAGATACATAGAGCTTGATTAAATTGCAGCCTTGACGTAAGGTTTACCTCCACTCAAAATCACTAAAATTCACTTAAATCCAACAAAATGTGCTTTACTAAATGCACTTAAATCCAATGCATTTTAAACTGTATTGTAACTCTATGTTTGGTATGGACTTTCAGACTTCTTAGTTTGGTCAGAAACAAAACAACGGGTGTGAAAGCTGCCATGATCCATGGTCTTTAACAAAGGACAAAAATTTGTTCAGGTCACAAGAGGTGGTTTTAATTCAGATCAGCTGAACCATGGTCCTTTTTGTTTAGATGGTTTGGATTTTCGAAAAAATTACAATTTGTCCTGAGCCCCTGACCATAGGCAAATTCGCAAAGGTAGACAGCACTACTGTGTGTCCTGGAACTGTCACTGGCCTCATCAGTGGCGGCGTCTGTCTTGGAGGGAACAGTACTGCTGCCGTCTGCCTGATCAGTGCCACCCTGTGTCCTGGAAGGCACACTGGAGTTGCCGTCTGCCTTGTCATTGCCACTGTGTGTCCTTGAGTGCACACTAGAGTCACCACTGGCATCAGCAGTGCTGCTAAGAGTCCTGGATGGCCTGTTCCAAAGGACAAACTTTCTACACCTTGACACTGCCTCTGTAACCCGCTTCCATGGCGCCCATTGAGCTATCGGGCTGTGCTTGACATTTGGGAGTAAGGTGGAGCCATCGAGTTCGGCCCAGATTTGGGCTGGGTAGCATTCTCCCTTAAATGTGGACAGGTGCTTCTCCTGAGGGAAATGCTACAAACAATATTTAAGCCCAGCCTCACCCTAAATGTGCTTAGCAATGAAGTGCCTAAAACCTCATGAATTGGATTCATATTATCTTTATAAAGAGCTCTGGACATTTCTTTGCTGGAGCAAACATGCTATAAAAGAATCCTGAACTCCTGAACAATTGTGGCATTTGCTTTGCTGATGTTACCATGGATACTGAAGGCATTTTCTCAGAGCTAAATCAAAGTTAGGGCTTGGATGGGAATTCGTTTTTACATCACATACCTACATTTATATGTGATTTATATAATGTAATGTAATATATAATATTTGCAATTAAAATATCTGCTTCTCTCCAGTAAACCTGCAGTTTATAAATAGCCCGCAGTTTTGGGTCACCAATTAAGATGTACAACGAAGATCTAGGATTTTATTTCAATAAAGCAGATGTATGCCTGATTCCACTTATTTTAGTTAGGCTTATTATTGAAATTATTCAAATTTTCCACCTTTAGCTACGTCGGTGTGTAACTAATCAAAGAAAATTCTGCTCTGTGTTTATACACCTTCCAAAAGCTCCATTTAGTTTACCCTTCTGTGCAAAACATCATGTATATATTGTATTTTTAGTATTATTCTTGCAAACATTGGCCAAAATTTTCACACTGCTTTAGGCATGTGAGGTGCTACTGCCCACGTGCGCAGAACATAAAAATAAACTAATGATTATGCAACACTACCATCCAGCCTCTTCTATGTCCTCAGGGGAGAAGATCTCTGGCGCATGCCCCTTCTTCCTAGACTAGCTGCTCTCCCAGTTTCACACTGCTTTTTCTCTCCTGTTCCACTCTAATGCAGCTTCTGTTACATGGTGAGGTGTAGTATATAACAGGAGAGGGGTTGCTCATAGTTGTGATTTTTTTCTCCACGTTAGAGTTTCTGTAACACAGCTACAATGAGAGAATTGTCTTTTACACGTCAGTCCCACAAGTGTGGACTGTGGCTTTGTCTACTTTGATGACATATTCGTGTGTAACAATGAAGATATTAAAAATATGATGAAAATTGGTCTGTTAAAATTTAGAAAAATATCCAACTGTAAGAACAAAACCATCAAGAAGTCGGTGAATTAATTGAATATGTAAATAAATACAGTTCTTCTATTGTTATTAGTTTTTCTAGAGCAATTATTAACTAGAATTCATAGTCCCTAACAAATAACATGGTTGTTACATGCACACTAGAGCTGGGCAGTATACAGATTCATCTGATATACCGAAAGGGAAATTAAAACCGGTGTGCATTTTTCACATACCACCATACTGCTAGAGATGATAGGAGCACTGTGTAGAAAAGCACCGCCAAAGAAGCATGCTGGTACAGCTCAGTAGCTAACGCTAGCCAGTTAGCATAACAAGCTAACACACTGAAGTAATGGAGTCAAATGCTTGTCACTCTATCGTGCCTGGAGAGAAATGAGAATAGCACTTTATCTGCGGAGCTCCTGCTTCTGTTCCTTGCAATATTAATGCAAATGATGTGGGGTTTGTTGCAAGGTTCAGAAGAGCCGCTCAGCCGCGTGGAGAGGGGCACCACAGCGTGCAAGCGATGCTGAGAGTCTGACGTTAAGCAGTATATCTTTACAATTAAGGCTGTCCTTTAAATTTTAGAGCTGCAAAATCGACCTGGAGGGGACAGCAGTGCTGTAAGCCAATCAGAGGCGATATGTTTGCATGTATGAATATTCGAAATTCTTTATTTCTTTAGAGACCTCTAATTCAGTGATCTAAAGCAGGGCTAAATAGAAACACCTGAGCACTTTTTCACAAAAAATGGCTCACATGGCATTTATTCATACTAGAGACCACAACTAGAAATTTTAAAATTAATGAAAAAATGATGGAATGAGACCTTTAATAAAAAATAAAATTACATAAACAAACAGACAGGATTTGGCTAACAAAACAAGAAATAAACAAGGAACTAGCAGCTCTAACAGAAGTGAAAAGGTACAAGACCAGAAAACCATTAGAGACAAAGGGGCTGTAAGCACACACATACCTCTTTTCCACCAAAAAAGTGCTGGCGCCGGAGCCGGTTCCTGCGTACATTTTAAGAACCGGCCCGTGTTTCCACTGCTTCAATTAGTCACTTAATACGTATGTGAATGTGGGCGGAAACAGAAGTAGGGAGAGAATTTGAAAACAACATGGCGGAACCAGAGCTCCTCTTGAAACTTGTGCTGCTCTCCTCGGTGGAGCACTGTTGATTCATTTTCATTAATTTAGCTGCTTCTGCTGCTCTTAGCTGTGAATGGAGGTGAGGTTTGTAAACAACTTTGCCCGGAGACGCTTTAACGCCCCACCCTTTGGCCGCTCGCGTCACAGGTTCGCTGGTTCCAGACCAGCAAGATTGTGGGACCAGAACGGAACCGGCTTTTCTGGCCCAGAACCTGTGATTTTGCTGTAGAAACGCAAAGAACCGTTCGGGGACCTGCCACCAGCACCAGTGGGAGCACTAAAGACAAGAGAAGAGACACAATGGAAACAGAATCATTAGCTAGAAAGCACATGGCAAGGAAAACAGGAAGTGCAGGAAGGAAAAATACATAGATAGAAGCAAAAGAACAAAGAACAGAACTATCGGAATCTTAATAAATATTTTGACATACATTTTCGTCATACCGCCCAGCACTAAAGCACACTTTGTTTTAATTTTTCTTTGTCTGTCTCTCTGGGTCTTCCTCCACAGGTAATCCTGCTTACAAGCCCTAATTAAGTAGAATACAGCTGTTCAATGGGAGTTCTGGCTGAGTAAGGAACAGCCAACCCTTCAAATGCAGGTAACAAGATGGCTGATTGCCTTCCACAGCGTGCCACCGGAAGTGAGCTGCTGAGGCACGAGGGAACCATTTGAGCAAAGCTGTTCATTGACTTCCATTCAAATTACTTTTTTAAGTCTGTTTCAGTCAATATGTCTTCCAGCCCTCCTTGTCATTCGATAATGACATGAGCCATGTTCTCTTCTACAGTAAAATGACTTTCTGTTTTGTGATCGACAAGTAAAAAAAAATCTCTACTTCAAATTAAGGCTTTTTCACAACAGTGATAAAGATAACATAATAAATCTCAGCCCCAGAACACTGTGCTGTAATTGATTGGCTGGAATATAAAGAAAACCGGTTAAATGCAGTGAGAATGAAGAATTCTTCAAGCCATGAGGAGTGGCAGACTGTGACAAAACAGAGCTGAGTCAGCGGATGAAGAGGAGCATAGTGCACAGAGATCCATAACTGTAGACCTCCAAACTTGATGTGGCCTTCAAGAACATAGCATAGAGAACTTCATGAATTGGATTTCCAATGTCAAAGAGCTGCATTCAAACAAGATTTTCAGGAATTCATAAAACATAAATCAAACAAATGGAATATAATCACACTAAAAGCTTTTAAATAGCTCTCTTGATTGTTTATGCTTTATTTAAGAATGGTCTGGTTAATGATTGTGGTTTATCTTCTTGTTTTAACCAGTGAATTTCATCGTTGATGGCCAGACACTGTCTCTTTAATGTCTTTGCCCAGACCTGTGTCATTTATTGCAGCTCTCAGTCCCAGACCTGTAAACTGAGCAGGAATGGCTCTGTTTGGCATCGTGCAGGAGCTTCACGCCTTGTGCAGTGTGGGAACAGCTCTTGTCACGCTGCATCATACCAGTCTCATATGGGAGCGGGCAGATGGAGAGTAGGCTTAAACGATGGGGAGCTAGCTGTGTTGCCATGCCAATAACAACGAAGGGCTTTTTAGTGCAGGAGTAGTTCAGTGCAAAGCATTAGGTTATTCACTTCACGTTTTTATCTGCTGCCCTTTTACTGCTTTCCAAACTAACAAGCTCTTCCTGCGTTTGTGTGTGAGACTGAATAAGATGCTAAATGAGATTTTCAAATGAATGCTAATAACACTGATAGCGGTTATAGCCTAAAGTAAAAGCAAATAGCATTTGCTGTATAGAAATCTAATATCTGATTTCAGAAAACACTGATGAATTTGTGCATACAAACAGTTTTTGTTTTCAATGTTACAATTGAACTCATACAAATAAACTCCTCACAGCACCTGATAGTATAGAGTATAGAACAAAATCTGCTTTAATGTCCTGTTTTTTTTTATTACCTGAGCAAAATACCAATTAACATTTTTTAATTCGCACATTATTCTGAGTTATAGTGCTCTCCATTGGCAGATTTCTCAACTTATAAGTCCAGCTATTGTTTTAAAGCTTATTTTTCCTATTACACATTTTACATGTTGTAGAGCCATACAGCAGTGTAGATACACGACAATGTTTAAATGTTCCCAAATCAGACAAAAATAAGTCAGTATTGAAAAAAAAGGACACTGTTTCTTACATTTACTTTGATTTTAACTGAATTGAACACATAATTAACCTAAAAAAGTTTTGTCCTTATTCTGGTTAACTTCATTTCATCTGTTCATACACATCTGATTTTTTTAGCTGACTACTAATAATGGTCTTTTAACCTGGTTAGCAGTCAGCCATGCCTTTGTAATGTGTGCAGCGTATGGTTTTGTATCATCATGACTATCTCTATAACATATGTGGTCTTAAAAGAGCATACGTTGGTCTGAGATCTCAGTGTGCTTCTCTGCATTAATGCTGCATCACAGAAGTGTACTGACATAACACAACTGGACTTGTTGCTGAGAACAGTCTGGATGATCATGTTTATCTTTGGTCTGGAGTTCACAGCTTCTGTTTCTTCAAATTAAAAAAATACAAGAAATTTAAATACAGATTACTCAGACCACAATGCACTGTTTTTCCACATGGTTCATCCTGGGCATGTGTTGTGTGCAGTAAAGTTGTGAGTGGTATTAGTGAATATAGTAACTCTGTATTGTAGAGCTTGTTGGTGATAAAGGACATGGTGAACATAAGGCTTGTGTTGTGTACAGTAAAGTTGTGAGTGGTATTAGTGAATATAGTAACTCTGTATTGTAGAGCTTGTTGATGATAAAGGTCATGGTGATCATAAGGCTTGTGTTGTGTACAGTAAAGTTGTGAGTGGTATTAGTGAATATAGTAACTCTGTATTGTAGAGCGTGTTGGTGATAAAGGTCATGATGAACATAAGGCTTGTGTTGTGTAAAGTTGTGAGTGGTATTAGTGAATATAGTAACTGTATTGTAGAGCTTGTTGTTGATAAAGGTGTGTAAAGTAATCACTTGTTCATGTGGTTCTATCATCTATTGTTGAATGTCAATTCTTGGTGCAGTATGTCTGAGGGATAGGAGATATATGTGCTGAAATTCCTTTTTTTATTTTTAACCGTTTATATATATATATTTATTCTGTATTCTGCCCATGCTCCTTATTGATTCACAAACAGATTGATTATTAATCAAACTTAACTATCAACTGTTAAACTCACCTGTTGAAATTTACCAATAGTCCCAGGTTTTTTGTAATGTGTTTTGGGGCTGAAATTTGAGCTCATAAAACATAAAATATCAATCTGCAAACAAATAAAATTTAAAAGAAAAGTATGAAACACTGTACTTATGTCTTATTTGCACTTCCCATGCTGTCCCACTTTTTTTGATTTGGGGTTTTAGGGAAAAAGAAAAACAGGGAATTACACTCCCCACCTGTAGGAGCACTCCTGTGGGAGAACTTCTGCTGATTTAAATTACATTAATTATGTAAATAACACAAGTTTTTACTGTTTACTGTTGAACATTTAACAGTGGTAGTGTGTTCAGTTTTAAGTTAAGTAGGGACTAAGTAAGTAGTAGTACTCCTCTACCAATGTCTGCCAATCTACATTATAAAAACATCAGTCAAATCACATAAAGTCAATATCTACCTATCTTGATTCATCATCTTCAGTGCAAAATATTCTCAAAATACTCAGATCTGGAGACAGATACTATAATTAAAACTGTATGCTAGTGATCTTTGGGCCCTCAGGCGCCACTGCATTTTTAACAGGCTGTACTGATTCTGTACTGGAAATCAGGAACACTTCAAGAAATCAATGTCTGTGAAACAGTTCACCAGGCTGCAATCCACTAATGCAGGATAAAGCTGAATTAGGTAGAGAAGAAGCCACATGACCACACCATTCAGAAACAGAGATGTCTTTGGCCAGAGTTTATTTAATGCAAAATGAAAAACTGTTCTGTGAACAGATTAATCAAAATCTGAAATTCTTTTTGGAAACCATGGATACCATGTCTTGGGGACTCATGAGGAAAGAGAGAGAGAGAGAGAGAGAGACCATACAGAACATAGTTCAAAAATAGAATTTCTCTTTCCAGATGACTAGGAAAGGCCTTGCATATTTCAATAAGACAATCCCACATAAAAGTGCAAGGTGAAAAATGAATGTATTATTCAATTCAAAAAATGAAACTCATGTATTACATAGATTTATTACACACTGGCTAATGTGTTTCAAATGTTTATTTCTTTTAATGTTGACAATTATGGCTTACAGCTAATGAAAACCCAAAAGTCAGTACCTTAGATAAAACCAATTAATATACAGTATTGTGCAAATGTTTTAGGCACCTGTGAGAATTTTAAGTAAAGAAAAAGCTTCTTATCTGTGCAGTAAGTGTTTATTAGATGAGCAAAACACCAGCATTACAATAAATACAAACAGCAAATTTACAAAAAGCTGAGCTTTTACAGCACGGTTTTCCTTAAAGCATCTCCTAATTTCCCCTCATCCAAGTTTAGTAGTGTTATTTCTAGTTCTCATCATATCAACACCTGGTTTAGTAAATCAAATCTTACTGATGTGAACTCAGGTGAGCTGCCGATGGAACTGAACATATACACATGCTGGCTGAGGGCATCCAGGAGAAATGTGAAACTAAACTTTGTTCTACAGCTTGGTTCAGGATACAGCCTACTAACCTAAATTAGAAATTATTGTTACTTTTTTTGCACCTGTTTAAATCATATGTGGTGCAAAAACACTTGTATTGCTGAGATAAACGGATAAGTGTAATTTGCTTAGGTACCTAAAATGTGTGCACAGTACTGTATATCCCATATTTTTCGCACTGTTAGGCCCACTGGATAAGGCGCACTATAAAAAACGTCTATTTCCTAGTCTTTTGAGCACTAGATTCTAATCTACAGAGATTTTGCTGCTGAAAAATTTGGTGAGTAAAGCACTTTTGCTTATTTACAGTAAGCTTAGATTCCTGCAGCATTAGCCTTAGCAGCTGAGTGTTCTGGTAAGCCAGGGTAAAATCAGCTAGCGGTTCATCCCACTTAGCTTGTTTTAACATGGTAAACATACAGGCTACAGTCCGATATACTCGCATCTACAGCTAAAAAGAGCTAGAAATTAGCACGGTTAGCAGGTAATGCTAATGTTGCTTAAGCAGTGCTATCTGGGGTTAGCAGCAGGTTACAGGCCGATAATCCTCACCTCTGAACAGCAAAAGAGCTAGCACTTAGCGTGGTTAATGGCTAATGCGAATACTGCTCCAACAGTGCTATCTGGTGGTAGCAGCAGGCTACAGACTGATACCTATGAATGACAAGAGAGCTTGTGCTTAGTGTGGTTAGCAGCTAATGCTAATACTGCTCCAGTCCTGAATCTCAGTGAAAGAGAACTAAACTGTAACTCCTGTATAACGCTGCAGTTCAGTGGAGTGATTTTACTGCTCCTTACAACCTGACTGGTAAAAATCATACGTAAGGCACACTGACAATTTCCGGAGAAAATTAAAGGATTTAAGATGCACCTTATAGTGCGAAAAATACAGTATATATTTTAATACAGAAGTGTTTTCCTACTAAAATGTATGTACAGTATCTGCACCTAATAATGGCTTCTTTTGCATGAAGTACTGCATCACCATGGCTTGGCATAAAGGTGAGCAACCTGGCAGTGCTGAGGTCTTATGGAAGTTTAGGTAGTTTTGAAAGTGGCCTTCAGCTCGTCATTTGCTGGCCATCCAAGCACAGTGATACTATGCTTATTAAACCAGGAATGGGTACTTTTGGCAGTGTGGGCAGTGTGTCAAGTCCTTCTGGAAAATGAAATCTGCATCTCCAAATGCTGGTCAGCAGAGGGAAGCGTGTAGTACTGTAAAATGTCCTGGAAGACGCTGCGCTGATATTGGGTTGCTCTTCAAACCGTCACTTATTGTGGATAAGTTTACAGTAGACCTCAAACAGCTTGGGCTCTTACTACATACTCTGGGACCTTGATAATACTCACGTCTTAATGGCAGCACAGCTAGCGTTTAGCGGGTAATGCTAATGCTGCTCCAGCATAGCTATCCGGGGTTGCCAGCAGGATACAGGCCGATTTTACTCACCTCTGAGGGGCAAAAGAGCTAGTACTTAGCGCGGTTAGCAGCTAATGCTTATACCTCTCCAGTCTCGTGTCTCAGTGCTGGAGTGGCTTGACATAAGGAGTGCGACAGTTGTGGCCCATGTCCTGGATACATCTGTATGTAGTAGCTCAAGCAGCAGTTCACTCCATGTAAATCTCTCCCAAATTATTGAGTGGTCAATTCTTGTCCTTTCAAGGCTGTTTGACCAATGTTGTTTGTGGCCCATGTTCTACCACACTTTTTCCTTCCACTCAACTTTTCATTAATATGCTTGGATAAAACACTCTTACCCTCCTTGTGGAGGGTGTTAATAACTTCAGTCTGGACAGCTGTCAACTCAGCAGGCTTCCTCATGATTGTGTGGCCTACAGCTAGGACTGAGGGTCCATTTAAAGGTTTAGGAAACCCATGCAGGTGTTTATTTGCTATAATTAGCTGATTACAGTGTGACACTATGTCAAACTATTCCACAATATTAAAATTTCCTGAGATACTGACTTTTCAGTTTTCATTTAACTATAAGCCATAATAATCAACATTAAAGAAGAAAGCTTTGAAACAAATCACTCTGTGTGAAATGAATCTATATATGACTTTTAGAATTTAATTACTAAAACTAATTTTATTTTTCAATAATATTCTCAGTTACAAAGATGCACCTGTACTGCATCCAGCACAACAGCATGACTTCACAGAGGAGTCCAGGTGCTGAACTGGCCTGCCTGCAGCCCAGAACTGTCACCACTAGAAAACATTTGGCACAGCATGAAAAGAAAAGTCCTGCAATCCTGTTGAATAGTGAAGGACAATATGGTTGATATATGCAATGTTTTTCGTAATTTTATTTTTATATGATTCTGATCTTGAATTAAATAGTATAAAATCCACCGTCTGTTGCATGTGTAATCATGCTTGTAGGATCATGCTTTTGCCACTCACACAAATGCTGTTTTGGGTCATTTTCCAGAATAAATAAATACTATACCAGACAAACCTGGAGTCTAATTTGTTTGGTTTGATGCTTGTCCTATAACTAGGACTATCATTAAAAAGTTGTAGGTCAGGTTTATGCAGAAATATAGGCAATTCTAAAGACCTGAATAAATTTACAAGCGGCAGTGTACCAATTTGTGCATTTAACATAACATGCAAGTAAACATGAGAAGACATATCTGACATGCTGACCTGGGCCTTTTATAAAATTCATGGCACATTTATGATGCTATAAAGTATTGTTTTTAATCTGTAATCCAGATAGAATGATTTTTTGCATATTCTTTAATTGCATATTCTTTAATTCTGCATTATCTTTACTGATCATCTATTAACAGTTCCAGGATTGGTGCATAAGTCATCAAACCCACAGTAAAGAAGCACACCTCTGTCTGTTGCCAGATGTGGTCATGATTACAACAGAAAGTGGATCTGCAAAATTGAAAATGCATTGGCTGTCTCATAGACTTTTATAGACTTCCATAGCCTTTCATAGACTTCAATAGCCTTTCATAGACTTCCATTGAATTTTATAGGTCATCAAAGACTTCCATATACCTTCATAGACTTCAATAGACAATCATAGACTTTCATAGACCATCATAGACATCCATAGACAATCACAGACTTCTGTAGACTTTCATAGATCATCAAATACTTTTATAGAGCTTTACAGATTTTCAAAGACCATCACATACTTCCATAGACTTTCATAGACCATCAAATACTTCCATAGACCATCAAAGACTTCCTTAAACTTTCATAGACCATCATAGACTTTCATAGATCTTTACACACTTTCAAAGACCATCATAGACTTGCATAGAACTTCACAGACTTTCAAAGACCATCACATACTTCTTTAGACTTTCATAGACCATCACAAAATTCCATAGACCATCAGATACTTTCATAGGCCATCAATGACTTTCAAAGACTTTCATAGACCATCGTAGACTCCCATAGACCTTCATAGATTTCGTAGACTTTTATAGACCATCACAGACTTCAGTAGACATTCATAGGCTTTCATAGACCATTAAATACTTTCATATGCCATCACAGACTTTCATAGACTTCCATAGACCTTAATAGATTTCATAGACTTTCATAGACCAGCACAGACCTTCATAGATAACTATAGAGTTTCATAGACCAGACATTGACGAATAAAGGTGTGTGGAGGTCAGAGATAATACCTTCATAATTAGATTACGTCATAGAGGTGTACTGGTGTTATATTAATTTTGTGCATCGCATATGCTCGGTCAGCGTGACGTGCCCTCTCTCTCTTTCTCTCTCTCACAAACACACACACACACACACATACGGCACAGGCGCATTTGTGTACCTCATCGCAGTTCGGAAGAGATATGCAGTAACACCTCCGCTCTCAGGCCGCGGCTAAACCTCGCGGAGAGAGAGAAAAAAAGAGAGAGAGAGATAGAGAGAGATAGAGAGAGAGAGAGGGAGAGAGAGAGAGAGGAAGGAGTGAGAGGAAGAAAGAGAGAGAGAGAGAGAGATACACAGAGACAGATCAGAGATACTGGTGGGGTGATGCAGCTCATCCGCAGCCCGCGAGCGCGCCATGGGGACACGAGCGGAAAAACGGAGCGCTTCTGCCTCGGAGTTACACCGCGAGCTCTCTCTCATCTTGCGGGGGAACACGGTGAGTCCAGGCCGCGTGCTGAACACACCTTATTATCATTATTATTATTTATTTTTTTTATAATTATAATTATCACTGTGCTGAGATCGTGTTCAGCGCTTTAACACTACTGACCTGGTTTATTGGGATGATGTCACTGTGGGGAGGCGCGCGCGTGGACCTCCAGCTCTGCTGCACAGTGCGGAGGCAGTGCCGCAACCATCCTCCAGCAGCCGAGCCGCGCGCCGCTCCCCGTGACGTAGCTCCCCTTATTTACCACCGAACACACTCTACACACGCTTCTCTCTCACACACACACGCTCCTTACAAACACACACAAACAGGCACACACTCCTCACACACACACAAACAGACACACACTCCTCACACACACACACACACAAACATACCCTCCTCACACACACAAACATACACTCCTTGCAGATACACTTCACACACTTCAAAAACACACACTAACACTCACACTCCACACACACACACACCTATACACTTCTAATACACACTCCAAACACTCCTCACACACACACACACACGCACACACACTACAGCCATAACGAGCAGCTCGAGCGTTAGTACAACAGAAAGGCGCCATATACACGAGCTGTGGATTAATGACTGCTGGCTGCGCGAGACCCTGCGGACTGTTCCAAACTCCCTGCAGCAGAACAGAGGAGCCTATAGCCTGAGTTTAAAGTGCTACTTTATATCTAACATTGTGTGCTCTCCAACCACCACTATTATATGCTGTGTAGTATTTCAGTGCTCTTTTATACATTAGAGTCAATGAAAATGGAAAATGAGAACTGTTCAGTTTATTTTTTATATCAAACAAGTTGTAACATGACATGTTTGATTTAATTTGCCTTGTTTGCCATTGCACATCCTATAATTAATGTATAATTATAAACAATGTATTATGGCTTAAGCATCATTGCAGTGTGCATGCCCAATAGTCACATGGTAAGATATACCATGTGACTATTGCGCATGCACACTGCAATGATGCTTAAGCCATTATACATTGTTTATTTTGCATACATTGCAAGACCTCAGCTGCAACTGTAATGTATAATAATTATAGAACTCTAGCAACAGCTTAACAACTCCAGTAGACGAAACATGGAAACCTATGGATTGGCTTTACCTCAGGAGGGCTGTCAAACTGCTCCACTTTGGGTCATTGTGGCTGCAGGTTTTAATGACAGCTAGGCAGAGGCTTATGTTATCAGCTGTTTGAAGCCAGTGGGATCTGGTGTAGTGCTGGATGTTCAGAATGAGTGTCACACTGACCATGTGTCATATATTAACAACGTTTTGTAGTGTGTGCCAGTTTACAAGCTAAACATAGTTGCCCTCAGATGTTCCTTAGATTTTCCAGAGTGGGCTTATTGTGTTAATGAGAGCGGCTGGTCTGCTTCACATTGTTTTACACCCCCTGGCATTACATACTTGGCATGGAGGTGTCATAACCAGGGGCAGTGATACTGGATGGCTGATTTGCATATTTGTTATTTTTCCACTCATACTGAACCACAACATCAGTGCATCTGGATGCTAGATAATTACTACCCCACCTTTTGCCCCAGAACTATTGGACAGAAATCCATAATTCCTGAGAACACATTTCCACTGCTCCACAGCTCAATACTGGGGGATTTATACCCCTCTAGCCCACGTCTGGTATTGGGCGTGGTGCCAATAGGGTCATTTTTAATCTGCTACAGGTTGTCTTATTCTTTTGCAACTCTCCACAGGTACAAGTCAAGCTGTTTGTGAGAATTTGCACATCTATGTCTGCAATTGGTGCAACCAACGAGTGAATTTAGTAGAAGGGGTTTCCACAAACATTATGACATCTTAAGCACTGAATAATACACTTTGTAATAGAATAAAGAAAGAATTAGGAATATGGGGAGTCTTTAATTTTACACTTTCGTCATAAAGCCATCTTATGGAATTAAATTTTAATAGTGCTTTAAGGTCAATGACTGTATAGTAAACATGGATAGCATAATGTCTTTCTTAGATAAGGACCCCAAAGGCCTAGTGCCTCTGATTTGTGTTAGGGATGTCCCAAACAGATTACTTTGCCCACCCAGCAAGCAGACACACAAGTTTCGTTATGGTTTCCTTTTAACACAAAGTTTTTTTGCCTTTATTTCATTTTACTTCATTAGGAGAAAACCTTTTACAGCGATTGTCCATGTTATCAGCTCCAGGGCCCATACAGGAGCACTTTGTAGTTCTGAATTACCCTGAAGACCATCTTTTTTTTTAAATACAGGACCATACCTGTCAAGTCTCCCGTTTTGGCCGGGAAACTACCGTATTTTACTCCTCTTTCCCGCCGTCCTCCCGTATTAGTATTTTCCCGTAAATTTCCCGTATTTTATTAAAATAAAAAAAATATATATTATTGAGGATACAGGGCACTGACCGCTCTGTGTCTCTTAACCAATCGTGGAGCCGGTTCAAGGAGAAAGTCCCGCCTTTCAGGAGAAACAGCCAATCAGCTTGCAAGGAGGGTCAGTGTGGGGAAGCCCCGCCCTCCTCGCTGTGAGTTCAGGCAGCTAGTTGGAGCTGCTGATGTTAAAACATACATGCAGCGATTTTTCTAAAAGAAAGGTAACGGTAGTCTAATCATGGAAACTGTGATGAGATTTTTCTGATAGCTGCTTAAAGATACTCCGAAATAAAACACACAGATTAAACCTTTAAAAAAAAAAAAAAATTACAGCTTGTGACTCAGTTTAACTAGAAATGTGGAGAGGACCGACATTAACTGAACTGATCAGGGGTGGAGTGATCAAAAGGAAGAAGTATTAATTAAAAATTATTGTGTAGGCCCCTTAGGACTAATTTTTACTGATGGAATATATCTGGTCCATGTCCTTTTAGTAAAAGCTCATAATACCATTTTTAGGTCACCAACAGTCATTTTGCAGAATTTGTGCACTCTTTGTTCAATTTTAAATCTATTAAATAAATAAAAAATATATCATATAAAAGAGTGCATTTATTACAAAAAAGACATGAAATCTTAAATAAAAAAAAAGATATAGAAAAAGGTTTTTAATTTGGCTGTATTAAAAGAATGACATATGTAGGAATGTCCACAACATGTTCAGATCCTGATAATCTAATTGTAGTGTGTAAGTGGTTCACATGTGGTTATTTTAGATTTTTTGTAAACCTGTTTTAAAATGTAAGAGATACTGAACCTTCGTTGGGCTGGTGGGACGGCTTTAAGCGGACAGAGGAAAATATCCCTTATTTTTAAATATAAAACTTGACAGGTATGTACAGGACCACCACAGAGCATCTATTATTATTTGGGTGGCGGGTCATTATTCTCAGCACTGCAGTGATTAGCACTGATTAGCATGGTGGTGGTGTATGAGGTGTTAGTGTGTGCTGTGATGGTATGAGTGTATCAGATACAGCAGTGCTGCTGGTGTTTTTAAACACCACAATGTTACTATTAGACTGAGAATAGTCCAACCAAAAGCTTCCCTTTGGGTTTTAAGTAGCTTTCTGCTTTTTGTCATTTATATTAAACCAGATCATGGATAATGCAGCTTTTTTCATTAAATTAAAAAAAAAAATAAATAAATTCAGTTTTAATTTACAGCCCCAATTTCAGTGAAGTCGGGACGTTGTGTAAAACAAATAAAAACAGAATACAATAATGTGCAATTTTTTTTTGCTAATATTCAAATATACACTCATTCTGAATTTGATGCTGAAACACATACCAAAGAAGTGCATGTTTATCACTGTGAAACATCACCTTTACCTTTAAAAACACTCAATCATTTGGAACTGAGCTTTGTAGGTGGAATTCTTATCTATTCTTGCTTAATGTACAAGCTTAGTTGCTCAACAGTACAGAGTCTTTGTTGTCATATTTTAGGCTTCATACTGCACTATATACTTTCAATGTGAGACAGGTCTTGACTGCAGGCAGGCTGGTTTAGTACCTGCACTCTTTTACTATTAGTAACACTGTTGTAACACATGCAGAATGTGGCTCAGCATTGTTTTGCTAAAATAAGCAGGATGTCCCTGAAAAATATATTTGCATATGTTGCTCCAAAACTTGTATGTACTTTTCAGCAATAATGGTGCTTTACAGATGTGCCATGGGCACTAACCCACTTTTGAACTTTGCACTGATAACAATCCTAACAATTCTTTTCCTTTTTGGCCCCAAAAACAGTTTTAAATGTGGATTCGTCAGTCCACAGGAAGCTTTTCCACTTTGCTTCAGTCCATCTAGAATGAGATCGGGCTCAGAGAAGTTGGCAGCGTTATTGGGTGTTGTTGATAAATGACTAGATAGAGCAATGAACTGTGTTCACTGACAATTTTTCTGAAGTGTTCCAGAGCCCATGTGATAATATCTGTATTCTGATCAGAGTCATGTGGGTTTTTAATGCGGTGCCACCTGAGGGATCAAAGGTCACAGGTATTTGGTGTTGGGTTTGTGCCTTGCTGCTTATTTGTAGAGATTTCTCCAGATACTTTAAATCTTTTGATGATATTATAGACGATTATAGATGATGAAATCCCCAAAAATACCTTGCAACTGCATGCTGAGAAACATTGTTGGACTATTTGCTTGCGCAGTAGTTCACATAGTGGTGAGCCTCGATTAGGCCTTTTAGGGATGCTCCCTTTATACCCAATCACGACACTCACCTGTTCACAATTAACCTGTACGTACACCTGTGAAATCTTCCAAACGGGTGTTTTCTTAGCATTCCTCAACTTTCCCTTTGTCTTTTGTTGCCCCTGTCCCAACTTTTTCAGAACATTTTACAACATCAAATTAAAAATTAGTGAATATTTGCCAAAAAAAAACAATAAAAAGTGTATTCGTTTAAACATTTAATATTGTGTATTTGTAGTAATTTAAGTAAATATATGTTAAAAAAGAATTTGCCAATCATCGTATGTGGTTTCCTTTATTTTACATAACGTCTCAACTTCACTGGAATTGGAGTTATATTTTTTGGTAAAAAAAAGGGAAGGGGTAGTCTCGTGCTCAGCAGCCCTAAAGCTCTGATTTTAGCATTGCCCTGGTTGCCCTTTGGTGCAAAAATGTGCCCTGCTGCTCTCCCAGTAAAAAAGGCGGCATTATAAAGTGCCACCTCTGCCACTCCTATAATACAAGTTTCCTAAAAGGTGCCTTTCCAGTAAAGAATATGGGATGTGGTGCTGAATAGGGTTGATATTTTCCTACAATGAGAGAACATGATGAAGTGCCCCACTCCACTAATGGAGAAATGCCTACCAGTGGATTAAATGTGATGTAATTTCCAATGTTAAACATGCGTCTATTCCATGCATTTATGTTTTCAGTTTTAGACACACCCCCTCTTGAATGTACAGACCCCATATCATGCAATAGCCCTTTTTTTTTTACCCCACTTTCCAAACAGCCCGAGTCTATAAGATTTGCTGATCATTGCATTTACAGTGGTGTGAAAGAGTGTTTGCCCCTTCAAGATTTCTTGTTATTTGCATGTTTGTCACTCTTAAATGTTTCAGTTCATTAAACAAATATTATTCAAAAACAAGTAAACAAAATGCAGTTTTGAAATGAAAGTTTTTAATATTAAGGGAGACAAGTTTCAAAACCTATGTGGCCCTGTCTGAAAAAGTGGTTGCCCCCCAGTTAAACATAACTGTGTTTTATCACACCTGAGTTCATTTCCTCTAACCACACCCAGTCCTGATTACTGCTCACACCTGTTCTCAATCAAGAAATCACTTATATTCTGAAAGCTTGCCTCATACTCTCAGAACTCTACACAAAACAAATGGGCAAAACCATTCAGTTCTCCTGCAAAATTAAACTTTACATTCAAATAAATATTATCTCTCCTCCAAAAAACATCAATTAAATAAACATTTATAAGAACCAGTTGAACACTGATTTGCTCAATGTAAAACACAGATGAATGGAGAAGTGTTTTCATTAATCATAATGACTTTGTTTTTGTTAACAAAGACTATGTTCAGTCTTACATTTACCACAGATTTTACATACATAATTGTGTTGTAAAATATTAATAATATTGTTTTTATACTCAGAACACACAAATACACAGTAAAAAAAATGTTTACACACAAATAATGATATTTGAGACACAATGACCACAACATGTAACTTAGGACCCAACCCCTTAAACCAGTTCTGCTAAAATACAAGCACAATTCCTGCTTTACACTCAAACTGCACTTTTTAAAACACACTTTTTCAAAACATTACATACACAATTTTCATAAAGAAAATCTCTGGTTTTCACAAGAAACACTGTTTTTCAAACCTCTAAAGATAATTATCCTACTATGCACACTGACTGGTCACATGATCAAACCCCTTTCACAAAGGTTTAAAATCAGAAATCAGATATTTAGCATGAAAGGAAAACAGGTGAGCTCAGCCAAATTAGAGCAGATACACTGTAGCCTCTATAATTCAGACTTTCAGAAATGAGAATAGATAAGAAATCTACTCTCACTGAAAAACTGCAGTACTGTATATCAATACAGTATCAACGAGTACCTGTTTACCTGTTTTATAGAACTGCAAAATGAAGTATGTTTAAATTATTTGGGAAATGTATTTTTACTTTGTGTTACACAGTATTTAACTATTTGTACACTTGATTTTCATGACTGGAACAATGATTATTTAATATTAAAAAAATCAAACCGCAAAAATAAGCAAGACAACTGCCAGTGCTGATTCTGAGTTGCAAACGAGTGGGTACAGTAAAATAACTTTACCTGTGGTTAGATTCTATCAGCATAGACAATGTAATTACTCCAATGGTGGAATATAATTTAACACTTAATTGCCGTTACTCAAAAAAACACTGCACAAGAAAAAACAGATAAATGTGTTCAACAGTTCACAACATAAATAAAAATTATCTCACAAATCCAGTGCTACAAATTCACAATCTCCAATTTATAATTAAAAGAGTAAATACATAAACAAAACCCCAATTTAAGCTAAGTGCAATTATAAAGAGATCAATTCCACCAAGACATAGCCGTTTAAATAAACCACAGCAATCTCTAAAACTTATTCCACCACACTTGCCTGCATATAAGGATAAAAAAAATAAAATACCTATAACTTGCAGTGTAATATAGTATTATGTAGCATAAAACAAAATCACAATTACTTTTTGATGCATATTCAGTTGCTTTGTAGGCATATACCATTGCTTTGTATAAGCTAGGCAGCCTAGAACATGTACTCAAATTTAGTCCCACATGTTAGATAACTAAACAAAAAAACAAAACAAAAAAAACGTTTATTAGAAATAATATAAAAAACAAAAATAATAATAATTATTATTATTATAAAACAAAAATGTAACAATTTCTAAAGGTAACCTATGGCTTGCACAGACTGCTCAGTTCCAGCAGGGGGCAGTTAAAACTCATAAATGACAGCACTAGCACATGACCAGTGTAGAAGAAGTGTTTTACTTTGAGCTCTACAGTGTTCAACTGGGTCTTATAAATGTTTATTGATATAATGGTTTGTGTCTGAAAACAAAATACCATTTTGAGAAGAGAAACCATTGATTACAGATAGCATTTTAAAGGAGATTTGAAGAGCTTTGCCCACTGTGTGTGTGTTTTTTTTACAGTGGTCTACATACAAAAAACAGAAGGATTTACTGTATACAGTTATCGTAAAAAAATATGCTGCATCTGTTTCAGTCTGACCACAGCACCTCATCCACATCACAAGCACTGTTTTATCCTGACCAAGCAGCGGAGAAATATCACCCCAGCATTCAGTCATGAAAAAAATCAACTCTACAACCAGTAAAATACTGTAAATAATGTGTAAGAATACATTTAAACACACTTTATTTTTACAGTCCTACAGACAGACCTACAGTCAGTGTGTATAATACAGTAATTAACTTAAGAGTTTTGGATAACAATTTGTTTGTTTGGAGCTTTTCTTCATGAAAATGGTGTAAAGTGTTTTTAAAAAGTGTTTATTTTTTTGCAATTTGGGTGTAAAGCAGGAATTGTGCTTATAGTTTAGCAGAACTGGTTCAGAGGGTTGGTGTATAAGTTGCATGTTGTGGTCATTGTGTCTCAAGTACCAGTATTTGTGTGTAAACTTTTGAGAAACACTGTAAATAAGATCTGCCTGATAAAGCAAAGTAGACTAAAATATACTTAAATCTAGACATCATGCCAATATTCAAAGAAATTCAAGGACAAATGAGAAAGGTTATAAAGTGATTTTAAAAGTTTTGGGACCACAGTGAACAGAGATCCCCTGTCCACAAATGGCGAAAACTTTGAACAGTGGTGAACCTTCCCAATAGTGGCCAGCCGACCAAAATTACCCCAAGAGCACAGTGACAACTCATCTAAGAGGTCACAAAAGACCCGACAACAACATCCAAAGAACTGCAGGTCAAGACGAAAACCACTGCTGAGCAAAAAATACATTATGGCTCAGTTTTGCCAAAAAACATCTTGATAACCCCCAAGACTTTTGGGAAAATACTTTGTGAGACAAAAGTTTAACTTTTTGGAAGGTGTGTGTCCTATTACAGTTGGGCATAAAATAAAACAGAAAAAGCATCTCAGAAAAAGAACATATTATCTAAAGTAAAACATGGTGGTGGTAGTGTGATGGTATGGGGCTATTTTGCTGCGTCAGGGCCTGGAAGACTGTGACAAATGACTGTGACAATTCAGCTGTCTACCAAAAAGTCCCAAAGGAGAATATCCGACCATCTGTTCGTGACCTCAAGCTGAAACGAACTTGGGTTCTGCAGCAGGACAATAATCCAAAACCCACCAGCAAGTCCACCTCTGAATGGCTGAAGAAAAACAAAATGAAGACTTTGGAGTGGCCTAGTTAAAGTCCTGACCTGAATCCGATTGAGATGCAGTGAAATACCCTTAAAAAGGAGGTTTATGCTGGAAAACCCTCCAATGTGGCAGAATTACAACAATTCTGTAAAGAATAGTGAAGCCAAAATTCCTCCACAAGGCTGTAAAAGACTCATTAAATGTTACTGCAAACACTTGATTGCAGTTGTCGCTACTAAGGGGGGCCCAACAACCAGCTATTAGGTTTAGGGACTTTTTACTTTTTCACACAGGGCCTTGTAGCTGTAGTCTTTGACTAATATTTAAAATTGTTAAATGATCTGAAACATTTAGGAGTGTCAAACATGCAAAAAAATAAGAAAATATGAAGGGGCAAACACTTTTTCACACCACTGTTACATTTCACACGGCATCATAACATTTTTGGAATTAAGGGTTGTATGTTTGTCTTCACAACATATATTTTTTAGTTGAAGTTAAATCCATATTTAACTTGTAATGCAGATTAATGTCAATGACTTGGCATGTAAATGTGTATTCCATGTTTTTAAGCATAATGTTTATTGTTATTTATGATGAAATACTGTCACAATATTGAGAGCAATTACATCCAACAAATGTATAAAAAGGGGGGCGCACACGTCACTTCTCCTCTTGAGTCGTCTCTTGTCCTAGGTCACACAAGAGACACAGTGATATTTGAGAAGTGAAATGAAGTTTATAGGATTTACCGAAAGTGTGTAATAATTCTAATAATAATTATAATAATAACAGTTAGTGGCTAATGCTAATGCTACTCCAGCCTCTGTGCTGGAGAACTAAACTGAAACCTCTTTTAATACTGTACTTTAGCTGAGTGGCTTCATACCTAAGATGCACCGGATTATAAGGCACACTGAACATTTTTAGGAAAATTAAAGGATTATAAGTGTGCCTTAGAGTGAGAAAAATATGGTACATGACCCTCTGGTTGTCTGTATATGTACTGTAACAGAAACTGTTTTAGGTGGTGGGTGGAGGCTGTTTAGCCTAGTCGTAGCAGGATGAACAGATGGGACTCTTTCTTGCACCGTATGTTATTGTCCATTCAGCTGACAATAATGATAACTTTCTTTGCTTCTATAGCATAAAATTGTTGGTTGCATTATTGTGATTAAGCGCTATGAGAGGCAACACATTTCAACTATAGCCTGGGAATTAATGCATGTTTTTATGTATTTGTGGCTTAAAATCAAGACATGTTTGTACTGTTTATTTAACATGAATAATTTATCTTGTATTTAATGTGTTTTATTTTAGGTAATATGGTCTGAGGGATAGAAGCACGGGAGTCCCTTTATGATGACACGGACTTCTGATATAATTCTATCAACCATTAATCAAGACCTAGCAACTGGCCCAAATTGTGGGTTCACAAAGTATCCTCTGTCTGCTAAAGAATGTGATTTCCAAATGGTTGGAACACAAAATCCAGACTTTGAAACCATCAACAAAAGACATTGCCGCAGCTTTGACTTCATCGAGTCACTGGACGACCCGAATATCTTCTCTATGTCGATGGAGTATCCGTACCCATCTGAGAGGCAAACAGTGAATAAAGATGTTGTGTGGAATGGCATCGGGCAGCAGGGACATCTTCGTTTTTCCTCTCCTGACCTGTTCAACACAAAGCTTTCCCATCAACAGACCAGCACTGACAAAACCAGTGAACCAGCACGGACTAGTTTCCTGGGCAAAACTCGCTCACAAAGTGTCCCCAAAGCTCGAGCCACCCTTACACCTGTACCCATTACAGTGTCACAACCTTCAAAGAGGGGGCAGTCCCCAGTGTACTACAAAAAAAACCCTGATGGGTTTCCCCAAACCCGAGAATCATCTTTTACCACACATCGGCCTTTGGTTAACGAGGTGCACCCTATTAAGCTACAGCCTCATACACCCCTCTTTGTCTCCGATTGTTTTGAAGAGAACAGACAGGACAAGTTTGCAAACTCTCCCCACGTTAGATGTCGAGTTGATATCAAACCAGATGAAGCAGTTCTCCAGCACACTACAAGGAAACTACCCACTGCTAGAAGTGACATACCCTGGCAGCGTTATTCCTCATCAAGCTTCAGAAGTATGTCCGTGCCTCGCCAAATGTCCACCTCCAGAACACCTACTCCCAGTGATTGTTACAGCATGGACTGCAAGCAAGCTTACAATTATTCAAACTCTATGCCCAGGGCCTACATCCAGCCTGCAGAGATTTCTTTATGCGAGTCTTCACCCAGATATGCAAGGGAGTACAGAACTCTATCTATCCCAAACATTCCTACCAAATTCTTCTACACAGAAGATCCCAACAGGTATCCAGTCCAGCCACCAGGTAGAGCCTGTTTTCAGGAGAATCGGCACAGTATTCCTTCATTTAGTGGTCAGTATATGAGTGACCCAAGGTCCCGGTGGGTTCATACAATGCCCATGCAGACACAATTTGCTGATTCTCACCAAGAACCACTGAATGCCTATTACAATAGACCATACTCAGTAAGTGAACCTGGACCATATTTTATGCCTCCACCGCAGACGAGAACGTACTGTAGAGACACTGCAAGGGAATATGCTTTCCCTTCTGACCATTCCAAGGTTTTCTACACATTCCATTCCCCCTCAGAATGCTCTATACCAATAAGATCATTCCACCCAGATGACAGACAATTTCCAGAGGTGTATCCAGATCAGTGGTACAGATCAAGCATAGCTACATGTTCCAGTCATTACCCATCCTCACAAGTGACACCTCAGAAAATTCCAGCAATTAGCCGTTCGTTTGCCAATCATTTTTCTGAGCCTAGCCGATTAGGAGATATCAGGAACTACTCAAAGTCATGGGACAACATTCTTATTCCCCAAATGGATAGGGAGCACAGAGTTTCACATGGCAGGAGTTTTGAGAACCTTTATCATCAAGGGAGAGAGAATGTTCATTCTGATAGCAAACAAAAACCAGTCATAATTAACCTCTCAAGTTCACCAAGGCGGTATGCTGCTCTGTCGCTCTCTGAAAATAATCTGGAGAAATGCGCAAGTCAAAAAAGAACTGGTGCAGGATGTCACTGGGTTGTCACTCCAGAGATTACAATAACTGATAATGACATTTGTTCAGGTAACAGCAAAAAAAGAGACTGGAACTCAGTCGGCAGGGAGATAAGACAATCTCAAAATGCAGACGAGCCCTCAGTGGGGAACCACAATAACAGCTCCCTTCAGCAGAGTCTGGAACAACTGGATGAATTGTTAGCGGACCTAGTCCAGGATTGCAAACCTCAAAACAGCAAGGACTTGATAGGTCAGCTTAAACAGTTGATTATCGATGATGAGGTCAAAGGGGAGAAGGTACTAACAGACCAAGAGGATTCTGGACTTTTGAATACTCAGACGAGTTCTTCAAAGACTAGCCCAGATACCTTTAAAGATCCGGATAGTGGTTGTGAGGGGTTTCAGCTAAGTGCTGAAGACATCACCATGAACCAAAGTGTAGATGAACATGGTTCTATGGTGTGCTCCAATAAGAAATGCCAGCGTGTGGAAACTCTGTTTAATGCCAGCTTGTACTTCAAGTCTTGCCACAGTTGTCACACTTATTACTGCTCCAGAAACTGCAGACGGGACGACTGGGACACCCACAAGGGGAGCTGCATGTATGGTCGTGTCAGTAGTGTTTGCAGGCAAATCCTAAGACACTGCAGAGAAAACTCTGAGATTCATTCCGCTTTCTCGCGTATTGCTAAAGTAGGCTATCTGTCTCGAGGCAGGGGGATCCTATTCATAGGTTTCCAAAACCCTGATTCTGCCAGTACCTTTCTGAAAGTTGGACTCAAGAGTATCATCACTGCTCCAACGTATCTGTCACTCAGAGAACTGGACAGCTTCAAAGAAAACCTCGGGGAATATTGTAAGGAACTCCAAGACGCAGGCAAGCAGTACGATCCCAATGAATGTTTCCTTTTGAATGTTTCCATAGCCATCAGCGATTCAGTGCCTAACAGAACTTCACCCAGATCACAAGCCACAACAGTGCGCAAGTATGCAAAGGTGTCACTGGTCTCAACAAGCCCAGATAAAAAAGTTTTAAAGAAAGAAAATGACATGGAGACACTAATTCTCACCCCTCCCCCTGGGACATCTGCCATTGATAAAGAGGGACCAGAGGGCAGGAAAGCACGGGAGATCTGTTTCATTAATATCCAGAAGGAACTCAGAATGAGAGGGGTCTTCCTTCGCCATGAGTTTCCACACATATACAACCAGCTCTGTGAGTTTGTAGAGAACAACAAGAGGTTCACTCCAACCACTATCTATCCTATCGATAAGAGATCAGGGAAGCAATTCATGTGTATGATCATGGCAGCTTCTGAGCCAAGAACACTAGACTGGATTGGTGCACCACACCTACTAGATGACATTATATAAGCCACTGCAGGCTTCAGTGTTTGCAAAAGATAGTGTCTTTATCTATGGAGTATATTTGTGTAAATAGATATACTATATTTAATTCTAATGTTTGTGAATATATATTTTAATAATTGCATTTATTATGACCTGCTCTCTTGCCAAATAGTATGCTTACTAGAAAATGATTGTGGGGCACAAAGCTTGCAAAAGGTATTCAATCACAAACAGCAGATACAGTTAAAAAAAGGTAAGTCAACCCTTACTTACTGCTTTGATTACTAATAAAATGTGGTTATTTACGTCACAATTTCAGACAGCAATTAAATTAAATGAATGCCCAAAAAATTAACCGTATTTTTTGCACTATAAGGTGTGCCGTATTATAAGGCGCACTATCAATAAACGTCTATTTTCGGGTCTATTTTCTTACACAGGGAGCACTGGATTATAAGGCACATTATGCAACACTAGTAAGGAGCAGGGGTGTCTCAATGTTTTCTTTATAATTCAGCAGGTCTCGCCGCTAGGTGGCCTGTAAAGCTAAGCTAAACTAAGTAAATAAAACTGTAATAAAAAAAAATGTCTTTTATAATACTAATACTAATGCTGCTTCAGCAATGCTAGCCAGGGTTAGCAGCAGGCTACAGGCCGATAATACTCACCTCTAAATGGCAAATGGCACTTAGCATGGTTAGTGGCTAATGCTAATACTGCTGGGGAACTAAACTCCTGTATAAAGCTGCACTTCAGAAAAGTGGCTTTACTGATCCTTACAACCTGACTGATAAAATTCATACATAAGGCGCACTGAGGATTTTTGGGAAAAATAAAGGATTTTAAGTGCGACTTATAGTGCAAAAAATATGGTATGTTGTTTTATTGAGCACATTGAGTAAACATTCACATTTAAGGCTAGAGAAAGTAACTGAACTTTGAAAAAAACAAACATATTGTGCTTACTGACAAATCTATATCCTAACAAATCGTATGCAAACACCTTTGAGCAAAATCCTGGGTGTACATCAGTTCCTGGTTAGACAAATTCACAATTGAAGAAAATTCAAAATCTTTTTTACTCTCCCTTTGAGTGAGAATGCACTTTAGATCAGCACAAAATGGTTTTTGGCATGTGTCCACTATTAAAAAAGTGAACAGAAATGGTGTTTATAGAAGTATATAGTCAAGTATCCCACTGATGGACAAAAAAGTGTGGCCTCATCTTAAGATTACCTAAGACCACCTTGATGCTCTGGGAAAATGTTCTGTGGACAGACAAAAGTGTAAAGTTTTAACACCAGTGAACAACACTACGTTTGGAGGAAAAGGAACGCAACACACCAACATGAAAACCAGTTGTGTAAAAATCAGGGCCTGGATGCATTGAAGTTCTGACCTCATTCCTAGTGAAATTCGGTGGCATTTAAAAATATTAATTAAATAAAGTTCTAATGTGCTCATAAAGGATCTGAAAGTTCAGATAGATTGTGTTTGTAATTGTAACATAAGTACGGGTCATTATATTAGTAATCAATGCAGAAATCTCAGTAATTATCTTATTTTTTTCTCGCAACTGTATGATATATTTGTCTTATTGCAGTAAATAATTTATTTATTGTTGATTTATGTAGACATTTACAGATTTTTTTTTGAGAATTCATTGTCAATTCAACAAGACTAATTCTAGTCTATTAAAGTAATGGTTATACACTTGCATGTAGTGTGCATGCAAAATAAGAAATTCACAGGATATAAAGGCAAAACACTTTGCATTGTAACTATTTTGTAGTCTGACATTAGTATATTTTCAGGTACATGTATCCATACAATTTGGATAATAAATATAACAGCTTATCATTTATACCAGTAACATTATAACAATTCAGTTTATATGAAGATAACATTATGCAATGTTAATTATATTAAAACAAGGGACACTAGACCAGCTTGTTCTGTAAAACTATGGCAAGTGCATTGTGTTTATGTTTGTGTGTATATACAGATATATTAGGTCTGTGCACCTTGATTGTTCGCCAAGGTACTATGGCTAAATCTCCTAGTGATGGTAAAATGCTTTTTAATTTATTTATTTAAACAGTAATTTTATCAAGCAATTTATTTTTCATGGATTACAAAACATTTTATGCGAAGCTGAAACGTTTAGTACTGCAGGCAGCTATGTGCATGAATTTTAATGCTTTTTTTTATTTCTTATATTCTTTAGATTTGCAGATGGTGAAGCAAGCAGTTCACCATTTTTGAGAAAACAGAGCACTGTACTGTACACCATTTGTATGGTGATTTTCATATACTCAAATGAAATGAATGAAAGTGCTGACATCAGCAGGGCATAGACAAAAAAGGAAATGGTGTAAGCTTGAACTTACAGTATTTTTCGCACTATAAGGCACATCGGATTATAAAGTGCATTATGAGACACAGGGGTGTCGCCATGTTTTCCTTCTAATTACAAAGGTCGTGCCGCTGGGTGGTGGTGCTAAGTTAAGTAAAGTTAATCTTAAAAAACAAAACTGTAATTAAAAATATATATATTTGCTTTTAAAGTCAAACATACGGAGCCCCTAAAGGGATGTGGTGTATTATTTTTTTTTACATAGTAAATGGTGAGCACGACTTACTAAGTCGTGAGCACCACATACTAAGTCGTGAGCACCACATACTAAGTCGTGAGCACCACATACTAAGTCGTGAGCACCACTTACTAAGTCGTGAGCACCACTTACTAAGTCGTGAGCACCACATACTAAGTTGTGAGCACCACATACTAAGTCGTGAGCACGACTTACTAAGTCGTGAGCACCACTTACTAAGTCATGAGCACGACTTACTAAGTCGTGAGCACCACTTACTAAGTCATGAGCACCACATACTAAGTCGTGAGCACGACTTACTAAGTCGTGAGCACCACTTACTAAGTCATGAGCACGACTTACTAAGTCGTGAGCACCACTTACTAAGTCGTGAGCACCACTTGCTAAGTCATGAGCACGACTTACTAAGTCGTGAGCACCACTTACTAAGTCGTGAGCACCACTTGCTAAGTCATGAGCACGACTTACTAAGTCGTGAGCACCACTTACTAAGTCGTGAGCACCACTTGCTAAGTCATGAGCACGACTTACTAAGTCGTGAGCACCACTTACTAAGTCATGAGCACCACAAACTAAGTCGTGAGCACGACTTACTAAGTCGTGAGCACCACTTATTAAGTCATGAGCACCACTTACTAAGTCGTGAGCACCACATACTAAGTCGTGAGCACTACATACTAAGTCATGAGCACGACTTACTAAGTCGTGAGCACGACTTACTAAGTCGTGAGCACCACTTACTAAGTCATGAGCACCACATACTAAGTCGTGAGCACGACTTATTAAGTCATGAGCACCACATACTAAGTCGTGAGCACCAGATAATGGTAGCTAGCAAGCTATAGTTTAAACTGGCATATGTTCCAAAGTGTAATGTGATTAACTAGCTAGGTTAGCTAATATTATCTATATTTTATTGTGAAATGTTTTAGCTAACGTTAGCTAGGTTAGCTAATGGTAACTACTTTATTTCAGTGGGAAATGTTTTAGATAACGTTAGCTAGGTTAGCTAATATTAACTACTTTATTTCAGTGGGGAATGTATTAGCTAATGTTAGTTAGGTTAGTTAATGGTAACTACTTTTTTCAGTGGGAAATGTTAACTAACATTAGCCAGCTTACTCTTATTAGATGTGCACAGAAAAAGCTTTTGGGCACACACACACAGACACACACACACACACACACACACCAAACACAGCGGCTACTTTAACCCAAGCCTACCATATATTGTACAGAGAGCAATAAAAGCCTTAAAACTAAGCTAACTTAGCTAGCATTAGATTAGCAAGCTAGATCTTTGTAAAAGCAGCCTACATGAGATCACACATGGCAGCTAAATAAATATGATTTTGATAACTGGATGGAGTGTGTGTGTGTATGTATGTGTGTGTGTGTGTGTGTGTGTGTGTGTGTGTGTGTGCCCAAAAGCTTTTTCTGTGCACATCTAATAAGAGTTAGCTGGCTATCGTTAGCTAAAACATTCCCCACTGAAATAAAGCAGTTACTATTAGCTAACCTAGCTAACGTTAGCTAAAACATTTCACAATGAAATATAGATAACATTAGCTAACCTAGCTAGTTAATCACATTACACTGTGAAACATATGCCAGTTTAAACTATAGCTTGCTAGCTACCGTTATCTGGTGCTCACGACTTAGTATGTGGTGCTCACGACTTAGTATGTGGTGCTCACGACTTAGTATGTCGTGCTCACGACTTAGTAAGTCGTGCTCACGACTTAGTATGTGGTGCTCACGACTTAGTAAGCGGTGCACCCGACTTAGTAAGCGGTGCACCCGACTTAGTAAGCGGTGCTCACGACTTAGTAAGCGGTGCTCACCACTTTCTACATAAAAAAAAAAAAATACACCACGTCCCTTTAGGGGCTCCATACAAACAAGCTCTGGACCTTAATCTGCACAGATTTCTTTCCAGTAGACTGTTTATTTGGGTCAGTAAAATGCTTCTTTTACAGTAAACTTAGATTTTCAGATTTACTTAGGCTGGGTGCAACAGCATTAGCATTAGCGGCTAACAGCTAGCCGCGGTTAGCTTTAGTAAATGCCGCAGACAGCAATAGATTGAGGAACCCTGAGTATTCTGGTAAGCCAGGGCAATATTAGCTAGTGGTTCAGCCCACATCACTTTTTTTTTAAACGGTAAACATGCAGACTACACTCTGATATATCTTACTCACCTCTGAACGGCGAAAGGAATAGTGCTTTACGCAGTTAGCGGGTAATGCTAATTCTGCTCCAGCAGTGCTAGTCGGGGTTAGTTCAAGTGCTTACTGAGGTTAGCGGCTAATGCTAATTCTGCTCCAGTTTCGGTGCTGGAGAACTAAACTAAAACTCCTGTATAATGCTGTACTTCAGTGGAGTGGCTTTACTGCTCCTTACAACATGACTGGAAAACATACATAAAATGCACCGGATTATAAGGGGCACCGACGATTTATGGGAAAATTAAAGGATTTTTAGTACACTTTATGGTGCGAAAAATACGGTATTGTGCATTGGAGTAATTAGACAAGCTAATTAGGCAGTTAAATAGATATTAAAGAAGAAACATTCAAGCAAAATGAACAACAAACAGTATTTTTTAGAACTGTATCTTTAATGTAATGTAGGTTACAATGGGAATAAAATACATTTGTTTATATAATGGTAATGTTGTTATTATTTAAGTGGCCCAGAGCATTCTTTATAAAGTGCACCACTACATTTGTTTATTGACTAACATGGATTATCACAAAACTGCATGCAACATGGTGCTTTTGCACTTTTCCCTCATTTTCATAAAGCACTGACAACAGAAATCAGTGATAGAACAAAAAATCAACAACATATAAAACCACCAGTGAGCAAGATGAAGGTAATAGCGGTAAGAAAACTCTCCCTCAAAGCTGGAGGAAAAAAAACTCACAAGGACGGATAGAACTACTTAAGATAGATAATTAGTCACGCTGGTCTGTTGGTATGCTTGGAGATACTGATACATCCATAATAGTGGTGGTAAGAATGATGAAATGAATGATGATGGTTAATGGTCGTAACAATAACAGCAAAAATGAGAATAATTTCATTTGTTATATACATCCATTCCTGCATTTTAAATATTTAAAAAGAATGTTCCTTAAATAAATATTGGAATGGATATGCATATTTCTCCCTCTGCAGCCCATAATATCAGTAAACGATTAAAAGAATAGGGAGGAATTTCAGTGCACAAGAATTTCATTCAACAACGGCTGATAGAACCACATTAAAAAGAGATTACATACCTTTATCACCAACAAGCTCTACAATACAGAGTTACTATATTCACTAATACCACTCACAACTTTACTGTACACAACACAAGCCTTATGTTCACCATGACCTTTATCATCAACAAGCTCTACAATACAGAGTTACTATATTCACTAATACCACTCACAGTTTTACTACTCATTTACTACTCATTTAAAATGAGGAAGAGAATTTATAGTATCATCAAGAGACATAAGAAAAACACTTAACAGCTAAAAAAAACATTATTTGTTAATTATAACTAGCCGCTAGAGGGTGCACAAGGTTTATATTAAATTGGTAAGGTTGTGAACAAATGTGTGCCTCAGGCAGACATTGCTTGACTGCTTAGTGAATTCAACTGGACATTTCTGTTCATCCCCAATTACTCTTAATTTATTTACAGTAGAATCACCTTGGCTTAAGCATAGTAGAAACACTTAGGTACCCATGTCCAATTTGTGGCCACGTTTTTTAAAAACATTATCTTAAGCTTACATTAACTGTGCAATTTTGTTTTGGGAAAATTTGACCAATTTAAAGGTTTTCTCTCTTTTTTATTCATTAATCATATTGTAGCATCGTTGATTTTGTCCACACTAGGCATCTGAACACACATTTAGATAAGAAGATAATTTTCATTCAATTATGAGTGTTTTTTTTTAGTTTGTACATCCTTAGTGCTCCAGATCATAACATGACTGATCATGTGAGAGGAATAAACAACACTAGAATAAGTGAAAAAAGATTAAAATAACAAACCATAACAGAACTGAATATCTTTCAAACGCTACTGAACTCTCAGCTGAATGTAAATCATTCTTAATGCCTATTTTAAACCTAACCCTAACATTAAATCTACCCTAAAACCTAACCCTAATGTTAACCTAAAACTTAAATCTAACCCTAATCATAATTATTACAGGATAAGGTTGGGTATAGGGTTACATTCAACAGAGAATCATTTGCATTCAACTGTAACATTTAGTTAAATGTTAGTTGATCAATTACAAGACATCAACAATGGACCATCTAAGAAAAGTGTTACTAAAAATAATTATATATTGTAATTTCATCAAAGGCAGACTAGTATAGCCAGGCCATATTCTTATTTGGCAAAGTTATTTGAACAAAGAGAGACAAAAACCTCTTTATCTCCTTATACCTGGACTTTGGCGTGGTGTGGCATGGTATTACATTTTTCTTAGCTATTTGGGATTAGTAGGACCTAACAAGTATAAAAGCTAAACTTTGTCTTTGTACAGGAAGTCATTTTGATTCTCAAATGTCTACATATGGAAATAGTAGTAGTTTTTTTAGTAGTTAACATTTAAAAATGATCCTGTTTCACTGCTGCTTTCACCGGAAGTTGTACCCAAAACTGATGGGCAGCGCAGCCAAGGCGAGAGAGCGTGCAGACAATGCGCTTTGATGTTTTTCAAATATAAATATCTAAAATCGATTTTCAGCTTTGTAAAAGTAAAATAAAATAAATTAATGTTCAGTGCTTTTCTTTTTTTATTTTTTATTTCGCGAACACTACACACCATTCAAATGTGCAGTGTCAGCTCTCCACAACGCACCCCATTAAAAAAAAAAAAAAAATCTGTGTATGCTAGAGCTTAGATCGGGCCCAAAAAAAATACAGCCTGACCCGGCCATTATGAGCCCGATATAAACCAGACATTTTTTTTAGTAAGTAGAGGGTTGAAACCGAGCCTTTAAAATCAATTATTTCCGAGCTGTTCTAATGAGCGAAATCTGTTCAGAATTATGTTAATTAACATTGCAACACTGAAGAAGCATAGCACTATTATTTTTATATACTCTAATATAAACAACAATATCTAAGAAAATTACAACCTAAGTGCACAACACAATAGGATACATGCACATAGAAGCATGCTAAATGAACCCACTCTACAAACCCAACACACGTGTTGTTATTACTAACAACTAACTTGAAGTAGCTTCATACCTCTGACTTGCTCACCTGCAAGTCAAGTGCCTAATGCATGTGTGTGCAGTGCTCACTACGCAGTTCCAGAGCTGTGTGATTATAACATTCTGACCTGTGCATCTTTTTGTACAACAATTTGATTTGTTACTTTACTATATTGTGATTATCACATCATAGTTTTATATAAAATAAAAATAGCATTAAAAAATGGAGACTGTTAGGAGTTCTGGTGAGGCCTCGGATAGGGTCGGGTTCAGGCAGAGAATCTAAGCTCTAGTGTACGCCTGGCTTAATACTTAGGTACAGCTATCAAATTAATAAATCAACATTCATTAAAAAGATTAAAAAGATAAAGTAAGCTAAATAACAAAGAAGCTAGCAAAAGCTACAAGCTACCTGCCACCACAATTAATACAGAAAACCAGACAAATCCCAACATAAATAAATACTATTTAACCAAAACAAATCAACATAAATTAAATTCCTGCACAAAATAATCAAACGAAAAATAACCAATTAGGACAACAAAAAAACATAATTAAATAAACAAACCAACAAACAAAGAAAAACTGATAGGCTAAATATGCACACTTAAAGAAACCAAACCCAAACAAATAAACACAACAAGTAAAGCAAATACTCTAATAATAAATTTGAAACTAAACTAAACCCAAACTACTAACAAAGTATAATCTAATGAATTAAAAACAGTACAACAGTAGAAAAACAATAATATCTCAAAAGTTGAAAAACTGCGTCAGCAGCTTAACAACCAGAATTTGCAGCTTCAAGAAGGTCTGTCCACTCTAGAAAGTACAATACAGTTACACACAATTACAGCACTATACTCTGCAAGGAGTGTTTTTTTAAAGACCTACCATTATGATACACAACCACCAGTAGAAGAGAAGAAACAGCGGCAGCGTGACGGTTCTAGCGAAACAACTAAAATGTGTACCACATAAAATCGGTACAGGTTAGTAAGCATAGCCAGCATTCATCCATAAGGTGCACTGAATGATAAGACACCTGTCGTTTTTTGAAACAATAAAGGAAAAATACTGTATATACAGAAATGAAATCTCTGTATGTAAATGTTGGATAAACATTAGCTTAAAGCTAGCATTTTCATAATTATTACCCCTAAATGATCTCAAAATTCAGAGGTTGTTCAAGATTTGAATATAAACAGAATAAAACGTACAGGGTTCTGAACACATTTATTTACCACAGAATGTAACAGAGGCCAGTGTTTAAAATATTTTTTTTCCATTGACCTGAACCGCTTAGACACGGAACCCCAAATATGGGCATAAACAACATGGCGCAGACTACAAAATGACAACAGGACTTCAGTGGTCTATTCCTGTATCACATGTCTAAAAGAGAGGCAGAGGGAGAGAAATGCACTCCCCTTGTGTGCATATTCATGAAGCACTCTCCACGTGTAAACAACATGTGGACATTTAAATGCCTTTTAAATATTATGTCTAGCTGTTTTTCTGTTGTTTTTAGAGATGGAGGACATGGCAGAAATAATCGTTGACTAATCAAAAAATAATCATCAGATTAGTCGACTACCAAAATAATCATTGGTTGCAGCCCTACATTACAAAAGCACTCATTAAAGTAAAATAAATTAATTTCTAATTTTTTGTAAAAAAAATAAAATAAACCTGTAAATTGTAAAAGTGGTCTCTCTCTCACACACACACACACACACATACAGTCTCAGTCACTCACCTCAGTCACCACGTAGCCTGTCACTCACCTCATCCATAGTGTCTGCCTAAACATCTAGCCAGCTAGCTCATCATTGAACAATTTGTCTATTATAAGTTTAAAAATAAAGAAAACTAAAAAAAAAAAAAATAAAAAATAAAACAAAACCCTGAAAAAAAAAAACACGTAGGATAACTGTTCCGGCTAACTGCTGCTCTTATAATGACATTTAACAATATGGCAAAAAAATGATTTTGTAATTTACGTAAAAATGAAGTTTAGTGCCTATTTAAAAAATCAACAGAAGCTGTTAATTGTTGGAGTTCATGTGTAACATTTCTAACATATTTTAAGGTGTTTTACTTTTTTTTTGTCCCACAACTTTAATCCTTTACAGCTTCAAAAACATATATTATGCAAATTAGGCGATGGCGTCATTTAGCGTTTTTTTTTTTACATTTTTTACAAAATATTATGTACCAAAAAAAAGACATGTTGGGCAAGCTGTAAGAATAACTATTCATAAAATACAAACAGATTTAATGTAATTAAGTTTTACACAGTCACTTGTTATTTACCTAGGGACCAATAAAGTGAAAACACACACACACAAAAAAAAATATATATATATATAATATATATATATATATATATATATATATATATATACAGTTTTTAGGTCTTTTGGGTTAAATCGCGTTACTAAGCAACAGTTCGGTTTAGAAGGTTTAGATTTGAATATTGAAGCTCACTTTGGACTGAGAAGTTCAAGGCTGAACACGAGCGATTTTGATCTGATCCTCAACTCACTTCACAAGTTCACACTCATTCTCACTCTTTTCTCAATATTTCTCACTAATTTCTTATTCATTTCTCTCGTTTCTGTCAGTGCTTCTCACTATGCCTTTTCCAGTGTATTTTTCAGATGGCGCTGCGGAGCTGCTGGACTTCCTGGACTGGCTGGATCATCTCTTCCCCCGTTTCCCCAGACCGAACCTTCGTGCTCTTCTTCAAGGTAAGAAACATGAAGCTCCTGTATTTAAATACTGAAGTGAAGTAGAAACAGGAGTCCGTTCAGCCCTGTTCACACAGCGCTGCGCTTTCAGAACCGATAAAAAACGCTTTCTGAAGAAAATCCGCACTGTTACTAAAGTCACCCACTGCAGTCCCGCTGAACAGCTGCAGATCTTACTGTGGTCCGGGTGGAGAGTTTAATCACTGAGGAGACTCTGAGTACAGCTTTTTTACTCTCAGTTCTTTATGTGATTCAAAATGCGATAGAAAGCTTTTTCTCCTCCACAGTAATGATTAGAGCTTCAGTGATAAATCAGCATCTTCAGTACAGGATCAATAAATCAGCATTTTCAGTACAGGATCAATAAATCAGCATTTTCAGTACAGGATCCATAAATCAGCATTTTCAGTACAGGATCAATAAATCAGCATTTTAAGTACAGGATCAATAAATCAGCATTTTCAGTACAGGATCAATAAATCAGCATTTCAATACAGGATCAATAAATCAGCATTTTCAGTAAAGGATCAATAAATCAGCATTTTCAGTAAAGGATCAATAAATCAGCATTTTCAGTACAGGATCAATAAATCAGCATTTTCAGTACAGGATCAATAAATCAGCATTTTCAGTACAGGATCAATAAATCAGCATTTCTACACTAATCTCACATGTTGGATCATTTCAGTACATGTAGAAGTGCTGATATTCAGTATGTGGAATAAATGTACTGGAATTGTGTGTAAAAATAGGTGATGTGTTTTCAGTACCCGGATTTCCTCCAGTGCAGACCTTGGTGTTCCTCTGTCCATCCTTTCCTCTCCTTCGGCCGGATGGATTTGCTCAGCTACTTTACCTCCCAGATGTCGGTGAGTTTCTCATCAGTCTAAATATTACTAATAGAACAGAACTGTGTGCAGCACATAAACACATCAGATCTGTATATAAAAGCTGTACATGTGCAGTTGTACCGGATTAAACAGTAAATGAGTTTAGATGGTGTGAGCAGAACTGATGAGGTTTATTTCTGTTTTTCTGTTTATCTGCAGGTCTGTTCTACCCCACTTTCTTCCCCCTGGTGTGGGAGGACAGAGCCGAGTACTGGGAGTGGCGTCTGAGCAGCCATGTTGCCCACCTGTGCTACATGGATCTGCTGTGGAGAGACTACCTGAAGACCAGGGTCCCCCCAACTGCCTGCAGACAGCTGGAGCCTCGACCAGACAGGGACCACAAGCCGGGGGGCCACAGCATCGCTCTCCCTGAGGACGACTGCGCACCACCTCACAAGAGACGCCGCATCTGATCCCCCTGTATCCTTTATTTATTACTCTGTATATGTCTATCTATTACTGATACGTTTACTTTATATTTGTATAGTCCATAAATTAACTAGCTATATTTTTATAGAGTAGATAAGTTTACTTTTTCATTTTATAAAGTTTCATAAGTTTACCTAATAATTTTAGAGTTCATAATATAATTATATATTTTTATAGAGTTCATAAGTTTACTTTATAATTTTTATAGTGTTCCTAAGTTTTCTTTTTCCTTTTTATGGAGTTAATAAGTTTCCTTACCATTAGACTTTATTTAACTATTTATATGCTTAGTTACCTATTTGCCTAATTAACAATGTATTTGTTAAATTACCTATTTATTTATTTGTTTAATTAACAATTTATTCATTTAATTAACTTTTATATGCTTAATTAGCTTACTTTACAGCTTACTTAATTAGCAGTTACAGACCAATTTAAAAGTACTGTTTTTTGCATTGCTTAATCCTGTTTCGGATTACTTTATGTTGTAAAAACCTAAAAACTTAAACTTGCATTCTATGTATAAAATTTGCTTTATAAATAAATTAATTAATATTATTATTACTCTAGTCAAAAATTCAAATAATATTAAGTTAATTAAATTGTTAACGACAATTTTAGATATTTCACATTTACATCCGTTTTTTTTACTTTTATTTTACTTTAAATGTACTTTATTAGATTTAAAGCATTTAAAATATTAGCTTTTAAAACGTTATAGCTTTACACAAATTCAGAATTAGTTTTGAATTCTCTAAAATTTAAACGTTTAAATAATCAGTATTAAGCATTCAAGAATGTTTTTATAAATCTTTTTAATTGTTATTGTTACTATATATATATATATATATATATATTTTGGCAGATTGTTACTAGTAATATTATTCTTATTACTCTAGTTATATATTCAAATAATATTTAGTTATTTAAATTGGTAACAGCAATTTTGGATATTTCACAACATTTACAGCAGTTTTAACTTTTAGTTTTTTAACTTTTATTTTACTTTAAATTGACTTTATTAGATTTTAAGCTTTGATAATATTAGCTTTTAAAACGTAATAGCTTTACACTTTTTTTAGAATTAGTTTTAAAATCTCAAATTTAAATGTTCAAATAGTCAGTATTAAGCATTTAAGAATGTTTTTAAGAATCTTTTTAATTGTTATTGTTAGTATATATATATTTTTTTCTGCCAGATTTTTATTAATAAACTATATTTTAACCTACATTCTGTCTCATGTCTTTTATTTCTTTTACCTGTTTGTAAACATTATATACTTAATTGTGTGTCATGTTATTTTAGCACTGATACCAGATATACAAGCAATTTAAGTGCTCTACAAAAACTGTATGGATGCACTAAACAGTTTTGATTTTAATTAATTTAAATTCAGTTATCTAGTGTGTCATGAAGTTCAGTCCAAAGAGATCAACACTAGCCTTTTATATATTAGTGAGTGTAACTGCTTAAGGACATGACCAAACATTACAGGAAGGATGTACATCTACTTCTTACCACGAGATTTAAAATCAGAATGGCCTGTAGTGAAATCAGAGAAAAGCTAGCTGCACACAGACGCTACATGTGGGTCATTTTAGTAAAAGAAAGACTAAAAGTGTAGCCACTATGCTCTCCTCTAATAGCATGAGGTCATCACAGAAATCTCTGTATTGCTCTACATTCATCTACCTTAAACTACCTTAAACCTTATATGGACGTTGTGATGAGCACATCACACAAGCCATTGAAGAAACGGCTAACACCATACACACTCTTTCCCCTGAACTGCTTCAATCCTGTTTTCTCATGCAAATAATGTGAGAAGACTCCAGGAGCAGAATGTGTATAATAACTGCTTATGACTTCATTTTAGATTTTCCTTCTGAAAAAAAAAAGTTATTAAACACTGGGCTTACTTTCACATGTGAATCGGATTTACTAGTTATTCAACTTTAAAAAGCAGACAGATTTTTCTCTTCTATTAAAAAAAGAGTCATTTCTAAATTAGAATAGAATATTTTAGTTATTTAACATTAAAAATTCATATTAAACTTTAGAATATCTTGATTTCCTCTTGCAGCTGTAAAGACGCCTCACTTATCACTGCAATCTTGGACACTAAAGCCTGTATTACTCTCACATTAGTAGCCTAAAGAAAACAGAAAAAGATTATTATTTTTGAAACAGCACAAAAAAACACTATAAAAAACTAAATACATGTATTTAGCTTTACACAATAGAACTGGTTACTCCAGCTGGTGTGTTTCAATGAATAAACAAATAAACAAACAAATAAATAAATAGATGAATAAATAGGATGATGTGTGCCCCTAATAATAAATATTTAACATATGTAGTTGAAGAACAAAGTTGGAGCAGTTGCCTACTGGTGCCTCTGTGCTATTTATGCACTCAACATAACCAAGAGCCTCCATCACCATTTACAGAATGATAATTCATTAATAATAATAAAAACTGTGAAAGAGAGGTTGGCTTCCAACTCACCAGAAAATGTTTGACCAGAAAATGTCACCCACAGCAATAATAACATAATAATACATTGCATTTAAATATTCGTGGACACCGCTTGTAATAGTGTATAAAGCCCCAGTATTAAGCTGTGGAGCAGTGGAACTGTGTTCTCTGGAATGATGGTGTTCATCCAATACTTTTAGGATGATGTGAGATACGATGGACTGGTTATCATCCAACAAGATTGTTTAAGAGTCGTAAAGAGGAAAATGCTAGCTTTAAGCTAATGCTACAGTGGAGTTGAACTCCGGCCGTATGTTTACAGCATGTTACAGCCAGCTGATCCAACTAATGAACTAACTGCCCTCACTGAGGAGAACTGAGAGAAAATCACTAACCCAACAGCACAGAGTTACCCCAGAACCAGCTTTAAACACTCTACCACGTTTTAATATTTACAGTCTTTATTATGCTGTGAAATAAATTAGAGGTGTTTAGTGTTTCTGGTTTGTTGTTTTAGCACATTAATCCAAGTAAGGCAAACCTGTCAAGTCTCCCGTTTTGGCCGGGAAACTACCGTATTTTACTCCTCTTTCCCGCCGTCCTCCCGTATTAGTATTTTCCCGTAAATTTCCCGTATTATATTAAAATTAAAAAATGTATATTATTGAGGAGACAGGGCACTGACCGCTCTGTGTCTCTTAACCAATCGTGGAGGCGGTTCAAGGAGAAAGTCCCGCCTTTCAGGAGAAACAGCCAATCAGCTTGAAAAGGAGGGTCAGTGTAGGTAAGCCCCCCGTCGCTGTGAGTTCAGGGAGCTAGTCGGAGCAGCTGATGTTAAAACAGATCTGGATATTCAGCGATTTTTCTTAAAGAAAGGTAACGGTAGGCTAATCATGTAAACTGTGATGAGATTTTTCTGATAGCTGCTTAAAAATACTCGTCCCCGAAATAAAACACACAGATTAAACCTTTTAAAATAAAAAAAAATACAGTTTGTGACTAGAAACAACTAGAAATGTGGAGAGGACCGAAATTAACTGAACTGATCAGGGGTGGAGTGATCAAAAGGAAGAAGTATTAATTAAAATTTATTGTGTAGACCCCTTAGGACTAATTTTTACTGATGGAATATATGTGGTTCATGTCCTTTTAGTAAAAGCTCATAATACTATTTTTAGGATTTTTAATTTGGCTGTAAAGAATGACATGTAGGAATGTCCACAAAATTTCAGATCCTGATAATCTGATTGTAGTGTGTAAGTGGTTCACATGTGGTTATTTTAGATTTTTTGTAAACCTGTCTTAAAATGGAAGGGATACTGAATCTTCGTTGGGCTGGTGGGACGACTTTAAGTGGACAGAGGAAAATATCCCTTATTTTTAAATCTAAAACTTGACAGGTATGACGTAAGGATTTGTGGTTATAATAGGTTTCAGTGGAAAAATACACACGTTAAGCCTTTTAACATTAAGTATTTTAGACTCTATGGTTCTAGCTTTGTGATTCTGAAGTAACTGCTGCATCACAAAGCTCGCCTCAGCAGGGCAGATAGTTAGTTTATTAGTTGATTATTTGGGTCAGGTGTGTTGTATTTAGAATAAACCAATGACCGTAATTAAATATTCATCCTCAGGGAAGTGCTGCTTATTATCTAGTTTAAAGCTCTTAACACAGACTACACTGCTCAACATTACTGAAAGAGTTTCACCTGTTTAAATACTTTAATGATCCTCTGTAAGGAAAAATATTGATCCAAAATGCGATCTGGCCAGAGTTCGCTGGTGTAGCGCAGAATCGAGTCCGCTGCCAATGTCTGCCGCTGTGCTGTGACGTAAAGCATTAGCTTAAAGCTAGCATTTTTTAATCATTACCCCTAAACGATCTCAAAATTCAGAGGATCCAGTGTTGTTTAAGATGTAAATATAAACAGAATAAAACGTACAGGGTTCTGAACATATTTATTTACCACAGAATGTAATAGAGGCCCGTTTTTAAAATTTTCTTTTTTTCCATTGACCTGAACCGCTTAGACACGGAACCCCAAATATGGGCATAAACAACATGGCGCAGACTACAAAAAGACAACATGACTTCAGTGGTCTATTCCTGTATCACATGTCTAAAAGAGAGGGAGAGAAAGGCACCCTTGTGTGCATATTCATGAAGCACATACAAAACCAAGATTTATATTTTATAGATAGATAACCACTATAGTATATATTATACTATTATATTATATTATTTTATGCTATATTATTTGTTATTATTATTTCCTATATGGCCAAGTATATCCTCCTGAGACCCAAACTTTTGCTTGCTGTGGATTTTTAAATTATCATATCTGTGTGGGATCAGTAGGACCGAACAAGTTTAAAAACTAAATTTTGTCTTTGTACAGAAAGTCATTTTTGCAAATAACATTGTTCTTATGAGGAGACAATAGTTTATTTTAAGATTTTAAAAAAATGATCCCTGCAATTTAGGATCCGAAGAACCTAATTAGTCCAAAAACAAAATTTGTGCTTTCTACAGTAAGTAAATAAACTAGTTTTGAACAAAAAAAATGGATGAGAATTTTTACCTGGTCCATGTTTCTGTCTGGACTGGCTGTAGAAACCTGTGACTGGGATTCTCGCCATCTTATTTTTAATCAGTTGAGAGTAATGTAGTCATGCAACCACCAGATGGTACAGGCAGTGTCTCTATATGAGGACAAAGGGTTAACGTTTTTTAAAAATGTATAATCATGATGCAGAAATGTAATGTCCAAGAGGACAAAGTGTCTCAAGAGGATATTGTTCTCTCAAAAATACACTGAAATATCGTGATATTATTTTATCGCCCACTCCTAGTGTACATTACAATATGGCTGCAACAATTAGTCGATATAATCGACAATGTCGATTATTAAAATTTATCGACTACAAATTTAATTGTTGAATAATCGTTAATTTGTAACAGTACCGCATTACACAAAGTGCTGGGGACAAAAGGAACTTGGTCTGTGTCTCTGAAAGTGCCCAAACACAACAGATTACATATTTATTCACTAAATATCAGTACTCTCCACACCTAAACAACATGTGGACATTTAAATGCCTTTTAAATCTTATGTTTAGCTGTTTCTCTATTGTTTTTAAAGATGGAGGGCATAGCAGAAATAATCGTTGACTTATCGGCTAATCGAAAAAATGATCATCAGATTAGTCGAATACCAAAATAATCATTGGTTGCAGCCCTACATTACAAAAGCACTTATTAAAGTGAAATAAAGTAAATTCTTAATTTTTGTAAAAAAAACAAACAAACAAACAAACTGTAAATTGTAAAAGTGGTCTCTCTCTCTCACACACACACACACACACACACACACACACACACACACACAGGAACTATAGCAAGTTTCCAATATAGTATTGACCCCAAACACACCTCCAAGATGAGACCTGCCTTCAAGAGGAAGCTAAGGTAAAGGTATTGGATAGGCCAAGCATGTCCCCAGACCTAAACCTTACTGAGCATCTGTGGCATCCTCAAACAGAAAGTGGAGGAGCATAAGGTCTCTAACATCCACGAGTTGTGTAATGTCATACACAGAGGAGGATTGGAAAAGGATTCCAGGCAACCTGTGAAGCTCTAGTGAACTCAATGCTAAATAGATTTAAGGCAATGGTAGAAAATAATGGTGATCACACAAGATATTGGCAATTTGTCAATTTTTAATTAATTAATTACAATTCGTCCACATGAGAAAAGATTAGTTTTTACAAGGTATTTTTTTTCTCAGGTTAAGGAACAATCTTTAAAAACTTGTGTGATTTTAGGCTAAAAGGGAATAAATAATTATTTTACATAAAATATTTCTGCCATGACTTGAAGGGCCTTTTTTTTTTACTGCAGGCATATATGACATCATGCAAATACAAGGTGCAATATATAATATTATCAACATATGTAAAGGAAATGTTGAATAAAATAAATACAATTTAAATAAATAAATAAATAAATAAATAAATTTATAAACAAAAACAGTAAATATGTTTGAGTAAACATTGTGGTTTTATTCTATAAATCATTGACATTTGATGACATTTCTCCCAAGTTCCAAATAAAAATATTGTAATTCAGAGCATTTCTTTTCAGAAAATGAGAAATGGTCAAATGAACAAAAACTGATGTATCAAACCTTAAATAATGTAAAGAATATAAGTTAATATTAATTATATTAGAAACAACAACAATACTAAACTCAAAAAAGAAGTTCAGAAATTATTATTTGGTGGAATAACCATGATTTTTAATCACAGATATCATGTCTCTTGGCATGCTCTCCACTAGTCTTTCACACTGCTTTGGGTGACCATATTTCACTCCTGGCACAAAATTCAGGCAGTTCAGCTTTGTTTGATGGTTTGTGATCATCCATCTTTCTTTGGTTACATTTCATTGATGTTTATTTCCTTTATTCATGACTGCAATTGACTGTATTTCTGCTCCGCGATGTACTGCGCAGGCTCTCCTCACAGGGGCATGGGAGCCGATTCCCTCTAAGTTCCTTGTCGAAATGCGCATAAATATTGTTAGCCCAAAATAAAGAAATTGTGAGCACGAATTAAAGAAATCGTGAGCACTCTTTAGAAAGAGAAATTGTAGCTTTTTCACTATTCTGACCATTTCTTATTTTCTGCAAATAAATGCTCTATATGACAATATCTATATTTGTAACCTGGGAGAAATGTTGAATAAAACCACAATGTTCATTTTTTCGAATATATACCTATAAATGGTTAAATCCGAGAAACTTTTTCTTGATTTTTCTCATTTTGATTTGTTCCAGAGTTATACTGTATATTGTATTAGTATAGAGAATGATCCTCCAGCGCTGTTGTTTTTTTTTTGCCTTAGTCTCCACCTGCTGGTGAAAACGGGGTATTACTGAGGAGTGAGGGCCGGCGGTCTCATTCAGCACTATTCGTTTATTGTAGTATGAGCGTTAAATTTAACGCAGTCTGTCCGGTCCTTTAGTGGGCTAATTTATAGGTGACCTATGGTGTCGCGCCCGGTTACCTGACTCCCTTCAGTACGAGCTTCTGCTGTGCGGTACATTAACTGTTATATATTACACGCATGCGGATACAGGACTCCCGGTGATGACATTCGCCGCTGTAGAGGCTGCGGGCGGGCGGGCTAGCGGCAGCGGCATTAGCGCGGAGAGCCAGTGATCTGTGTTAGCTCTGCGTGGCTCTGTACACGGGCTGTGGCGGGATCTCGGATCGCGGAACAGGGGATTAAGTTACACCTGAGACACACAAACCCGACAGCGCACAGAGAACAGAGCCGGTTTTTGGGTGAGTGAACACTGTGTGCTGGGTCGCTGCTCAGGCCTGGATGTGATTAGCTCGGTCGCTAATGTGCTGAGATAGCTGTGTTTTCTCGGACTCTGCGAGAAAGTTACACTGAGTTATGTGATTAAACGCTGTTGTCCGTTTTATTCATTTAGACAGCGATGTGTCTAAGCTTTGTTTGGTGTTTAAATAGTTAGCTAACGCTGGGTTCTGTAGTTTGCAGGTGTATTTAGCTATAATAGTTAACCTAATGTTAATGTTGTTTAGCTGCTTAGCTCTCTTAGCTAGGCTAAGCTCAACTCTCCCGTTTTACACAGAGAGAGAACCAGTCCTGAGATGTAGCCTAGCCTAGCATACAGGGGAGAGCTGATAGCTTAGCTTAGTCTGTCATTATGTCATTATCATTAAATCTCCCTGCGAATGGTTTCCTCTCAGAGACAGTAATTACTAATGGACGACAACTACGTGTTGTTACTGCATTTGTAACGTTAACCGAAGAAAAGGTGATGGGTTATAAAGGAGTCGCGAGATCAGGTTTGGTTAGTTAGCTTAGCGTAGCTTAGCTAAGCTAACCTATCCGCTGTTTCCGCAGATACACAGTCAAACCTGGCAAAAAATACTGCGTCTGATTCTCACTGCTGGACACTGTGAACCCAGCTGCTGTTTTATTAAGGTCTGCCGGCGGGATTCATAAACACTGTAAAACTGACCAGTTTGTTTATAGCTGTTTAAACTGCTGCCTGGATATGTCGTTTTAGTTAGCAGGCTAGTCTGTAACTCGCCCCTGTTTTTATTATTGGGGCCAGTCGCGTAGCCTGTTTTAATAATTGTACGTTACTGAAAGAGCCGCGTTTAACCTTTTTATCCGCCTGGATAGAAGGTGAATTTAATGTACTTTACACCAAGTTCCTTATTTTTTTGCGGAATTCATGTGAATGGACTTTCTACTCTCTGGCTGCTTGTTTGGTTGTAGAAGGGCGAGAGGAGTTCCTGTATGGCCTTGTGTTTCTGTAGCTCAGTATACTCGGTCGAGGGGTGTAACGGTACAGAAAATTTACGGTTCAGTTCACACCGCGGTATAAACCCCACGGTTCGGTACGTTTTCTTTACGGTTGGTGGAAAAAAAATATAAAGCTGGCCATTCTGTATAACCTCATCTGTATCTACTTCATAATAACAATGGGACTTTATTTTAACCATGTTTTGTTTTACTCTCCTCTGTATGTTTACATTTGGCTCCAAACTGAAAAAAAAAAACAATGTTCTTTAAAAAAAATATTCAGTAATGGCTTGGGAACTGTCTGATTTCACATCTAGAGGCTGCTTAAAAGCAGTGGGGATAAGTAGTTGGATAGAAGTCACTTTTTTATTAGTTCTGGTTATTGGTAGGACTGGATGATGGAAACAAAAATGAATTTGCATGTAAAGCCTAATTTTTACTTCTGCATCAAATCTACTCCGTAGCCTACATGTCTACCTGCCCTGCAGTGCAGACACACGGGTCCACCACTTGCTCACCAGCCCTGCTGTTGTTCACAGGGAACTGGAAGTATTCCCACACAATTAATATAAAGGCAGCAGGTGGTCCTATAGCTCCTAAGTGACCAGTCTCCATACTCCTGTACCCCTGTACTCAGAGCTAAACTTCTTAGCAACAGTGCTACAGCTACACTTAGGCATTAGTTCCGCATTATGTTGATTGGTTCCACACGTATCTTAAAGACTGCCTGTACCATTTATTCTGCATACTTTTACGTGAAGCAAACCATAACCACCGTACCCTCGACAGTTTATAAAGAATACACGTACCATTACACCCTTACTCAATATAGTTTTACCAATGCTGAAAAATATCCTCAATTAAAATACCTTTAGGTTTAGGAAGCGTAATATCTGTGTCTCTAAATTTAGTTATATAGAATGTACTTTATTCAAACACATTGAATTCAGTTGAATACACAAATGCTGCTTTTGCTATTTATTCTGCTATGCACACTGAAACTGTAAAAAGGTAAACTAGTCAGCATTTTTCTTTATGGCTACATGTGAAGTTATTTAAAACACTTGGCAGCAAAAATTTAATAACAATTTAATATGTTATTGAATTTTGAACATCAAAAAAAAAAAAAAAAAACTGAATTTACTACACTGTCTGCCCCCCAAAAATATGTGGGGTTAATGCTGCAGTTATTCAGGTTTAGGTTCAGCAACAGTATGTGCTGAAAGAACAAGGTCAGCTGACTTCCTGAATATACTGAATATAGACCAGGTTATTCCATCAATGTATTTATTTTTCTTCCCTGATGGCATGGGAAAAATCCAAACTGACAATGTCAGGATTCATGGGGCTGCAATAGTGAAAGAGTGGTTCAGGGAGCATGAGATCATCATTTTCACACATGAATTGTTCACCACAGAGTCCAGACCATTTCATTTATTTCCTATTTGTTGAATTATGCGTAGGTGTTGGGCCAAAGCAAAACATGGTATGCTATTGAGATTATGGTCATTTAAATAATAGTAGAGGTATTAGTAAGAATAGTGATAATAAATAAACTTAAGCTGTTAAATATGTATATAAATAATTAATAAATAATTGTTTACATGGTATATATGTTCCTAACAAACTATAAAGTATCGAAAGCCTTTATTACATGTGATAAAATGTGATAAAATATACTGACAGAATCTTATATACTGACATATACTGACAGAATCTTAAAAAGGCTGTGATACACACGTGGTCGTACCAGCCAGAATATGTACATATATAAATAAACTAAAAACACTTAACGAGTTACAGAGTTTTATTAACCTTGAAACCTCACAGTACATAGGTTAGGGTTTGGTGCATCAAATCTCACAGTACACACACATTATTTCAGAAACAAAATTCACAAGAACAAGAAGAGTGTATGTTAGCAGTGTTCTGTGTGGATGGCTGTGAGAAATACACTCAAGCTGTGTTCGGAATGGTTCACTTATTAACACTATTTACTATGTAGCATTTGCTATATATTAAACTGACTATGTAAGGACCAAACAGCAGCCCATTTCTATTTCTATTACAGAAAAGACAGTTTAATAGTAAATTTATATAAGGAATAAAATGTAATGTTGAGATTAAAATTACAAAATGACTGACACACCAATTAATGCACTATTTCTGTAATAGGGAGCGAATCCGTGGCTTAAGTGTTGCATGACTAACAACCAAACAGACATGCAGAATATTTTGTGCTCACGCCCCTGTTGTGTGAAAATACATTTTGGAATCTTGCTGCTAGACTTGCGTGAGAAATAATATCCTCTGCCAGTACTGGTTTCACTGGTGTGTCATTACACAGGCTACTACCCGGTGGCCAGTGAAACCAATACTGAAAGTAAGAGTGGTCAGATACAAGGAAATGCTTCTCTGGAGCTTCATAGCATAAAGATCAGCTTGAACTGTAGAGAGGATCTGTTATGTAATGTAATATGTAATGAATAAATCCCACATAAATACAAATCAAACCAGGGTAATTATTTTTATTATTTTTATTAGTTTTTACTGTGACAAAGTTTGAAACCCCAACCTGAAGCAGAATGTTGTTTGCAAGGTAAGCTCACCATATTTTTCGCACCATAAGGTGCACTTAAAATTCTTTAATTTCACCAAAAATTGTCAGTGCACCTTATAATTCGGTGCGCCTTATATATGAATTCTACCAGTCAGGTTGTAAGGAGCAGTAAAGCCACTTCACTGAAGTACAGCTTATAAAGGAGCTACAGTGAAGTTTTTCCAGCACCAAGGCTGGAGCAGTATTAGCGTTAGCTGCAAACCGCAGTGCTAGCTCGTTCGCCATTCAGAGGTGAGTATATTGGACTTTCGCTTGCTTGTTTACTGTGTTAAAACAAGCTACATGGGATGAATCACTAGCTGTTGTGCCCTGGCTTACTGGAACACTCAGGGTTTTTCAGTGTAGCACTGTCGGGTAGCGTTTACTAGCGCTAAACGTATCAAATTCAAAGGTGATGACAAAAGAGGCTCCTTCCTACCTGCATTCACTCCTGAAGGCTTACACTACCTTCCGGCCGCTGCGCTCCTCCAATGAACGTCGCCTCGCTTTACCAAACATTTACACAAAGCAATCCAGACTGTTCTCATACAGAGTTCCCCAATGGTGGAACAAACTACCTTCCACGACCAGATCAGGAGAATCTCTCGCTATCTTTAAGAGACTCCTTAACACCTCTAACCAGAGACTGTAAAAAAAGATGGACGCCGTGTCGCCGTTCCCATTCATTCAATGAAAATGAAGCCAAAATCTTCCGCCATGTTGGCAATCCTGACACCTGATTCTGCGCAGTAGAGACCAGAGGAGGGAGAAAGACTGTGGATAGCAACCTACTCATTTAAATAACCCCGCCCCTGAGGGCTACCTCGAGGTCACAGACTGCAGAGCGGGGCGGAGTGGAGCTGACGGTCTGTTATTGGTCCCGCCCATAAGCAGCCCTTTTACAATAACCACACCTTTTTTGAATAGAGTTGAATAAAGTTTTAAAAACCGAATTCTGTGGGGATATAAAAAATTGACAATATAAGCAGAGGTTACACTAGCTGCTGCATTTAAATAATGGAGGTAGAATTACAGTATATTAGAAAAAAACGTGATTGAAAGTTGTCTGTTTTGCCATTGAAACCTATGGGGATGGGTGGAGTTACACAGCTTTCTGCAGCCGAACAGCAGGGGGCGCCCGACCTGTGGTGGCTTCACTTTTGAGAGACAATGCTCTGTCCAGCTATACACAGTCTATGCCTCTAACACACTAACTAACTACTTCTAAGCTCATTTCTTCCTCCCCTCCTTCACTCCTCTATCCCATTATTTCCCTTTGACCTCTTTTAGGCCCTGTCTAATAATGTTTTTACCTTCAACTTCTATTACTTTTTGTACTTTACTATTGTAAGTTGCTCTGGACAAAAGCGTCTGCCCACTGTAATGTAATGTAGTGTAAGGTAATGTAAACGCTGCTAACCGGGGCTAACGCTGCTGCTAACCACACTGTTGAAAATATTGGAAATCTAAGTTTACTGTAAATAAACAAGCGATTTACTCACCCAAATACACAGGCCCCCCCCCCCCCCCCCCCAGTATAGAACTGACTTTTGTAACTTGCACACCTAAAACGTTTTATTATATTTGCCAACAAAACAATCCATTCTTAGTTCTTACGTCTTAGTTGTATGATGACATGTTAGAGAACAGTGGAATCTCGACAATGCTGATGGGGTCAAGCAGACTTTGTTACTAATAGTCAGGTGCAGGAAGTGTGATTGCAAAGAGGATGTAGCTGTGGGATTTGTTTCTATATTTTTTCCTCATTCAGCCTCCTATTTAGAGAAATTTATTTAGTTACACATGATAGATTAATGTGTTTGTTACTTTTTATTATTTTACTATAAAAGGGTCTAGGGTCTGTTATAGGGTCAGGAATCTTAACAATCTTAACAATAACTGAACACGTTGCATCTGGCATGAGGATGCATGCAGTAAAAATTTAATTGTCCCTGCATGTGGGCTTTTGCACCAAAATTCAGTGTCCAATGCAGAAAATCTCAGCTTATAGTTTGTGGAATAATGATGTTGGGAAAAAAAAAATAATGTCATGGATTGTGAACTATAATATGCACACTGTCTCTGGGTATAACATTATAACTCAGTTAGGGCAGCAAAATGCTTTAATAGCTGGTACCTTAGAACGATTAATAAATTTGATTACAAATTAGGCTGCAGCTATTGAATATTTCAGTAATCAAGTATTCTACTGAAAAGTAATTGGATACATCATATTGTGGTATGGTTAAAGAGCAATTACAACTTAATTAAAAGAAAAGAGAACATTTCACTAAATAATTAATAAACAATTGGTTTTCTTCTTTGCAAAAGTTTTATTTTTTTAATTTACATGAACTGTAACAAATAGTGCTGTCAATACTAATGTGTAACTTTAATACAATACCTGCCTAATTATCTTTGTATTGTTATTGAAACAACAAAAACCTAAAACATTAGCAATTAATATAAAAATAGAAGGTCCAACATAGAACTAAAATTCTTTATTTTTTCAGTAATAACAAATGAAAAAGTGAAAAGATTTAAGAATGTGATGTTTATTCTTCATTTCGAATAGGAATATAACAGTTGTATGGAATTTCTTTGATGGTTAACTTGTCAGTCTGTGAGCTGTCAGAGAGGAGAGCCCCTCTTAACCAGAAAATATCTGGGAAAAAAAAAACATCAGTGATGTCATTAGCCCCATCCCCAAATATGCTGAACCATTATTCACTGTTTTGATTCACTTGATTGCTAAAAAGCAGAGGAAACAGAAAAATAAGACATTTAAAAGCTGGGAGACATTTAAACTTGAAAATCCGCTGGTATTTGGTGAATTATCATGTGATATGTGTGGTGTTTGGATGTTTTGAAGAATCTACATGGTGGGTTGAGTTTAAAGTTGTCTCATTAAATTGAGTGCAAATTGGAATCAGTGATTTAAATCATTGTTTACAAGTTCATGCTTTGATAGCAGGCTGTGAGCTGGTATTAACACAGTCACTGGGTTATACTTTAGAATGTTTGTTTTGAAAACTGACAAATTAAGCATTAAACTTATTATTGAGTGTTTTCCCTTAATGCATTATCACATTTTTTGTAATCAAGGTATTACTTGAGGAATTGTTTCACCCCTATTTAAATACTGTGAAATTAAAATATACATAATGCAATACATTAAGATAAGAAATACAATGTACATGCAAAATATAAAGAACAAACCTTTAAGATGTATTATGTATTGTGTTATGTTTGATTTGTTGTAATTATATTGTTTTATGTTTTATGTATTATGTATTGGTGTATTTGTTTATTCTATTCAAGTGTAGCTTGGCTCTTATTAGTTAGTGAAAATGAAAAGGAGAAGTGCAATGTGTGGAAGGTGCATCTGTTGTAAAGGGAGGTTGTACCTTCAGCACAGTGTTTGATGATATGTATAATAGTTTCTCACAATATATTTCTTAATTTCGATAGATACAATATAATTTCTATATCATGTGAACAATATGAACGCCAGAGCCTGTGGTATACATCACACACTTACACTCCCAGCCAACATTATTGTGTATCCTATAATGTTCTGCTGTTTCTGCTCAGCTTAAATGCAGTGATCTGACTGCAGCTCCATGTTAGGAACATCAGTCAGTAACAGATACAGCTGTAAATTCTGTATATCTCTAACAACACTAGACCAGTTTATTATTGTTTGATGTTACTTCATGTAACTTGTAACTTTATATTAATAGCTGAAATAAATTGCTCTCTAATAATAAAATGCTGAAAATGCAAATATTAAGGAAAGTTTGATATTTGACGTATTCTGATTAAAGGTTTACTTAGTAAAGTCCAAATAAAATGAAAAATTTAAATTCTTTATTGTTCGTTGTATACAAGTATAGGAAGTAGCCTAAGGACTTTTATTATGAAGCCCACAATAGCAGATTAGACACAATGGTGATGCTAACTGTACATCCCAACTGTATTCATTGCTGTTTTATTGAGAACAGAATGATAATGCTGTGCTGGTTAGATTAAGGGAGTTCTGCTGTTCGTTTCTCTGGTCCTCGGTCCTTAATGTCAGTAAACAAAACTAAAATTAAAAAACATTTTTAACTAAACATTTTTCCTCTGAAACGGTTTATTTGGGTGAGTAAAGCATTTGTGTTTATTTACAGTACGCTTAGATTTCCAATGTTTTCAACAGCATGGTTAGAAGCAGTGCTAGCAGTGCTAATAAATGCTGCCGGACAGTGCTACACTGAGGAACCCTGAGAGTTCCAATAAGCCAGGGCGCTTTCAGCTACAGTTCATCCCATGTTTTAACACGGTAAACATGCCGGCTACAGTCCGATATACTCACCTCTATATGGCAACAAAGCTAGTTCTGTGGTTAGCGGCAAATGCTGATACTGCTCTAGCCTCGGTGCTGGAGAACTAAACCAAAACTCCTGTATAACTCTGTACTTTAGCGGAGTGGCTTCACTGCTCCTCACAACCTGACTGGAAAGATTCATATATAAGGCGCACTGGATTAAAAGGCGCACTGTTGATTTTTTGGGAAAATTAAATTTAGAGGAGTTTTCAGGGATTTTAAGTGCACCTTAAAGTGCGAAAAAAAGGTAATGGTCGATATTGTGTTTCTCAAAATTGAAAATATTACAAAATATTGCAGTGCGACAACAAAGTGATTTTTTTTTCCCTTCAGGAAGTCCCACACAGTGTGAGCAAGACTCTAGATTTGTACTAGAGCTGGGCAATATGGCACAAAATAAAATCTTCATAATAGACTACTATTACACTATACACTATTACACAGTGTAATGAAATTACAAAAAAACATTGTGCAACTTGGAAAAACAAGCAATAGACAACATAAAGTGCAAGAGTGATAATAGTAGAGTATATACTGCCCTTTCATGCAGTGAACAGTTAAACCATATCTGGAGACGGTATGCTCTCTGTTTAAGGCTCTGTAGCGGCCCGAACATTCTCAGCACTACCTGCTCATGAGTTGTGAGATTTTCAGTGGTCAGTCAGTCATCAGTAAAGTGGAAGAGTTCTTTGCCAAACACAGGTACTGAAATAACTTTCATTTTGAGTTCTCTCTCAGAATTTCACTCTGGTTCAAGATTTTGTTGAAATGTCGAGATTAAAACGAGTAAATGAATCCTATACAAGAAACAAACTTTACTGTAAAATCTGCACTGTACATTTTCTTTGTACTATTTTAGTTTGATAAACTATTAAAATTCAGTATATGCTACATTTACAACCCCAAATTGGAAAAGATGTAAAGGCATTTTCTTTGACTGTTATGTAATTGCAGACAATATGAACCCAACCTTTATTTACACACACTGTAAATTTTCTGCATTAATACGGCATCACAGAAGTAAACTCACATGCCCACATACCATGACAGAACCTGGATTATGGAGTTGTTGCTGAGAACAGTCTGGACGATCCTTTTTATCTTTGGTCTGTAGTTCACAACTTTTTAATTTATTTCAAAAAAGATTTGAAAAACAGATTATTTTGAGCACAATACACTCTGTTTCCACGGTGCGATGGTTAAGTATTTCAGATTTCAGTAGAGAATTTATTTATATATTTATATAGTTTCAGAGAATGTCAGGCCACCACTATCTGTAGGATTAAATTGTGTTTAAACCTGACAATGTCTTACAGTTGTTCAACTTTAAATTCAATCATCATAGACCTGAGTATGTCAGCAGTATTTAGCTTGGTAATATACAGCTAGTTTTACATGTAGAGATAACCCATTATTAACCGAAGACTCCATAATTCTTGAGTTACTGGGGATAGTTTTTGCTATTTTATTTATTTATTTTATGAGTTTATGTTGAAATGCATGTATTTTCTTGCTTTGTAATTTGCCATGGTCATTCTCATCCTCATCTCATTCTGACATCATGTCCATGTTGAGTGTATGTAAAGCTGTAAATGATAAGAAAGCAATCCGCTGACAGTTCTGACAGAAGGAGTTTTGTGTTATGTCTGTGTGTGTGTACTGTGTACCTGTTAAATTTGGTCTAAATATTCGGTTTAAATATTTAAAAAAATTAGGTAGTAGGAGTAGGAGCTGAAGGTTTGGGCTCTTATAATTCAAAGTGAATTTCACTCTTCCAGTTTTCTTCTCCACAATGCAGAGGCTGTTACACAAAGACTGTAACTCTCGTTTAGGGCTTGTACATTTTTACCTGTTCTAATACTGTCTGATCTAATGTGCCTCTACATTTAGAGAAGTGAAAAAGGGACCTTGATCTAGTTCCCAGTGCGTTTCTCACTGAACGGCTAAATATAGCATGCTTTCCACCCCTCATTTGGATATATAGGAAACCATTTGCACCAATGTTAAATGTAGCTCGTGCTCTTTACTGTTGTGTAGCTCCACCACTGAACCTGACCACCACACAGAATATCTGCAGTCCTAATCCAGCTCAATTGCATTCTGTGCACTGTAAACAGAGCCACACACTCCACAGCCGCTATAGTTCACTCTTTCCGTTTTTTTTATTTTGCTTTCTGCTCTTTTCTCTTTAATCTTCTTTCTCTACGTGAGAGTTGTGTATGGACTTTGGTACCTAGACAGACTTCATAACGTGTCTTTCAGCTCTCTACTGTTTATTCTCTACATTTCTGTCAACATGTTGCTCCATGCATAAGCAGGTTGAGCAGTTCTGCAGCCGCCTATAATAGTGTATAAACAGTGTTACATGATTTTCTAAGTGTTTACATTAACTAATCTTTGCTGTTGTTTAAAAATCAGATATTTGACAATATAAGTTTGCTCTGATTTTATTGGCCAACTTGCAGCATAAAAATGTTTCACATTTAATACTGTATTTTTTTTTTTGTTTTTAATGTAAAGTGTACCGGATTATAAAGCGCACTATTAATGAACGTCCACTTTCTGGTCTATTTTTATACATAAGGCGCGCTGGATTATAAGATGCATTTTACGAGACACTATAAGGAACTTTTAATTCAGCTGGTCTCGCCACTGGGTGGTGGTGGTTATTTACAGTAAGCTTAGATTCCTGAATTTCTCCAGCACTAAGGCTGGAGCATTAGCATTAGCAGCTAACTGCTATGCTGCCCAACAGTGCTACACTGAGGAACCCTGAGTGCTCTGGTAAGCCAATGTGATATTAGATAGCGGTTCGTCCCAAGTAGCTTGTTTTAACATGGTAAACACTCAGGCTACAGTTCAATGTACACACCAGAGTTGCTAGCGGCTAATGCTTATGCTGCTCCAGCAGTGCTAGCTGGGGTTAGAAGCAGGCAACAGGCCGATAGTACTCACCTCGGAACGGGGAAACAGCAGTTATCGCCTAATGCTAATGATACTCCAGGCAGTTTTGTGAGGCTGTGATGTGTGATTAATGTGATGTTAAGAGAAAACAACGTTTGATTTTTTTTTTTTTTACATTAAGATTTACTTACTGTCTTTGAGAAGTGAATTTCATGCTGTTTTTCTTCCTTTACATGTTTAAGTAGTAGTACTTTATATTAGGAAGTTGTTACTGACTTAAAATCATAGCTAAATGCTGTTTTATGGTTGTATTCTGTTGCTGAACTTCATTCTAGGAAACATGCCAGTGCTCTTCTGATCAACAAACTGACCTGTTTGAATGCATTCTAATCAGCTTTTCTCTCATCAACAGTGTTCTCTGGCTCAGCTAAAAGATGGTGAAGCCAGACATCCACACTCTGGCCCACCACCTGAAGCAAGAAAGACTGTATGTGGCTTCAGAGAAGCAACTTATCCAGAGGCTGAATGGGGAGGTGCTGAAGACAGCAGAAAGGCTCTACCGTGCAGCCTGGATAGCCAAGCAGCAGAGGATTAACCTTGATCGTCTCATCCTTACCAGGTAAACCTATTTTACTAATTGCTAAAGCACAATATTTGAAACACTGTGTTGTTCAGCCAGTGGAGAAAGTAAAATTCACAGAAAGCCCTTCTCCAGGGCTTTTTGTTGTTGCAATATATTAAATATGCACATCATAAGATTAATGATGTCCACGATCCGATCATGTGTCTAGAAATTAGGGCAGATCACTTAATTTTCAAAGAATCAGAATCTGGTGAAAAAGATCCCCATCACTGATTTACCAAAAATGTAGTGTTACAATGTGCATATGTCCTTGCTGTAAATTCTACATATTTGCAGGAAGAAGAGAATGGGAGCACAGAAATAAACAGTAGACTAATTGACTGGTCGTGTTGTTAAGGCTTTAATGCTGATATTCAATATGAACAAGTAGCAACAAGGCTTCTTTGAGTGATGTACAATTCAGGCAATGCGAGCGGAGTAGAAAAATAACCGGGTTACAGACTAGAGCTTAGATCGGGCGCAAAATATCCAGCCCGACCTGACCACGCCCCATAAAGTGTCATTATGAGCCCAAGCTCAAAATTAAACCTGACATATTTGAGAAAGAAGAGTGTTGAAACTGAGCTTTAAAAAAATATTTTCAGGCTGTTTAAATGAGCAAAATCTGTTCAGAATTATGTTAATTTACATTGCAACACTGAAGGAGCGTAGACCTATTAAGAAGTTACTATTAAGCTCTAACTATTAAGCTCTCACTATTAAGCTCTCCAAAAAATTAAAATTTGACCAGTTTGACCAATCAACAGCCTAAACATCGTAGAAGAATGATGTCTGAATGACTTTCCTTTAATCTAATATAACTTAACATGGTATAAGAAGAGAAAACACTTTCTAAATAAACATATTTTTTATATTGAGCTTATAGTCCAAGTGCAAAAACACAAAAATAATAAGTAAGTCTATGCACTGCACTGCACAGCGCTGCAAGTCAAGTGGGTAATAAGGAGAAGCAGAGTGTGCATGTGCATATGTTCAACTTTTTTTTTTTTTAAACACAGTTTGATTTGTTACTTTGTTATATTGTGATTATCATGTCATAGCTTTATTTAAAATAAAAATAGCATTAAAAAACAGACACCTACGACACAGAACACTTTTCTTGAGCCTGACCCAACCCGGCCCGAGGAAAGTGGTGGGAAATCTCTCTCGGTTGGGGTCTAAGCTCTATTGCAGACTGAAATAGAACTTCCTTTTTAATTTCCCACAGAACGGCTCTGGACAGTACAATTGGCAACAGCATGTGCGTGTGCCCTCCTTGATTAGTTCCCCCAGCTAAGTCTGTAAATATGAACAAATATTAGTTTGTTGTAATATTGAGCTACTCAGGAGTTATTTTAACAGGTTCACAACTAATATGCATCACCTCACTTTTTAAACTGTACATAGTTTAAAACATTGTTTAAACATATTTTAATCTATTTGTTCAGCTTTTGTAAATTGCATGTTAACATGTTTTTGTTGACTGTTTGTACTTGGAGAATTGTGATGAGGTTTGTCTGTCTGATATTTGATTTTAGAGATATTTAGTTTGTTTATTTAAGAAAAGCTGCATATTTAAATGGAAATCATTTATATGTCCATTTAATGCGTGATTATTTTGAAATAAAGATAGTATAATAGTAGCTATTATAAATATTTAATTAAAAAAACGTGAGGGACAACTTGGATTTGTTCTTTCCTTTTTATTTTACTGCATTAACAAAGTATTGGATCTGGACTCTATCGGCAGATACTTAAAATCAAACGACTTGGGGCAAAAAAATGTCACTACGTAAAGTTAAATGGTTTGTGGCTGGCTGCTTGTTTCGATAGGAAAAAGTCATTTATTTCTTCTTTTTAACTTTTATGAAGGAAAAAAAATAAAACAAATCATTAAAATAAAACTGTTTTAAACTGGTGTTTAATAATGCAGTGTTTTGTGGGTGATACCAATGCATGGAATGGCTGGGGCTGTCCAGACAAATTCGCTAGTTAGATTTGGGCCAATTAAATATGTGTTATTAAAATCTGATACATATCCTATTTGCTCCATTGTGACTCAGTCTGAAACAGATTGGAATATATGTGATGTTCACATCAGAAAACAGAAAGAGAAAGAGATAAGGCAATATTTTATAAGTTCCACACAAGGAAGTTTACAGAGAAACACACAGCAGCAGTGAGATGAGGGCTTTAGCAGTGGAATAATGAGTTAATATCTGAAATATTTGGAATTATCTCTCTGTTCAAATAATTTTAGAAGGCTTGTGTCTCAGTGTTTATAATGAATTCATTCTCTAGGGTGATTATCAGGAGTGATGGAGTGGTGAGTTTGTGTCCAGTTAGTAATAAAGTTAAAAGTCACCCACTTGCCAGTTAGAGTTTAGTATTTTAGAGATATTTTAGACTGAGTCAGACTGATGACGTATCTTCTTTCTATTAGTGTGCAGAGTGGAATACAGCACTGTTTTTATGGGTTTCTGACTCTGTGTACACAGTCTGTGTTTTTATCTAGTGGTTAAATGAGGTACTGCAGCATGCTTGGACTGAAGGGCCTCATGTAATCAATCCCTAACTTGTAACAAATGGGTCAAAATATCTGAACTAGAGAGATATATCGTGCTGACATTCAAGGCTTCCAGTAGCAGAGATGGCAAAACAACCCAAAACATGCATGGTGAAGAGCTACAGCTGTGTACAGTTCTCAGTTTTCCTGTGATCTAAATTTCTGCAAACCCCTGTACATTTTACATGAGCCATAAGTCGAGAGGAATAAACTGTAATGGGTGCAGTTTATGTCCAGCAGCTAATGACCGTCTAGTCCCCACGCCTCCTAAAAACAGCCTCAAAACTAAAAGTGAGAAAGTTCTCAAAATAAAAAGCAAGAGCGAGAGACTTGTAACTGTGAAAAAACAACTGAAAGAGAAAACAGATTTTTTTAAATAAATGTAAAGCCCAAAACAGAATATTGAACTCTCTATTCAATAATTAATATTCTTTTTACAAACCTGATTTGAACATTTTTTAATTATTTTTTAATAATAGTCCTCTTGTTTTTACATTTGAATTCCTTCTTTTGAGCACCAAAATATAATCTCTAACCATTTGACCCTATTTTAACGCCTTACTAAACGTACTGAAAAAAAATCTGCAGGTTAATGTAAACATAATTTGTTCCTTTTTGGTGAAAATAATGTGTAATTGAAAAAAATAAGTTCAATAATAAACACACAAAATATAAAATATCAGTTGTGTTTGAAGATAAAATGCTTATTGTAAAAGTAGGGGTGCTATGATGATGACCATAAAAAAATATTTATCGAGCCCTATATTAAATGCATGGCTGTTTAGTATATGTTCAGGAGATATATAAAGCATCTGCTTGATCAGGTATCTCTAGGATGTGTTCACAAAACAACAGTGACCACAAACATTGCCTGCTTTGTATTTTCCGTGGCCAGAATGTCTAGGTTGTAAAGTTTTAGTATAGTTGAAATTATCTGAGAATGGTCTAGAATGTTGCTATTGTCTGCTGAAATTTTTATTTGTATATTTGACCTTTTTCATGATGTTAATTTCTTTTAATGTCTTTTTTTATTTTAATTTTCACACTGTATTCATGACTTTTGCATTAGCAGCAATTTACAGTGTAAACTAAATTACATTTATATATTATTATTTTTGCTCCTGTCTCGTCCTGTCTTTCTGTCCTACAGTGCAGAGGCCTCCCCTGCTGAATGCTGTCAGCATGCCAAGGTTTTGGAGGACACACAGTTTGTGGATGGCTATAAGACACTGGGCTTTCAGGAAAGCGTTTATGGAGAATTCCTTGGGAGGCTAAGGGAGAATCCACGGTTAGTGGCCTCCTGTCTCGTCGCTGGAGAGAGGCATAACCAAGAAAATACACAAGGAGTTATCCACACTGTTTTCACCTCACTCTATGGCAACTGTATCATGCAAGAGGATGAGAGTTACCTGCTGCAGGTATATTCATAAATAGAATATTTTGTTGTATGTACTGTATTTTTCAAATTTTCTTGCCAGTAATACTGTATTTTTAACTATAAGGTGCGCTTAAAATCCTTTAATTTTACCAAAATAATTCTGTTTGCCTTTTATTCCGGTGCAGCAAAATACAGGAGTTTCAGTTTAGTTCTCCAGCAGCAGGGCTGGAGTAGCATTAGCTTTTGTATTAGCCACTAACCTCTATTTCCCCATCCAGAGGTGAGTATTATCGGCTTGTAACCTGCTGCCAACCCCGGCTAGCACTGCTGGAGCAGAATTAGCCGCTAATATTAGCTCTTTCGTTGTTCAGATGCAAGCATATCAGACTGCATCTTGTGCACATACCTTGTTAAAAACAAGCTACTTGTGACGAACTGCTAACTAATATCACTCTGACTTACCGGAACACTCAGGGTTCCCCAGTGTAGCGCTGTCGGGAGCCTTAGCTGTTAACCGGTAGTGGTTAGCCGTTAATGCTAATGCTCCAGCCTTAGTGCTGGAGAAATTCGGAAATCTAAGCTTACTGTTAATAAACTGAAGCACTTTACTCACTAGGGGTGGGCGATATGGCCATAAAAGAATATCACGATATTTCATGGTATTTTCACAATAACGATACTCTTGGCGATATGACAAAACACTTAAAAAAATATATTTAAAGAAATACACTATACACTGCAAGAAAATAAAAAATTATATTTTATTATTACATACAATATAATACTGCACACCCCAAAGTGAGATATTAAAAAAATACAAGATTTTTATTAGATTTGTAACAAAGGTCAATTATCCAGAATGTTATGATACTAATAATTTACTCAAAATATCTCCATGTATCCAGAATTAAAGTAAAATAAATGATACTCTAGCAGCTATATAATGGGAAATGGGATGGGTGATATGGCACAATATTTTAGGGTATAATATCGTTAACGATATTTAAACATTTTGACGATATTATCATGTACGATACGATATGGCACACCCCTATTACTCACCCAAATAAACAGTTCTCAGGAGAGAAATCAGTGTAGATTAACATCCAGTGCTTTTTTTAAATTACAGTTTTGTTTACTTCACTTAGCTTTACTTAACTTAGTTAGCTACTCCCTACCACCACCACCCAGCGGTGAGACCTGCTGAATTAGAAGTTCCTTATAGTGTCTTTTAAAATGAGTCTATTAATTTAGTGCGCCCTATGTATGAAAGTAGACCAGAAATTAGACGTTTATTGATAATGCACCATATAATTTGGTGCGCCTTAAAGTGCGAAAAACATGGTAAATACTACAGGTTATTTGAGCTTTAGTTTGGTTGGATCACAGCAATGGCTCTTGGTGCTTCGACTGAAAATTATATCCACTTTTCCATCCAGGTCCTACGTTACTTAGTTGAGTTTGAGCTGAAGGAGAGCGACAACCCACGGCGACTACTGCGGCGTGGTACGTGTGCATTCAGCATTCTTTTCAAGCTCTTCTCCGAGGGCCTGTATTCTGCCAAACTCTTCCTCACTGCTACTTTGCACGAGCCCATAATGCAGCTACTGGTGGAGGATGAAGATCACTTGGAGACTGATCCAGCAAAGCTGACCGAACGATTTACCCCCGCCCAACAAGAGCGCCTGTTTGGGGAGAAAGGGTCTGATGGTTACCGTCGTAAAGTGCAGGCAGCTGTGGAATCCAATGAAGCTAAGCTAGTGGCCCTGGTCAACTCCTTCATTGGCTACCTGAAGCAGAATACCTACTGCTTCCCCCAGAGTTTGCGCTGGATTGTGTCTCAGATGTACAAGACTCTGGCGCGGGTGGAGAGACTGGATGTGGGGGAGGTGAAAACTATGTGCACAGACCTGCTGCTCACATGCTTCATATGCCCGGCCATTGTGAACCCTGAACAGTATGGAATTATCTCAGATGCTCCGATCAATGAGGTGGCACGCTTCAATCTCATGCAGGTAGGCCTGTCTCTGTTCTGCTAGAAAAATGCAGTGACAGAGCTTCAGATTTTCTGTTTATTTTGCTAGTAGATTGTAAATAATGTAAAAACAAGTGTTAAACCCATAGACTGTATATAGGTATGGACAGCACGACGGGGGTTAAAAAATGTGAAGCCACTACATCTCTTACGCCCTCTGGTGGCTGGCTCCAGTACAACTTTTAACCCCACCTATTTCCATTTAACTGAATGAGAGATTGCAGAATATTTAATCTAAAATTACACATCCAGGATTTTTTGTGGAAGTTGCGCTCTCTATATTCTGCAAGCCCCCCTTCTGTGTTAATAACCCCCAGTGTTTTTTCTTTACAATTAATGCTTTTATAGGAGTTATTCTGTAATATTTAAAGGGGTGTGGCGATGTGAAGATTGACAGCTGATGGCAAGCTCACAATCAGATCTTTCTGACATTCGGATTTTACTGTTAAAAATTACATTTCTGAAGTAAAGCAATGGCTTGTTCAGCAGTTAACTGTAAAAGAACCTTTAGGGAAACGTTCTCTGCAGTTTTTTGGGGGTAAATGGATCATTTCCCTCCATCAATACATAATTCTCCATAATTTTAGGATATAGGTTAGGTTATTAACCTAGCGTTATGAACTTAACGCTAGCTTACTATTTAACTAGGTTAGCCAACTCAGGTTAGCTTAGTTAAGAAACTTGTTTGGTGAAAATGACGGTGAAGGGCGGGGTTTGGGCAGTCACACCAGTGCCAGTGCCAGTTCTGGCTCCAATTTGCCTCTACTGTGCAAGCGCACGCAAGATGGCACAGATCCATTTTGGCTGTATTTTGGCTTCAAAGCGCTGTAATGAGAGTGAATGGGGACGTCCTGTCCATACTTATATACAGTCTATGGTTAAATCATAAACCGGAACTGAAGATTTAACTGTGCCTCCAAACTCAACTCTAACTGAACACGCACGCACGCACGCACGCACGCACGCCAATTTATACTTCTGTGTCGAATCTACACTTTATAGTGCCATGCCAGGACCTTTATTTACCTTCTTAGTTACTGAATCTGAACCTTACATTTGAAATACTACTACTATACTACGCAGTTCTTCATAACAGTGCTGTTATGCTAATATCTCTTCTTTTCCTTTTTGTGAGGTCATGACCCCTCTAATGTTGTTGTTTTATTTTCTCGTAAATGCTAAATGTTCATAAGTTAATCTCAAAATATTTCAGGTGGGGCAGTTATTACAACAGTTAGCCATGGCTGATGCAGATGATGGAGATCCTCGACGCAAAAGCAGTTTATCAAAGTTTGATAAAGTAAGAATGCATTTCTGTTTATATGAACTATTCTAGTGTAGACATTAAAGCCAAACACTTTCCAGCAATCTGTTTAATTTCCTGTTTTTTTTAACTCTGCTTATAATGTTTGTCTCCTCAGAGTTGTGTTGCTGCCTTTTTAGATGTTGTAATCGGTGGAAGAGCTGTGGAGACCCCTCCCATGTCATCAATGAATCTTTTAGAAGGCCTCACTCGAACTGTGGTCTACATCACACATAATCAGCTCCTGGCTTTGGTAGGTTTTTGGAGGATGTTTTTGGAAATAGTGAGTGGTGTAAGTGTTAAATCAAAGACACATGTCTGTATAATACTCATTAACAGCAGAATTTTATCAATAACAAACAGTAAATAAGATTAAGTCTGTTTTTTATTCTTGTAAACTCTTAGTTGAACAGATTTAAAAATATTTGGTAACATTTTCTGTGTTCATAATGCATTATAGGGCATACATAATACTTTAAAATAATTGTTAGTTCATATGGGATATTACTTTAAGCTTATGGCAGTGACATAAGCTGCAGTCCAATCTGACATGCTCCACATGAGTCCAATTTTTATGCTCCCTAGCAAACTGAAGCTGGTTAGCCTTACAGATAAGTCTGTTTCTTAAGGCCACACAGCTGTTTACTTCACTTCACTGCATTGTGTGTGGAAATGCTCTTACTTTCACTATTAAACATAGCCCTAACATAGTTCTAGTGTTGTTCTTCCAATTGATTTTACCAAACATTTAAATTATTATTATTTTTTTTTCCGACCACATTTCTTCCTGGAAGATGATGTTCCCCCAATGTCCTTTTACTTTTTAATAATGTGTTGAACAGTTCTCAACTTGAGTTTAGTAGTTTATATAAATAATTTAACCTTTTTGAAACAGATTAACATCCTTTTCACCACCACAGGATGCATCTTTCCACATGGTAGTTACTTACTGCATCACTTAGGGTTAAATAACTTGTTGTCAGCTGAAATAAAATCATAATTAACCAATGGGAAGCTTTTACCTGTTTGTTTAGTTAAATCCAGATGGTGACTTTTTTGGACAGACAGTGTATATAATGTTATAATGCAGTGTGACATTATGAAGAGAGGTTTCATAATGACTACAGCTATTAGTTTATTAAAGCATTGTACACAGTGTATAAAACAATGTGAAACTTGTCTATATGAAGAGACATACTTTATAACATGTTATGTTTTATATGTCACTCCTACGTACTGTATGTACATGATTCAACATGTAAAAGTGACTCTCATCTGATTTGAAAAAACTAAACAAAAAAACCCAAAAAACGGAAAATCAGATCTGAGGCACATTGAGAAAAAAATCTAATTTGAGTCACTTTAGCCTGGTAATGTGAACATAGCCTAGGTTGGGGAAGGTGATGTAATGGCCAAGGAATACCAAGTCGTATACCATATCAATGCCATATCTTGGCATCAACCATTGTTTAAAAAAACACATCCTATATAATGACTGTTAACCATTTAATGGCCACAATGTACCCATCATTCAATGAGTCCTTCCATGATGTTCAGAGTAAATTACCTTTTAATTGGTTTCAGAAACATGCTAATGGATACAGACTTTTCTGTCACTTTCCCAGTTTCTGACTCTAGTGAACCTAGTATAACAAAATGTTATAGCGGTTATAGAGTTCAAATCTGAAAATGCCTACCAGAATTGCTTGACGCAGTCATGATAACATGGTTCTTTAATATTTACAACTAGGGCGGCAACAATTATTCAATATAATCGACAATGTCGATTAAATAAATTTGTCGACTACAAAATTTTATCAATTTAATTTGTAACCGTGTCGCTTTACACAAAGTGCTGGGAACAGATGCAGATGCAGGACATGGCAGAAATAATTGTTAACTAATTGATTAACTGAAAGAATACAGGTGCTGGTCAACGAATTAGAATAATTTGAAATAGTGCATTCATGAAATTCTTTGAATGCATTTTTTGTGCAGAAAGCAAATCAGGTGTTCACCGCACCTGTCCTACTCGTTAGACTAATCACAGAACTCGTTACCTGGAAAAAAATTTGCTCAGCTGAGCTTTCCAAAAGGCCCATTTAGGCCATTTAACTGTGACACTGTTGTTTTATTGAATTAGAATAATGGAGAAACTGTTTCATTGAATTAGAATAATTTTTATTATAATTACAATCATCACTTTCTCAGTATTTTGTGGCTGCCCCCTTGGCTTGTATGACTGCCTGAAGTCTCCGCGGCATCGATTTGACCAGCTTGTCGCAAGTTTCCGCACTCACAGCTTCCCAGGCAGTGGCGATGTTCTGCTTCAGTTGGTCCAGCGTAGTAGGCTTTCTGTCGCGAATTTTCCGCTTGACGATGGCCCAAAGGTTTTCAATGACATTGAGGTCAGGCGAGTTGGCCGGCCATGCCAAAACTTCAAGCTGTTTTTTAGTGAACCAATCTTTGGTCGACTTTGCCGCATGAGCCGGTGCAAGATCCTGTTGAAATATGAAGTCTTCTTCGCCGAACTGTTCCTCAACAGTCGGAATCAGGAACGTTTCCAGAACATCTTGATATACGGCAGCATTGACAGTCTTCTTGAGGAAGCAGAGTTTCCCTACACCTCGAGCGGACATGCATCCCCAGACCATAACGCTCTGGGGAAACTTGACGGATCTTTTCACGCACTCGTGGTTGTAGGTTTCGCCACCACGACGCCAGACACGAGGACCTTGGTCACCGAAGGAGATGCAGAAGCGTGATTCGTCATTGAAGACCACTTTCTGCCAGTCTTCAGCAGTCCACTCGCCGTGTTCTTTGGCCCACTTCAGCCGTTTCTCCATTTGTTTCTTGTTCAGCATCGGTTTTACTGCTGGAACGCGAGATTTGAAGCCGAGTTGGTGCAGACGACGGTAAGTGGTTGATCTGGAGATGTCAGCGCCGGTCTGCTTGTTCCACAAGTCGGTGAGCTCGGAAGTGGACTTGAACCGGTTGCTGACTGCGATCTTTCTCAGCTGCTTGTTGTCGCGAGCAGAAGTTTTTCGGACGCCGGAACAGTTGGTGCGCTTGCTGCAGTTTTTCTTGAGAGCTTTGCAGACGGAAGACTGGCTAATGCCGAGCTGCTCAGCAATTTTAGTTTGGGTCAAGCCTTGTTGGCGAATGGCTTGAATTTGAGCCACTATTCCGGTTGAGAGGTCGCGCTGCTTACCCATGATTGATTTTACAACTTAGAAATTCTACTCAACCCTGACTTTATACTGCACAGTGAACACTCTTCACAGAAAACAAAAATTCGAGCATTTATTCTAATTCAATGAAACGGTTTCTCCGTTATTCTAATTCAATAAAACAACAGTGTCACAATTAAATGGCCTAAATGGGCCTTTTGGAAAGCTCAGCTGAGCAATTTTTTTTCCCGGTAACGAGTTCTGTGATTAGTCTAACGAGAAGGACAGGTGCGGTGAACACCTGATTTGCTTTCTGCACAAAAAATGCATTCAAAGAATTTCATGATTGCACTATTTCAAATTATTCTAATTCGTTGACCAGCACCTGTAATCGTCAGATTAGTCGACTACCAAAATAATCATTACTTGCAGCCCTATTTACAACATTAACGTCTTGGAAATCAGATTAGTAAGAATTGAAGCTGAGAGGAATGGTGGGCCCTGACTAGTACTATGCATGTATTTAATAAAGTTTTTCTCCACACTGTGTATTTGCCCTGCTCAGTTGGACTTTGTCCGGAGTGTGACTGCAGGTGACCAGCTTAGAGAGGAAGAACTCCTAGCTTTGGAGACCCTGCTATCCAGTGTTCCACAGTCCCATACAGTCAAGAGCAACAGCTTGGAGCTGACACCTTCCAACACACCTCAGCTTTCCCCAGCTACTACACCTGCTAACAAGAAGAACAGGCTGCCCATAGGTACTTACACAACACATACGCTGCAATATCCTAATTATTTCAACTACAGCACTGGTACAAACCAGTTTAGGCACCCCTGATCATTTTTTTATGATTTTCCTTTATAAGTCATTGGTTGTATAGCAGATAACACATTGATATAAAAGAAGTGAAATTAAGTTCATAGGATTTACAGAAAGTGTGCAATAATTACTTAAACAAAATTAAGCAGGTGCATACATTTGGGCACCCTTATCGTTTTATTGATTCAAATATTTTTACCTTTATCACTAATTATTCTAACAGAAAATATGTTTGCTAAGCTCATTGACTTTTGACCTACATACACAGGTGAATCCAATTATGAGAAAGTATTAATGTGGCCAATGGCAAGTTTTTTTCCTCTTTGCATCTTCTCTGAAGAGTGGCAACATGGAGCCATAAAACAACTCTTAAATGACCTGAAAACAGAGATTGTTCAACATCATGGTTTAGAGGAAGAGTACAAAAAGCTCAAATCTCAGAGATTTCACCTGTCACTTTCCATTGTGAGAAACATGAAAAGGAAATGGAAGATCCACAGGCACAGTTCTAGTTAAGGCCTAAAGTAACAGGCCAAGAAAAAATCTCAGATAAGCAGAGGAGAAAGGAGAAGGATGGTGAGAACAGTCATAATCAACCCACAGACCACAGACCAGCTCCAAAGACCTACAACATCTTTACAGAAGGAGAGTCTGTATGGGAGAGTAATGCAGAAAAAGCCTTTTCTGAGCACGCCACAAACAGAGTCACTGGAGGTATGCTAAAGCTAAAACACATTTGGACTAAAGCCAGCTTCATTTTGGAATAAGGTGCGTTGAACTGATTTGGAGGGTGGTTATTTATGCATGACAGAAAAGAACACAGCATTCCAAGACAAACACTTTACTGCTCCCCACAGTAAAATCTGGTGGTGGTTCATCATGCTGTGGGGCTGTGTGTTCAGTGCAGGAACTGGGAATCTTGTTAAAGTTGAGGATGGATGGATTTCAGTCAATATCAGCCGATTTTTGAGAACAACAACAAGAATCAGTTAGAAAGTTGAAGTTAAAGCTCCGGGGCTGGATACTTCAACAAGACAACGACCCTAAACACTAAACCCTGCTCAAAATCTACTAAAGTATTCATGCAGAGGAACAAGTACAACGTTCTGGAATGATCATCTCATCTCAGTCCCCAGACCTGAATATAACTGAAAATCTGTGGTGTGATTTAAAGCGAGCTGTTCATACTCAAAAACTATCAAACCTGACTGAACTGGAGATATTTTGTAAAGAACAATGATCCATAAAACCTTTAACCAAAAGCCAGACTCTCATTGGAAGCTTTTGGAAGAATTTAGAGGCTGTTATTTCTGCAAAAGGAGGATCTAATAAATATGGATGTAATTTTCCTGTTGGAGTGCCCAAATTTATGCACCTGCCTAATTTAGTTAAAAGAATTATTGCACACTTTCTGTAAATCATATAAACTTCATTGCACTACAATATCAAACATCACTGTGTTCATCTGCTATATGATCTATTTAACTGATCTAAACAAACAATAATTTATAAAAAAAAATCGTAAGAATTATCAGGTGTGCCTAAATTTTTTCATACCACTGTAAATAAAACAGCGTTTAAAACATTTCATACCATTGCTGCTGTGTGCAGTAGTTTGTAGATTCTTTTGTATTAAAATCTGAACTGTTTGATAATTAAACAGGATTGTGCTTAGATTTGCATTCCATATCTATCAAATTTTAAAGAAAACATATAAATTAACACACATAAATTAAATATATATTTTCTCATAAATGTTTACTAAAAAAATATTCACCTGATAGTGGTTTAGTAAGATGAAATTAATTAAGTCAACCAAAAGAATAAACTTGTGTTATTTACAGTTTTAAGGATTTTCTCATCTGTACATTTTAAACTAAAATTGCTGGTAAATAGAATAATATTGTAAGCTGTTCTGTCTGTGTGATTTAAGAGTAACATTTAACAGTTTGCGCTTCAACACGCAACAAATCTGTGCAAATGCCCTCCTCTGTTTTTCTCCTTCAATCAATTCTTCTGACCCTTCCCTTTTTTCCTCTTCTCCCATATTTTTCTCTTTGTTCCTCTTTGCTGCCACTGACCATCAGGACAACAGTTAGCTGCCATAACGTGTTGGGATTCCTCTGCTACAGCCCTGTCTGCTCATATTCCTTTAGTAGCCCCGTTTGGTGGGTAGCACTGTTGCACGGCTATGACTTATACTTGAGCTCAGGCCCTGTGTGCTCTTGTGCTATTTTCCCCTTAGATTCCAGCTTCCAGAATCTAACTTGTCAATGTGAGAGCCTTTGCCTTCACTGTGTTTTGCTGCTGCTTCTTATTGTTTGGGACTTGTTTTGGGCATTTTCTGAAGCATTTTACAACTCTGTTTTCTGAAAAATGAGATGTGAGATGATGTAGTAAACATGTATTTGTGCATTTTGTGGGTTGTAGCTACACAAGTGACCACCTCACAATGTATAAATCCTTTATGACCAGTAAAAAATGCATTCAGTAGCCAGTATCAATTTCTGTACAAGACCATGGCAGTAATGAATGGTCTTGTATTAAATACAAGCTGCTTTAAGGCATGTTTGAGCTATTTTTTTTTTTTTTTTTTTAAATATGGACATCTAAGATTTGATTTTCATCTATCAATTGCCTGATCTGGACCGGTTACCCTTAGTGGTGTTGAATGTGATCTGTGGGCTAGCATCAGATGGTTAAATTGTCATTCTAGCCATTTGCATACAGGTTTTTCATTTCTTTACCAAGATTAAAGCAAAAAGAAAGAAAAATGTAAATTATTTTATTATGGACACAAAAACATATCAGAGAAAATTTTAACATATTAACAACTAATTTTGCAGATTCTGGTTTACTGTAAATTCTGGGCTATAATACTGCAGCTTATATAATAGTGCAGTTAATATATGTTTTTTTTTCTCTCTCATTTATGGGTTAACAAGCTTCAAAAGTTCGTTACTCACCCGAATAAACAGTTTTCAGAAGAGATAAGTGTGTAAATTAATCCAGGGCTCATCAGGACAACAAAGCACTTGCAGCTACTCCACATTAATAGTTTAAATTAATAATTAATTGGCTGCGTACAAAGAGCAACTTTTGCTGAAGTCTGCTAGCGGATCCTGACAGTATAGAGCAGTGTAAAAAAAAATCCACTGCCAGCAACGGATTACGAAAGTCTGAACTGCTGCGTGATGAAGAGGACAGCACAAGCTCAAATGAGAATTTGCCTGGAGACAAAAGTGACACTGAGAGAATGCCAGAACACTGTAAAAAAATTTTTTTTTTTTTTTTTACTTTTTTTTAAAAGTCCTAATATTAAGAGATTAAGGTTGCAATATTAGGAGATTTAAAGTTGTAATATTACAAGAATAAAGTTGAAATATTAAATAGGAAAAGAAGGCTAATTACCTGGGCTGCCAGTTAAAGAAGCTTTGAGGCAAAGAAGCATTTTCGGCTCATGATTCGTTACAGGGCTGCTGTGATTATCATCAGTTATTCACATTAATTACCTTATTACCTACTTAATAATGCTCTAGTGTTACAGTTGGATAATACAGTGTCCAGATTTTGCCCTGAAGTCTTGCCTACCGGTAGCCTAGCCTTCGGCTCCCCTGCCACGAGACGCCTCCCAGATCGGCAGAGTGCACAGTGCTTCACAGAGGTGTTACACTGTTACCTGTTCAACTTTTAATTTTTTTGTAACTGGTTTTAAAGAAATTACATTTAACAACACCCTTTTTACCCTACCATAATGTTACAATTACATTTGGTTACATCTAAAACACATAAAAAAGAAACATATTGGAATAAAGTATCAGATTGATCAAAATTATAATATAAACTGCCCACTTAAATAAGTAAACATCTTTAAACATTGTATCATTATTTTAGACCAGCTACTTGAATTGTATGTTATGTTACAGATTTAAAGCAAGTCTTGTATGAGCCATTTATAGAACTGTCCCAAATTTTATTATACACGTTTTTATATTATTTTTCTTTCCTCATTTTTACAGTGTACAGTACACTAATTGTAAAGATCATAACTTGCACGCATATAATGCTTCACACTATACTTAACCTTAAATATAGTTAACCTCTGGGGTGAGAGAGACTGTGAAGTAGACAGGACCTGAGAGCACAGGAGAAAAGTCGAAGTGTTTGTTTAGTTTATTTTGGTGCAGTCACTATCTTTCTGTGTGTCTCTGAGCGGTTCTGCTGTCCAGTCACATTAATCATGACATGGGAGTAACTGGCACACTTGCTAATATAAAAATCCACATATTAGAAGGTTGTTTTTAAGGTTTAAAGGAAAAAATGAAGTAAAATATGCTATAGCAGCATATATTTTAATCAGAAATAAATTGATAAATTGGGCTTAAAAATACCTTCCTGTATAAAAAAAAACACAAATGAATAGTCAAGTATTGGACATGTAATGTAAATATACAGCTCAGGAAAAAAATAAAAACACTGAGTTTCTTTGATTTTACCAAATTGAAAACCTCTGGAATATAATCAAGAGGAAGATGGATGATCACAAGCCATCAAACCAAACTGAACTGCACCAGAAGTAGCATAAAGTTATCCAAAAGCAGTGTGTTAGACTGGTGGAGGAGAACATGCCAAGATGCATGAAAACTGTTATTAAAAACCAGGTATTCCACCAAATATTGATTATTCTGAACTCTTAAAACTTTATGAATATGAACGTGTTTTCTTTGCATTATTAAGGGTCTTTATGCATATTTATATATTGACATGGTCACAGCTTTCTTTATTTTTTTTATTTTTTGTTGCAAATGCATGGACATTTGCTAAGCCCATGTATCTTGCTGTTATTTGACAGCATTAGGGCTGGGACACATGTATACAGAAATCACAGACAAATGCACTTATTATGACATTTAGGTTATTATAGTACAGTTTGATACTATACTATACTATTTCTGTGCTTACTGTTAAAAGTTAAGTCAAGCTTCAGTATAAAATCCTTACAACTTCACTGTATAAATAACTCAACCACTTAATATTAATGCAGGAACAAATAAAGCTTGAAAAATACTTTATTGATTTAGCTTTGTGTGTAGGAGCATGGTAATATTTAGTGTTTTTGCACTATACACTGTTTTTTGGCTGTTCTCTGTACCGTATTTTTTGCACTATAATGTGCACTGGATTATAATGTGCACTTTTAATGAAATCCTTTACCTGGTCTATTTTCACACATAAGGTGCACCGCAACTGGGTGGTGGTGGGGGTAACTAAGTTAAGTAAAGCCAAGCTAAGTAAACACAACTGTAATTCTATAAAAAACAAAAAACAAACAAACAAAAAAAAACATTTTCTTTTAAAGTTAGACGAGTGCTAAATGTTAATCTACGCAGATTTCTCTCCTGAATACTGTTAATTTGTGTGAGTAAAACGCTTCCTTTTATTTATAGAAAACTTTGATTTCCACATTTTCACTAAGGCTGGGTGCAGCAGCATAACCGCTAGTGCCTCTGAACTGCAAAAGAACTAGCTAGCACTTAGCAGGTTAGCGGCTAATGCTAGTCTGCTGGATAACTAAATTGAAACTCCTGTATAACGCTGTACTTTAGAAGAGTGGCTTTACTGCTTCTTACAACCTGACTGGTAAAATTCATACATAAGGCGCACCGGATTATGAGGCGCACTGGAGATTTTTGGGAAAATTAAAGAATTTTAAGTGCCCTGTATAGTGCGAAAGATACGGTAATCATTAATAAACTGATAAGTGTTCCCAGTCCTAAATAATTTTAGCTTGTCCCTGCTCTGTGTATTTTGTGTGTGCTTTCACTGTGCTAAATTTAAGCTCATTCAGTGTTAGCTACTGTACATTAACTGTTCAGATTAAATCAGTTCACATACAGTAAGATTAAGACTGTTGATGTATCTTTTCCCCAGCAGCCTCACGCAGCCGGTCCCGCTCCAACATCGCCCAGGACAGCGAGCCTGACGCTAGCTCCCAAGACTCCCAGCAGGAGGTCCTGCCTGAGGAGGTTCTGGTCATCTCACTGGGAACGTCCCCTCAGACTGTGCCCGGAATGATGTCAGAGAATGAGGTAGCTTAAATAAAAAAAACGCACACACAACACACACACACACACACACACAGATGTACTAAGCTCATCTGAAGTTTTCTCACAATGTCATCAGATGTTATTGTGTCAGATGACAGGACATCACTTTGTGTCCCATGTAGCACATTTTTCAAATTATCAAGCGAAGATAACCTGAGTAAATATAAAAAGTAGTTTTAAATGATGACTTTATGTATTAAGGGAAATAAGCTATCAAGAAAATATTGCCCCTGTATGTTATCCCACTATATTTAAAAAAGTAATTGGCCCATTACATGGAAAAACCTGGAACCCTGGTGAACCTTCCCAGGAGTGAAATTACTCCAAAAGGGCATGGACAACTCATCCAGAAGGTCAGAAAAGAACCCAGAACAACATTTAAAGAACTGCAGGTCTCACTTGCCTCAGTTAAGATTAGTTATTATTCAGTATTATAAAGGGTACTTTGTGAAAATGGTATTTATGGGAGAGTTCCAAGGCAAAAAAATGCCCATCTCACATTTACCAACAAACATCTTGATAATCCCCAGGATTTTGGAAAAATATTCTTTGGACCGATGTGACAAAACTGAAAGGTTAGTGGCCTGAAACTAATACATCATTTTGGATAAAGAGCATCATATTTAAAGTCAAACATGGTGGTGGTAGCGTGATGGTCTGGGGCTGATTTGCTGCTTTGGGGCCTGGAAAACTTCCTGTAAATGATGGAACCAGGAATTCTGCTGTTTACCAGAAAATCCTGAAGGAGAATATCTAGACATCTGTTCATGACCTCAAGCTCAGGTGTACTTGGGTTCTGCAGCAGGACAATGATCCAAAGCACACAAACAAGTCCACCTCTGGGGAAAAAAAAAAGGTTTTGGAGTGTCCTAGTCAAACTCTGATTGAGATGCTGTTGCATGATCCTAAACAGGCGCTTTTTTTCTGGAAAACCCTCAAATGTGACTGAATTAAAAACAATTCTGTTGAGAAGAATGAACCAAAATTCCTCCACAGAGATGTAAAAAAACTCAGTGTTAGTTATCCTAAATGCTTGAGTGCAGTTGTTGCTACCAAGGGTGGCTCAACCAAGCTATTAATTTTAGGGGACAAATGCTTTTTCACAAAGGGCCAGACTGGTTTGGATAATTTTTTTTTCAATTAATTAATTCAATTATCATTTTAAAAACTTTTTTTAATGTTTACTCTGATTATCTTTGTCTGATATCAAAATGTTTATATGTTATGATAAATAACATATAAGGATAAACATAATAAATCTGTAGGGGTCTAAATACTTTTTCACAGCACAGTAGCAATATTTAGTTATATATTGTGCATGTTAACATGAGCCTCTCATTGTTATTGTGCAACAGCAAAAATATTGGCACATCTTTGAATGCATTCATGACAAGCTAAAATACTATGAGCTGTGTGTTATTTCTCCTGTATTTATTATTAGAAGCGCATCGTTTTTCAGAAGCCATCTTGTGTGTTTCAGTACACTCTAGTCAGTCGAATAAGAGCAAAATAAGTTTTGTTTTAGGTGCTTTTTGAAAGAAATGGGTTTTCAGGCAATATGAAACTTTGAGGTTTTGCCACATTTAAAAAAATTAAATAGTTGTTTAAACTACTTAACTTGGCAGATTAATCAGTTTAGACAAATGATCTGTTTTCGACAGTAGTGATAGTAATAATATACTAAATGTAACCTAATAAACAAACAGTTTTCTGTGTCTCTTCCAGGTCCTGAACTTGCAGCTGTCCGATGGAGGTCAAGGAGACGCACCAGCAGATGAGACGAAGCTGCACGGGAAACCTGACAAAACCCTGCGCTTTTCACTCTGCAGCGACAATCTGGAGGGCATCTCTGAAGGTGTGTGATCCAGCAGTTACCAGCAGAGGACTCTCTTTCACTCTCAAGTCTTTGTTTTTCAGTTTTTATTAAAATAGTCCAGTGTATAACCTGTCATGGTACAAAGTCCAGTAAATGTCTTAAGAAAACTGTTGTTGTTAATGATAAAATTAATAATAATAATAATAATAATAATAAAGGCCTTTATGGTTTTAGTGGACTAGTGACTGGATGCTGTACTGTAGAAATTAAGAAAGAAAATTAAGCTTTGAAAATGGATAACAGTGCCTACAAAGGTCACACTTTACAATAAGGGTTACAAAAACAGTACTCGTCACAGTAATAAACATTGTTAAATGTTTAGGCTTATGAATATTGAAAATAATAATGAGATACTAAGAAAAAAAAATCTGCAATGGTTAATAATTTCTTAACTAGTGTCAGTAAACATGTATGCATGTGTGTGTAAGTTAAGTTAATGCAATGAAGTATAAGAATATAATTTTAATGCCTATTGTTAAAAGTGTTGTGTAAATATTTTTTTTATTTAGGCTGAGCTTCAGTGCAGTGAAACTGAATAGAGAAATGTTCTTTCCTATGTAGGACCTTCAAACCGCTCCAACTCTGTCTCCTCACTGGACCTGGAAGGGGAATCGGTCTCAGAATTGGGCCCAGGGCCATCAAGCAGCAATGGTGTTGAAGCTCTACAGCTGCTAGAGCATGAACAAGGTATATAGATGTGTAAAAGCTAGTGTGTCTTTTTATTAAAATGTAGTAGTAGTTACTTTAAATGATCTGTAACACTCTGAAATTTGCCTGAAATATGGGGGGAAAAAAACAACATGGAAAAAGAATTTACAAAATATAGTCTCTATAATCGTGTACCCAATTGTGAATTTGTAATGCAGATTGGTCCCAGAGTTCTGCACTGAAATAAACTGAATGCTCTATTTTGTTTTGTGCATTTGGAGTGATTTGGTACTTTAGTGGCAACTGATGTATTTTCTATCATCACCCAGCCACTACGCAGGATAATCTGGATGATAAACTCCGCAAGTTTGAGATTCGGGACATGATGGGGCTGACGGATGATCGGGATATTTCAGAGACAGTCAGTGAAACCTGGAGCACTGATGTCCTTGGCAGCGACTTTGACCCTAATATGGATGAAGACAGACTTCAAGAAATAGCCGGTGAGATGCAGTTATCCATCTTATTTACCCCAAAATAACCCTATTGTTACTGATGGTTTTATTGCCATTGTGTGCTCATTTTTAGCAAAAGTTTCATTGTGGGTAATCCTGCTGAGAATATAATATGAGTGAGAGAAAAACCCTGTGACTATTTTTTTTTTTTAATTATTAATTAATTTTCTTTTAAAGCCCCACTAGGTAGGATTTCCTTGATTTTTGATCTTTTTTAAAGAAGTAAAATTACAGCTTGAAACTCACTGCAGTGCTGCACTGAGGTGTAATAGGAGGAATAGCGGTGCTCTCGTGTCTGTGCTGGAGCTCCTCTGAGCTCAAAGTTTTCCGAGGCGGCCGCGACCAACTCTCGTGAGAACTGCGATCTGCTTTCCGACCTTTAGTTCTAACAGTTCTACAAGGACTACTGGTTCATTCTTTACAAACTAACATACAGACACTCTGGCAGAAGCTGGAAAGAGACCGAATATGTCTGTGAAAGCCAGAAAACGAGAAAGATAAACTAATCTGCCTGAAACATATATTACACTCTGCAACTGTAGGGGGAGCCCACGAGCACAAAATCTCAATCCTACCAAGTAGAGCTTTAACCTTTTGTAGTTGTTTGGGATTTTTTGGATTTTTATTTATTACTTCATTAATTCATTTAGTTCATACTTCTCATAAACAACAATTCAGTTGTTTGATACATCTGCATTAGTTAACAAAAAAGAAAAACTAAACCCCATCTGACCATCTGTACCACTGCAATATAGCGAATGTGAATAATAATCAAAATGAGCACACATTTGGAAACAATTCTGCAGGTTCATTAATGCAGTCTTAATGGAATATTACACTTGAGTAATGAAAAGGATGTAACCTATTTAAAATAAAACAAAAAAGTATCTTTTCCTCCCAAAAACTCCCAAAATCCGCTTTCTGAACATTAAACAATGGTAAACTTGTTGATTGAGATACAAGGAAGTAGGTTGGTGTTCTTCCTGTTCTAGTCAGAAAAGTGCCATCTAGTGGTCAGAGTGTGGCAGTAACTGCTTCCTTTTATAGAGAACTGTGTGTTTCGTTTTGTAGTCTGTGCTATGTTATTCTCAGGTTTGCACATGATTTCTTTTCATTGAAAGAAACCACTTCTCACTTCTCAGGGTAAATAAAGTGGAGAAGCAGCTCAGGAAGGATTGTTCTGATGTACTTTTTTTGGATCCTCTGAATTTTGAGATTGTGTAAGAGTTGTGATTCTAGCTCTTGTCAAAACAAACTATTGTGGTTTACGGACTATTAGATAAATTCAGACAATTGCATTGTATCATATATTATGTCTCTTCTTAAAAGTTCAGATAAACCCCTGCTTTTACAGTACCCTCGCTTCTGTCCTATTACAGTGCGCTTTATTATTATAGTATCATAACTCCAGTCCTATAACAGTGTGCTCTATTATTACAGTACCCTTGTTTAGAGATTAGTACTCTGAATTGCTTCTATGCTTGAAAATAGTTTTCACACTTGACCAAACATAAGCCATCAAAACTTACAGAGCAAGCGCTCCTGGGTATGGAACTATACGCTAGTCTAAAAACGCCCCTAGATTCTACTATTAAACTATACTACTTGCCTTATATTTCATTTGTTCTTCCACGTCTTTCTCTTTTTTTCTTCCTCACACACACCAATGTTCTCTTGGTACCTGCAGTCTTATTGACCTTGGTTCTCTGGTTCGTTCTCATTTACAGCCTTCATTTTTCAAACCTCACAATATGGCACTGGGGGACATTTCCATCATTAAGTGAATTTACACCGATTTCCTTATGTTTTCTCAGAGGGATTGGGTTATGAGATTCACATTAAATATCCATTAATACCTCATTATCACACTGATAAGATTACCATGATAATGAGGCAGAAATTCTAATTGTTGCACTACTGCGGGTGCCACTCATTTAATCATGCACCTGAAAGACGAGCAGCTTGGAGCTCCTTATCTCACTCACTGTAAGCCTGGCCAGCAGGAGCTAGCGCTCTCTGTTACCCCACAAACCCTATGCCATGCCCCTTCTCTTTATAACAAACATGTGCATGTGTGGATGTGATAAAATCGACACTATTATTTAGTGCAGCACCAGTAATAAACAGATTTTATAAACATCATGAACAGATTTATTGACCGAACATGTCGTCCCATTCAGGGGAATGTGATCCTGGTCATCGCTGTCTTTGTTGTATTAAATGCAATATACAGTGTACATATTTACAGTCAATTCACAGAATCCATCTAATAAACAGACTAAATAAAGACAGCAAAATACAGATAATGTACAAATTCTTTACAGAAAAATATATACAGAATGTTGATGTGTTACATTATGATGCAATGCAAGGGAAAACATTAGTATTCATTTTTATCAACAAAAGTATTCGGTATGTTTAAATACTTAACTTAAAATACTTTACTTTAAAAACATTTTTTGGTGTTTTATGGCATTATTTGAATACTGTACTGTATGACCTGTGCACATTATTTTTGAAATTATATCGGCCATCTATAAAGGTAAACTGTGTCAAAGGTCAGATTTTTAATATTTTGTAAAAAAAAAAAATAGTTTTAAATATATTGATATATGCCCTACTTTGCCGTACATTATATCCTCCACTTTTTTTGCATCTAAAGACCAAACTGTGGTCTGCAAAGCTAAAAGGCACATTCCTGAGGAGTACCAGCACTAACTTTCATGAAAACTAGTTTTGTTTGGACAATATATTGTTCCAGAAAGGATTGCATTGTAAAGAATCATGAATTTTTTGCACTATAAGGCACACTGGAGTAAAAGGCGCATTATGCAATACTTTTAAGGACCACGTGTTTCACCGTGTTGTTCTTATAATTCTTTCCTTTATTTGGGTGAGTAAAGAACTTCCAGCTATTTACAGTAAGCTTAGAATTAAGTAAGCCAGGCTGATATGAGCTAGCGGTTCAATCAATCAATCAATCAATCAACCTTTATTTAAACTCGAAGTACATTGAGGGTGGCCCTCATTTACAATGCAGCCAAGCAATTACGTAGAAAAGGGATTGACAGCAAAAAACAAACAAACAAACAAAATGTATATAGAATAAAATAAGTAATAGAAAACAGCATTTTATTAAGGTATAAAGATTATTTAAAAAAAGGATAATTTAAAAAATATGAACAAATAAGGTAACAAAAAAAAAATTAAGAGTAGAAATCATAAAATCATCGGTAAAAAAAAAAGCTAATAGAACTAATAAAAATTCAACTACAGATGAAAAAATAAAAAACTAAACACATAAGTCCTATGTAGCTATGTAATAAAATTGTAAACATGCAGACTGCAGTCCGATATACTCACCTCTAAATGGCGAAAGAGCTAGCGCCTTGACGAGGTTAGCGACTACTGCTAATACTGCCCCAGCAGTAATAGCTGCAGGTTAGCAGGAGGCTACAGGCCGATAATACTCACCTCAGAACGGAGAAAGAGCCACCACTTAGCACGGTTCTAAGTGGTGGCTCTTCTTATGCTAATACTGCTCCAGACATATGAAACAGTGTGCTGACCGCTTACTGTCCAGTTTAGAAGTTAGATTATTTTTTATTTCTACTGAAACTTAATTCTGGGAAATTTTAAAAGCCTAGTCTTTAGGAGAAAAGAAATTAATTAATTCATTTTTTAATTTTATTGATTGACACTGCTAATATTTAGCAGTTCTTTACTGATGTAAATAATCAGAATTGAGAAAATGAATAATCAAAAACAACAAGGACCAGAGCTCACTGTGCCGAGGCTGCCACTCACAGCAACATCTGAAATACCAGTCAGGATCTCATCGGGTCCATCTCCATCTGACCCTCTAACCACAACACATGGTGGCACTTTCTAGTAGATACGGTTTCTTTCTCATTCACTTTTAATTTGGGCTTAAGCAGTTAAAGTATGTATACTTACACACTTAACACTTAAGTGTGTGGCTTTTCCTTTTCAGGAGCCACAGTGGAGAACATGCTGGGGAGTCTGCTGTGTTTGCCAGGACCTGGCTCTGTTCTTCTGGATCCTTACGGTTCTACAATTTCTGAGACAACGAGTGAGGCTTGGAGTGTGGAGGTCCTACCCAGTGACTCAGGTAAACAATCACTGAGAAACCAATTAAATCCTATTTATGTGGTCTTGGTTTCCTGACAGCAAAGAAACAAGCTGCAGTGGTAAGATGCAAAAAAAAAAAAACCACACAAAATGGTGGTTTTAAACAGGCAATATCAACAGGTGTGATTTTTATATAAAATCAGTATCCATGAAAGGTGGAATCTCTGAGGACTAAAGACATGCAAAAGATCTCCAGTTTGTTACAAATGTGAGGAAATGTTTTAATTTCCATATTTCTTTGTCTTCATCCCATAATATCCAAAACAATAAATATAAATATAAAAAAATAATAAACTATTCAAGTAATGGAGTGGAATTTCAGTGTGTAAAGGTTAAGAGCACAAGCGTAAGCTGAACATCTTGATCTCTGACAACAAAATATCACCCCATATTTTATTGTTCTCTTTAACCATATTATTCTAGAATCTAATAAATGATATTAAGCAGATATAATCATAGAAAATGAAAACTGTGAATTTTCCTTTTGTATTAAACAACAAAAAAACAGCTTTAAAAATGTAAATTGTCGTTGCACAAGACCTTGCACATTCTGCAGTGTGATTATTGCACATGCACATTGTGATGACGATGCTGAAACAATATATTGTTCAACTCTACTAAAATGTATATTAGTTTTAGTCATACTTAAGTCATTTTTATTATTATACTGGTTTTATTCAGGAAGCTAAAGCAGAAAAGAAATCCAATCTTTCTCTCCAATCTCCTTCCATTAGGGATTTTATTGTTTAATTGTTTAAGTGGACAAATGAACAAAGCTTTTTGCAGTTGTAGAGTCTTCAGTTTGTCTTTTGCTGTTACCTCTGGCTTCTTTTATGTTTTGTCTGTTTTCGGGCTTACTTAAAGGAGTAACTAAAAAGGACACTCTCCTACCGAGAGTAGAAGCAGTTTATCTAACATGGGTCACAGTAACCAGTCTTTCTAAAATGTAAAGATTTGTCGTTAATCAGACTTCTTTAATAGCACCTGTAACATCCCTGTTTCCAAACTCATCTTCACTCAGATTCACTTACTTTTTCTAGCTGGCAATATGTGTGTTTACTCAGTGTGCACATTGAGACATGAACAGCATGGCTCTGCTTTAATAAAGGTTATAATAAAGTGCTTTGTGTTGGTGGGTTGTGTGTTGTGTAGAAACTGCAGATTTGAAGCAGGAGGAACGGCTGCAGGAGTTGGAGAGCTGCTCAGGAGTGGGCAGCACTTCAGACGACACGGAAGTGAGAGAGGTCAGCTCCCGACCCAGCACGCCCGGGCTGAGTGTTGTCTCAGGTATACACACGCCCATTTACGCCACACTTTTTCTTTCCTTTACTACGCCAGTCAGCCAGGAATAGAAAAAAAGAACATTAAATTAAATTACATAAGGTTCCTCTTTCACCTCAGATTTAAGTGCCACTGCTACACCTTATGACCTCTTCCTGACTTTTACTCTCCTGCTTAGATACTAGGGATGTCCTGATAAGGTTAAGTTCGGCAATGCTGACCGTTTTATACCAATCCAAACTTTGTGCATCTTTTAATAATACTGCTTCCACAAGATGTTCTGTTCATTAGCGGTGGTAAGCACTAGTAAAATCACTGTTAAATTTCATCACCTCCCCGTTCCTTTCAAAAACTGCAGTCAAATCAGTGTGTGTCTCTGTCATGTGTCTGTCTCTCTGTCTGTGTGTGTGTTTGTCTCTGTCTGTCTGTCTGTCTCTCTCTCTGTCTCTCTCTGTCTGTCTCTCTGTCTGTGTGTCTGTCTGATGGGTGTGTGTCTCTTTTTCACTGTCTGTCTGATGGCTGTGCGACTGTCTGTCTGTGTGTCTGTCTGATGGCTGTGTGTCTGTCTGTCTGTCTGCCTGTATCTGTGTGTGTGTGTGTGTGTCTGTGTGTCTGTGTCTCTGTCTGCGTCTCTGTTTGTGTCTCTCTCTGTGTCTCTGTCTGTCTGTCTGACTGTCTTTGTCTCTGTCTGTGTGTCTGTGTGTCTCTGTCTCTGTGTGTGTGTGTGTGTCTGTGTCTCTCTCTCTCTCTGTCTGTGTGGTAAGGGTAAGGTTTTAACATTGTTATAATAAAGTTTTTTTAATAATAATTCCATTTATATTCAGGTGGCAGTGTGGATAAAAATGGCAGAAACGAAACAAACATTTTCTGGAAGAATTAGGAACAATTATTATTTTCTGAAAGACAAAGTTTTTGTTGCTGCGTAACGTTTCCAACATGGTTGGGAGTTACGATGAAGTTATGTTCTAGTGTTGGAATGTGCACAGTGCACATACTGTTGACAGGGTTCGTACGGGTGCTTGAAATCCTGGAAAATGCTTGAATTTTAACGTTCTGTTTTTCAGGCCTGAAAAGTGCTGGAATTTTAGAGAAAGTGCTTGAAAATGCTTGAAATTGTGTTCACATAAACATAATACTATCTCTTGCAGTGTGACAAAAAGCAAATAAATAATTTTGAGTATATGTATGTATAAATGATCTCAACTCACCCCCAAATTTGTCATATTACAGTAACTGCTCAATTAAATGGATAGGGTGAGCATGTGGTGAAGAACATTGGTATTTAAATTGTGTAAAACTGACACAAATAAATCCATAATTCCTGCTATTTACTTACTTAGAAGTATTTTGTTTCTCAGTAACATAGTCACTGTGAAGTGTGAAGAATAGTTTTGCGATATATTGAATGTCGCTGAATTGCAGTATTGAGATATCACCGTTATCTTTCATTTACTACAGCTGAAAGGTGCTGGAAAAACTTGAAAATGGGTCTTGAAAGTGCTTGAAAAGTGCTTGAATTTTACCTTGTAAGAGGTGTATGAACCCTGTAGTTGAAGGTTGAATGGAGAGTTAAAATTATAAGTCAACTTCTACTTTGTTTGGCTAGTATAGCACAGCAACCGCAGGAATCACATGAATTTATTAAATTACTTAGTAACCAAAACTGTGATTCTTAAAAAAAAAATTAAATTAAAAATTAAATAAATAAATACATTTTCTTTCAAAGTCAAACGAGTCCTGCATTGTGTTAATCTACACAGATTTCTCTCCTGAAAAAAGACATTATTTAAGTGAGTGAAGTGCTTCCTTTTGATTACAGTAAGCTTAGATGTCCAATGTTTTGACTAAAATGGCCGATAATAGAGGCCACTTCTAAATATTACTCTGGAAGTCTCCTGACTACCAGCTGTACCGTTTTGAGCACTGTGTATCACATAAAATCGTTTTGAGGTCATTTTTTTTTTTAAATTAAAGGATTTTAAAGGTGCCTTATAGTCTGAAAAATATGGTATTGCGTTGTTGCATCTAAACACTAGCCTTATAATCAGGAGATTGCTTGCTAATCCCTGATGATGCTTTAGTTGTCCATGACCAGGAGTCCCTGGGGGTGAGGTGCAAATGTCGGGCAAATGGTCTGGAATGCGCAGGGTTAATGTTTAAGATAAAAAAGGTTGATTTCAAAGTTTGCTCATGAATAGAAATTTCAATATATGTTTTGTTCTGCTTGTGTAGGAATTAGTGCAACATCTGAAGACATTCCTAACAAGATTGAAGACCTTCGTTCAGAATGCAGCTCAGACTTTGGAGGCAAAGACTCTGTAACCAGCCCAGACGGAGAGGAATCTACACAAGGTACATAGACATATTAGAAAAGCAGTGCAGTTAAAATACACTTGTATTGCCATCCATCTGAATTATCACTAAAATTGCTGTTTGGAATGGCAGGCTGATGTAGGGTTAAAATCCCTTCTTTCTGTCTCCAGGAGCCCAAGCTGACTCTCTGCTGGCCATGTTTGACCCTCTCTCTTCAGGAGAAGGTAATGTTAACCACCAGCCTGCTCTATGCCAGTGATGAATAGTAACACAGCAAATGTGACTGAAGTGTTTTCATTTTGAATGCCTTTTACTTTAACTTTACCATGTATTAAAGTCAAATTACTTTAAAAATTATAATTGTTACTCCACTAATAGATTTTTTTTGTCTTACTGATATTTTTCTGATTATCAAACACACTTTAATATCAGACAAAGATAACCTGAGTAAATATTAAAAAGCACTTTTTAAATGATAATTTTATTAAAGGAAAAAACTAGCCCTGTGTGAAAAGGTGTTTGCCCTCTAAACCTATTAACTTGGTTGTGTCACTCTTGGTGGCAACAACTGCAATCAAGCTTTTTAACAATAACTGGCAATCTGGACTCTTCCACATCTCTGTGGAGGAATATTGGCTCCACTCTTCTTTACAGAATAGTTTATAATTCAGCCATATTGAAGGGTTTTCTAGCATGAGCCGCCTGTTTAAGATCATGCCACAGCATCTCAATCAGACTATGACTAGTACCCATGTATGTCTGAGCTTCAGGTCACAAGCAGCTTCAGGATTGTCTGATAAACAGCAGAATTCATGGTTCCATCTATAACAGCAAGTTGTTCAGGCCCTGAAGCAACAAAGATGCACCAGACCATCATACCACCACCATGTTTTAAATTCCGTATGATGATCTTTTTTTCTTTGGCAAATGTGAAACGGGCCTTTGTGTTCTTCTTGTTCAGCAATTTTTTTTAAATGTAGTTCTTTAAATGTTGTTCTGGGTTATTTTTTAACCTCCTGGATGAGTTGTCCATGCACTTTTTTGGAATAATTTCGATCGGCTGGCCACTCCTGGGAAGGTTCACCAGTGTTCCATGTTTTCTCCATTTGTGAATAATAATGATATCTCACTGTGGTTTGCTGGAGTCCCAAAACTTTAGAAATTACTTTGTAACCTGTTCCAGACTGATAGATGACCAATGACTTTATTACCTTGTCTGTTTTGGAATTTCTTCAGATTGGGGGCATAACATGTTGCTTTTTGAGATCTTTTATCTGCTTCATGTTGTGTTCAAGTTTTATTTAAGTGATTTCTTGATTCTCCAGGTCTGGCAGTAATCAGGCCTGGTTGTGGTTAGTAGTGAAATTGAACTCAGGTTTCCAAAAAGTGTGATTAATCAAATTAATTGAATAATCAAAAAATCATCTCTCTCTCATAGGCTCATGTACAGGCACTATAGTTCGTCCTAAGGTGCACTACGCCAGGCCTCCACATCCTCCCCCAGATCCTCCCATCCCAGAGGCCAGTGCTGTGGGGCCGTCTGAGCCCCGTCCCTCACTCTTTGCCCCTCACTGTCTGGTCCAGTCTGAGCTGGAGCACGGGAAGCAGAGGCACTCGTACCCCGAGCGCCTGGTCCGGAGCCGCAGCACAGATGTAGTGTCTGCAGGACGCAGACCCAACAGTGACCCGGGCCTTAACCGCAGAACCATGTTAGAGGAGAGGGACCAGGCCAATGTTTATTCAGCAGGACCCACAGCCTCGCCCAGCAAAGACTCCCTGCGCATGGAGGTGAGCAGGCATGCATGTGCTGCATGCTTTAGCCTATTTATAAGATAATTAATAAAGGAGTGATTGATTTAAATAAATCAGTTAATTAAGATTGAGATTTTCCCTTTAGACACTTAGAGCTGTATTTGTGTTTCAAAAGCTATGCAATAATATTTCAAAGTATTTTATATTGAGATTTCTATTTGATGTTTTAACCCACACAGTAACTTTTTTTTTTTTATTCAAAATTTCACTTGTTCAGATCAGTTTTAAATTGTCTTATAGTATATAGATTAAGAGTATCTGCTACTGTAATTTCTGTAATGCACAGGGTTCCTGCGGGTCCTTAAAAAGTCTTAATGTCTTCAGTTAAAATGCGAGTAAATAGGGTCTTAAATTTTCTGTAAAATTGCTGTAGGTGTTAAATTCTCAGACAGTGCATTAAAGCCATTGGGAAATACAGTGGCCCACCACAGACATCTAATCCAGGGAGAGAACTAAGGTTAGCAGAGAGCTAGATAACAAACTAACGTTACTGACGAGTTAGCCATGTTACCGGGGAGAGACAAATGGTTAAAGGATAGCTAGCTCACATTACTGCCGAGAACTGGGGAGAGAACTAAGGTTAGCGGAGAGCTAGCTAACATTTGTGGCGAGCTAGCTAACATACTAACTTTAGCGCAGAGCTAGCTACCATACCAACTTTAGCGGTGAGCTAGCTAACATACCAACATTAGTGGCGAGCTAGCTAACATACTATCGTTAGTGGCAAGTTAGCTACATAACCGGGGAGAGAACTATGGTTAAAGGAAAATTAGCTAACATTAGCAGTGAGCTAGCTAACATACTAACATTAGTGACAAGTTAACTAACGTTACCTAGGGCAGAACTAAAGTTAGTGGACAGCTAGCTAACGTTAACATACTAACATTAGCTTCGAGCTGGCTAACTGGAAGTCTTAACTAAGACTATAATAAAAAAACAAATAATTTTGAGCTGTATTGAGGACTGCGGTTCTCAAACCTTTCAGTTAGAGACCCTCTTTGTGCATGGTAAGTACCACTAGGGCCTCCCACCCTACCCGGTGTAAAAAACAAAACAAAATTTGAACGCTTTACAAGTTTGTTTCTGTGAATTTTTATGTTATCCGGCATTAAAATTATGTTCTGCATCACAATGGAACAAAATTTCAGAAAACAAAAATGATAACAAATGGGAAACATTAAGTTTTGATTTCCAATACAAAAAAAATGTACTACCAAATAAATTTTGAATACATTTTTGGGTCTTAAATTCTATTTATTGAGGTCTTGAAAGCATAAAATATGACTTTTAAAATTGTGCAAGAATGCTGGATGCACTGATTTGCTAGAAAGTCTGTGTTTGTGTTTGCGTGTGTGTGTATTTTATCAGCCTGAAGATAGGAAAGACAGTGACGATGAGAAGTCGGACAGAAACAGACCCTGGTGGAAGAAGCGTTTTGTTCCTGCCATTCCTAAAGGTGAAATTAAATGACAGGAGCACATGTTTTAATACGGCTTGGTCTGGAGTGATAAGCGTCTATAAGGACTATTAATTACACATTTTTTCTTCTCTGAAGTATTGGAAAAAACGTTTTAAGAAATTTCCTTTTTAGCCCCATCTGCTGAGCTGCAGTTTAATTATTTCAACAATGATCCTATGGAATTATTATTTCTCACATAGAATGTGTATTTAATGCTCCCTTCCACTTACTGGCAACATGCATGGCTGAGGCATATGTTTGTCTCTGAGGCCCAATTTTGTATGTTACTGTTTGTGTTCCTCACACAGTGCTCTATTGGACTGCAGAGAGTGAGATCCCAGGTAACCCAGTGTCTCTCATTAGCTAGCACTCTAAGCCAGAAGCTGAATCAGTCACATGCAGTAGTCTCATTCTAGAGCCTGTAGACTCACTCGTCACATTGTGTGATGCCTGGAACTGTGACATGCATCAGTGAAGCTTCACATCCTCACCCATGCAGTTGTGTTTTTGCTTTGTTTTGTGATGGTCAGTATATACAGACAAGTGTCGGGCACTTTTCTTTAATGCAAAATATGCTTGAGCAGACTAGTAGCTTTTATATTTTGACATTTTGAAATTGGTGCTCGTATATGATGACATCTTGCATTTTTGTAAACATACAAACATATAATTACATGAACATTAGCAGTGTTTTTCTTTCCCTCACTGGACTCTGTGACATACGTAAATCATAAAATAATAATGTGCTGCGAATACAATGGATACAGTTAATGTGTTCTCAAAAAGAGAATTGACTGCACTGATGCAGTGTAGTTCTGATTTGTGCACTGACTCGTTCTGTTCTCTCTGTAGCACCGATTGCAGCATTCCGAAAGCGGGACAAGCAGGAGAAGGATGAGCAAGGCACAGAGAGGATGCCTCAAGGTCTGCTTCTGTTTATCCTCTGTACATTTCCCTCTCTCTCCCTCCCTCTTGCTTTCACTCTGATGTTCTCTCAGTCTCCCACTGACCAGAACTCTCCGAAGTGTATATAGTGTAGTTCTTATGTTGAGGTTAGGCTAAGATACAAGGCTGGTATGGTGGATATATGCAGCACACCCTTCTTTGTGAATCTATTATAAACTAACTCAACTTTTCTAGCTGAATCTCATTGGGGTTTAAAGTTATATGCAAGAAAGTTATTCTCTTGCCTGAAATGTTAGGTTCATATTTCTGTTGGTTTTGGTAGCACAGTAGAATAATGCACAGCCACTTCTGAGTCCGTAGGCATTTTGCAGTTTTTTCTGAAGGCTTATCTCTAGCATTTGTGTTTCTTGCCAAACCAAGAAAATGATCACCACAAAATGCTTTTCAACCTCCTGCTTTGTGGACATCAGTTGTTTTAGATTTTCAGTGCTAGACTGCTGCTTAGAGGAGCCTATGGCTGCTGATGTTTAACGGGAATATTTGCAAAGCTTTATTGCAACCACCAGCCTTTTCTAAAGATCTACCAGCCATAGCTGTAACAAGCTAATTAAAAGTTGTCTGAGAGATCAGATTTCTCAAAATTTAACATGGTGGGTTTTCCCCCACACCAGAAATTTACTTGAACACTTCTCACTTCCTAAACACCACAACGCCCATCACTGTAGATGTATTCCTAAACTGTCGCTATACAAAACTGACCTGTGTAGCGGCAGTGTGTTTTAGCCCTGAGCAAAGCTTTTACAATTCACACTATATATATTACTTTTTTTATAACAAATGTTGTTATGGTGTATGTTAATTCAGTTTTTTGTGTATCTGTTAGCTATATCAGATGAGCCATCATTGCATAGGCAGAGCTGTCATGCTCAGGCAGCAGAGGACATATTGGATAAATACAGAAATATCAAGAGAACCAGCCCTAGTGAGGGAGCAGCAGCTGCAGCATATGATGGACCAGGTAAGATTTCAGGAATGACTAACCTAGACCTAAACCTAAATAACATTTTCACTGCTGCATTTACTATATTGTAAAATTTCATCAGTCATGAAGGTATTGTTAAGAATTACATACATCTGGATTTAGAATTGCATATTAAATTTAACATGTGCAGTCATGTATAGGATTTTTTGCTATATTTGCGGTATTTTGCAAAAGTGTTGTTTAAATTTGAATGCTGTTTAAAATCAGCATTTGTGGATGTGTTTGGTGTGCTCCAGGACAGTACAGACAGTACATTTGGATGGCTCTTAGTGTCTCTGTGCTAAAACTTGCTTATTTCTTTTACTGCATTTTTAATATCGCTAGAAAATAATTTCTTTAGTTTTATAAGGAGCAGTGTAATCGTCAGTTCCTGATTGTCATGCTGGCGTATGTTTTACAGAGGTATGTAGAGAGGGAGAGAGTGAACATGATTCACCGAGAGACGAGGGCCTGCAGAACATCTCTACAGACGACCTGCCAGACTCGGCCAGTCAGACGGCGCAACCTCAGGACAAGTTCTCCTTCAGGTTTTGCACTTTTTAACTTGTTTTAAATTTGTATATTTATTTATTTATTTATTTATTTATTGCTTGCATTTTCTACATGATCCTTACATCCTTATTCTCTCTTTCTCTGTCTTTCTAATGCAGTGATGCTAAGAAGAAATTACGGATGGCTCTGTGCTCTGCAGATTCTATAGTCTTTCCTATTTTGTCTCTTGCAACTACACGGAATGGCCTTCCTGACCATACAGACCCTGAAGGTACACATAATAATAATCATGTACATGTACGTTCATGTACACACACACACACACAAAAACAGGCAGGTAAGTATTTGGACAGTGACAATTTCTGCTCTTCCTCAATTTTCCAAGCTTTGCAGGGCATCGGATACACAGGGTGAGTCAGTATTGGCAGGACACCCTTTTATTTCTGTAACTAAAGGAAATGGAAAATGACACATCTGAAAAGCAAGTAAATGGTGATGGGTCTATCTTTTAGACCATGCCATGTTTCGTTTTTGAAATAAAAGGGTGTCCTTAGACTTTTGTCTCACCCTGTATAAAAGTGTCTGTATGTCTGTATTGAATCTTTAAAAAAAAAAAAGAGTAAAAAAAATATATATATATATTTTACAATTTGGGGAAATTAAGTAATTAATTAATTAATGTACACAGTTTAAGTTTGGTATCAGGCTTGTGAAAAATCATCATAATAGTAATCGTAATAACATATTTCAAATAAAAATACATAAGAGACATTAAAAAGTTTCTGTACTGTAGGAATTTGGAGTAATGGGATGGTAAATTTGTTGTATTTAGACCAGAATTTCATACTTCTATAAAATAAGAAAACAAAATCAAAGGATTGTCAAATGACAACTGAAGAATTGTAATAGTATTCATTCATTATGCATAAACATGAATTTGTGTCGGAGTCCTATAAAACCAGAAAATCAACTGGTTATCTGATAACACCATTAAATCCTTGAGAAACCCGTTCTGTACTATTAAACACAAGTATCAACTGCTATTAATATAACATTTTGGAGTAATGGATGGTCAAGCATTAGACATACTGAATTATTGTTCATTTTCAGGGGGCACCACAAAGCTTAGTGCACCCAAATGGCTAGCTTTGATTCAAAATGTTTTCTTTGTCTTATCGAGGTAGCCAATGCCAATGCGAGTTTTAACATAAACCAATTTAATAACTATCATATAAATATACATTACCTGTGGACTCCCTGATTAGTTTATTCCATACAATTCTTACATTGACTAATTCCTTTAGTTCTACAAATATTTGTATCATTGATTGCCTGTCATTGTTTCCCTCTCTCTCTTCCTCTCTCTCTCTAGACAATGAGATTGTATGCTTTCTGAAGGTGCAGCTGGCAGAGGCTATTAACCTGCAGGATAAAAACCAGATGGCTCAGATCCAGGAGACCATGCGCTGCGTCAGCCGCCTCGACCCCCGCACTTGTAGGAAACTGCTCACTGCCATTGCAGAGGACTACAGGTACACACAGACACACAAGCTGTGAAGCAGAATGAGTGAAGTACCATACTGTGAGGAATATGCTAAAAAATGGGATTTTTCTTTTTGTGTGTTAAGGAAGCGAGCACCATACATAGCATATCTGACACGGTGTCGCCAGGGTCTGCAGACATCTCAGGCTCATCTGGAGAGGCTGCTGCAGAGGGTACTGAGAGATAAAGAAGTGGCCAACCGCTACTTCACTACTGTCTGTGTCCGATTACTTCTGGAACACATGGAGTCCAAAATGCAGGACTTCATCATAGGTATGTGTGTGTGTGTGTGTGTTTTTGCACATGTGTGTCAGGCAAAAATGATATTTGATCACATATGAATTTAAAATACAATCTGCAGGCATGAATTTCCCTATCTAACAACACTTGTGTTTAATGGCTGCATTGGTAGCGTTTCAGGGCTGTACTGCAGCTGATGATAAAACTGCAGCAGTGGAGGATTTCCTCCGTTACCTGTATGGGGCCATGGCACATGATGCCATCTGGCAGTATGCAAGTGAGGAGCAGCTCCAGGATGCCCAGATGGCCATTGAACGTAGCGTCATGAATCGCATCTTCAAACTGGCCTTCTACCCCAATCAGGATGGAGACATTCTAAGAGACCAGTGAGAGATCTTTATCTTTGTTAATCTTTATTTAATTATTAAAAAAAAATATTTGTACATAATATAAAAAAAGAGATTTGTTTCAGTCTTTTGCTAATCATTCACTTCCTGCCACCAGGGTCTTGCAAGAACACATTAATCGACTGTCCAAAGTAGTGAGTGCCAACCACAGGGCTCTTCAAATCCCAGAGGTAACTGCTGATAAAAACTGTGCTTTTGTGTTTCCTCTACATATCATAAAATCGTGCCAGAGTACTAAATAGCACTTGAAACTACGGTGAATTATTATTATTATTTTTTTAAGCAGCACAAGGACTTGCATTTTAATGCATTTTAAAATGCATTTTAATACAAAATTCCCTTTACTTAACATAACTGAATATGGAACATTTTTCAATTATGCAGATTTTGCTTCATTTCCTTCATACTATTGAATTACTCCACTGTTTGTAAATATATTTAAAAGAAAAAGCAATTACAGAACTACAAAATACCGTATTTTTCGCACAATAAGATGCACCAATGCAAGTCTATTTTCTGGTCTGTTTTTATACACAAGACGCACCCGATTATAAGGTGCATTATGCTACACTAACATGGTCGTCACCATGTTTTTCTTCTAATTCATCAGGTGACCTGTAAAGCTAAGCTAAGTTAAGTAAACAAAAATGTAATTCTTAAAAAAAAAAAAGTATTTTAAAGTCAAACGAGTGCTGAATGTTAATCTACACAGATTTCTCTCTGTTTATTATAAAAACTGTTTATTTGGGTGAGTAAAGCGCTTCGGCTTATTTATAGTAAGCCTAGATTTGCAGATTTCCACTACGGCTAGCCGCAGTTAGTGGCTTATGCAGCCCGACAACGCTACACTAAGGAACCCTGAGTGTTATGGTAAAGCCAGAGCGATATTAGCTAGCTGTTCATCCCACGGTAAACATGCAAACAACAGTTCGATATACTCACCTCTGAACGACAACAGCTAGTGCTGAGCCAGTAATGCTTATGCTGCTCCAGCAGTGTTATCCGGGGTTAGCAGCAGGATACAGGCCGATAATAGTCCCCTCTGAATGGCAAAAGATCTAGCGCTTAGTGCAGTGAGCGGCTAATGCTAACACTTCTTCAGTGTCGAGTCTTGGTGCTGGTGAACTAAACTGAAACTTCTGTATATCTCTGTACTTCAGCGGAGTGGCTTTACTGATCCTTACAACCTGACTGGTAAAGGGTTTTAAGTATTCCTTGTAGTGAGAAAAATCCAGTAAGATAAACATATTAAACATATGAAAGATTTTTACCTTCCCAGCAGACATACAAACAATGCACAATACATTTTTGTCAGCTGTGCTATTCTCATTTAAAATGTACTTAAGTAGTGCTATTCTAATCAGCAGTGCTATTTTACTCATATATTTACCTCAGGAATGCTATTATGATCATACATTTATCTTGGCACTGATGTTCCTCAGCAGTACTATTGTAATCATCAACATTCCCAGTAGTGCTATTTTAATCACAAATGTACCTCATCACTTATAGTCCAATCACACCTTTTCCTTAGCAGTGCTGTTTTAATCATAACTTTACCTCAGCACTGTTAAGACATAAAGGCGGGCGTTGGACCTATTGTCTATAATAGAGAAAATGTGTTGCTGTTTTAACTGTCAGAGCCCACTTCAGCTCTTTTTACCGCATATAAAATAATTACAACACTTTGTAGTTCTATAATAACAGACTGTAGTCCATCTATTTCTCTATGTACTCAATTAGCCTCACCCTGTTCTTCATTCTCAGCACTGCAGTGATTAGCATGGTGGTGGTGTATAAGGTGTTAGTGTGTGTCGTGATTGTGTGAGTGGATCAGATACAGCAGTGCTGCTGGAGTTTTTAAACACTTTGTTCACTCACTGTCAGAGGCAGAAGCTCGAATCTATTGCTGCTCAGTTTTAGTCAGTTTTAGTCATCTTGTAGTTCCAACGGTGACCCTGAGACATTGGTGTTTGTTGCTCTGGTTCACAAACTAATATCTCAGTGTTACTAATAATTAGTGTTACTGCAGTGCTGACACCCCAGCACCCAAACAGCTGCTCTGAGCATTAAAGAACAGGCTATAGAGAAACAGATACAGGATTACTGTTTGTAATTATAGAACTACAAAGCAGTTCTGTACTGTAAGAGGAGCTAATAAAATGCACAATGGTTGTTGAAAACAGTGGCTGATTATGGCTGATTAGTGTTCATTTGTTAATGTATTGTAATTTTATTTGCAGGTCTATCTGAAAGAGGCTCCATGGCCCTCAGCACAGGCAGAGATCAGGACAATCAGTGCATATAAAACTCCTAGGGATAAAGTACAGTGCATCTTGCGTATGTGCTCCACTATCATGAACCTGCTTAGCCTGGCCAATGAGGATGCCGTGCCTGGAGCCGACGACTTTGTGCCTGTGCTCGTATTTGTCCTCATCAGGGTAAGCTGAGTTACACATACATACACCATAAAATACCCTGACGGTCAGTTAAACCATGACAAACATTCAACCCCCAAACTTGTAAACCAGACTGGATAGGGTTTATGAAATCTGCTAGTCAGATGTGACAATATTACAGTGCTTTAGTCTAGTACTGTGTCCTTTTGTGTGAGACACAATGGTTCACACTTGATGAAAGCCGTTTTGGCTAATCATTGACAAAGAAAGTGTTTCTATTAGATATGTCCTGGAAACTGAAACTATACAGTGTTCTACATTATCACGCAAGTGATATTTTTCTTAGATTTTTCCAAATGGTCAATGCAAATGACAGTCAGTATAATTTATAAATCATAACCTGTTAAGTATAAATCCAATTTTACTAAACAAACCTCACAATGATGACCGTTTCTTTTTAGAGTTTTTATAAAAAACTCAAGATGCACTGTTCCACATTATTAAGCAGGCCACAGGTTTCAAGCAATATGAGAAAGAAAGGGATCTCTCTGCTGCTGAAAAGCATGAAATAGTGAAGTGCCTTGGACAAGGTATGAAATCTTACTGAGAAGAGATTTGTGCCTGATTCAGAGCACATACAGGAAAAATGAGGAAGGTTTCTGCCAGATAAATTAATCGGATTAAGAGAGCAGTTGCTAAAATGCCATTACAAAGCAACACAGGTATTTGAAGCTGCTGGTGCCTCTGGAGTCTCACGAACCTCAAGGTGTAGGATCCTCCAGAGGCATGCAATTATACATAAATATTCTATTTGGCCACTCCTAACCAGAGCTCACAAGCAGAAACGGTTGCAGTGGTATCAGACATACATAAAGACTATTTTTTGTAACAGTCTTGTTTACTGATGAGTGTCGTGCAACCCTGGATGGTCCAGTTGGATGGAGTAGTGGATGGCCACCATGTCCCAACTAGGCCTGGACATCAGCAAGAGGGTGTCTGAGTCATGTTTTGGGCCACTTAATGATGCAAATTCCAAAAAATTACCATTTGCAGTTCTTTACAATATATAAAATGTTTTAAACTCTGTTCTGCTTAATAATTTGGAACAGTGCATTTGAGTTATTTATTTAATAAAAAACGTACTGTTATCATTGGGAGGTTTGTTCGATAAAATTGGATTTATATTTAACGGGTCATGACTTCATGACATTCAGGAAAATCTGAGAAAAAGATCACTTGCATAATAATTTGGAACACAGTGTAAAGTAGTGTGTCAACAACAAATTTACAAAAAAAGCGTACTGGTTTTTCTAGAATTTTCTAGACTAACCTACTCTTTTAATCATGTTATACTTTTCTAAACAAGCTTTGTTTTTAATGTTCAGGCTGAGTAACACTGACATATTGTGCCACAACTTTTTTATTTTTTTTTAAATATAACACTATTGTAAGGCTACATGCACTGTGTAATATTAATATTGATATAATAATAAATATATTTGATAATAGTTCTATGTTACAAGCAGGCTTTTTACATTATTTATTTTTCATGTTTTAGGGAGCTGGATTTCATAAAAAAAGTATTGATTTGGATTTATTTAATTTGTGTTAAATAACATTTGCATGTTGCTAAGAGAATATATTGTTTATTAAGTAAAAGCCCCCTACAGGCTTTTGTTGCTGTAAAATATGTTAGTGTTAATGTTCATGTTAAAATAATAATAAATAATGAAAATATTTAAATTGGTATTAGTACCAACTACCAAATTTCTATTATGACATCCCTAGTTCCTAAAAAGTGTATTGTACATGTCCTGAAATGATGTGTATATAGTATATTTTAAGAACCGTCCCTTCAGAACATTAAGAGTTTGGTCTTAAACCTAGACATCTAGCATTTCTTCATCGTTCATTAAGTGATGTTTAGCTGCTGATAGGTGATGCCCAAAAAGATTGTAATTGTTGTTTATTAAGTCTGTATCCTGGGCTTCTTACTAATCTCTTGGTTGTGTATATATATATATATATATATATATATATATATATATATATATATATATATATATATATATATATAGATAGATAGATAGATAGATAGATAGATAGATAGATAGATAGATAGATAGATTGCCAGGTAAGAAGTGTATCATACATGGATGCGTCTCCAAAGTAAATCTCTTGCTCTCTCTTGTTTGGTCTCTATCCCCCTCTGTCTTCCTCTCTTCTCTCTCTCTTTCTCTCTGTCTCTCCCTCCCTCCAGGCAAATCCTCCCTGCCTTCTGTCCACCATTCAGTACATCAATAATTTCTATGCCAGCCGGCTGAGCGGGGAGGAGTGCTATTGGTGGATGCAGTTCACGGCCGCTGTGGAATTCATTAAAACCATTGATGATCGCAAGTGAAGCAGAACAGCCACCTGTATGGGCAGACTGTAGGAAGGGGAGAGAGAGAGAGGGAGCGAGGGAGAGAGAGAGAGAAAGATGAGGCATCCCAACCAAATTCTCTCCCCTCCACCAGACCCCCCACACTAAGGCAGTGCCTCTCTTTGCCTAGTCTCTTCTGTATAGCTGTACATAGAGCTGCAGAAACATTTAACATTTAAAACAGGAAAAAAAATACAAAAAAGTCTATACAGTTATATGAAACAGGTCCTTATTATTATTGTTATGGAGAGAGGGAAATAAGTGGGTTATACTGATCATAAGCTGATTGTAGAATTTGGAACTACATCTCATCTTGTTAGTCTGTGAGTGAGAGAAGGTGGCAGGGTTCTATTACTCTCTATATCAAAAGGTAGCTTGGTTATTTAAACACATGGTTGAACTGAAAAAGGGACCAGGCTTTCTTGCAATGACCATGTAATCATGTTTCATTTAGAGAGGCTTTTGCGAAGAATTATGGACATATGCCTTCCTATGTAAATTGTACAATCTTTTCTGATTTAAAGCCCATTGTCGTCATACATAATCAAAAACATAATCATAAAATCTAATTCTTAGCGCTAAGATTTGGGTTTCCAAGTTTATTTGGCAGTGTGTGAAATGAATGTAAACTGGTGTTGACCTTGTTCATCATTTCTTCTTTCTCATCAGGACAAATAGGATTTAGGGGCCCACATATTTATATTAAATAAAATTGTATTTATTCCTTTCCTCCTGAATTAGTTTTTTTAATTTAATATTGCGTTTGTTTCATGCATAATGCGGTTTAGTTAACTGGACATAAAACAGGCAAAAATGGTTCAAGGACAGAACATGCAGTGTTGAAATGAGATTGGAAGTCTGCTGGGAGCGGAGTATAAATAAATTCACCAAGCATTTTATTAGGGACGCTGTACTTATACTCCTTTTACTCTGAACCCTTTTCCATTCTGCTGTGAAGCGTGTCTGTTTGATTCAGATCTGGTGACTGGGAACCTACAGTCATATACAGTTTATAAAACCAGTTTGAGATGAAGTGATGTGTGCATCATCATCATGCTGGGAGTAACTGCTAGAAGATTGGTCAGTTGTGACCATGAGGAAAAGGCCACAACGGGAACACAGCTTAAATAGGCATTAAAGAGATGATGGGCATTAGGCCAGACTGCCGTAAGGTCATTCCCCACACCACTCTCATCATGGTTCATCCGACCAGGCTACATTTTGTCTTAAAACTTATACATTCTGCATACTCCTTGATCAACCAGATAATTTCCGTACTCCCTTGTTCTGTCTACATGCTAGAAAGTGATCCAGTGTGTGAAAAACCAGATCAGCCAAAGTAGAAATACTCAGACCTTCATTACCTTAAGCTGTACGGCTGCAACAATTAGTCAATATAATTGACAATGTTGACTATTTAAATGTGTCAACTACAAATTTCATTGGCGACTAATCATTAATTTGTAACAGTATTTTATTGCACAAAGTGCTGGGGACAGAAGTGCAATGGGAAATGGGTAAAAGGCTCACTCACACAATTCACACTCAACTTAGTCTGTTGACTAATCGAAAAAATAATTATCAGATTATTCGATCACCAAATTAATCATGAGTTGCAGCCCTATGAAGCTGCTGTCCGTAATTCATCATGCAGCTATTAAATACTTGCCTGAGTAGATGTAAAGTGTCGATGTGTGTATGCTTATATAAATGTGCGTGCACACACACATTCATCTCCGTAAGTATTTGGACAGTGGTGATTCTTGACTTTGCAGAGCAAGTGCAGACTTTAATTAATTTTAAATTTGTAAATTTGTTAAAGCAAGAGGTCATTATTAGGCTGAAAAATATTTAGAAAATAACAGGCAGATTAGGAGTGGCCTATTCAAATGTTTGGTACATTTTAAAATGAAAGGAACACAACCAATGCAACAGACAACAGTGTAAATGACCAGGAATTCACTGGTAACAAATAGAAACAGCCTAATGAAGCTTCTTTATCTGTTTCAGCACTTCTTCAGACAACATATTGACAATTCATATGAACAGTTTACAAGTACATTCATCACTCTGAATCAACTCCAGACTTACTTATTTACTACTTTATTTCTCATGATGAGGAACCATCTCTCTCTATAGCTACAAAACTGTATATCAGTCCAGTCCAATTCTCCAATTACTTTTACGTTGTTGAGAATTGAGCCTGTTCTTCCATAAATGGTTAATGCAATATTAATAAACCCCTTGGATTAAAACTAAAAGATGATTACAATTTGATTCATTTCAGATCTACTTAGGTGGTCTATAGAGACATTACTAATAGTGTGTTGCTGTCTCAATAGTTATGGGCCTGACTGTCTGCTCAGTAAGTCATAATTGTATTAAATGATTTCAGTGCTCTGGGATTAATGAGATTAGGGGTTATCTGGTTTCTTTATCATGTGTCCATTGTAGACCTTTTGTATCTTGATGACCAATCAGTGCTTGCATATATTTTTTAAATTAAAATGTTTAAAAAGAAAAACACTGTAGATTCACTGCTGACTTTGGTTCAATGTTCACTGAATACCCAGTCTATCTGCTCGTCAAAATGTACCATGAAATGTAACTTCTTCTATTTGTCATTATGCTTCTGTATTTTCTTCTTGCCCCTTGATCTGAATGATGTATGTGTACGAAATGGACATCTTCATTTTTTTGGTTGTTAACGTTTTTTTTTTTTTTTTTTGGTCCCTGGCCCTCAAGTCTATCCTTAGCCCTGTGTCCATAAAACAAGCCTGCAAATCCTCTCTCTTACGAATCACAGTAAATAATTTTATCTCGCTTAGATAACTGATATTATACCAAAGCAGCAGGTTGGCATTTTGGTATATGTAGTGAATGATTATAGGATTCTAATCAAAAAAACAAAAAGCTTGTGAATTTTTCTTTAATTTAACTAATTAAAAAAAGTGTTTGTATTTGAAGTGTGTATAAACAAATACAATATATGCACCTTGATTTTATGTAGAAGCATCATATTTTCTGTTTATTACGCTAGTGTCTTTTGCATTGTGTAAAGTGTAAAGTTTGTCCCTGGCGTACTGTCATTTATTAACTATTTTATGGTCTGATACCTACCGGATTATAAGGCGCATTTTAAGCGACAATAGTAAGGAACAGGTGTGTGGCACAATAATCTACACAGATTTCTCTCCTAAAAACTGTTTATTTGGGTGAATAAAGTGTTCAGTTTATTTACAGTAAGCTTAGATTTCCAGTATTTTCAACAGCTCGGTTAGCAGCAGCGCTAGCCTTGGTTAGCAGCACTTAGCATTAGTAAATGCCACCCGACAGCGCTACTGAGGAACCCTGAGTGTTTCATTAACCCATCAGCTAGCGGTTTGTCCCTCGTAACTTGTTTTAACACAGTAAGCACCCAGACTACAGTCCGATATACTTACCTCTGAACAGCAAAAGCGGAAGCACTGTGGTTAGCAGCTAATGCTAATTCTGCTCCAGCCTCGATGCTAAAGAGAAACTTCACTGAAACTCCTGTATAACGCTGTACTTTAGCAGAGTGGCTTTACTTATCCTTACAACCTGACTGGTAGAATTCATACATAAGGCACACAGACAATTTTTAAAGAAATTTAAAGGATTTTAAGTGAATTTTACAGTTTAGAAAGATGTATTTACAACATTTTGAATAATATTAACTCTGATCACTGTAAATACACAGAAAGCCAATAGGGCACAGGTTGTATTTCCTTTAAACATTGATGGTGGATGCAGAAATACCCTCTGAAATCAAAATCTTATGAGATTTATTTATATAGTTCTTATTTTCTTTTCAGCTTTACATAAAAGTGGTAGCAGGACAGGGAATCAGACAAAACATTAAACATACAAATCAGAACCCACAGTGTGCAACGAAGGAAGGAAAAACTCCCTTAGAGATGGAGGAGGAAGAAACACTGGGAGGAACCAAGGCACATCACATCCCTGCATTAAAAAAGTGAGATGTTCGTCAGTATTTAGCACACTACATTTTTGCAGAAGTGCAAGTTTACAGCTGTTCGCAGGAATCTGTAGCCGGCACAGAAAAACTGTGAGAAACCACCTCAAATTGTGAGCATAAGGTCATAACCAATGGTTTCCCCAAAATATGGGGAGATTCAGCACCATACTTAAATGTCCACAGCACACTTAAAGCTGATGTTGGGATTTAGGGACCTCTGGTAAAAATGGGTAATTGCACCGAGCATGCAGAAGGATTATTTTTAACTGCGCGTGTGTGATGCAGTCTCCTTTCAGTACGGATGAATCCGTTTCCAAGTTATGTTTAGTCAGAAACTGCTGAGTTCTCTCCACCGTTCAAACACCAATCTGATATTAGTCCTGGTTTTAGCGTGGACTCTACCGCGTTCCCTTTTGGCTTTAAAGCTCGCTTCACTTCTTTTTTTCCCTTTGTTTTTACTATGAGTAAATGAGCTACTGAGCTCTGAGTTTCCCCTTCTGAAGTCTCCACTGCTCCACCAGCTGCTCGCGTTCAGTGATGTAGGTACGCAAAGTTGCGTGACGTGGCCAGAAGAACTCCCACGAAAAGCAACCCAACACCAGTTTTTAGAATGAATATATTAGTCTTAGCAGGGTTGGTTGTTCCAGCACACTGGTACAATTAAACACCAAATATTTAATTCCTTCTCCATTTATAAATGCTTCTGCTTTCAGTTTAAAATACAAACTAATGTGGACTGCCACTTTAATAACTTACATTGTAAACAAATATCTCCCTTTTGAGGAAAATATTTATTTTGAACTATTCTATTCTATTTTTTATTATAGTATATATTATATATACTATATATTATAGTTTTATTAAGTATTTTCATGCATTAAGAATAAATCTAAATAAAGCAAAACTTTTTTTCTGTAAAAACTTTGGTTAAATGAAAAAAACATGATTTGTTCTGATTTTTTAAATGGTTAATCCTTTATTTTTTTCTTCTTTTTTTTTGCTGGTCAGGCTCCAGAAATAATAAACTGGTACATACTGGAACACACACTCTCAAATGATATATTTATGCAATAGACCAGCGAGTTCCATCAAAACATGTACTATCGATGCTTATAAATAAGGGGAGTGGGGGATCCTTCTCTTGTCAGACAACTTATAAATTGATGTTTAAAAGTCATTACACATCTATATATTTCATAATATATTCAGGTGCTTAGCAGCATCAGCAGTGGAATCAGTTAGAAAATTCCTAGTTAGAGTTATAAAATATATATAACTACATATTAACTACAATGTAATCAGCACTGGAGCAACTAGTCCTAGGTAGGTGGCAAAAAGTGAGGCAGGTGAGCAGCTGATCTGTGTTGGGTGGCGGGGAAGATTGACTTCCAGAGACTTCTATCAGTTAGAAAAACTGGGTGATCGAGGGCAGTTTATCAAAATTCTGTATGTCCATAAACCTCTTAACATGCAGTCTAAGGTGACACATTAATCTTTAGTCCGGACTTAAAAATAGAGACTGTGTCTAAGTCCTGAACATATTCAGGAAGGTTACTCCAGAAATGAGAAAGCTTCAGAGTTGAAAGCTCCTCCTCCTGCAAAGCTACTCTGAATTTTAAAAAACTACTAGTAAACCAGCACCTCGTGATCTAAGTAATCGCAGTGGTTCATAATAGGAGATATATTAGAAATACGCTCTGAAGTTATTTGTAGCCTCCAACAGGTTTTCTTCCAGGATTGTCCTGTATTTACCTCCATCCATTTTCCCATCAACCCTAATCAGCTTCCCTGTCCATGCTCAAGAAAAGCATCCCCACAGCATGATGCTGTCAACATCATGTTTCACAGTAGGGATGGTGCATTCAGGGTGATGAACAGTGTTACTTTTACCACACATAGTGCATTGCATTTACATCAAAAATTTCAACTTCACCTTATTGTACGTTTGTGAAAGTGGTGGTAGGAGTGGCCGGCAGACCAAAAGTACCCCAAGAGCTCAGCAGTGAGGAATTATCCAAAAGGTCACAAAAGACCACACAAAAACATCCAAAGAACTGCAGGCCTCACTTGAGTTCATGACTCCACCATAGGTAAGAGACAAAAATGGTCTGTATGGCAGTGTGCCAAGACAAAAACCACTGCTGAGCAAAAAGGAAATTAAGGATCGTCTCATTTTTGCCAGTAAGCATTCAAATTTGGATGATCCCCAAGACTTTTGGACTGACGAGACAAAAGTTAAAGTTTAAAGGTTTCCCATTACATCTGGCAAAAAAGTAACACCAAATTTTAGAGACAGAACCTCATACCTACAGTAAAACATGGTGGTGGTAGTGTGATGGTCTGGGGCTGTTTTGCTGTGTCAGGGCCTGGAAGACTTGCTGTGATAAATGAAACCATGAATCCTGCTGTCTATCAAAAAGTTCTGAAGGAGAATATCCGGTGATCGGTTCGGGACCTCAAGGGACCTAAAACAAACTTGCTAAAAACTACTAAAACACACCAGCAGGTCCACCTCTGAATGACTGAAGAAAAACAATGTGAAGATTTTGGAGTGGCCTAGTCAAAGTCCTGACCTGAATCCTATTGACATGCTGTGGAGTGACTTTAAAGGTGGTTCATGCTGGAAAACCCTTCAATATGGCGGAATTACACAAATTCTGTAAAGAAGACTGTAGCCAAAATTCCTCCACAGTACTGTAAAACACTCATTGTAAGTTACTGTAAACGCTTGACTGCAGTTGTTGCTGGTAAGGGTGGCAAAACCAGTTATTAGGTTTAGGGGAAAACCTAAACAGAGGACCATGAAGGTTTGGATTTTTTCCCCCTCCCTTAATAGTAAAAACCTTCGTTTAAAAATAGCATTTTGTGTCTACTAGGGTTGTCTTAGAGCAGTCGGACCATTTTTAACAGATTTTTAATGTATATACACGTTCTACAGAGCGATCACTGAATAAAAAAAGTGTTCTTTTTTTAGACTTATAAAGAACTAAAAAGAATTAGCATTATCAAACATACCACCAGCACCCCTACCACTTGTCCTGTTTTATATTTAAGCCCTCCACCAAAAAAACAGGCTGGTCTGGTCTTCCAGCTCCTCTCTCAGCACAATAAGTGCATGTCCAACAAATTTATTCATAGAGTTCAAGTCTGAGGAAGCAGCCTGCTCCCCCCACAACTCACCAAACGCTTAATTACCACTGACAAGTGTATGGCGGATTTGTAATTGGAGATTTTCTCTGTCTAATAGCTTCACTCTCTCACCCTCAGCACTTCACCGCTGAGCTGTGATTTTTCTATTAAGGAACAGAGAGTACACAGTGGGGTTTCTTCTTCTGCACCTTCTGATCATCTCTACAAATGTTTATTCAAATTAAAATCTGCCCAGAAAAAAAAAAACGTTAATAATATTAGTAAAGCAAACAGACTTGCTTGTTGTGAGATTGGCTTATATGAAATGCCTACTGAAGTCCGGATTTGTTTCTTAGGGGGTCCTGGGGTAATTTCTCTTTTATTGGGGGATAATCTGTGATTTTAATCACATACAATATCCTATGAGAAAATTACAGTTTGAATTACCTGCTGTTTTTCGCTGAATTCCTCCTGTCTGGACTCACATCTCTTCGTCACCTCGCGTTTAATAAAATAGCTATTTGTCCACTGCCACGCACCGTAATTACACTTTGTTTGTGCGTTTCCACGGAGATCCACATAAACACAACAATAAGTGGAAATGGAGGAGCTACTGAACACGATGTCATGTGACAGACAAATCCTAAAAACTCACTGGTCCTCCTGTTTTTTCAATTGCAGTTTGTATGTAAAAGTTTTATCATTGAGTAGAAGTGTGAAATTTTTACAGACGTCCCCCTGAGAAACTAATCCCGTCCAGATAGGACTATTGGGCTATTTTTTACATGAACAATATTAAAACATGAATTTATTAAAATGTCTAAGCGCCGTGCGATGGTCATGCTGGCTCCTGTTCCAGAATGTTAAAAATTCTCCTTGTATATTGAGAAAAAGGGAGCATGCAGAGTGGAGTTTGGAATGAGCCTTATCTGATGCAACTGTGTTACATATTTATGTCAGATTGTTGCATGAGGATCTAAACAGCCTCGGGCCAGGCCCAGATGGCACTGAAATCACAGATCAGTCCAGTGAGATTTGTGCATGACTACTCTCTCTCTCTCTCTCTCTCTCTCTCTCTCTCTCTCTCTCTCTCTCTCTCTCTCTCTCTCACACACACACACACCTTTTAATATAGCGCTTACTTCCTCCTCAAACTGCTAATACCTGCCTGCTCCCTCTGTTTTCAGCAGAATGGAGATGCATTGGTTTCTGGTTTCAGATGGTTTCTGAAGTTCATGCATGCAAATATCATTTCTGATGTAAATATTCCCCCTATATTTATATAGATAGTGATCATATAAAGCCACACTGAATAAAGCTTATATTTAACCTTTTAAAACCACACCACTGATCCAGACACAGGTCTCAGTGTGTATATATATGGCAGTGGTCATGCTCGGACATGCTTCAGTATTCAGTGTTAGCCTGTAATGCCGCGTTTAACCGGCAGATGGCAGTCACACCCTGCGCAACAACCTGCCGAGCACGCGCTCTGACAAGTGGGCAGGTCTGAATCAAATTTACTATTTACTTCTACCATACAATTCTCTCTCTCTCTCTCTCTCTCTCTCTCTCTCTCTCTCTCTCTCTCTCTCTCTCTCCCCCTCTGTTCTCTCTATCTTTCTCTCCCATTCTCTCTCTCTCTTATTCTGTCTCTCTCTCTCTCTTTCTCTCCCTGTCTGTCTCTCTCCCACTCTGTCTTTACCTTTATTTCTCTCTCTGTCTTTCTCCACCTCTTTCTGTGCCACTCTTTCCTATTCTCGCTCTGGCTCTTCCCCCCTCTTTCTCTGTCTCTCTCCCATTTTTCTCTCTCTTTTTCCTCTTTCTCTGTCTCTTTTCCCCTCTTTCTGTCTGTCTCTTTCCTCTCCCTTTCTTTCTTTCTTTCTTTCTTTCTTTCTTTCTGTCTCTCTCCATCTCTCTGTTTCTCTCTCATTCTGTCTCTCTTTTTTTCTCTCTCTCTTTTTTCTAACTTTTTTCTCTCTGTCTCCGTCTCTCTCATTCTCTGTCTATATGCCTTTGTCTTTCTCCCATTCTGTCTCTCTCTCTGTCTCTCCCACTGTACTGTTTTACTCCAGAGTCCAGAAGCTGTGTAAGGTAAATGAACAGTTTTGGAATTAATCTTTTGGAAATTCATAGAACAAAATAGTCAAAATAAAGATCCTTAAAGCAAGAGAAGGTTCAGCAAAACTTTTTCCTTCTTTTTCATGCAAGAAAATAAACCTTGTAAATCTAGATAATAAAAAGCACACCCACAGCTGTTCTGTCAGGTTATGCTGCCTTGTCCAACTGTGCTACCCTAGAGTGTATGTATAGATAAAAATACAAAAAAGCACCATAATTGAACACACTGCCAGCAGAAGAGTAAGAAGGATATGTGAATAGACTAAATCACTGTATCAGGGTAAAGTTAAGGTAATAGATCTGATTCGATTTTCATTTATTGTATTATTAATTTACATTTGCACTTTTTTATAAGAGAAAATATGACATTGAGCTCCGGTTGTTTATAGCACCCACAAAAAAAAACAGAATCATAAAAATATCCTGAAAATCACATTACATAGTAAAAAGTACCATTGATTGGAATCATAACTCAACAGAACACTGGACCAACCTGTGACTGTGTGATTGTTGATGGTATAATCTGTTCATTGTGAACCAGCAGTTTTTTTTTCTGGACATTTTTTAAAAGAACTGCAAACAGTAGACGTTCCTGTTTGACTCCGAGCCACTCTACCGCTGAACACAAATAAACCCTCTACAGAACCGCTCTACACCCCGAACAGTGGGGGGAACGCGTCCTGCTGAATGAGAGAACTCCCTTACTGATTAGAAAACAAACAGAACACGGCACCAGCCCGTCAATTCAATTAAAGAGGGAGGCTAAATGAAGAAAATTTCAAGTGCACATATGAAAGTTAAATGAAATAGCCCTGAGGCGGCTGCAGGACACACAGATTGGTACTCAGGAGGATCCACAGTCTCGGCGCCGAGGGTGATCAGAGCCGTAAATAATGAAACCCCGCCCAGCCTGTAATAATAATGGTGAAGCAGCAGCTCTACTGCAGCCATAGTGCTCAGACTTTCAGCTGGACAGACTATCAGAGTTCAGCTGCTGTAAGTTGTGGGGTTACTGTATCTAATCCTACATATAAAAGTGCTGAAGCAACATCAGTAAACATGAACAGAAGGACTGGGCTACAGGAAGCATGAAACTAAACAATTTCCCTTTTCTCTGATCCAACCAGCCAGCATACTGCTAATAACGCTGTTACGAGGGCTACTGTGAACATGGAGATATCAGAACAGCAAACTCAATCGCACATAGTTACACCAAAGAAACACAACAACCAACACAATATCATAGTAACTACCAAGCAATGCAATAGCCACTAACAGTTATACCACTGCAGCAACCAACATTTATATTAAACACCTCAGCAACCACCTAGAAACACCCGCTTTACCAAAGAAACACCTTAGTAGCCACCTAGTAACACCTTAGCAACCAACAACTATACTACAGAAACACTTTGGCAACCACTTAGCAACACCTCAAGTACTACCTCGCCCAGGAACACCTTAATAGCCAATACATATATCATGAAAACCACCCAACAAAATCTTTGGAATCCACACCTGTATCACTGCAAAAAAGCTGAGCTGAATCACATCCATTTTCTTTAGGAAATTTTTTGTGCTACTTTCAGATGGTCTAAGTGGGTCTTTGCTGGTAAAGGTGATTAAATAAATGGTCATCCAGGTGAAAACATACACTATGCTGGTTTATCTGCTCTTGGCCAGCAGAGGAAATATGTTTTATATTATTCTGGTCATGCTGGTCGACTAGCATGGTGATGTTGGTCATCCTAGCCAGCAAGCTTAGTCATGCTGGTCAACTGGCATAGTCAGTACTGGTTGGTAAAATTGGTTGTCTCGTGTGGTCAGACCGAATATAGTATGGGTGCAATGGTTCCATTTCCTTTAATTCTATAGAACAACAACAAAAAAAAAAAATGCCTGAGATCGCCTTCATTGATTTAAAATGCATTATTTAATTACTTATCCCATGATTTTTTTTTTTACTACATTTTTATACGTGCATTGTGCACTACAGCCCTGTAAAAAAAAAAAAAAAAAAAAAAAAAACACCTATAAATTATGTGTTTCTTTGATTTAACCAAATTAAAACTTCTGGACCTATAAATAACAAAATCAGAGAAACTGATTCAGAAACTGAAGTGGTCTCTTAATTTTTTACAGAGCTGTATATCTATATTGCATATATTTTATTACACATTTGTTGAATACGCTTGGTTTTGTTTTAAATATTTTACGATTCCCCCACTGGAGTAAATTATGAAATGTTTAACAAGTTCATGCTGATGAATGTTTAAGCTTTCAGACAAACCATCCTTTGCTCAAAAGGTTTGGCACCGAACATATTAGTCAAAAGCTGAGGGGCATAGCTCTGTAGATCTGATATATTTGTTGTCCACCATTTAGCCAAATGTTGTTGGACTGCAACATTTAGACACATTTAATGCAAATGTCACCAGAGAGACCATAAAAATAACAATAAACATCAATAACTTTTCAACCACCTGTGATACCATAGCAACCACCTAGCAACACTTTACTAACTACATGGCAACACACTAGCAACCACCTAGCAACAACTTAGCAACTGCCCATGAACTGTCTAGTCCATTAACCATCTAGTACATCTTTTAATTCGTATGTTTAATCTACAGTTTTTTCAAGTTTATCAATATTCTCACCCAATTCACTATTTCCCTAAATTGCTTGCATAATTTGGGGAGATTTTTTTTGTAATAACAAACATCAGTGTTTTTTTTAACTTAATTATGTTTGTGACCTATTTTCAGAAGACTTTACTGTGAGTTGTTGTGTTGTGAGAATACACACACACACAGTCACCATAGAGAAAAATAGATGATTACTGTTTATTTGACATGAAATGAAATGACGTGTACAAAATGGCACATTTGATATTTTTATTTAATTTTTTAATTTAGCAAATACTTAGAAATTATGCAGAACACTGTAAAATTTAACTTTAATGTTTTCATACTTTAACACAACATATAAACAGGGATGTTCAAATGTTTGCATCAACTGCATCATTGACAGTGTTTACATAACACATCAAATGTTTCCAATAAATAAGTAAAATTCAGTTTTCCATGATATCATCATTTTAAAGCATATATTTGGAGAAAATATACCTGTTTTAGATTATGTTTATTGTAATGTAAGCAATAGTGTTATAATTTGTATACCACTGCACTGACCACACCTATACATGCTCATTCTATCAAAGCCAAGAGAATTAAAGAGTATGCTGTGTCTACTGTCCAGAAAAGGCATTCTATCAGCTTTTTACCAGACTTACAGCCCTTAATGCCTTCGTTAGAATACGTCCGCCACAGTGTTTCAGCAGTCCTCTGGGGGCTTAAGTTTACTGATCACATTTAAACCTGGGATCCAACAATGGATAGTAATAATAATGGTAGTGATTTATAGTTTATTATTATTATTATTATTATTATTTATATAATTGTGATCTACTGTATTTCAGTCTATTTCTAATGATGTTCTGTATGAAACAGAGTGTGTGACATGGGAAAGTGTCAGGTGGGAGTTGTCTCTGCAGTGTTAGATGTCCTAGTTCTGTTTCTTTTCTCCATTTTGCTGCGTTTTCTCATTTCCTGGAGTATACCCGGCAGGTATTTAACATTACTCTGCCTTTTCTGCTGCGTAATGCTGTTTCACAGAGCTCTGATAAAAAAAAGCACAACCGGACCTGACTACCCGGCTCTGCTCGTCAGTGCAGCTAAACGTGTAGCTTTCACTGCTCCATCATCTTTAACTGCACATGGTGTAACAGGTTCATATGTGGAATAAGGAAACTCGGGGGTTATGCTTTTTGGGAAATATTGTTTTTGATTATTAATAGTTAATCTTTAAATATTCACACATACTAACATGGTGAAGGGTACTCCCCTCGTCACATCCCAGCATCCTGCTTTTAAAAGAGGCCTAAAATGCCTACTGCAACTGAAACTAGTGTGACCTTAATGGCTGATAATCTGCTTTAGGTCAATTCTGCATTTCCTATTGTAAAATAACACTTTTAAAAGAAATGTTATCATGTTGTGTACAACTTAATGCTATTGAAGTGCTGAAAAGTGCACTTTATTTACTGACATATTGCTAATTGCTATTTTACCTAATGCTGGTGATGTAACTCATAAGGGTAGAAACACACTTGCTGTTTGCCCATGCGCGGACATCCCAAGTTGCAAAAGTTAATTTCAGGGAGGTTACCCCCCCACCCCCCCAAAAAAAACACAAAACAAAAAAAACTTGCACACACACCAAAGGATAATGAAACTTTACTTTTATATTAATTTTTTTTTTTTTTAATTTAGAGTATTCAGAGGTGAAATGAGTTTTGCCTGCCTCTGCTTTCCTTTTTTTGGGGAAAAAAAAGCCTTTATTCAACAAAAATTGACAGTTACAATATCACAAAAAATTGCACAACATCAAAAACATTTCATATCATATTACAATAAATATTAATATTGCCTCCGCCATGATCTGCTTTCTCTCACTCACTGAACAAATCCCGTCCGGGAGGGGGGAAAAACACTGCCCGCCCACATTAAAAACTGATTGGCTGTCTCACAGACTCTTTGCAGAGAACAGGCCAATCAGAACCCTCTCTGTTTTCTCTCTCTCCTTCCCCACACGCGATTAGAGAATAAAAGTCTGTCGCCTGTGTGCGCGTTTTTGTGCAGTGTACTCGTGGGGCACTCGTTCTGAATTCCGGGAGATTATATTTGACTCGTGGGCATCAGGGAGCCACTACCAAAATGCGGGAGACTCCTGCAGCTTCAGGGAGACTTGGTTTGTCTGCATGCATTCGAGTAGACAACTGGCTGTGTTGTGAATGTGACTGAGAACATACTAGCTTATGTGCAACGCGTGGAACTGGAGGCTTCCACTAGAGGGCAGAACGTAGAAAGGGCTTTGGGATTTACACAATGTAAACATGGCAAAGGGCTTCCTGATTTGAACGATGCAAACATGCTGGTTAGCGGCTACACTGCCCCTAGTGGTTTTGTGTGTATTGCACCTCGTGTAGGCGTCGAAGGACGTGCACAATCCACGCTCCAAACAGACACAGGATACACGAAGCAGCCACGATGCGTACGTGAACGCGTAGTTACAGCAAGTATATCTCTACCTTAACACACTCTCAACAACAGAGAATCCAGTAACTTGCTCTTACAGCCCTGAACACTGAGTCCAGAGAAAGACAATACAATATAGAGCTCTACTGCACACACAGGAGAAAGCAGCCTGGGGGGAGTAACTGTAAATAACAGTGATGGTAAGATTTTTTTTTTATTTCCATTGCATTAAAATCCTGAAATGATCCTGTGTAATAGTTAATATTTCAAATTCTTTTTCTTTTATAAACTATTTCTAAACAGTAACAGAATTGATTAAAAAGTGTTCTAAATCACATTAGATTATTTAAAAACTACTGTTTTTCCAGTGTTTTGTATTGGATGGGGCCAACCTACTGTTTTACTGGTTTGGCTTCGGATTTATGGTCCATTCTGATGGACAACAGCTCTCAAATAGTAGTATGTGCAATAAAACATTCAAAAATAAAGAAAACACATAATGTCCAGTTTAATGGATGCAGGGTCTGAAAGGGTTAATACTACTGTAAACTACACAAATGCAACATTTAAAAATGCAACATTTTATGACACACCTTGTTGGATGAACAATTATATGTTAATTAATAATGTTATTATGTATTTAATGCCTAGCATAAAAATGATCTATAAACCACCTGACCATGAGCAGCACTCTTACATTCTACATGAGTTCAATGTTTATTAAACACATGAATACATCCATTTTTGTAAAAAAAAAAAAAAAACCTTATCAGATAAATATCAATTCTGTAAAATAAAGTCTGATTTACATGAAGCCACTTTAAACCCAACAACCTTTAGAAAAAAGAAAGGAAAAGGGGTAAGGAGTAGGGTAATTAAAACCAGAAAATAATTTGACATAATTTAATAATGTATTGGTTAAATATGCTTCAGAATGTGAGGAAATACATTCATTTAAGTGTACTTCCTCTGTCACACTTTAATGTTTAATTTCTTTAAAAATATGATGAAAACATGATAATTATGTATACTTTTGTTAAAACAGGTTTGTGTGTTTAGAAGTACAGATATTTTCTGTCAACACACTGTGAAGTATAATTTAATGCATATTGCTCAAAAATACACTGAATTGAAGTACGGAGACAATATAAAGAATGTGTATTTGAAATAGAAAATGTACTTTAAGTGTTATTCGCATAATTTGAACATACTTTTAGTGATCTTAACTGTACGTTCTTTTTCACAAGGGAACACTTAAAAAAATATATAGAGGGAAGGGACAACGCCACTATTTATTGATAGTTTACAGGAATATTTACAATATTTATCCCTCAACCCCATTTAATTTCTTTCTTTTCAATGTGGCTGCCGTTCTGTCACCTGACATTAAGAGAAGTACGTGAAGAAAGAGGAAGACAGAGGAACAGACAAGATAGCATCTCATCCCTCCTGAAAGCAGGACCAATATCGCTCCATTATAATGAGGTGCAGCCTAAACTGATAAATTGCACATTAAATGATGGCCACACTCCACTTGCTCTCCCTCCCCGCTCCCCCATGCCCTCCTTAATTTCACACGTTTCTGCTGTGTGCTGCCTTCTTGGCCTGTCAATTCCACCTAATGGCGAGAGGCACTAAAACACCAGGGCCCGACAGAGCCAGATCAAGAATGATGAACATCTTTCAGCAGTTGAGACAAGCCTCTCCTAACTCCTAACTCTTCTGGATGTCTGTGGCCTCTAATTCAGAAATCAGCCCAGATATTCCTGGTGCCAGGGAATATCTCCAAGATAAGCACCAAGATATAAGAAAATTCACCTCTTTAATACTTCTTTAACAACACAAATGCAACTTGTTGGATGGACAATTACAGCTTTTGAAAAAAAAGAGAGACCACTTTAAAATTACGGGTTTCTTTGATTTTACCAAACTGTAAACCTCTGGAATATAATAATCAAGAGGAAGATGGATGATCACAAGCCATCAGACCAAGCTGAACTGCTTGAATTTTTGCACCAGGTGTGGCGGCATAAAGTTATCCAAAAGCAGTGTGTAAGAATGGTGGAGGAGAACATGCCAAGACGCATAAAAACTGTGATTAAAAACAGGGCTATTCCACCAAATATTGATTTCTGAACTCTTAAAACTTTATGAATATGAACTTGTTTTCCTTGCATTATTTGAGGTCTGAAAGCTCTGCATCTTTTTTTGTAATTTCAGCAGTTTCTCATTTTCTGCAAATAAAATAAAAGTCCGTAGTTTAGAGTATAAAACAGCAATGTTCATTTTACTTAAATATATACCTATAAATAGCAAAATCAGAGATACTGATTCAGAAACTGAAGTGGTCTCGTAATTTTTTCCAGAGCTGAATATGTAAATTAATAATGTAATAACAAAGACAGCACTCTTACTTTCTACATACTAAATTAAGTTTTTTATCAAACACACCAATACATCCAGTTTTGTGAAAAAGACAACAAATCAGATATAGATCAATTCTGTAAAAGAAATTCTAATTTACATAAAGTCACTTTAAACCCAACAACCTATAGAAAAAAGAAAGAAAATGGGGAAAAGAATAGGGTCATTAAAAGCAGAAAAGCATGTCGATTGTTTTCTTCCAACAGTATATTTGTCGTGTATATTCTAATTCCACTGCCCAAATTACAGAAATAAGCATTCTCATGTAAATTTATTCACAGTGAAAGAGGGAGCGTGTTAGGGGGTGTGCTAAGATCTGCCATATAATGCATAATTTTAGCGCCGAGACCCTTATTTCTGCATCAAGCTCCTGCAGTACTGGCTGGTCATTAAATGCTAAAATAATAGCAACCTCGCAGCTTCCTCGCTCTAATTGCCTCTTTCTCTACTGCTGCATCCTCAGGACAGTAATGATGTAGCATGCCTGTAGCATGTGTCTGCCTATTAATAAGAATGAATCTCTGCAAAGGACAATTCTCAACGTCTTCCTGGTTCAATACCACGCACCTTATGAAGGCAGAGTGACATCTCTCTCTCGCGCTTTTTTATCTCTCTCTCTTTCTCTCGCTGCATGTTTATTACTCGCTGCCTTTGAGGCAGTCACAGAATATATCTTTTTTTTGTGTGTTTATGTTGAATTAAAGATGTAGCAGAAAAAACAGCTCTGGAAAAAATTAAGAGATCACTTCAGTTTCTGAATCAGTTTCTCTGATTTTGCTATTTATAGCTACATGTTTAAGTAAAATGAACATTGTCGTTTTATTCTATAAACTACAGACAGCATTTCTCCCAAATTCCAAATAAAAATATTGTCATTTAGAGCATTTATTTGCAAAAAAAGAAAAATGGCTGAAATAACTAAAAAGATGCAGAGCTTTCAGACCTCAAATAATGCAAAGAAAGCAAGTTCATATTCATAAAGTTTTAAGAGTTCAGAAATCAATATTTGGTGCAATAAACCTGTTTTTTTTATCACAGTTTTAATGCATCTTGGCATGTTCTCCTCCACCAGTCTTACACACTGCTTTTGGATAACTTTATGCCTTTACTCCTGGTGCAAAAATTCAAGCAGTTCAGCTTGGTTTGATGGCTTGTGATCATCCATCTTCCTCTTGATTATTATATTACAGAGGTTTTAAATTTGGTAAAATCAAAGAAACTCATCATTTTAAGTGGTCTCTTATTTTTATTCCAGAGCTGTAATATAGACATAAATGTTGAGCATGTTGTCATTTTTGTTAATGACACATTTGCTTTTTAATTCAACATGTTATTCAACGAGTTATGAGAGTCTTCTCTCTCATTAGTGATAATTAATAGCTGGCTGAAATTAAGTTACTGGGATACTGTTTGTGTGTGTACTTGTGGCACAATTATAACAATGATTTGTAAAATAATAATAATAATAATATACCAAAATAAATTAAATCAAAACTTTTAAGCGCTGTTCTACCTGTGGAGTAAAATATTATCAGCACCCATGAGTGTTATTATATTCATAAATGTAGTATATGGTGTTGAATTAACTTTAAAATATTAACTCGGTCGGGACTGGGACCATACAGGTGCATCTCAATATATTAGAATTCTCATATACCGCTCTGGACAAAAAATAAGAGACCACTTAATAATGATGTTTTTCCATGATTTTACCAAATTAAAAAAAATATCTGGAATATAATCAAGTGGCATAAAGGTATACAAAAGCAGTGTGTAAGACTATTGGAGGTGAACATGCCAAGATGCATAAAACTGTAAATAAAAACCACCAAATGTTGATTTCTGAACTCTTAAAACTTTATGAATATGAACTTGTTTTCTTTGCATTATTTGAGGTCTATGAGATGTTATTTTAGCCATTTTTCATTTTCTGTTAATGAAATTAAATGTTCTAAATGACAATATTTTTATTTGGAATTTGGGGGAAATGTTGTCTGTAGTTTATAGAATAATACAACAATGATCATTTTACTCAAACATTTATCTATAAATAGCAAAAGAAGAAATCAGAGAAACTGATTCAGAAACTGAAGTGGTCTCTTAATTTTTTCCAGACCTGTATTATATAGATTTAACACAATGAATCTATATAATATTCAGCATATATATATTGTGAGCTGGGCAGGGCTGAGTGTGGAGTATCTTTCATTAATAAACACCTAAAACGTCACCTAAAATTACATACTTGTGTTTTTCATGACACGGTCTTTTAAGGCTCCCTTTCTTTTCATCTCTCTCTCTTTCTCTCTCTCTCTGTAAGACATTTAGCCTCTGCTCATCTGTACGCATTCTTAAAAGCTGGAATTAATGACAGCAGCTCAGCCACTCATTTATAATTGCTTCATTATATGCTGGTGTTCTCCTGACAATAATGCTGTTTGTGGTGTATTTTTAATTATGCTGAATTTTTGCACTTGTTATCAAGGACTTCAGGTTTCCCCTAATTGCTCTGAAAATAATGACTGTCTCTGCAGCCTCTCCCCAGCCGCGTGCATCTTTCTCCGATTGCATCATAAACACTGGTGGAGTCTCTCCGTACAGAGGACCGTCTCCTCCTGCATCAAACCCCTGTTTACATTTAGCTCCAGTTGTCACTCACCAATCCCTGGAGCTAACGCCTGCCCGGCGACTCTGTAGAGATGAGGTGTTCTAATAAGTTTGGTTTAAATGAAATCTGATCGTTTGTGATCCAGTTCTGTTCTCATGGTGGGTTTATTCTCTTCATTCTCCTCGTTTTGGACTTGTTATATTATCACAATAAACAACAACAACAACAAAAAGAAAATTAATTAATAAACAAGTCCTCTATTATATTATAGTACCACTCAATAGTATCTGAGAGTAATGGCATTTGATGTAGAGAAGGAAACTCTTCTACAAAAATCGTATAATTTAATTCATCCACAGGATGTTACAAATCTGCACTTAATACCCACGGGGTGCTTCTGTTCTTTTGTTTTCAGCCATTTTCTTGTATACGGCTAAAGGCGCCCAAATAATAAATGTCCATTACGAGCTGAAGGTACCTTGTTGTTCAGAGTAGCATGTAGAGCTGACCACCACTGTTATTTCAATTAGGAACAATTCTGTCTGTTGCATGAAACAATAACAAAGCTCCAAGAACGGCCGTGTCATTTTAATGTTTCTGCTGAAAAGTCGGGGAAACACTGAGCCACTTTCCAGCTCTTTTATCCTCCATCTCTTTTTGTGATTGTGCTGTTGCAGCATTTAGCTCCTCCACAGCCGGAGCCTCTAAGGCAGCATTAATTAGCAGCGGAGAGAGAAAGCTGGCGGTGGCGGGGAGCTGCTCGCGTCGCTTAGATCTGAGTTTGGCTCTGAACTTTGCTAATTATCAGGTAGTCTGTAATTTTCCTCTCTCCCATGTGGCTTCTGACAAAGAGCTGTAGAAAAAGAGTGAACAATTAGACAAAAATAATTCACAGGGAGTAAAAAAAAAAAAGGTGTACACGGGTAGATTTCATTTTTTCATCTGCGCCGTGCTTGGCTGCCTGTGAACCACTTATTATTATCGAGTCATGGTTGGCATGAATGGACGTCAGAGGTGAGAGAGTCCTGAAAGCCCTTAAGCTCTTAACTGTTGAGAGCAGAACGCAGAAGACGTTAAAGACACTCGGCTTTACATGCCTGTATTCAGACTCCTGTAACTCTCACTTACTGTGTATAATATACATTTCCTGTTGTACCTGGTAACACAGTATCTGTAGACTTTTAATTCTGAAATAAATAATAGATGCTGAATCTTGGGGATAAATACCAAAATTAGGAAGTTAGAATGCACCAAGTTTAAGTTGTGTTTTATTTAAACTAATTAAAACTGTCTATAGGCCAAAACTTTCACGGTAGAACACTATGCATTTGTATGTGTTTTAAATGCATTTCTTAGATTACTGTCACGTAGGAAAGTGTGAAAGGATGGATGTAAATGCAGGTAATTTTATTATAAAAAAAGGGATAAATAAAGAAGTAAAAGCAAAAAACTAAATACTAAATAAACAAGACTGGGACAACTAAAAATTTAAAAAGACAATAACAAAGATTAATCAAAACTAAGAACCTTACATGCAAATTATTGCATATTTAGCACACAAAAGACTCCCAAGAAACACTGAAACAAAGGGGTTTATATATACAGAAAGAGGGTGAGGAAGAAGGAACACCTGGGACCAGTAACAAGGGGGTGGGGCTAAGGCAGAGACATTGGGCAGACAAAAACAAAACAAGGCCATGTGCTAAAAGAGCACATGACAGAAAAACAGAGGACAGACGCACGTGGAACCAATAGAGGAAAAAAATACACAAGACAGACACAGGCTAAAAAAAGTAAGTAGGCAGGATAAAATTCCAAGTTGTATGATTAAAGTGACACTTTCTGAGAGGCTGTGATTCCTGAATGACCTTTACAGTTAAACAAGCCATTTCAGCCCGTTCCATAAAATACAGAACGTCCTTCATTAGTTATTTGGCAATTAAATGTTAAAGCGTCCTGTATTGAACCAATATGCGAAGCGATCTGTTCTTTTTCCTTCCTATTTCCATAAATGTCCATATATATAACATATATATGTAAATATGCATATATTTGTAATTATTTATTTATTTGGTGGGCGTCCCTTATTTTCATTTCTAAAAGGTGGCAACCTTAATTTCAAATGAATTATTAGCATTATTAATTTAAATATTATATACAAAAATTAAATATTACTAAATAAGAATCAGAAATTGGTTTCAGACTGATCTTTTGCATGCACCCATGTAAACTTATTTACAGTGAACACACACATTTAGAATAATCTTTAGTGTAGAGATACATGATCACAAGGCAATTTCCATTTCCCTGAAGCCTATAGAAAAAAATAACAAAGTTTAACTTCTATTAAACATTTATTGCCTCGCTCTGACTCTTTGTCTCGCTCAGCGTTGTCACGGGGACAGTTTTAATATGCACGCCAGAGAGCATGCAGAAGAAAACACTAGCGCTACCATACTTTCTGTAATTGTTCCTTGGAGACACTGGATTTGGAATGGAAGTGGACTAAAGCAGTCTATCCGGGTCTCTCTCCCGCTGCCGCTCCTCTGCCTCTCTGGGGGGGCTCTGGTGCGGCTGCAGCTCGGGGAGGGGAGGGTCCTTTGTTGTAAGGCCTTTGCGTCTCTTTTCTTTTAAACGTTACTCAGGCCAGCCCGGCGCTCCTGTTGGCTCCCTCATCTTTTTTTTTTTTTGCTCAGCACCCGGCTGCTCGACTTTATTAACCCCTTCTAAGCACAGGAGACCTGGGGGAGGTCAAACACTGGTCGTTAAAATCTATTGTGACTCGTCTGCAAAAATGAATAAATGAGCACAATATTTCCGGGCCCGCTCTGCTCTCCGTTCAGCGCTGCGGTCTTTATCTAATCGAGTGCGGGCGCCGGCACGGAAGTTGAGCGCTACTGACGCACACGTTTTATTCAAGTTTTTCTGTCTGTCAGAGCAGCTTAGAGGCATTATTAAAGAAGAAGCAGTGATTTGAAATATAATCCCATTACCCCAATGAAATTACAAAGAAAGCAAGAGTTCACAAATCATGCATCGCTTTTTCTCCTCTACAGTAGCAGCACCTGGCGGACAGCAGCGGAGCATTTATGGGGAAGAACAGCAAGAGCCTGAATCCAGGCTGCATCCAAAACCCCCCAAATGTATTCCTTTTTTTCCTACCGATACTCCTCATCTCCTCTGTGACCCGGAAACTGAGTTAGTGACGCCATCTTGCTGCCTGTCTGAATACCAAAGGAGACGAAAGAAGCCGCTTAAAATCCTCCCTGAAGGGGCTTCCAGAATTATTATTATTATTTTTTTTTATATGTATGAGTAGAATTAATACAACTATAAAAACACTTGCATGACTGTAGAACATACAGGTCTGGAAACAATTAAGAGACCACTTCAGTTTCTGAATCAGTTTCTCTGATTTTGCTATTTATAGGTTTATGTTTGAGTAAAATTAACAGTGTTGTTTTATTCTTTAAACTACAGACAACATTTCTCACAAACTTCAAATAGAAATATTGTCATTTAGAGCATTTATTTGCAGAAAATGAGAAATGGCTGAAATAACAAAAAAGATGCAGAGCTTTCAGATCTCAAATAATGCAAAGAAAACGTACAAAGTTCATATTCATAAAGTTTTAACAGTTCAGAAATCAATATTTGTTGGAATAGCCCTGTTTTTTAATCACATTTTGTTGTGCATCTTGGCATGTTCTCCTCCACCAGTCTTACACACTGCTTTTGGATAACTTTATGTCTTTATTCCTGGTGCAACAATCTAAGCAGTTCAGCTTGGTTTGATGGCTTGTGATCATCCATCTTCCTCTTGCTTACATTCTAGAGGATTTCAATTTGGTAAAATCAAAGAAGCTCATAATTTTTAAGTGGTCTCTTATTTTTTTCCAGAGCTGTATATCATCATGTATTATGAACAAATGGACAAAGAGATGAATAAAATAAAAATTAAATCAAATAAAACAAATAACACAAGAAATGTAGTGTTTTCTCTGCAATGAGCAAAAAGTTACACAATTCAATAATGGCCGTATCTATGCTGACTGCTTGCAGCAGCTGTGATTGGCTGGGCAATCTTAGGGTAACCTGAAAGTGAGCATTCTGATTGGCTCAGTTCATTAATAGTTAACATCATATATCTGAAAAGGCTCAGCTGTCCCATTTTCCCATATACTGCTTCTTCTCTCCAGAGGAGGAGTAGCAAACGTTTCTGGATGCAGCTCCACACACTGTTCCCACAGCTTACTGCCTTTACATAACACCCTTCCTATTTGGCTGCAGTTGAAATAAATTATTTGTATTTATATTTCTATTATTTACTTGCCTTATATGGTAACATGGAAGCTTCCTGATGACAGATCACTCACTGAATTGCTTGTTGTTTGTTACCTGTAACTGTTGTTGGTCTTTTTTAGACATTTTAATACTAGTTTTATCTTACTTGTCTTATGATTGTTTAGAGTTTTGTCTTTTCTTGTGTTTATCTTGAGGAACATGGTGACCGTGGAGGGCAGAGCTCTCCGGACACCCTGCGAGGAACTTGTCCAGATGGATTGACAGATCCAGATCCCTTGCTGGAGAAGCCACCAGCCACCGGCAGAAGACGATGCTAGATGACGCCAGGAACGCCTCCTTCAGGGCCGTCTCCACCCCTGTGCTTCTGAGCTGTAGGAAAGGAGGGGAAGGAGAGGAGCAGGAGGAAACGAAAGAGGAGTGGAGCAAGAAGAAAGAAGGCGGAGGAGAGAAGCAGTAGGAAAGAAGGAGAAGGAGAGGAGCAGTAGGAAATGTGGGGTGGAGAGAAGGAGTAGCAAATGTCTCTGAATGCAGCCCATATAACAGCTAACAGCTCTCAGTAGCTGTAATTGGCTGGGCAGTGTTATGCCAGCCTAACATCTAATGATTTTTATGTGATTTTTCTGTCGCAGACAAATTTCCAGAGTCTGGATAAAATCGCGTGTGTCTTGCTGGAGTCGAGCTGCAGTCGAGTCGCGGATGCGTCATCTTGATCGTTCAGTGTAAGGTGGTTAGGATTAAAAGTTTTAGTCAGTTGGGTTCGCATCCTGGCATTTAGATAATGTCGGAAGTCTTGAGACTCAGCTCACGCAAATAGTGAAGTGAACAATGTCAACAACCAACTGAAGAGCTACGGGAAGCCAAGACAAGAATATTTTATGTGACTGTTTACAAACGATTAGAAAAAGAACACATTTTTCAGTTAATGTGCCTTATGAGCAGTGTTGGGCACCTTACTTAAAAAAAAATAATTAGTTATAGTTACTAGTTACTTCTCCAAAAAAGTAACCGAGTTACTAACTGAGTAACTCCACTATAAAAGTAACTAGTTACCAGTAAAAGTAACTATTGCGTTACTTTTGTTTTACTCGCCCCCGTAACAACAACACCCCAACCCCCCGGCCCCCACCTTCCCAGAGCGTTAGTAATACCGTTTATTTCAACACCATTATTCCCATCACTGCTTTAGTGGTTCTTACTTTAATATGTAGAGTATTTTAAACACAGGTAACACTTTTTTTTATATATATCACTTTATTTCTGATTTTTCCCCATTTTCTCCCAATTTGGTTATCCAATTGTCCCACCCCTTTGTGCGACCCCATCACCGGTGGCACCTGCGAATCTTGGAGGATGCGGACGAGCACACGCCTCCTCCGACACGTGTGAAGTCAGTCACCCCTTTTTTCGAGCTGTTGCTGATGAATCATTGCCTGAGCAGCCAGTGCGCTCTGAGGAAAGCACAGCGGCCAGGTTCCGATACATCCGCTCACAGACGCCTCGTGCTGCCCAGCGCCACCTTTAAGTGTGATGGGGAGAGAGCGCCATCTACCCACCCAAAGGGAGCAGGGCCAATTGCACTCCCCCTGAACACCGGCAGACGATGGCAAAGCTGCATGAGCGGGGGTTCGAACCTGCGACCTCCCGCTCATAGTGTCAGCGCATTAGTTTGCTTATTTTGTTTTATTGTGCAGTGTTAATTTTAATACAAACAAGTTTAATAAATACACATTTCGCAAGAATTATGTTCTTTATTTCATTAATTCATTAAAACAAAACAAAACAACTGCAATAAAACAAAGGCAAATGTACAGCAGTGAAACTGTAATTCTTTGCTATACAAGGTTGTAACAAAGAAAGTGGGTAAAAGAAGCTTTAAGGCAGAGTTGAACACAAAATGTATTTTATTAAAAAACATCAAGTACTAACAGTGTGGCAAAAACATTAACTTGATTGATGGGGACAAATGTTGTGAGTCTCTAGTTGCAGTCTTGCAGTTAGTGATCCACAGTCTTTGTAAAATCTTAGTCTGTGAGTAAAAAGTCTGTGACTTGTCTTTAGATGTGAGAGGGTGTCAGACTTTAGTCTGTTAAAAGTCTTTTTTTAAGGTGGGTAGTGTATGGACAGCATTAGGGTGAGCAGGTAAGCAAGATTTGCAATTGGCTCAGTTCATTTGTAGTCAATATCATATTAAAAGGGATCAGCTGTCCAATTTCTCCAATTTCTACAGCTTCTTCTCTCCACTTCTCCTCCTTCTTCCAGTGCAGGAGAGGAGCAGTAGGAAGGGAGGAGGAGAAGAGGAGGAGTACCAAAAGTTTCTGGACACAAGCTATGGCTTAGATAAAAGTGGAAGTCACTCTAAAATCCCTAAAACAATTCTCGGGTAGGATACTCTGGTGTATCCTCCGCTGGAAGAAGCTTCAGGGAGGATTTTAAGCAGCTTCTGCCGTCTCCTCCGGTATTCAGACAGGCGGTAAAATGGCTCCACAAAATTAGTTTCCGGGTCACAGAGGAGAGGAGGAGGTAGGAAAAAGCAGCTTTTGGAACCATGGAGATCAACAGTGTTTTAATGCTTTAGAGATGGAAAAATCCACATTCTTAGGTATTTACAAATACATATATCACCTTTTTGCCACTCAAGGTCACTTACAATTACATTCTACACACACTGGTGAGAAGCGGCAGCCAATCGCACATGTCGGACTGCATCGAGCACTGAGGAGTTGATCAATTCATATCTAGGCATACAGTCACACACACATTCACACACCAGGTCAATTTTAGGGTATCCAATTTTTCTGAGCAATTTAAAACATACCATTTACCTGATCTCCATGTTTTTAGACAGGGAGAGAAAACCCACATAGACACAGGGAGAACATGGAAACTCCACCCAGATAGGGACTTGAACCCCTGCACTGGGAGGTAAACATGCTAACACTAAACCACCTTGCCTTTGAAAGGCACCACATTCATTCATTTAACATACTTTTGCTATTTGGGAATACTGTCAATAAATCAACTACTACAGAAAGCGTAATAGTTTGGATACATGGATTTTTCATAATAAAAATAACATAACCGGTTCATTTTAAGAACATACAAATTAAGTCAAAGTTGCATTTATACTCTAGATGTTCTCCTACGTGTTTCCCCCAGCCGTCATGTTCTTTTGGTGCAGCGAGCTGCTGAAATACTAAATACTAGCTTTAAGCAGATTCAGTACGCGGGTAGTATGTAGTAGTCCATTTAAAATACAGTCTGTTTTTTACTAGTAATGAGTATGTTTTTACTAGTGATGGCAAAACTGAGGTTAGTAAAAGGATTAAATACATTAAAAAAAAAAAAGGTAAAAGAAAAACTTAGGTAAAACAGTTACAGGCTGTCTAAAGGGGATTAGAAATTAAAAATTTTAAATGATTGAATGACTCTACTGTTTAAAAAACAGAGGTACGATATGAGTACTTTTTTGTACTCAAAGGTACACTATTCATAATTGTACCCTCAAAGGTACAATATTGATCTTTACAGGGTCAGATTTGTTCCCTCTGAAGTACAAAGTCATTTCTAACAGCAATAAGTACAAATTTGTACCATTTAAGCAGCCAAAGGTACATTCAGTATTCTGTATCACTGTACTAATAAACAATATATATTTAAATTGCACATTTTTTATTTGAAAGCCAGACAATTTTGGATCATCAAGTTTTTGAGCCATATTTATTTGATGATAATGTTTATAATTTTTATAATCTTTACTGGCACAAAAACCATGGGTACAAAAAAGGACTTTCACTGAAAGGTACTTTTTTGTACCTCAATATAAGGTACAGCCCCAGCGACAAGCTATGTACTCTTTTAAGTACAAATCTGTACTTTCTTTTCTTAGGGTTTAGTAAGCTGAGCTTTAGAGGGTTTTTTTTTGTAGTGAATTCCAGCTCCTGCTGCTTGGTAGCTAAAGGCAGATTCTCTCAGTTCTGTAAAACATTTTGGTAAACTGCAGCCTAGTGCTTGGCTTTTTTATATCTCTGTGTGTGTCTGTGCAGTGGGATCCTCCTGGGTATCCTGCCATAGCGTTTCATTTCATTCAAATGTGGACAGATACTTCATGCTGACACTGATGCACCCTGAGCCTGCAGGGCAGCTTGAATTTCTTTGGACCTTGGGGCAGCTTTTACTTGATCTGGACTATCCTGCGTTGCAATCTTTCATATTCCGTTCTCTTCCATCTACATCCAGAGAGGTTATCTACAGTCCTTGTAAACTTCTTGTTTTTGTGGTTCTTTTTGGTCCTTTGGATCTTTCTGTTCTCTATGCTTAGTGTGGCACACACAGACACACAATGCAAAGATTAAGTCAACTTCTCTTTTTTATCTTGTTCCAGGTGATTTTTTTATATTGCACACACCTGTTATTTAAGGTGAGTTTAAATCAGCATCACATGCTTGAAACAAAGTTATTTACCCACAGTTCTAAAAATGTGCCAATAATTAATTTTGTGTTGTTCCAGTTAAATGTGAAGATGGTCAGGAGTACCAGCCTACAAGTACTCTGGTCTAAGTGTTGCTGCTAGCTCTTTTTTAGGGATGCTCAAACACCTCAAAATGAGTCCCAGCACCCCTAAAAGTTAAAGCAAAAAGTTACTGTGTATAGTTACTGTGAGCTAAGCAGTAGAAGTATTAAAAAGAAACTTGCTTTTATATTTTTTGGAGAATTGAAAGCAATAAGATTTGAGGAACAGACCAGCTAAAAAAGGATGCCAGTAACTCTTCTCTGTATTATCATCATCTGTTCACAACACATATGACCTGATTACAACAAACTGAAATGCTATTTTTGCTGCATGCAGCCTTGTAATGTTACCTGGATATTACAGATATTATATTATTTACAGCAGTAGTTGGAGTGAAGCTGGGTCAGTGGTTGGAGGGGAGTTTGTCAGTAGTTGGAGTGGAGCTGATCAGTGGTTGGAGTGGAGCTGGGTCAGTAGTTGGAGTGGATCTGGTCAGTAGTTGGAGTGGATCTGGTCAGTAGTTTGAGTGGAGCTGGGTCAGTAGTTGGAGTGAAGCTGGGTCAGTGGTTGGAGTGGAGCTGGTCAGTAGTTAGAGTGGATATAGTCAGGCAGCCAGGTCAGTGGTTGGAGTTGGAGCTGGTCAGTAGTTGGAGTGGAGCTGGTCAGTGGTTGGAGTTGGAGCTGATCAGTGGTTGGAGTGGATCTGGTCAGTAGTTGGAGTGGATCTGGTCAGTGGTTGGAGTGGAGCTGGTCAGTGGTTGGAGTTGGAGCTGGTCAGTAGTTGGAGTGGAGCTGGTCAGTGGTTGGAGTGGAGCTGGTCAGTAGTTGGAGTGGATCTGGTCAGTGGTTGGAGTGGAGCTGGTCAGTGGTTGGAGTTGGAGCTGGTCAGTAGTTGGAGTGGAGCTGGTCAGTGGTTGGAGTGGAGCTGGTCAGTAGTTAGAGTGGATATAGTCAGGCAGCCAGGTCAGTAGTTGGAGTGGAGCTGGTCAGTAGTTGGAGTGGAGCTTGTCAATGGTTGGAGTGGAGCTGGGTCAGTGGTTGGAGTGGAGCTGGGTCAGTAGTTAGAGTGGAGATGGTCAGGCAGCCAGGTCAGTGGTTGGAGTGGAGCTGGGTCAGTGGTTGGAGAGAAGCTGGGTCAGTGGTTGGAGTGGAGCTGGGTCAGTGGTTGGAGTGGAGCTGGGTCAGTAGTTAGAGTGGAGATGGTCAGGCAGCCAGGTCAGTGGTTGGAGTGGAGCTGGGTCAGTGGTTGGAGTTGGAGCTGGTCAGTGGTTGGAGTTGGTTAGTGGTTGGTATGGACCTGGTCAGGCGAACCGGATCAGTGGATGGAATGCAGCTGATCAGTAGTTGGATTGGAGCTGGTCAGGCCAGGTCAATGGTTGAAGCTGGTCAGGCATTTGGGTCAGTATCTGGAGTAGAGCTGAGTCAGTAGTTAGAGTGGAGATGGTCAGGCAGCCGGGTCACTAAAACCCGGGCTAACAGCGCAGGAGAGCGGGCTGTTTGGATGTTAGCATAGCTAGTTAGCTAACTCTCCTGCCGTCCTTCTTTCTCCGCCTTCCTCTGGCTCTTGGAGGTAGGCGGTCTGTCACAAACCCCGCCCACATACTGTCAAAACCACCCCTTTCAAAACTCGAATGCAAAAGCCTCGCTCGAGCAGAAACAAAAGCCGCAGGTGATTTGCATGTCGCACGAGGAGAACTGTGAATTCGAGAGAAAAATAAACACCTGAGAGTAGAAAAATGAAGCTCGAGAGTGATATTCTGTTCAGCGCGCACACAATTCCTCTTTTTTGCTCATGTGTGTCACCGGGGAAAAGGACGCACACCAAATGACAAAAGAACTTTTTCGGGTATTTTATTCTGATTAAATTGTACTCAAAATAACAAAAATAAAATGAATACACTGTAAAAACCCTAGCTTAGAACACAGTACAGTATTTGGTAGTGGCACTAATTACAGAAAATAGATAAATAACATTAATACCACATTAATACCATTAACAGAGCTCTTTTTATATTTGTTTTTAAGCTCACCTCGATTTACTCAGCTTTACTCAACAAGACTTGAGCATTTCATCAAGAGAACTTGGACAAACAGCTTCTGTAACCCAGAAAAATACAAGGCTTGACCACGAGGAGCACACTACCCCACTGAAACAATGCCATCTGCCCGCATCTGGTTGTGATTCATTCAAAATACATGTTTAGAAAGGCAATATAGGCATCTACTACTGTTATAGGCCAACTAAACCTTATATTGTTCAGTATTTCCTGATTTTGACCTCTTATTTCATTAGGATGGCTCTGGATGGATCCTAAAATGGAGCACCACCATTCACTGCAGCTTGAGCCTCCTTCTCTACCATGCTCTTAGCTCCTCCCTTTCCTCTCTCAGGGTGACAACACTTCTGATTGTGTTTCTTAAAGTTACAGACACACATTTAAAAGGTGTATTCTCAATTCACCACCTGGCTACATGTGCTTCACATTTGCGCTCGCAAGATGTTAAAACACGCTGGTTAATTTTTTTCACCTGGTATTTATGCGCCCCCGACTTCTGACATTGATGTGATGCCATACCAGCCCTTTAAAGATGAAGAGGAAGAGGAAATGCTACACAAAAGAAGACTCTGTCCCAACCCAATAAAGATATGCTGCTCTACATGAAGTTCAACATGAGTTGAGATAAGATGTTTTTCAGTATCGGAGGTGTGCTCTACAGTGGTGGGAAAAGGTTTTTGCCCCATCATGATTTCTTACATTTTTTTGCATGTTTGACAACAATTTAAAATATAAGTCAAAGACAACACAGGCAAACAAAAAAGGCAGTTTTTAAACGAAGGTTTTTAAATTTTATGGGAGAAAACACCTGTTCTCAATCAAGTAATCACTTAAATAGTGAAAAACTTGCCTGACAAAGCTAAATGGACCAAAAGATATAAAAAAAATATAGACTAAAACATTTAAGAATGATGAAGTTCAACTTATATAGCGCCTTTCTAGAAACCCAAGGACGCTTTACAATTTACACGTTTTACACTCAGGCACATTACACATCAACACTCATACACACACGGGTGAGAAGCGGCAGCCAATAGCGCACAGCATACTCTCAACCAGAAATGACCATCCATCTGGAGGACTGCATCGGGAACTACAGCATTTTACCCTGCACAGAGTGCCAATCCATATCTGGGCACAGTCATACATAGATTTACACACACACACACACAAACTTACATACATACCAGTTTAATTTAGAGTATTCAATTTACCAGGTCAATTTAGAGTATTACTTTTTTCTGGGCAATTTAGAGTATCCAATTTACCTAATCTTCATGTTTTTGGACAGTGGGAAGAAACCCACGCATGGAGAACATGAAAACTTCACCCAGATAGGGACTTGAACCCAAGACCCCAGTGCTGGGAGGTGAACGTTCTAACCACTAAGCCACCGTGCCGCCGCAAGAGTGACAAACATGCAAAAAAAACACTTTTCCACACCACTGTATATTCTACTGGGGATAAAATATGGATCTGTAAGATAAGCAAATTATTACATTGTTTTATTATTTACATTTATACACATTTTACATACTACCCTAACTTTTTTGGAATTGGGCTTGTATTTAGGGAAGAATGTAATGAAAAGTGTAATGCTGTCTTTCAGGAGGACTATACTCTATTTACTCTTTCAGGAAGACTATAACACTCTTCGTGTTATTCCAGTTTCACTCATTAACAAGTTACAACTCAAAGCTGTTTAACACCCACTCACCGAGTTTATCCCCTTGTTAAATGTTCCCATAGAATGCTCCTCAGTCATCTACTCTGTGAGTACTTAACAGCTTACCGTGCGCATGGGAGCAGATTGTACAGGAAAAATACTTTGCTTTCTCCTCGGCCCAGCGGAGAACAGTGCTGTCATGTGGCCGTCCATGCTCATCTCCTCACTTGGCTTGCCCTGCCGTTTTTATTGGGTGTGACAGCTCTGGAGCTGGGGACTCTCTCCTCCAGCACCTCCACTCCCGGCCTGGCGGCGAGTCTCTGCAGTGCCACATTAATTCTAATAACGCACCGCTTTACTGGGGCACACAGAGGTGTGTGTGTGTGTGCGCGCGCGAGTGTGTGTGATGGGGTGGGGGCGGGGGGTAGGGGGACGACAGAAGAGGTGGTATAAATACTCTCTTCAATGAAAGAAGATGGGCGCAGGTGGCATGGCTGGGCAGGTGGCACCTCATGCCCTCGGGCTCCCGGGCGACACCGCTGGCTCTGAGTGCCCGCTCCAGGGGGCCAGGGTGGCAGATATTGCATTTTAATTACCAGCCACTTCTTCTGTGTCCTTTAGAGGGGGTCACTCTGTGCTTCTGTCTGTGGTGAAGGAGAGAGAGAGTGAAAGGTGTTTGAAGGTTTACAGGTTTGAGAGTTTCTCCTGATGTTCTGAAGCATCTGTGCTGTGTGTTCGTATCTACAGCAAACAACTTGCTACACCCTAAACTCATACGTCGATTGAACTCAAATGATTTAAGTCTGTTTTACATGAAATTGGATATTTCTAAACATTACTCAACTCAACTCAATTTTGAGTTTTGACATTTATGGGCACATAAGAACATTTAAACTGAGATCTTTGAGTGGAACCAACTTATAATAACTGAGTTTAGTCTGTTGCCATTGGCAGCTTCTTTTTCATTGGCTTCTGGCACAATTTATTTGCATACTGGGTGTGTCCAACAGTTTCTGACAAACACTCACCATCAGTGTGTAGTGATTCCCCCTGGGCTACCTTAGAAATAAATCAACTTCCCTTTTAGTTGTAAAACCTTGATGTTTAAATGTATGTTAACTCAAAGTTTCATTCACCATTACTTAAATAAATTGAGCAAACCTTAAAGGCTGCCTTAAAAAAAGTTAAATAAACTCAACTTATCTGGTTTTACAGTATAACAAGAATAAAAAAGTTAAATCAACTTCCCCTTTAGTTGTAATAACTTAATGTTTTAAGTTATGCTAACTTACATTTTTATTCCCCATTACTTAACGTTTTTAAGGCAACCAGTTTCCTCATTTTTTTTAAAGTAAACTCGACTTATCCGGTCTTACAGTATAACAAAAATAAAAAAAGGTTAAGTCAACTTCCCCTTTAGTTGTAATAACTTGATGTTTTAAGTTATGCTAACTTACGTTTTCATTCCCCATTACTTAACGTTTTTAAGGCAACCGGTTTCCTCAATTTTTTAAAGTAAACTCAATTTATCCAGTCTTACAGTATAACAAAAATAAAAAAGGTTAAAACAACTTCCTGTTTAGTCGTAATAACTTGATGTTTTAAGTTATGCTAAATCAAGTTTTCATTTCCCATTACTTAAAAAAATTGAGCAAACCTTAAAGGCTGCCTTAAAAAAGTTAAGTTAACTCAACTTATCTGGTCTTACAGTATAACAAGAATAAAAAAGTTAAATCAACTTCCCCTTTAGTTGTATTAACTTGATGTTTTAAATTATGCTAACTTACGTTTTTATTCCCCATTGCTTAACGTTTTTAAGGCCTAAATTTTTTTAAGTAAACTCAATTTATCCGGTCTTACAGTATAACAAAAATAAAAAAGGTTAAGTCAACTTCCTGTTTAGTCATAATAACTTGATGTTTTAAGTTACGCTAACTTAAATTAAGTTAGCTCCTCAAATTTTTCAAGTAATTTCAACTTATCAGGTCATACAATCTATCTGTGTCTCTGAGATCAACAACTATTTAATAACCTGTTACCGAAATTCTGATTCTTATCATTAGTTAATTGGCTTTACATATTGATGAACTCTTTTTAACCGGCAAGGTAAAACTTTTACTCATTGTAAAAGTTCAGCTGTAAATATTTTTCTCATCCATGCTCCAGTGAGGGTCATGTGTTATCCTCAGAACCTGAAGGAAGCAGACACATTTACTGCCCTCACTCCACAGTCCATGAATTATGTGCATGTAATTTCCATAGGGGAAAAAAGCAACATACTGCCTTATGGTTTTACTCATGTGTTAAACCACCCTGGAGACCTATTCATTAAACATCACTTAAAGCTGGTTTCCACACCTGGTTTATCCTTCTTTTTCTCTTGCTTTCTCTGTCTTCAGCTCATCTCTCTCTCTATCTCTCTCTCTCTCTCTCTCTCTCTTTGCAGTGTTAACTCAAACTTGTGATGTTTTAAATGTTTCTTTTCTAGTATTGGTGTGTTTGGAGCAGAAGCAGTGGCCATAGTGGGAGATGCTTTATGGATTTGACCCGGGAGTCCCCTCAGCAGGCTCGGCTCCCTACTCAGCGCGCTGATGGAAACGAGGAGGGAAGGAAAGAGGGAGGATAGGAGAGGTAGAGGGTGTCTGGAAGAGCAGGAGAGGTGAACCTTGCCTCCCCCCCAACCCCCTCCTCATCTGTGTCTGGGGAGGGGGAACATCAGCACGCCAGCACAGATGTTGTTGCATTGTCTGGATCCTTAGCCCAATGGGGAGCAAGTTCTCATTAGCTATTGTCTTCCCCTCCCCTCATGGATCCTCGTGATAAATGTAGTAGTCACCTCCAGACTGCCATGCTGAAGAAAAGCATCTCCGACACAAGAGAAGGCAGTATTACTCTCCTGCACAAAGGGCAAGTCTTGCTCAAGAAGTCTAGATCTCTTCAGTGCAGACTTTCTCTCTAATCTTTCAACCTGCCTTTTTCATTGCGCACAGCAAATCTGCCAGTATTAAATCAACCCTGTTATGCCCGGATCAGACTACACGATTTTAGCCAGATTTTTTCGGCGCCGACACATTGCGTGCGTTGGATCCGAATTTCATTGTCGCGAGCGACAAAGGTCCGTGTAGTGTGACACAGTTAAAGATCAGTAATTTGACGTGAGCAACATCGTCGGAGCGTCCGATGGAAAGACTAGCATGTTAGAATTTTTTGTATTTTATCGCCTAGTTTGACATGCTGCTCCGCGACGTTCTCCCTGACTCTGACCAATAGGAAGCCAGAGCGTTCTGTGGCGCACAGATGTAAACACGGGAAAAGAAAGCGAAACAGAAGAATAATCTAATAATCATCTAATAATCTACTTCATCCATGGGATATTCTGTTTACATTCACTGAAACCTAAGTAGCTACATCTTTACCATACTTTAAGTTCTCTCTGGAGTTCAAAAACCATGTAATGTCCATTTGGGTCACCCAGGAACGAGCCCACAGTCGCTTTTCCGCTTTTTAAAAAAATTTTTCAGCACAAAAGCGCTTCCATCACGCAAAGCGCTTCTGTAGCCGTGATTCTCAGATTCTATGCTTTTCCCCCGCGATGACCTACGAACTCACGCGAGGACGCGAACAATGATTGGTCGGTGACTAACGTGTAGTGTTGCCATTCCCCCGAGAACGATGCAAAACAAAAATAACTGCTTAATTTGCCATAGTGAACATTGTGAGGGACAAAAATGTTGTGTAGTCTGAGCTTGGCATTAGAGTTACATAAAAACTGTGAGTGTTAAGCATTAGATTAACAGTGCTGATTTAACATTTGCTTAACGTTTCTCCAAACCAGTAACATTAGAGGAGAGAGATAAAACCTTCATCACTTATAATGGAAGTCATATACAATGTAAAAAAAAATAATTTAGGCAAATTCTATTGGTTTATTCATCAAGAAATGTAGAGACAGTGTATGGGATAGTCTGTGTGTTCAAATTAGTAATGATGTAAACTAAAAATCAACAAAAATGGAGATACTATTTTTTTATTGGACAGTGCTGATACATGCTTCCCTTCAAAAAAAGTATCCTATGCAATGAGCTCTGGAGCAGTGGAACTATGTTCTCTGAAATGATGGAGCTCCATCCACTACTTTTTGGTGGGTGGAGTTGGAGACTAGAGGATGAGTTGGGGTGGTCGTCATCCAACATCCTGACTTCATTAACCCTTAGAACCCTACGGACTCATTTTCTGTCCAAAATCGCATCTTGTGTTCTTAATTACTTAATTACTCAGGAATCCCTTCACACATAAACATAATCCATATATGGATATATGGCGATGACATCCCAGTGTGATAAAGCATCTACAAGAAACCCATTAAAAAAAAAATTCACCTAAAAAAGTGAGATCTCCTTCCCCAACCAACATTATTTACCTTTAGTGCTTCAAACATATTTCTATGATGTTTCAAACCAAATAATATCAGTAAATAAAGACTCAAAAGTGTCCACAGAAAAAGTGTGAAACCACCTGCTTTACTGAAACTAAAGCTAGGTATGTTGTGCGCACTACTTTATATAGTTTTTATTTTACTTGTACATTTTTTACTAAGTAGTTATTTTGCACTAAATATTTTTATTTATTTAGACTAAAAAGTTTACATTTTTGTATATAGATTTTTTTTGTGTGTCCTGATCCTCAAAATACTGAAAGCCACAGGCTGCTCTGAGTGTCAGGTTTTTAGTATCTACATGTATCCTAGAGGTTTTTATTATCAATAAAAATAAATCCGCCTGATCCTGTTTCTCCATTTATTTAGTCAAAGTAATAATTAATAAACCATGTAATGAACTCTCATCAATATTCTTATGCTTTCAGCTCATAAACACTCTAGTCTAACCATTTTTGAAAAGATATCTTAGGTGTGAATAAATTTCAAGTCTATAAATTCAAAAATAAGTTAAAAAAAAAAAAAAAAAGAACGAGCCCTTGGTAAAATTTTGATCAAATCATGATCAGTTCCAGGAAAATATAACAATTCGGCTTTCTTTCACATTTTAAATGATTATATTTTTGAGCAGTCGTATGCTTTCTGGAGTAAAAGAGCTCATGGCATGTAGCTGTCTGATATAATTACTGTGTTATAAGACCTGAAAGAGGAACTGACACAAACAGAGAAAAAACACACCAAAACAGCCTAGCCTTCAAAGGGTTAAGGCTCTTGTCACATAATGCAATTCAAATCCTCAGCAATGGTGCAAGTTTTCTTTAGATAAACTATATTTAATATATTTAATGTCCTTGACTTAAAAAAAAAAAACAATGCAAGTATTCCAATATATTTGTTTATACAGTGTAATTTTAAATATATCTATTTATAATATTAAAACATGCTTCTAATTCTTTCAATATTTATTTTTTCTTCTCCTACTGAGATACTGGGTATCGTAAAATAAAAGGCCTTTAAGAGTAAATAGAATGTATAGATTATTGAAGCACTGATGCTTGGTTCAAAAACACCTTTTGAAGTGAATACTGACAATCCACATCCTCTGTCATGTGTCTAACAATGAGACAAAACATGGAAATATTACATAATGTACCTTTAAAATCTCCTCACCCATCTTTCTCTACCTTTACTGAGACAGACAGAAACGCCATGGCATTGTTTCATCACTTCTCCTTCTTCTTCTACCCACACTCCACTTCCCCCCTCGCTTTGTTTCTTCTCTTTTCCCCAGCCGGGCCTGTGAACACATTGCAGTGCCCGAGGGCAGCACCGTGGACAACCTGTGCTCGCCTCACATGAGTGAGCAGCAAGCGGTCCAGGGAGCCGTACTGGCATGCTCAACCAAACAGGTGTATGGCGAGAAGGTGCGGGCTGTGCAGGCTAAGTCTTCCTTACGTCAAGGCAGTACTGCTTTTGGAATCTACACCTCGAAGCAAACCGAGAAAATAAGTGTGGAGTTGATAAGTGGGAAGTGATATGAAAATACATGCAGAAATGTGCATATAAACCTGCACAATATAAGATTTTATACCCTAAATCAAAAAATGCTGTGAATTTGTGTTAAACAAGTACAGGGGTTGGACAATGAAACTAAAACACCTGGTTTTAGACCACAATAATTTATTGTCCTGATGGACAGTTCTGGTGGAAACAGGAGAGTTGAGGTATACATTGAATTATGCCGTGATTTGGGCAGCCGTGGTTTTATGTTTTTTGGATACAATCCGGGTTAGCACCCGAACATCCCTGATTTGAGACACAGCATACATTGTTCAGAATGCACTGCACATTGACATCATTCCTGATCACATGACACTGCATATGACAGCTCCAGGATGCAAATTACCTGAATTCTAATCAGCTGTGTTAGGCCCTATTTAAGGGGCTCAGTTCTATCTGTCCTTTGCTGCAAATTGAAGGTTTTTCAGTTTCCTGTCTTACTCTCTCATTTTGATCTTGAATTGTATTACTGACCTTGATTTTTGGCTGCCCTCTGATATTTCTTTGCCGTGTTTGACTTCTGGACGGTTTATCATGCCTGGTATGTTATCGCTTTGTTGCTGCTGCTGTTTACTGATATTTTACACCGTGCTTTGGCTGACCACCTCTTTGTCTGTTACTTTATTTAATAAACTATACTTTGATTTGCATCTGCACGTATCTAAAACCTGCGCTCGTTGGAGTTTACCTGCTCAATCATAACAAAGCCACACTTTGACTTAGTTATTTTCTACCTGTACAGTGTTATTCTATAGGTTGTAGCTCTTAACATCACATTTGCAATACAGTTAATAACATACTTAATTTGGCTGTTCACAGTGACTAAATCATTAAACATAAATCTTAAAAAGTCAGTCTCCTGAATCTTGGGAGCTGAGGGTACAATAAGAGATTGAGTTGGTGGTTATTAATGAAACGTTCTAATCGATAGCGGGAGAAATGTAATCAGGCTGACTTTAATTGCGCTTGGGAACAACATACATTAAGATTATTGCTGAAACTGGAAGGGTTTATTTCATGACTTCTTTTGTGATTTTATTCTTATTCCTTGCTTTGAAGGTAATGATGGTAAAGAAACAGAAAAGCAAGCCTGTTGTTAGTGTTTTTACTATACATCGAAAATTTCATAACCACATTTGGAACATACATGGCTTATTTTTACTCTGTGGTTTAAATCATTTCTTGATGCACATGCAAATGTTATGTATTAAAATATATAAATAGGCGTGGGCTAGAGCGTTATAAAGGCCCAGCATTGAGCTGTTGAGCAGTGGAATACTTTAGAATGGGATATGTGAGTGAGATGATGATACTATGGTGATGATTAGACAGTAGGGGTGTAACGGTACTAGTATTCTTTACAAAACTATATGGGTGTCACGGTTTGGTTTGCACAAATGCACTCAGAATACATGATACAGGCAGTCTATAGGAGGAAATGAAAGTGCAGCGTACTATAGACTCCAATGCTACTTCACCTAATTACCTATCCAATCAGCTGTTCCCTTCTGCCTTTAAATAAGATCACTCATTCAGTACCTTTGCTGCCTTTCAGATGCTGATGGTTGTTCTTACCCTCTTCCTTCCCCACCACCTCCACGTTGGTCCCATTTGGTTGCCTGGAGAGGGTTGGCTCCGCCCCTGTCTCCAATGTACGACATGATCTGCAGAGCCCAGAAGTATCCAGTCCTGGGCCGATGACGGGGCCTACACCAAAGACTCTACTAGAAGAGATGTATCTTTGTTTTGCTAAAAATGTTAAAACTTTAAATTGCTCAACTAACAACATTTCTTCTGGAGTCGTAATAGTAGAACTAATGTTTACAGGAGTGTTGCACCCGGAAAGTGTAGCTGTAGCACTGTTGCCATTGGCAACTTGCTACTACTCTCTTAACCCATAGCCTGCCCTGAGAGTTTAGCTCCATGCTTGTGGAAACACGATTTAAACCTATGCCATAGTCTACACATCTCCAACGAGAGTGCACTACTACGCTTCCGGCGATGTGGACAGCCACAGCTCTGATTGGTCCGCCGGGCCTTACTTATAAATTGGACTTACCTTTGCTAAAGCATATTTGGCACCATTGTTCAGACCTACCAATAACCAGAACTAATAAAAAATTAACAATTACCCAACTATTTATCATCACTGCTTTTAAGCAGCCTCTAGATGTGAAATCAGACAGTTCCCAACATTGTTTTTTTTTCAGCTGGATTCTACTTTAAGCTGTAAAACATTGTTATTATGATATAGATAGTAGATAAAGGTGAGACTATACAAAATGCCCAGCTCTTTTATGTTTTCCACCAACCGTACCAAAAACGTACCGAACCATGGGTATACAGTACGCAGTCCGGGAGGGGCTGTGGATAAAAAAAATAATTAAATCGAGTGAACGATACTGCAGTTCGTGCTCACGTTTTCTTTAATTCGTGCTCATGTTTTCTTTAATTCGTGCTCACGATTTCTTTTTATTTTCTTGCTCACGATTTCTTTAATTCAAGCAAACATTTTTTATGAGCACTAAGACAAGAAGCTCGGAAGGAAAGGAGTATTTTTCTATCCTGATCTGTTTCAGGGCTGCTGTGATCATAATCAGTTATCTACATTTATAACCTGCTGATTATTAAAGCTCTAGTGTTAGTTAGATTATACAGTGCACAGATTTTGCTGGGGTGGTCGCGTCTCCACAGCACGTGGGGGAGAGCCGACTATTGCGTTGCCACAGCATGTGGGGGAGAGCCGATTGTGGAGTGTTGAAAATAAGAAATTAATAAATGCATAAATACAGTTCCACATTTCATCATAACTTTGATTTGATCTGACCGTGGCGTACCAACGGCGCGCGGGGGAGAGGTAACTGTGGTACCGCAGAGAGAAAAATGCTCCTTTCCCTCTGAGCTTCTTGTCTTAGTGCGCATAAGAAACGTTCGCTCAAGTTACAGAAATTGTGAGCACGAATTACAAAACATTTACACAAATTAAAGAAAACGTTAGAATGAACTGCTATGTCGTTCACTCGATTTCATTATTTTTTATCCACGACCCCATCCAGGCTAGGTAATAGCCCGAGGTGTAAACCGAACAATTAATTTTCTGTACCATTACACCCCTATTAGAAGGTCTCTTTCTGTTGTGCTGTAACTAACCCTCTTACACAAATATATACAATATAAATATACATATGAGACTGAGACTAAGCCGAGTTCAGAGAAAGTTAGGTTTGGCTGTGTCTTCATTCATTAATTCATCAAGGCTGCAGGCTATTCGTTTCTAGCACCATGTGCTGCATGATCTCAAATTAAAAAAAAATAGAAAATAACATTTGCATAGGGTCACTTATTATATACCAATTTAGTTCCACCATAAAACACTACTATAAATAGATGGTTGGTGTCGTACCAACCTCCGCAAATTGCAACATATGTTACATACACTATAACATCATGATAATTCCTCCTTTTAGAATGCCTCATAGAGCAGCAATTTATGAGCCAAAACCCGAGATGATCTCATAGATAATATTTAATGGAAGGTTAATATGAGAATCAAATGATAAAATCCAAAGTCTTTGGCCTTGTATTAAAGAAATCACAGCAGTGCCAACAGGGAGAAGAAAAGACTTGATGGTATTTTATGCACTGGGGTGTTTCCCTTTCATTACATTTTATATCTCCAGGCATAAAAATATACGGAAATTTTTCATGGATAATAAAATTTTGGATCTGAGCATGAGAAGGAGAGGGAGAGAGAGTATGTGCATTTTAGAGCAGGGTGAGGAGTCTGTATTTTAATACTCTCCTGGATGTTACTCGCTGCTCTGGCTCTCCTCCCCGGCCTCCTCTCAGGGTCCGGCTGAACAGTTGGCGATGAATAAGCCAAGCTATTCCCAGAGCTGCTGCTTCCTAAATACTCCACATCAGAGAAAACATGACTCTTCACTATTTTAATAAACAGAGCCTTGCTGCATTTATTACTTTATTTATTACTTGCTTTTTTTTACTGTTATTCTGCGTTAATATTATTATTATTATTACTATTATTATTATTATTATTATTATTATTATTATTACTAATATTAATTATTTGCACTTTTGTCGCCACGCTTCTTGTCCCGCAGTTTTCGAGATATCATAGCAACACCTTAGCAAACACCTAGCAATGCCTTAGCAACCACATAGTGGCATCATAGTAACTAGTGGCATCATAGTAACTACTACAGACACCATAGCAATGCCTTAGCAACTGCATAGCAACACCATAGCAACCACCATGGATACCATAGCAACCACTATAATAATTATTATTATTTGCACTTTTGTCACCATGCTTCTTGTCCCGCAGTTTTCGAGATATCATAGCAACACCTTAGCTACCACCCAGCAACTGCTTAGCAACACCATAGCAACCACCATGGATACCATAGCAATGCCACCATTTAGCAACTCTTTAGCAACCACTTAGCAACTCCTTATCAACCACCTAGCAACTTCTTTTCAACACCATAGCAACCATCCTGCGTTTCCTTCAGGAAATGCACTTTTCTAGTTATTAATAGTATCCCAGTGTACTCTTCAGATACAGTTTGCGCAAAGCTACACAAATCATTTATATTCACCTCCATACAGAACTGATTATTCTTCTTCTTATTATTATTATTATTAATAATATTAATATTAATATTACTAATATTATTATTATTTGCACTTTTGTCGCCATGCTTCTTGTCCCGCAGTTTTCGAGATATCATAGCAACACCTAAGCAACCACCCAGCAACTGCTTAGCAACACCATAGCAACCACCATGGATACCATAGCAACCACCTAGCAGCCACCTAGCAAATGCTTAGCAACACCATAGCAACCACCTAGCAACCATTTAGCAACTCTTCAGCAACTCCTTAGCAACCACCTAGCACCTTCTTTGCAACACCGTAGCAACCATCCTGCGTTTCCTTCAGGAAATGCACTTTTTTTAGTTATTAATAGTATCCCAGTGTACTCTTCAGATACAGTTTGCGCAAAGCTACACAAATCATTTATATTCACCTACATACAGAACTGATTCTTCTTCTTATTATTATTAATAATAATAATATTAATATTACTAATATTATTATTATTTGTACTTTTGTCGCCATGCTTCTTGTCCCGCAGTTTTTGAGATATCATAGCAACACTTTAGCAACCACCCAGCAACTGCTTAGCAACACCATAGCAACCACCATGGATACCATAGCAACCATCTAGCAGCCACCTAGCAACTGCTTAGCGACACCATAGCACCCATCCTGCGTTTCCTTCAGGAAATGCACTTTTTTAGTTATTAATAGTATCCCAGTGTACTCTTCAGATACAGTTTGCGCAAAGCTACACAAATCATTTATATTCACCTACATACAGAACTGACTCTTCTTCTTCTTATTATTATTAGTAATAATATTAATATTACTAATATTATGATTAACTGCACTTTTGTCGCCATGCTTCTTGTCCCGCAGTTTTCGAGATATCATAGCAACACCTTAGCAACCACCCAGGAACTGCTTAGCAACACCACAGCAACCACCATGGATACCATAGCAACCACCTAGCATCCACCTAGCAACTGCTTAGCAACACCATAACAACCACCATGGATACCATAGCAATCCCTTAACAACCATTTAGCAACTCTTCAGCAACCACTTAGCAACTCCTTGGCAACCACCTAGCAACTTCTTTGCAACACCATAGCAATCATCCTGCGTTCCTTCACAAATAGTTTATATTCACCTACATACAGAACTGATTCTGCTGTTAAACAACCCAATACACTCTAAATGTTTACTAGAGCATCTGACCTCTGCACTGCACCCTGTTTTTCTGAAAGTAGCACCTTAAAGTTCTGTAATAGTGTATAAATCTGAATTTCTCTACTTAACTACAAGACACACAGAATAGTGTTAAACTCTCCACACTAGATTTTACAATTCCTGGCAAATTGATTCTTGAGGTTTTATTAGGTAATAATAATCTATGGAGTTCTATGATGAGCACTTTTTTTTTTCATTAAGCGCATAAGAGAATTACTCTAGTCTTTAAAATCAATGGAAACGATGGAAGGAATTTGCATATTTCTACAGGGTATAATATTCAGTATGTAAAGAAGATTGGCGCAAACATATGACCATTAATTGTTACCAGTAATTGCTGACCAGTGGGAGCAGTAAACCGCACCAGTACTTGTTAAATGCTTAAATATAGTTAATTGATTTAAACCGTACAGATAAAAAAATAGTTATATTTAGTGGTGTGAATCGATTAAGTGTAAAATTTAATCAGATTTATCTCAACAATATTCTGTTATTAATTGTGATTATTTCGCACTTGCAAGTTTCATAGTGGATATTTAAATGTAAATAAAGGAATGACTGTAAAAAAAGTGTCACCGGGGAAAAGGACGCACACCAAATGACAAAGGAACTTTTTCGGGTATTTTATTCTGATTAAATTGTACTCAAAATAACAAAAATAAAATGAATACACTGTAAAAACCCTAGCTTAGAACACAGTACAGTATTTGGTAGTGGCACTAATTACAGAAAATAGATAAATAACATTAATACCACATTAATACCATTAACAGAGCTCTTTTTATATTTGTTTTTAAGCTCACCTCGATTTACTCAGCTTTACTCAACAAGACTTGAGCATTTCATCAAGAGAACTTGGACAAACAGCTTCTGTAACCCAGAAAAATTCAAGGCTTGACCACGAGGAGCACACTACCCCACTAAAACAATGCCATCTGCCCGCATCTGGTTGTGATTCATTCAAAATACATGTTTAGAAAGGCAATATAGGCATCTACTACTGTTATAGGCCAACTAAACCTTATATTGTTCAGTATTTCCTGATTTTTACCTCTTATTTCATTAGGATGGCTCTGGATGGATCCTAAAATGGAGCACCACCATTCACTGCAGCTTGAGCCTCCTTCTCTACCATGCTCTTAGCTCCTCCCTTTCCTCTCTCAGGGTGACAACACTTCTGATTGTGTTTCTTAAAGTTACAGACACACATTTTAAAGGTGTATTCTCAGTTCACCACCTGGCTACAAAAGTAAAATGCATTTATATTTTTATATTAGTGGTGTAAATTAAAATACTAATATGCACTTGTGTTTTTAAAGGGAGATAAAGCCAATGTGGGGCCCTGGAATAAAGAATACATGATACCTTGCATAGAGGAAACTTTTTTTACATTATTGTTAACATCTCAGCTTGGTTGTAAGGATTTCTGAATTAGAAATTAATTAGAGAAAGAGAAGTGTAGAATATGAGTGACAGACAGTGAGAGTATCTCTCCCCGATTTTTTGCTCAGATATGCTGACCTTTCATCCTGATCAGATTGTTAACTTTTAAACTACCAGTTGTCTAACCTGCTAATCCAAAGTGTCACATGTTAACATTCCCAAACAACCACCCCTCACCCCAACCCACCTCCCTCAGAGACAAGCTGTTAACCTGTAGGTGGAGGTTGAACAGCAGTACATGGGCACAGGATTACTCTGTCAAGCTCTACAATACAGAGTTACTATATCGTTGCTGTCCTATGAAACACTTATCTCCATTTTTTTTTTCGATTTTTAGTTTACTACATAATTTGAGCAGACAAACTGTCCCTTACACCGTGCCAATTTTTTTTTGATGAACAGACCAATAGAAACTCTTCAAAATGACCTGAAATAAACTCTTTTTACATTGACTTCCATTGAAAGTTTTTTTTTCTCTTTTCTGTAAAATGGCTGTTTTGGAGATAAGTGTTTTTCATTGGACAGTGACGATATTCACTATTAACACTACCAACTTTAATGTACACAATACAAGCCTTTTGTTCACCATGTCCAGAAGCACCACCCACTTCTTTACTGGGCTCTGATTGTCCACTTTAAAATTAATTAGAGCCATACAGAGAAAAATAAGAATGATATTTCAGCTTTTTAGTGTTTCAGTGTAGCAATTCCTAATGAATCTATATTTTTCTTCTGGCCAGTAAAGAAGCAAAGGCCTAGGCCTTCTTTATTCAGTTTGGAAAATTTTATTCCATATTGACTAACCCAAAAACACACATTATTCAATTATTTTTTGAAAACAATCGACGCTGTGAGCTCTGGACCAAGACAAAAAATAAATACATCAACTCTGTTATCAACCAAAGCCCAAACCAAAGTCACTTATGGGTTATTTCTGAAATGCTATATGCTAAAAAGCAATAAACAAAAAGTTTAAATCTTTTTTTCAGGCTTATCTATGCATTTTTTAACAAGACAATTCACGTGTGAAAAAACACATGCTGTAGATATTACAAAGGCATTGCTAAAGAAAACGAGAGTATGGATGCTGGTCTGGACTGTCTGCAGGCTTTACCTTCCCAAAAACGAGAATGTGTGGTGAATTACTGAATGAAATATCACTTGGTATCCGCTGTGTCATACGTCTTGTCTCATTTCTGGAAAACTTTTTGCCAGTTAGATCTTCGAGAAATTATTACCAGAGATTATTTGTCCTGTCTTGAACTATGGATATTTTCTCATTCTGGTTAATAAAATAGCTGAAGAGTATACAGGCCATTCCACTGAATGGGTGCCATTTGCTTTATTTAACTATTTAAAACATGTGCTGGTCAATCTCAGGCAGCTTTGTTTATTTTTTTTACATTTTTCTCAGTCCTGTTACCAAAACTCATGTGACATTTAAAAAGCATGTGTAGCCAGGTGGTGAATTGAGAATACACCCTGAGAGAGGAATGGTAGAGAAGGAGGCTCAAGCTGCAGTGAATGGTGGTGCTCCATTTTAGGATCCATCCAGAGCCATCCTAATGAAATAAGAGGTAAAAATCAGGAAATACTGAACAATATAAGGTTTAGTTGGCCTATAACAGTAGTAGATGCCTATATTGCCTTTCTAAACATGTATTTTGGATGAATCACAACCAGATGCGGGCAGATGGCATTGTTTTAGTGGGGTAGTGTGCTCCTCGTGGTCAAGCCTTGTATTTTTCTGGGTTACAGAAGCTGTTTGTCCAAGTTCTCTTGATGAAATGCTCAAGTCTTGTTGAGTAAAGCTGAGTAAATCGAGGTGAGCTTAAAAACAAATATAAAAAGAGCTCTGTTAATGGTATTAATGTGGTATTAATGTTATTTATCTATTTTCTGTAATTAGTGCCACTACCAAATACTGTGCTGTGTTCTAAGTTAGGGTTTTATAGTGTATTCATTTTTATTTTTATTGTTTTAAATACAACTAAATCAGAATAAAATACCCGGATAAAAACATATTTTGTCATTTGGTGTGTGTCCTTTCCCCGGTGACACATGTTTAAAAGGAAGTCCACTAATTCCTTTTATTTTCTCTCAAGAAAGTCTTTATTTTAAAGAAATGGTCAACTGCATGTTCAAATAATTGATATTTATGACATTTTGACACATGACACATGCTATTTTTATCTTATCAAGAAGACCCAAAACCCAAAAATTAATCGAATTTATTATCATGCAATTTATTAAACAAACTGATAAATAATGAACCAAACAGAACTGGAAAAAAGTGGTTCACATTAACTAATGTTCATATTAATAAATCAATAAACCAGGGGACACCCCTGATACTGGTACTCACTCCTGTTACTGGCACTTACACCTGTTATTAGTACTCACTCCTGTTACTGGAACTCATTCCATTTCCTTTTTATGTTTTGAGTTACAGGACTGAAAGTAGCAGGAATGAGTTTTTAGCATAGGATTAGCAAAAAACATGAAAAAGAGAAAAATTGTGGCTATGCTAATAGCATGAGGACACTGATTAATTCTAGTGATTTCCCCAAAATCTGTATTTTAAAAATAAACCAATTACATCTAAGAATTAATTTAGGTAACAGGAGTGAGTGTTGAGATTGACCTCCTCAGTCATAATTACAATAAAATCAAATATGCAGAAAAAAAATAAGGAAACTTTATTTAGTTTTTTTCCATTATCTTAAGAAGAACCAACTGATGTCACTTCCTGTTGTAGATGTGACTTGTTGTAGAATGTTCCAGATGTTTCAGATGGGGAAATGTGTTTCGGTAACAGGAATGAGTGAAACCCAGGGACACAATTAAATGTGTATTTTAACTTAAATATTATTGATTTATTATGAAAAAAAAAAAAAAAAAAAAATATGTATATATATATATATATATATATATATATATATATATATATATATATATATATATATATATATATATATACATATATACATATATATATACAGGTGCTGGTCAACGAATTAGAATAATTTGAAATAGTGCAATCATGAAATTCTTTGAATGCATTTTTTGTGCAGAAAGCAAATCAGGTGTTCACCGCACCTGTCCTACTCGTTAGACTAATCACAGAACTCGTTACCTGGCACCGATTTGACCAGCTTGTCGCAAGTTTCCGCACTCACAGCTTCCCAGGCAGTGGCGATGTTCTGCTTCAGTTGGTCCAGCGTAGTAGGCTTTCTGTCGCGAATTTTCCGCTTGACGATGGCCCAAAGGTTTTCAATGACATTGAGGTCAGGCGAGTTGGCCGGCCATGCCAAAACTGCTGTTTTTTAGTGAACCAATCTTTGGTCGACTTTGCCGCATGAGCCGGTGCAAGATCCTGTTGAAATATGAAGTCTTCTTTGCCGAACTGTTCCTCAACAGTCGGAATCAGGAACGTTTCCAGAACATCTTGATATACGGCAGCATTGACAGTCTTCTTGAGGAAGCAGAGTTTCCCTACACCTCGAGCGGACATGCATCCCCAGACCATAACGCTCTGGGGAAACTTGACGGATCTTTTCACGCACTCGTGGTTGTAGGTTTCGCCACCACGACGCCAGACACGAGGACCTTGGTCACCGAAGGAGATGCAGAAGCGTGATTCATCACTGAAGACCACTTTCTGCCAGTCTTCAGCAGTCCACTCGCCGTGTTCTTTGGCCCACTTCAGCCGTTTCTCCATTTGTTTCTTGTTCAGCATCGGTTTTACTGCTGGAACGCGAGATTTGAAGCCGAGTTCGCGCAGACGACGGTAAGTGGTTGATCTGGAGACGTCAGCGCCGGTCTGCTTGTTCCACAAGTCGGTGAGCTCGGAAGTGGACTTGAACCGGTTGCTGACTGCGATCTTTCTCAGCTGCTTGTTGTCGCGAGCAGAAGTTTTTCGGACGCCGGAACAGTTGGTGCGCTTGCTGCAGTTTTTCTTGAGAGCTTTGCAGACGGAAGACTGGCTGATGCCGAGCTGCTCAGCAATTTTAGTTTGGGTCAAGCCTTGTTGGCGAAGGGCTTACATTTGAGCCACTATTCCGGTTGAGAGGTTGCGCTGCTTACCCATGATTGATTTTACAGCTTAGAAATTCTACTCAACCCTGACTTTATACTGCACAGTGAACACGCTTCACAGAAAACAAAAATTCGAGCATTTATTCTAATTCAATGAAACAGTTTCTCCATTATTCTAATTCAATAAAACAAGTGTCACAGTTAAATGGCCTAAATGGGCCTTTTGGAAAGCTCAGCTGAGCAAATTTTTTTCCAGGTAATGAGTTCTGTGATTAGTCTAACGAGTAGGACAGGTGCGGTGAACACCTGATTTGCTTTCTGCACAAAAAATGCATTCAAAGAAGTGGGGACAGGTAACTAATGCTATATTTTTCAGTGTGCAAGTAGTTTTTTATTCATGTTTTTAATTACATATCTTACTTTTGCAATAAGGTCAATGTCCAAGACACTATTCTTGATAATAATATTATTTTTTTAAAGTTATTTTGTGTGCACATTTATACTTGTAATTTCCTGGGGACAGAAATGGCACCTATTCAGAGGAATGGCCTATAACAGTTTTTAGTTTAGATCGATTGTGTTTGTCTGTAATTGTAAATTAAATACAGTATGATTAGACTACATGTAATTAGTAATCAAAGCAGAAATCAAGTAATTCCAAAGGATTTCTAAGTTTTTTTTCTGTTCCCTGAAAGATAGCTTTGCTTTAATTGGCGTGAGTATGTTTTAAATTCAATTTAAATTTTAGATTTTTTTTTTTTTTTAAGTTTTGTAAGCAGAAATGATATAGATTTTGAACTATGAGCTCCAGCATTCATCATGCTGAATTCCAGGTACAGAGAGGATAATGGAGAGGTATGTAGCCAATGATAGCTGAGATATGAATGCTTGAATATTGCATGACCTACATGGAGAAGGCAAAGACAAAGTGAGTGCAGAGGCCGACGGGGAGGTGGATGGATGGAGGGGGCGAGGAGAGGAAGGCAGAGCGGTGCAGACGTGGGGGTTGAAGCCAATGGGGAGGAGGACGAGGATGGGGAACAGATGGTAGTGGCCCCCGTCCCTTCAGAACAACAGACGGGGACCACAAGATGGCAAGAGCATCAGCTGCGTTTGGGGGGATATGTAACGTCTACCAGGCCATTCAGGTTTAAAAAGGAGCTTGGGCTAATCATCGATGTGGGAACGAAAAGTCAGTCATCAGGATATGTGTTTGGGGGTCAGCTCCGGGGGTCACCTCCCTACACAGACTATCACACAGGTTTAAAATGACAATTTGGAGAGGTGAAAACAAATGATGTTTAAAAACAGATGCTAAAAGTTGGTGTTGAAAGTCAAACCTGAGGGCTTTTTCTTCATTACTGTGAGTATGCAACAAGCAGAATGCCCAATAATAGAGGAATGCTAACTGTAGCACTATCATGACAACAGTCATCTTCCTTAAAATTTAGATCTATTTCACTGAAATATCATTTTATGTGGACTGATGCAACAAAGTCATAATAATATCCTGATTCATTTATTGGTTTGTTAGAACAGAATAAAACCATGGGTCCTATTTCAATGATCTATAGCGCACCAGTCAATTGCGTATTGTGCAACTGGATTTAAGGCGTGTCCATGTGTTTTTAGTATCGTGAGGGTGCAAAAAAATACACCTTGCACAGCTTGAAACACACAAAAGGCAGGTACTAATTCTCCTAATTAATCATGGGTGTGTTTTGGGCATAATGGTAAATAAACTATAAAAATATATTTAAAAAAATGAAGTAATCAATGTGTCACTTGCCGTTCCCTTTAAGAGGCATGTGACATTGCCAAGTTCGTATCTTAACAGCGTGGCGCTTTATTCATCTTAGCAGAGGCTACTGATCTATGCATTTACACTGTGAAGGTACACCAGCAGCTCCTTTAAGGGATGACCAATGCTATTTTATTCTTAATTCTGTTTATTGTTGAAATCAAGTTTGTGCTCTTCAGTGGCTAGCTTCATTGAAAGTAATGTGAAATACCAACACAAAGTGGTACACAGTTGTGAAGGGAAAAAGAAAATTATGCATGATACAAAACAATTTTTACAAATAAAAAAACAAAAAGTGCGGTGTGCAAAGGTATTCAAAAGTATTTTCTTGAAGTGTAACCAATTGCATTCAGAAGTTGCCTGATGACTGCTAATGACTAAAAAGAGTCCTCCTGTGTGTAATCTACTCTCAGTACAAATACAGCTGCTCCGTGACGGCCTCAGAGGTCTGCTAAGAGAATATTGGGGAGGAAACAGCAAGCACGCTTAGGTTATAAAAAGATTTCCCACACTTTGAACAAATCACGGAACACAGTTCAATCCATTACCCAGAAATAAGAGTATGGCACAACTGTAAACCTACCAAAACAGGGCCGTCCACCTAAACTTACAGGCCAAACAAGGAGAGCACTGATTAGAGCTGCAGCCAAGAAGCCCATGGTGACTCTGGATGAAATGCAGAGATCCACAGCTCAGGTGGGTGAATCTGTCCACAGGACAACTATTAGTTGTGCACTGCACAAATGTAGTCTTTATGGAAGAGTGGCAGGAAGAACGCCATTGGTAAAAAAAAAACATGCAAAAGTTCCATTAGCAGTTTTCCAGAAGCCGTGTTGGGACACAGCTAACATGTGAATCAAGGTGCTTTGGTCACATGAGACCAAAATTAAACTTTTTGCCAAAATGCAAAATGCTGTGGTGGAGAATTAACACTGCACATCACTCTGAACACACCAGCCCTACTGTGAAGCATGCTGGTGGCAGCACCATGTTCTGCGGCTGCTTCTCTTTAGCAGGGACAGGGAAGTTGTCAAAGTTGATGGGAAGATGGATGGAGCCAAATACAGGGCAATCCTTTAAAAAAAACCTGTTGGAGGCTGCAAAAGACTTGAGACTGGGGCGGAGATTCACCTTCCAGCAGGACAACGACCCTAAACATAAAGCCAGGGCTACAATAGAATGGTCTAAAACAAAACATATTTATGTCTTAGAATGGCCCAATCAAAGTCCACACCTGAACTCATTTGTGAAATTGTGGCAAGATCTGAAAACTGCTGTTCACAAATGCTCTCTAACTAATCTGACTGAGCTTCAGTTTGTTTTTGCAATAAGAATGGGCAAAAAATTCAGTCACTAGATGTGCAAAGCTGGTGGAGACATACGTTAAAAGGCTTGCAGCTGAAATTGCAGCAAAAAGGTGGTTCTACAAAGTCTTGAATCAGGCTAAATACTACATTAAGCTAAATACTTTTGCACACCACACTTTTCAGATTTCTATTTGTAAAAAAATGGTTTAAATCTTTATTATTATTTTATTTACATTTCACAATTGTATACCATTTTGTGTTGGTCTTTTACATTAAATTCAAATTAAATATATTCATGTTTGTGGTTGTAATGTGACAAAATATGGAAAAGTTCATGGGGTATGAATTCTTTTGCTAGCCACTGTATAGAAATGAACTCTGATGATTGACTGTTGTCTAGGTTCATTTCTGTCAGTGGTGCACCTGTGTTTTCCGCCGCTAAGATAGCAATACGCCAGAAATGCACCTAAACACACCTCACTTCAAGACCATCACACCCATCAGTGAAGATTTATTCCTAAAATCAGATGCTATTTAACAGTGTGGGTGCAAGATGCCAAAATAGACTGTTGACGGGGTGTAAAATAGTCAAGAGTGTCGCAACGCACTTTGTGTAGGGTGTACAATAGGGCCCCATAAGCAGTAGTCTAGATACTGTTCAGAACATGACAGGACTAAGATAAAAAAAAAAACTTGCATTAAATCATCAATAACCATATCTCAATAAATCATGTCATTGATTAAAAGGAGCAGTAAGTAATACTGCTAATCAAGCTCTTATTAGAATGTTAATCTATGTGAATGTGATGAAGTGATAAGGAGAAGAGGTTTTAAAAGGTGACTTTTCTCTTTCTCTCTATAATTTCCTCCCTTCACCCTGATGACCACCAGATACACTGCTGCTACCGTAAATGAAGCTGTAGGCTCTAGAAGCAACTGGAGACCAGAATAAAGAGATTTCTCAGCTCCCAAATGAAGAGTTTGAATATTGGAAGGCTTCTGAAAGTTATAATCAATGATGGCACCTAAGTGGTTTCCCTCTGTCTCTGCAGTGCTCTTTACAAAGGGCAAAGGACCAGAGCGGAAGAATCATGCATCTATGGGTATAAAAATTAATAAAATCATAGGATGTCAGAGTGTGCAGGAAAAATGGTTTCCACTAATGGAGTTTCAGCTGAAAACAGCTTTTATGCAATCAATCTTTTGGTTGGGGCCCAATTATTTAAGAATTTGTTCATAGTAAATTCTACACAAGTTTGCCCAGTCTCGAGTCATGCAAATGGTATTTTAATAAATCTTTCATGGCTAGTCCACCACATATGAAATTGTTTTTTTTTAATGTATTATTAATACTATTTACTGTGCCATATTATTTATATTCTTTAATAAAATCTACTTGTCTAAATGTCTAAACACCACCCAGTTTAAATAGACTTTAATATATAAATATATATTTTTTTCATTTAAATATATTATGTCAAAATAAAAACGGAATATCTTAACCAAGGTACTGTGTTTAAGCTTCATTCACAGTCATCACAATCACAATAACAATCACAGTTTAGGATGTACTGGCACTAGACATTTTACACAGAAAAAGGCTTGATAAAAAAAGAAAAATGTACAGTAATTTGGATTTGCTGTGGCAAATGCATTATCCTTACTAAAATCAATCAACTTAAAAAATGTATATTGGTGTTTTCTAACTTTTAGTGTTACTTGCAAAATCATCTTATTGTTGTGTTTCTCTTATGTTTATTATTTTAAACATGATTTAGCTCTTAATTTTTTACTTACCGTAATTTACAGACTATAAGATGAACCATAATATTAATGAATGTCTATTTATTTTCATACAAATGCAGCGCTGTATTATATTATTATATGCATTTTAAGCAACAATAGTACAGAACAAGGGTGTTGCCATGTTTCCCTTCTAATAGGGAAGCTGGGGGAAGTGCCTAAGTAAAAAAAACTGTAATTCTTAAACAAAAAAAAAAGCTAGTAAACGCCACCTGACAGCTTTACACTGAGGAATCCTGAGTGTTCTGGTAACCCAGGGCACTATCAGTTTGCAGTTCGTTCCACGTAGCTTACTTTAACACGGCAAACACGCAGACTACAGTCCCATCCCAGATAGCAAAAAGGATCTGGCCCTGATCCGGCACAATTCAAAACGGATCTGGCCCAGTGTCCTTTTGCACAGTAGGATATACTCACTTCTGAATGTCAAAAGAGCTAGCGCTGTGATTAGCAGGTAATGCTAATACTGCATTAGCCTCTGAAACTCCTGTTTAACGCTGCACTTCAGTGGAGTGGCTTTACTGCTCTTTTCATCCTGACTGGGAGAATTCATACACAAGGTGCGCTGGATTATTATAGGCACACTGACGATTTTTGGGGAAATGAAAGGATTTTAAGTGCGAAAAATATGGTATACTATTTTTTTCACTTTTTTCCCACATTTTTACGACTTAAGTTGCTTTCACACTGAACACAAAAAAATGGAATATTCGGACTAGATGCAGATTTTCTCTGTGTAAAGCTCCACGATAGGTAAATGCGCAGGGTTGCATATCTTTGGTGTGATGTGCTTCAGCATCTGACCTGCTGTCTACACATGGACAGGATGTGGTAAACAGCAGCTTGTACAGAAGTGAGTGGGAAGCACAGCACATACAGTCCACAACATGTTTCTAACTATTGCCGCCAAAGCATGTTTGTTGCACCCATTCCATACAGCACTGTTCCTCTACTGAAGAAGCGTTTGACATGTTTGTGCTGGTGAAATGGCAATTGGTTGAAGTGTATAAACCAGTTTGATACTACACCAGACTCCGTTTACCATCGCGACTGATGCTAAGCTTCTGCGCTGTGCATCTCATGGAAGGATTCAAGCAGATTTTATTGTCATTCGCATCACATGTGGTACATGAGGTGGAACGAAATTGTAATCTCATGATCCAGTTTACACCCAGGAGCACTTGTTAAAACAGATAAATATAGATAAAATAAAATAAAATAAAAATAAGAACACAATAAAATAGAACTGAACAAAATAGACATCAAGATAAATACACAAAAAATAGGGAAAGTAGGCAGGTGGCAGCAACATGAAGTCCAGAGTGCAAGTTTGTTATAGCAGCATGATAGTGTGAATTAAAAAACAATGTGTTTGAAAGCGCAGTGGACAAATTTAGCATGAAAGCAGCTTAAGTCATACAAATAGAATGAAATTAAAGTACATTTTCACACATAAGCAGCTCCCCAAGTCTTAGGGTGCTTTCACACCTGCCTCGTTTGGTCCGGACTTTCGGACTTTTCAGTTTGGTCCGAACCAAAGTAGCAGGTGTGAAAGGAGCCGCGAACCATGGTCCGGACCAAAGGACCAGATTTTGGTCCGACCAAAAGAAGTGGCGGATCTTCTGAACCATGGTCCAATTCTGAACCAGTTACAGGAAGCTGAGCAGGCGTTCCTCAGCAACGGCAGCAGAAGAAGAAAAATAACCAGCTACTACTGACAGCAGCTTGCGGGAAGGCGGGGTTGGACGTTCAGTGTGTCCTGTCCCACCCACTTTGTCCACGCCACGCCTTGTCAGTCTAACAAGCTTGTAGTGTATACACAGTATTTAAGCCGGACGACGCGGCACATTATATTTAAAGTCCGCTAACTGCCCTGTACATTGTTTACTTCCGTTCAGAGGCGGAGCTAAGACATGATGCTGACAAGTGGGCGGGACTGGACAGCATGACGCTAACAAAGTGGGCGGAGCTGGACGCACTGGACGTCCAACTCCGCCTTCCTGCAGGCTGCAGTCAGTACCCTCTCAAAATAACCAGAAAAGCAGGAAAAATGAGCCGTGGATACAGTTGCTTCAGGACAAGCACGTTCGTTTGGTGAATTTGAACTAACCTAGAGTACTGTGCCTAAAGTTGCTGCTGCTGGTATAAAAACCACAATAGCAGCACTACTATGGAGACTAAATGAATCTGTTCATTCATTTTATCCTTATCCTGGAAAGACTTTCCACCGAATGAACCACCCGCTAAATTCTCAACACGCCAACGTCAGACGCATGTCCTTCTAAAACCAATCAGCCTCAAGTTAAGTTAAGGAAAACGCATCGATACGTAAGTGATGATGAAAGGACGTAGGAGTATCACTCAAAGCTTTTTGGTGCACTCACTAAACTGCAGTGTGAAAACAGAAATAAGCGGACCAGATATACACAATGTAGCAAACACATGAACATTGATTCGGACCACGGTCCGGACTTTCAGGTGTGAAAACATCTATAGGAGGGGGAGGAAGCAGGAACATTGAATTTGGGCAACATCTCTCTCCAGGGCTGGCCTAGGACAATCTTGAAGATATTGTTTTAGTCTTTGTAATAAATAGTTGTATTACATCTGAGGCAGTGTCTGCGGTGTCTTCTTCCTCATCTTCAAGCATCTTCACAGAAAAGAGACAGCAACAAAATCAAAAACAACAAAATCAAGAGCTAAATCATGTTCAAATTATAAACATCATATTGCAGAAGTAACACTGCCTGACTTTAACTGGCATAATCCATTTGCCATAGCGAACACCAAGAGCAAACACTCAAGATATGGCTCCACTTTGGAATTACTTAAAACCAGTAAACACAATCGTGGCAATAATTTTAAGCATCATGATGATTTATTGTACGTAAGTCAATAATGTAATTATTGTGATAGACCTATTAACATTTATATGCCTAATAGTACCCTTAGAGTTACTAATAAAGTTATCCAAAAGCAGTGCGTAAGACTGGTGGAGGAGAGCATGCCAAGAATCATGAAAAATCATTAAAAACCAGGGTTATTCCACCAAATATTGATTTCTGAACTCTTAAAACCTTATAAATATGAACTTTATTATTTGAGGTCTGAAAGCTCTGCATTTTTTTGTTATTTTAGCCATTTCTTATTTTCTGTAAATACATGCTCTAAAGGACAATATTTTTATTTGGAATTTGGGAGAAATGTTGTCTGTAGTTTATAGAATAAAACAACAATGTTCATTTTACACAAACATATACCTATAAATAGCAAAATCAGACAAACTGATTCAGAAACTGAAGTGCTCTCTTATTTTTTTCCAGTGCTGTACCTTATTCACCCTTTTTTGACCAAAAAAAGTATTGACATATTTGTACTGTTAATACTAGTTTAACTAGTTTAATTTCAATTATTGTAGTGAATATTGTAGTGACAGATCATTGATATTTACATGTTTTTAAATGATGAGTCCACACACCCCGGCTAATAGCTGCTCGCCGAATGCAGGGGAAGCTCATCCTTGTGTGTTCGGGGGCAGTTTCTATAGCAACCTGTGCAAACTGGGGATGAGATAAGGGGCCAGTGACAAGGCCCCGGGGGAGTCGTTAAGCATCTGTCTCCTGCATACACCTTCCAACCCCCCCCACCGTCTCAGCCAGCGGAGGACCAGCACAAACCGTCGTTTAGCTAACATCATCTCCACCACTGTAGCCAATTACATTTTCATAATCCTCCAACATCAGAACATCAGCACAAAACACCAGAACAGTACAGAAACTTTAACACATCTTTCTTAGGATTAAGGGTGGGCGCTATGGCCCTAAAATAATATCATGATATTTAAGGGTCTGATAACGTGTCTGATAACTATATTCTTGGCGATACGACACTGAAAAGTATTTTGTTAATATAAAATAATTTTATGAATATTGTACTATATTATTTTTTTATTTAAAAACTGCAAGTTTTTCTGATAAGATGATAATAATGTTACAAAATAAATTATGCAACAAAAAAGTAATGTAAAAAAACAACTATACCAATACTGCCACATGGGTAATTTTTAGTTTAGTTTATTTTACATGAAAATTGAGCTGTAGAGGCTCCAAATGGTCAGGCAACTTTAAGTGCTGCCACTGTGATCAAGAGGTCGCCGGTTCGAATCCTGTTGTTGTAGTTTGCCTTTAGCTGCAAGAGCCCTGAGAGAACACAATTGCCCTTGCTCTCTCTGGGTGGGTAGATAGCGCTTTTTCCCCAAATCACTCCAAAGGGTGATGTTACTCAGCACAGGGCGTCTGTGAGCTGATGTATTGGAACCAAGTAACTGCGCTTTCCTCCAAGTGCGCTATGGTGCTACTCTGCAATTCTGCATCAACAGCAGCTTGAAAAGAGGCGGTGGCTGGATTCACATGTATCGGAGGAAGCATGTGTTAGTCTTCACCCTCCTGGTGTGTTGGGGCATCACTAGTGATAAGGGATAGGGGGAGTACTAATGAGTGGGTTGAGTAATTGGCCTTGTAAATTGGGGAGAAAAATATATAAATACATATTGGTGACTTGTTGATACAAGTGACAGTTGACTGAACACATTATCAGTCATTATAAACCGCCAGTTCTGTGTTAATTTCAAAGCAAGAATACAAATTTTAGTTAAACTTTCCAATACTATAATAAAGAAACACTAATTTTACACAAACTACTTCATAAGACATTTCAAATTAACTATTCCCACTGAGAAGATTTTCATAATCGTCCAACAGCAGAGCATCAGCAACTTACCAAAGTACGGAAAATATACACATCTTTCTTAACATTAAGGATGGGCGATATGGCCTTAAAATAATATGAAAAATAATATTAAATAAATAATATTAAAATATGTCTGATAACTATATTATTGGTGATATGACACTGAAAATATTTTTTTAGTATTAAATCATTTTATTAATGTTCTTCTGTAGTAAACTTTTTGTTTATTTTGTAAACAACAGTGACTTAGGAAGAGTTTTTGCTCAAAAGATAATAATGTGACAAAATATATTATGTAACATAAAAGTAATGTAATAAAACAATTACCACTGTATTTAAGTGCAGAAAATCTATTCCATAAACACTTACACAAATTACATTACATAATAAAACAAATGCAAACGAATTAGACACAAGAGAGAATACTACAATTATCATAATTATCATGTACTATTAGCATTAATATGTTGGTACTCCAGTGCTCTGAGAGTTTAGGGTGAGTGTAGTACAGCGGTGGTGCCGTGCCGTAAGTTGAAGGGGGCGCAGAAGCCGCCTGTCAGACGCAGGGTTCATCCCCGAGCTCTGATTAGGCATTTGCAGGTAGCTGCTCAGAGCTCTCACGCTCCACTGGGCCCCAATGCACCTTCTCTTCTTAATATGTTGCAATTAAGAAGCCTATTCTCCTGCACTCCCACTTTTTCCAGCAGAGCAGAGATAAGGCTGAAGTGCTGCAGCTTGTTCACTTCATTTAATTAACGCACTGACGAGCGACAAAAGATCAAGTGCAAAGATCAGTGGTAAAAATAGGCTATTTGAAATGGATGATGATGACCATTCAAAGGCTGCTATTGTCCGACGGTGTCGCGTGGAGCGGGGTAGCATGAAGAGAGTAGTTTTTCATTAACTCTGACAAGCCTTTTTATGTTTGTGCTCATTAAAGAGAATATGTATTCATTATCAAGCCCTTCTGAGTGATGAAGGCCTACCACCTATTGTTCTTTGTGTCTTTGCTACAGAAGAGTTTCAACATTCAGGTTATATCTGGTTATCTAGCAATAATAAAAAAGACTGAGCCGATATTTTTTGAAGGGAAATAATGTACAGTAGGAAGGAAAAGTATGTGAACCGTTTGGGATTACTTGGATGTCTGCTTAATTTGGTTGTTAAAGTCACAACAATAGACAAACACAGTCTGCTTAAACTAATACCACACAAACAATAATATTATTTTGTGTTTGCATGGTTTTATTAAACACAACATGTTAATATTCACAGTGAAGGATGTAAAAGTATGTGAACCTTTGGATTTAATATCTGGTTGATCCTCCTTTGGCAGCAAAACCTCAACCAAACGTTTCCTGTAGTTACAGATCAGTCCTGCACAAAACAGAATTTTGGATCATTTCTCTTCTCTAAACTTCAGTTTCAGTTCAGTAATATTCTTGGGATATCTGGTGTGAATCGCTCTCTTGAGGCCATGATGCCACAGCATCTCAGTTGGGTTGAGAAGGTCAGGACTCTCCAGAAGGCTCAGTATTTTCTTCTGTTAGAGTCATTTGGTTGTTGATTTACTTCTGTTTTGGGTCGTTGTTCTGTTGCATCATCCATCCTCGGTTGAGCTTCAGTTGGCGGACAGATGGTTTTAAGTTTTTCTGCAAAATGTCTTGTTTAACTTGGGAATTCATTTTTCCGTTGAAGACGACAATCCGTCCAGGCCCTGAGGCAGCAAAGCAGCCCCAAACCATGATGTCCCCTCCATCATGTTTCACAGTTGGGATGAGGTTTTGATGATGGTGTGCTGTGCCTTTTTTCTCCACACATAGCATTGTGTGTTCCTTCCAAACAACTAAATTTTGGTTTCATCTGTCCACAGTACATTTTGCCAGTAGTGTTGTGGAACATCCATGTGCTCTTTTGCAAACTTCAAATGTGCAGCAATGTTTTTTTGGACAGTAGTGGTTTCCTCCGTGGTGTCCTCCCATGAACTCCATTCTTGTTTACAGTTTTCCTTATTGTAGATTTATCAACAAAAATGTTAGCATGTGCCACAGATTTCTGTAAGTCTTCAGCTGACTCTCTAGGATTCTTCCTCACCTCATTGATCATTCTTTGCTGTGCTCTTACAGTCGTCTTTACAGGACGACCATGCCTAGAGAGAGTAGCAACAGTGCTGAACTTTCTCCATTTGTAGACTCATCAAGACTTTTAGAGATACTTTTGTAACTCTTTCCAGCTTCATGCAAGTCAACAATTCTTGAACATAGGTCTTCTGAGAGCTCTTTTGTGTGAGGCATGATTCACATCAAGCAGTGCTTCTTAAGAACAGCAAACAGCTAACTCAGAACTGGTGTGTGTGTTTTTATAGAGCAGGGCAGTTTTAACCAACACATCCAATCTCATCACATCCTGGCTCCAATTAACTCCTAGGGGTTCACATACTTTTCCCACCCTGCACTGTGAATGTTAACATGTTGTGTTCAATAAAACCATGCAAACATGTAATTCTTTGTGTGGTATTAATTTAAGCAGATTGTGTTTGTCTATTGTTGTTACTTAGATTTAGGTCTAGGTAATCCCAAAGAGTTCACATACTTTTTCTTGCAACTGTATAAAAAGCACCTTTTAAATTGTATTTTAAATTGCTAAATAAATAAAAACTATCCATACCAATCTATCCCTGTGAGAAAAAAGTGTTTGTCCCCTAAACCTGATAACTTGGTTGTGTCATTCTTGGCAGCAACAACTGCAATCAAGCTTTACCGATAATTGGCAACGAGTCTTTCTCTCTGTGGAGGAATTTTCTTTACAGTATTGTTTTAATTCAGCCACACTGGAGCGTTTTCCAGCCTGAACATCTTGTTTAAGGCCATGCCACAGCATCTCAATCTGACTTTGACTGGGTCACTGCAAAACCTTATTTTTTTTAAGCTTTTCAGAGGGGGACTTGTTTGTGTGCTTGTTCGCAGTCCTTTAAATGTTGTTCTGGGATCTTTTATGACCTCTTGGAGGAGTTGTTCATACCTTTTTGAAGTCATTTCAGCTGGCCGGTCACTCCTGGGAAGGTTCACCAGTGTTCCATGTTTTCTCTGTTTGTGAATAATAATAATAATAATAATAATAGCTCTCACTGTAGTTTGCTGAAGTCCCAAAGCTTTAGAAATTACTTTGTAACCTTTTCCAGACAGACAGATGTCAATGACTTTATTATCTCATTTGTTTTTGAACTTCTTTTGAGATCTTTTATCTGCTTCATGTTGTCAGACAGGTTTTATTTAAGTGTAGTTAGTTTAATTTAACTCAGCTCTCCAAAAATTGTGATTAATCACAGTTAATTTATGGGGGGGGGGGACACTTATCAAAAAGGAGTAGATTGTTTTTTTTTTTTACATTTATTTAAAAAAATTCAGTTTTATAAATGAAATCATTATTTATAAAGAACGTTTTATATTATCTCAGGTTATATTTGTCTGACATTGAAGTTTGTTTTGTAATCTAAGGAATCTGTAAGAAACTAAGGAATCTGTAAGGGAGCAAATACTTTTTCATACCCTTGTATAGTGTATTGTATAAGAGTGTAGAGTGTACGTGTGTAAAGTATAGTGTGTAGACTGTGGAGTGTAGTGTGTGGACTACAGAGTGTAGTATGAGTGTAGTGTGTAATATGTAGAGCATAGAGTATATAGTGTAGTGTGTTGGATTTCTGACTGGCTGAAATTGAGCAGTATGTCTGGCCACAGTGTTGTACACCATGCAATATGTACATTTCTTTGCTGTAAAGCATGTTGTATGAGAACTTGCAGTGTTTCTGCTGCCGTTTCCGCAATTAATTTACTGTAAAAAATTAAGAGGAAACTTTTTACAGTTCAGAGAATGATCCTTTACTGCCCTTTCTACAGTACAGAAACACCACAGGTCTCCACAGTAAGTATTCTGCAAGGCAGGCCCAGTGGTAGATGGTGGGTTGACTGAAGTGTACAAGACCATGGCCCATCTTGGCTCACATGTGATGGCTAATTATTATAAGTAGCCCGGAGAAGATTCAGAGGAGTTTATGTATGATTTTATATCTATGAATGACACATTGAATACATCTTATTGCAGTATTAATCAATAGCTAAGAACTGTAATACAACTTTAGGCCCACAGGGATCTTATTTTACAAGAGACTCAAACATCTCTTTCTTTTGTAGGTCATTAACATATCAGGACTCAGCTTTAGTCATTAGATTTTAGATGACCTTAAAAACTGTTATTTTGCCTCAGAATTAAACACACAGATTTTTCTTTTACTGGTGGAGCTGTAAAATAAAACTTTCTAGGTTAGCTTGTAGCCTAGCACCTGCTCAGTTTCTTGGGTTTGGGTTTCTTGCATGACTTGAATGTCAGCTAAGGTACTTCAGTTCATGATTCAGGAAGTGGGCATTGAAAAGTAGAAATGGAAAAAGCTGTTTGGCCTGGACAATACCACAGAATGGGTAACTGTTTGCTTCTTAAGCTTTTTCTGTGTTGCACTTTAGCATTTGGCACTTTAGCATACACTTCTACAGACACTGGTGAAGTCAGGAGGCCTGGTTTGTGTACCAATCTGTTTCCTGATAACTAGTGATATTTATGCTGTTCAAAATTGAGTGTATGTTTGGTCATGCTGAGCTTTAGTCAATGAAAGGTTTTGACAGATGACTGGGTGTAAGTACTAGTAATTTTGGAGGGAATAAACAAAATGATCCAGGACTGTCTTTTTTCTGAAGGCTATTTCTTTTAATTTGAGAGACCACAGTATTTTGGGCAAGGCCATAGTCACTATATACAGGGGTTGGACAATGAAACTGAAACACCTGTCATTTTAGAGTGGGAGATTTCATGGTTAAATTGGAGCAGCCTGGTGGCCAATCTTCATTAATTGCACATTGCACCAGTAAGATCAGAGTGTGAAGGTTCAATTAGCAGGCTAAGAGCATAGCCTTGCTCAAAATATTGCAATGCACACAACATTATAGGTGACTTACCAGAGTTCAAAAGAGGACAAATTGTTGGTGCACGTCTTGCTGGCGCATCTGTGACCAAGACAGCAAGTCTTTGTGATGTATCAAGAGCCACGGTATCCAGGGTAATGTCAGCATACCACCAAGAAGGACCAACCACATCCAAAAGGATTAACTGTGGACACAAGAGGAAGCTGTCTGAAAGGGATGTCCGGGTGCTAACCCGGATTGTATCCAAAAAACATAAAACCACGGCTGCTCAAATCACCGCAGAATTCAATGTGCACCTCAACTCTCCTGTTTCCACCAGAACTGTCCGTCAGGACAATAAATTATTGTGGTCTGAAACCAGGTGTTTCAGTTTCATTGTCCAACCCCTGTATATTGGGGGACAGGGCCCCTCCAATACTCAGATATGCTTAATCTTGACGGTTCACATTCACAAATGTAAGTGACCTGTATCTGTGTGTAATGTGAACAAATCTAATACGCGTATAAACATCACCTTCTTCACCAATAACAAGAAAACACCATATTTGAGAGGCGACTTGTAGCTTTATAAAGGGAATTGAATGAGTTAGCAGTTCATATGTGGAGCATCTTTTGCTGAAGTGAAGAGTAAACAGCTGCTCTGAAGTTCATGCTCAGGTCGAGGAGGAGAAAAAAGGACAGGTGGTTTGCTTTTGCTGTTTTTTACAGCTATAGCTGCATAGCTGCAGCAAGAGATGTGTGGGTACGAGAGAGAAGCACGTAGCGCACGCGTAAAAGCAAAAAGATGCATGAATTCCGATTTGACCGTTCACATTCATGTCTCATGTCCATGGATTGGATACATATCTGATTTAGGACCCGATATGAAAGTGACTGAAATCACTTTTTTTAAATAATCCAATTTGGCACGTTCACACAGCCATAAAAAAAATCTGATCTGAGCCACATTTGAATGTGGATGTGCATGTAGCTATAGTCATGCTCCAGAATCTAGTGGAAAGTCTTTTCTGGACAGTAGAGGCAGTTACTCCAACAAAAGCAAGGTAAGCTGTTTTTATTATCCTATACTGGCATCAGATTCATTTGGCATTTTGTAAGTGTACGTTTTAATTAGCATGATCTGATTCAGTGTTAAATGTATCAAGGCCTGAGAGATTAGTAGCATTTTAAGTAGTAATAAATGTGTGTGCGTGTATATACCCCTCTGTTTATATGCTTATAGCTATATTTTATTAACACACTTCCACCCTCTCCCTCCTGTTATTTCACTTACATATCTTAGTCACATTAAATCATTGGTTGTTGGGATCAGCAATTTCAGTTAAATACATCATATAGCAGATGAACACAGAGATATTTGAGAAGTTAAATGAAGTTTATAGGATTTACAGAAAGTGTTAAATAATTATTTAAACAAAATTAAGCAGGTGCGTACAATTGGGCACCTCAACAGAAAAGTTACATCAATATTTAGTAGCTTCTCCTTTTGCAGGAATAACAGCCTCTAAAGGCTTCCTATAGCTTCCAATGAGAGTCTGGCTTCTGGTTGAAGGTATTTTGGATCATTCTTCTTTATAAATCATGTCCAGTTCAGTCAGGTTTGATGGTTTCTGATCATGAACAGCCCGCTTTAAATCACACCACAGATTTTCAATAATATTCAGGTCTGGGGACTGAGATGATCATTCCAGAATGTTGTACTTGTTCCCCTGCATGAAAGCTTTAGTAGATGTTGAGCAGAGTTTAGGTGTTTAGGGTCGTTGTCTTGTTGAAGGATCCAGCTCCGACACAACTTCAACTTTCTCACTGATTCTTAAACATTGTTCTCAAGAATCTGCTGATATTGACTGGAATCCATGCGAACATCAACTTTCACAAGATTCCCAGTACCTGCACTGATCACACAGCCCCACAGCATGATGAACCACCACCAAATTTTACTGTGGGGAGCAGTAAAGTGTTTATCTTGGAGTGTTGTGTTCTTTTTACGCCATGAATAAATTTTTGTTTCATTAGTCCACACACAGCAACTTATTCCAAAATGAATCTGGCCTGTTTATATGTGCTTTAGCTTTAGCATACCTGAAGTGACTCTGTTTGCGGCGTGTGCTCAGGAAAGGCTTTTTTTGCATTTCTCTCCCATACAGACTCTCCTTGTGTAAAGTGAGCTGAATAGTTGAACGATGCACAGTGACTCCATCTGCAGTAAGATGATGTTGTAGCTCTTTGGAGCTGATCTGTGGGTTGACTATGACTGTTCTCACCATCCTTTTCCTCTGCTTATCTGAGATTTTTCTGTCTAGACTGCAACTAGTAAATCTGTAAAACTGTAAATCCTATAAACTTCATTTCACTTCATCTGCTATATGATATATTTAACTGAAATTGCTGATATGAACAACATATGATTTATGAAAGAAAATAATGAAAATGATCAGGGGAGCCCAAACTTTTTCATACTATATATATATATATTGTTACGTAGGTGAGGGGATGGACAAAAGTGCAGAATAATTACTTTATTTATTAAACAAACTAAAACAAACTGACAAACAAACAAAATAAACCAAAGTTTCACTGAATATAAACAGAAAATAAACACGGGTATACGCAAGACAAAAATACAAGACTGAAATAACTAAAATAACAAAGATGAGAATAAAGTATAAATCAAGACTAAGAAACCAGTAACTCTAGAAACAAAAACCAACCTGACAGACACACAGCAAGGAATCACACAAACCTGATCACAGACAGCAAACAAACTAACAAAAGACTAGACAAAGAAGGCTTGAAACAAAGGGGCTTATATACACATGGAGGGAACAGGAAACTGGAAACACCTGAGGATCAATCAAGAGGGGGCGGGGTTACAAATCACTAATGACAGGGTGGGGCTAGGGTGGAGACAGGACCAAAACACAACAATAGCACATGGCTGGGAAACATGACAGGAAAACAGAGGGGCAGGAGCACAATAGACCAGGAGAGGGAGACACAACGAGACAGACACGGGCTAAACTGTGACATATATATATATATATATATATATATATATATATATATATATATATATATATATAAATTGATTATTGTTCATCCCATTCACATAAAAAAAAGGGACAAAGAGAAACAAAAGAGAGAAAGTGGGCATTTGAGACGATGGTTTGATGCGTGGCATAATAAAAGGTTTGAATTGTTCCTCCGTATCGCAATAACATTAGCCTTCTCCCTCTCCTCCCACACTGCGATGGTGTGACATTTCCGTTTTGCTGGAGTTTAATCTCAAGCTCATCTCTAAATAAAAACGGCTGGCCCCTGCGGCTGACACCAATCTGACCCAGGCCTATTTTAATCACATGAAATTAAATAACTGCGCTTCAGTGCTGCGCTGGCTGTGACAGCAGCCATGACAAGTGGATTGCACAGCAAAAGTCCCTCAAGTCAAATGAAGAGAGGAGAAGAGATGAATGGAGACTGAGAGGGGAGGGAGGGAGGGGACAGGGTTGAGGAGGACCCAGTCAAACCGGAGCGCGGATCTGGAACGTTTCATTGGTGGCAGACGATGAATGCGATGAATTTGAAGAAAACGAGCATCCAGAATATCCGGAATGGTTTGTATTCATAAAACACTAAAATACTGTTAATTGGACTATTGTTAGTACAGATTTTTATATTGATGATAATGTTAATTTTTGGTTTTGTGAATACAAAATGGGAAATAATGGAGCACAGTCTCAACATAGAAGTCGTATAACATGTTTTTTTACATATGGATCTTTAGTGGATTTATTTATCCACACGTCAAAATGTAGCTGCAACTTTCTTCTGTCCTGTCTTCTGTCCTTCCCTTTTTCTTTCTCTGTTCCTCTTTTTTTTCCCCCTCTATAATATTATGCATTACTCTCCTGCAACACAGATCTCCTCCAAGATCTCATTCCTTTGTTGCAGTGGGGCTGAACACTATGTTAACCTAGTAATTGGCATCGGGCCTTCCCCATTATACGGACCTCTATCGAACGGTTCTACATGACTAGGTAAAGAAGATGGCATGAAGATTAATGAGGGCAGGCGAATACAGAAGGGGTTTCTCTCTCTCTCTCTTTTTCTCTCTCTCTCTCTTTCTCAGTTCACCCCCTACCCTCCAACGCTCCACTACTGAGAAGATATTGAAACTCTGGAATTGGCTGTTTGATTTCCTTCTCTCTCTTTTTTTTTCCGCTCTCTTTTTACTCCTCCCTCCGTCGCCTGCTTTAACCTGTGAACTCTGGACCCCTTCTCGTCTGTTTCTGGCCGCCAGCGTGTCCCCAGCTTTGATTGATGTCACTCCAGCAGTCACTCTTTTCTTCCCTGTGAATTGGAGGAGGTGGAGGGGGGAGGCGGGAGGCGAGGGGAGGGAGGTCGCTCGCCCCAAAATAGATTTTCTAGCACAATCCGCAATGGCTGCCAGACCTGCGGAGTGGCGGGGGAGCTCTTTATGCTGTTTCATTTAAAAAAGCCAAAAGGTAGCTGACGTGTTCATTCAGGGCACTCTCTGGCTCCCTTCTTCTCACAGCCTTTCACTTTTTCACGTCAGGAGTCACGCGTGCACAGTTCTCTATAAGAGAAAAAAAAAAGCAGTACTTCTGAAATACACAATTTAGACAATTTATTCAAAAAGTGTGCACAATTCATAACTCATCAGAGGTCATGTGATGTAAGTTGTATGTGTGTACCCTTCTTTTTTTTTTTTTTTTTCTTGTGTAAGATTATTACTCACCCATTGCTCAGCGGGGGTGTAATGGGTGAACATGCGTGGCGTTCTCAGGGTGCTCTTGGTAATCGGATAAATTAGCTGCGGCTATCAAAAGATTGCAATAACACTCAGTGGCACTATAAAAGCCAGTGTAAATGTGTGTGTGTGTGTGTGTGTGTGTGTGTGTGTGTGATGGACAGCAGTTGGCCTGTGATTTATTTCTGCACCTCTGTCCTATTGATCCACTTTGAGGGGTCTCAGAGAGTGTCTCTCTGGAGGGTCCAGCCCTCGTACGCTCCTCTTCCAACGTCCAACCATAACAACCATAACACGATCTGCTACATGCAGCCATGAAGAAAGATGTAAAAAGGAGGAGGAATAAAAGAGGAAAAAATCTGAATAATGGAATTAAATAGAGAGCATGTGCACTCATAGAGCTCTGTCTTAGAGTCGTACACATCAGTCGTACTGTAATGAGCAATCACATCATTCATCCTCTTCACGTCTAGAGGTGAATTTGTGGGGAACAATCCTTTTGTTCGATTGTTTTAATCTTTAATCTATAGTACAGTCTGAACATATTATATAATAAAATAAAATAAAATAAAAATATATTATTAATTATTCTTGATGAGCACTCAAATCTTTTTTTTTTTTTTTCAGAAGGATTTTTCATTTACGTGGACACATGGAGAATCTCATCCCACTCGCTTGTAATCATAAATGAAAAGCGGTGACACGTAAGGGCGCTCTATCGTGTGCCCACATATTGCCTCATCCCTTTTAACAAATATGTTTCATAGCCCTATTAAAAGGGGTCTTCATCCGTCCTGTCAAAAGGCAGTCTAGTGGGGTTTTTTAGTTTAATTACACTATCTAATTAAAAAATAGAGGGACGGAGAGAGCACGAGAGCAGGAGCGCGAGAGAGAGAGAGAAAGAGAAAGAGAGAGAGAGAGAGAGGGAGAGGGACCCTCTTCAGCGGGTGCATTCTGATTCGCCTCTCCTTGGGTTTGAGTGGATATGACATTTACAAGGCTCGCCTTTCAGGCAGACAATAGCGTGATTGATGAGGTGCAGACGCTATGAAGGAGGCCGATTGCCATGTGGAAGCAGTGCTTAGTGCACTTTGATTTATTTATCATCTGTTTCTAAAACAAGGCCGCCTGCCTGCCTGCCTGGCTCGGCTCCTGTGCTGCTGGGTGGGAGCGGAGAGGTGGAACACAGCATCGGTTCATGGAGAGAGCTTTAAACAGCAGCTTGTACTCCAACTGCAACACATCGCGAATTAGCCTTTGGAGCTGAGCTGAGCAGAGCGGAGCGAGGGGGGGGAGGGATGTGCCAGTCATATTCTAGTAAATGTGGCAATTCACCAGAGTATTTATATTTATTTATAAATGTATTAGTAAGCAAATATTATTATTAAACATTATTTGCTTTTCAAAATGAAATGTAAAGGAATATGTTGATACATGTCTGTACGTAAAAAAGTGTAATATTATTTATTTATTTATTTTAATATAAAAAAAATGCTTTTATAACGTCTTTTTTTTACTACATGCTTCGTCTTTTATGCATAATTTCTTGTTTCTTATTTTTGAAATCTTGTCAAAGTTGTTTTACGCTAATGTCGTCTTTTACCTGCATTATTATTGTGTTGTATTCATGTATTTAATTTTTCAGGCTTATGAAGCTTTACGACCTGATCCACAATCCTGGTCCTGTTGATTGCATGCTGATTCACACCATTCAACACCACTGTATTTAAGATGCATCACTATCATTACCTGCACTGTAAATTAGGGGTGAGTGATATGGCCCTACAATAATATCACGATATTTCATGTTTTTTGCGTGATAATGATATTCTTGGTGAGATGACAAAACACTGAATAAAAAAAAACAAGAATACACTATGAAATGAAATAATTTAAAAAAATATTTTCATATTTTTTTAATGCTTTTATAACGTCTTTTTTCTACATGTTTCGTCTTTTATGCATATTTTCTTGTTTCTTATTTCTGAAATCTTGTTTTATGCTAATGTCGTCTTTACTTACAGTTTTTACCTGCATTATCTTTGTATTGTATGCATGCTTGTCTTGATGCATTGTAACTTTCTTTTTTATGCCTGTGTTCTTAAGCGCTTTGAGTTGTCAGGAAAGGTACTACATAAATAAAATATTATTCCTATTAATATGATTCATTTCTTCTCTCTTATGAACATACAGCTCTGGAAAAAAGAGACAGTTTTGCTGATTTTGCTATTTATAGGTATATGTTTGAGTATAATGAATATTGTAGTTTTATTCTATAAACTACAGACAACATTTCTCCCAAATTCCAAATAAAAATATTGTAATCTAGAGTATTTACTTGCAGAAAATGAAAAATGACTGAAATAAAAAAAGCTGAGCTTTCAGACCTCAAATAATGCAAAGAAAACAAGTTCATATTCATAAAGTTTTAAGAGCTCAGAAATCAATATTAGGTGGAATAACCCTGGTTTTCATGCCTCTTGGCATGTTCTCCTCCACCAGTCTTACACACTGCTTTTTATGGAAGCCCATTTCCGCCACCTGAAGAAAAAAAAAACGTCATAATTATGAGATAGAAAAGTCATAATTATGGGATAGTAAGTCATAATTATGAGATAGTAAGTCATAATTATGAGATACTAAGTCATAATTATGAGATAGTAAGTCATAATTATGAGATAAAAAAGTCATAATTATGAGATAGTAAGTCATATTTATGAGATAAAAAGTCATAATTATGAGATACTAAGTCATAATTATGAGATAGAAAGCCATAATTATGAGATACTAAGTCATAATTATGAGATAGAAAGTCATAATTATGAGATGACTTTTTATCTCATAAATATGACTTACTATCTCATAATTATGACTTTTTTATCTCATAATTATGACTTACTATCTCATAATTATGACTTTTTTATCTCATAATTATGACTTACTATCTCATAATTATGACTTACTATCTCATAATTATGACTTACTGTCCCATAATTATGACTTTTCTATCTCATAATTATGACTTAGTTGAGGACGTTTTTTTTTTCTTCAGGTGGCGGAAAGGGGCTTCCATAGGCTTTTGGATAACTTTATGACACTAATATAAAAACTCAAGCAGTTCAGCTTGGTTTGATGGCTTGTGCTCAACCATCTTCATCTTAATTATATTTCAGATGTTTTTAATTTGGTAAAATTTAAAGAAACTCATCATTTTTAAGTGGTCTCCTATTTTTTCCAGAGCTCTTTTTTTCCAGAGCTCTTATATATCAAGTGCTTCTTATTTCTTCTGTTTTCTTAAATCTTATGTTGCTTGTCTTGATGCATTGTACCTTCTTTTTTATGCCTGTGTTGTTAAGCGCTTTGATTTATCAGAAACGGTACTATATACATACAATTTTATTACTATAAATATTATTAATTTCTCCTCTTTTTAATTACGGAAGCCCCCTGTAGAATTATAAACATAAGTTACATAACATAAGTTATTTTTAGTATTAAAAGCTTAATTTAGTCATTCAGCTCTCTAAACAGAATCATCTCAAAGGGACGGATGAATGATAAACCAGTCATGTGGTTTAAATCTGGAGGTTTTTCCACTGTGCACAGAAACATGTAAGACAGTGGATTCAGTTTGAACGGATGGGATCCTGTTAGCTGAAGTGCTGTGCAGGAAAATAATGTGCTGTTTTGTTGATGGACAGCACGCTTCAGTCAGGGTTTATGTACGCACTACCAGCCAATGAAGCTGAAAAAATGTACCAGGATGATGTGATGGATCTGTTATTGTCTCCCAGTCCCTCCCATCACCATCCATCTGCAATGGTCAGGCATATGCTCATACACAACAGCAGTGTATTTATATTTTCAGGCTTATGAAGCTTTATGACCTGATCCACAGTCCTGGTTCTGTTGATTGCATGCTGATTCACACCATTTCACACCACTGTATTTAAGACAAGTCACTATTATTACCTGCGCTGTAAATTAGGGGTGGGCGATATGTCCCTAAAATAATATCTTAATATTTTATGGTATTTTTCCAATAAAATATAATATATTTCAAGAATTCACTACTGCAACAAAATGAAAATTAAATTGTATTACTGCATACAATATTATGTGGTACACCCCTAACTACGATATTTAAAAATACAACAAAATTTATCAGATTAGTAACAGAAGTCAATGATCCAGAATGTCATGATGCTAGTAATGGACTCCAACTATCTCCATATATCCAGGATTAAAGTAAAAAAAAAATTATACTGGACAGATATAATCTAATATAGTCTCTAGTAGATATATAATGAGAAATGAGAACAGTGTGATTTTTTTCTTTTGCTAAAAACAGGAAAAATGTAGTACCTGATGTGATAATTAGGGGTGGGTAAAATGGTGCAATATTTCAGGATATAATATTGTCAACAATATTTAAAAATGTTGGCGGTATTATGGTGTATGATACAATATGGCACACCCCTACTGTAAATTATGTTTATAAGCATAATAGGATAATTGTGCAGTTTATTACAGGGTAATAATCCACATATTATAAATAGTTGATTTAACATATTATTAACAATTGATACATGTACTTGATTTGAAATAATGATTTGATAATGTTGGTTCCCTTTAATTTTGAAGGAAATTTTTTTGCCAAAATCTATTCCTTAAAATAAAAAAATGGTTGAACAAAAAATGTATAAGTCAAATCAAAGTAAATGTACCTGTATTAACAATGACATGTACAACAATAAATAAAACACTACAAATAAGCGTATTTTAACAACAATTTAAAAAAAAATGTAATATTAAGGATATTAATATTGAGACATTAGTTTAAATTAATGATGTCTTTACTAGTGTTAATTAATTATTTAAGAATGGGTTGAGAAGTACTGGTACTGTTGTAAGTACTGGTAATTAATTAACAGTGTTCCAAAAATCCATTAGGAGTAGCTATTTTTTCAGGTTTATGTCATTTTTTTAAGTAGTTCTTACTGAAAACTTAAATTAATAAGACTTTTAATTATTTTGTCAAAATTGGTAAATGAATTTAATGAATGCTTTTTGTTACAGCAATTGCTTTGCACAAAAACTATTTGGAATTTTAGCTTAACAAATTTTTAACAAATTTGTATTTAGTGTATTTATAAGTCATTTTTTTAAGTAAAATTTGAAATATTCATAGAAAACTAAATGGAAAATAAGAATGCTGTAGAGTAAACAGTACAGCAAAGTCAACACAGAGCTAGCAGCTCAGGAAATGGTGCTTGCTCTTACAGCCTACAACATAAAGACCAGGCAGCTAATGCTAACATATAGCGTACTTGGGTTCTGCAGCAGGACAATGATCCAAAACACACCAGCAAGTCCACCTCTGAAAGGCTCATAAAAAAGGCCTAGTCACAGTCTGATTAAGATGCTGTGGATGATCTTAAACAGACCGTTTATGCTCAAAAATCCCCTCCAATGTGTCTGAATTAAAACAATTCTTTAAAAAAGAAGATGTGAAAGACTGATTACCAGTTATTACAAAAATAGTTTTTTTATTGCACTTGCTTCTGGCAAGGGTAGCACAACCAAGTTATTAGGTTTAGGGAGCAACCTTTTCTCATAGAGCCAGGCAGATTTTGATATTTTTTTCCTCTAATAAATGAAATTCACTTAAAAACTGCTTTTTATACTTATTCAGATTATATTTTGTCTAAAATTAAAAAGTATTTTTTAAGATGAAACATGTAAGTATCATGCAAAAAAGCATCTGTACAGGGGAAAATACTTTTTTACAGCACTGTATATACAGAAATATACAACATTTTAAAAGAATTCACAATTTCTTAGGCACTGCTGTAGTTAAAAAAATTAAATATTTTTTTTTGTTACATAAAATAGACATGAAAAGTTTATTTATATAGATTCAAAAATTTGAACACAAACTCAAAAAAACAACACATAAAACATGTGGTACTGTTCCAAACAGCTTTCATTATTAATTGATAAATTCGATCACTGTGGATTGGTCAGTAATCCAGTGGTTGAATCCACAATCTGCATTATAGAGCATATCAAAATATATAAACATATAAAAAACACAACCCAGCACTTGCTAAAAACAATATGTGTATTATTAAGTGATAGGTCTCTAATTTAGAGGAGAAAAAAGATAGTTGACCACAAGCCATCAAACCAAGCTGAACTGCTAGAAGTTTTGCACCAGGAGTGGTGCGGCATAAAGTTATCCAAAAACAGTGTGTAAGACTGGTGGAGGAGAACATGCCAAGATGCATGAAAACTGTGATTAAAAACCAGGTTTATTCCACCAAATATTGGTTTCTGAACTCTTAAAACTTTATGAATATGAACCTGTTTTCTTTGAATTATTTGAGGTCTGAAAGCTCTGCATCATTTTGTTATTTCTGCAAAAATAAAAATGCTCTGATAACAATATTTCTTTTTGGAATTTAGGGGAAATGTTGTCTGTAGCTTATAGAATAAAACAACAATGTTCATTTTACTCAAATATATACCAATAAATAACAAAATCAGAGAATTTAAATTATTATTTATTTATTTTATTATTATTTATTTTTTAAATATAAATATTTGCATTAACCATTAAAAGGTTAAAAATTAGTTATTTTTACATGTTTCATTGACTTACTTTATGACACGTTTGCTCATGCTAATAAACGCAGGCAGGGTGAGAGGTGCTGACAACATTTGCACACTGAGCCGGTTTTAAGCCAAGCCTGAAGATAAGCTGCACTTTTGTGCGCTGTGATAAAAGGCTTTGAAAGCAAACATATTACAGGCCTCAAAATTCTGTATCTATTGGCTTTCCTCTTCCTCTCAATAAATTAATTCATTCAGTGCTTTTATTCCCCCCCTCTTCCTCTCCTCCAACATCTGTTTCATACATCATTTTCATACCTCTGCTGATACCAGATCTCACAGCTGAACTGGTAATATAGAGTGAATGGGACACTGTGTGGCCAAATTAAACGAGAGCAATGGCATGCTCGAATAGAAGAGGTGGTGGGATGAAAAGGGGGCTTATCAGTAGTTTTATTACACAGACAGAGTGAGAGAAAGAACGAGGGGGAGGGAGAGAAAGAGAGAGAGAGAGAGTGAGATGCTGATGATTGTGGCGATGCGTACAATTTCATATGGCATGCGGCGGCTGAGAGAGAGCCGGATCAGAGACACAGAGACACTCTTCCCTGACCTCTGTGTCACACATGATAGGAATACACACAAAAGCCAAGCGCCTCATTATCATGCCAAACTGCATAATGACGGCCCCTTTTCCCAGAAGAACGCTGTCACTGTTGTGGCCTGGGTAAAGAAAATCAAACAAAAGCACCAAAATCATAGAGGTGGATGTCCAGCGATGTCCATAACTCATCCAAAAATTGTGAAATCATGGGAAAAAAGCTCATCATCACAACAAGAATGTGAAAAAGTGAATTTTCCAAAATATGTGTTTTGCAAAATATAATAGATTTGTGTAATCTAATAAGTAAACATTTGATGAGCTAAAAGAGGCAGAACATGAAATAAAGGCTGAAACTGAAAATATTTATATATATATTTGTGTGCCATGTTTCTTTAATTGGGATTAATATAGCTGGAGCAGATACTGTAAAAAAGATGGACGCCGTGTCTCAGTTCCCATTCATTCAATGAAAATGAAGCCAAAATCTTCCGCCATGTTGGCGATCCTGAAACCTGAGTCTGCGCAGTAGAGACCAGAGGAGGGAGAAAGACTGTGGATAGCAACCTACTCATTTAAATAAACCCACCCCTGAGGGCTGCCTCGGGGTCACACGCTGCAGAGCAGGGCGGAGCTGATGGTCTGTTATTGATCCCGCCCATAACCAGCCCTTTTACAATAACCACACCTGTTTTGAATAGAGCTGAATAACGTTTTAAAAAACGAATTCTGTGAATTACAGTATATTAGAAAAAAACGTGATTGAGAGTTGTCTGTTTTGCCATTGAAACCTATGGGGATGGGTGGGGTTAAACAGCTTTCTGAAACCGAACAGCAGGCGGCGCCCGACCTGTGGTGGCTTCACTTTTGAGAGACGATGCTCTGTCCAGCTATACACAGTCTATGAGCTGGAGATTTAAATGGGTGTAAATTATCATTGCATTACAAATGTCAGAGCATGTTGGGATCAATGCAAAATGTCAGGAATGATGTTATAAGTGAAATTGAAAATGTCAGCCAGGTTCAGCATCTATAAAGTATAATAGATAATCAAATAATCAAAGGAAGATCTAAGTTTTGTAGATCATTTTACATTCGCATCACTATCTGGACTATTTGTGACTTAATGTGGTTCGATTGAGCAGGTGTGAAAACAATAATCGCACTCAGGTGCGGATTAAAACAATCCAATCATACTCTGAAACAGTTTGCTCATGATGAAGACATAATCTGGTCTCGATTCGACCCAGCTATCAAATATACTCCTCTTTTATTTGAGCTAAACTCCTGATAAGACACAGTTTAATTTTTTATATATTAGCCAAATAACGCAAATTACCACAGCCATGAACAAACAGTGTCTCTGCTGCTCCATGCTGTTTACACTTGCCGTGTGTGCTGCATTCACTGCTCAAAGCAATGCAACATTTTTTTTTTTTTACTACGTGTAGTGTTCAGTGTTAAAACAGCTTCACGCTGCACAGATAGTCTTGCTTTATTTACTTTCTTGCTCTTGCACAAGACAGCTTTGACCAATCAGAAGAGACAATGTGCTCACATGGTTTATTGTTGTGCAGTTAGGTGCGTTTAGGTTTGTGCCTGTGTGAAACCAAACCAAACAGAGGAAGAAACGCTCCAAATAACCAACATAACTCCAAACTTATCAACTGATCCAGACCATAGAAACCAACTAGAGGTGTGAAAAATGCTATTTAAATATTGTAAATGCAATGGATTATACTGTATATATATATATATATATATATATATATATATATATATATATATATATACATATATATATATGTATATATATATATATGTATATATATATATATGTATATATATATATATATATACATATATATATATATATATATATATATATATATATATATATATATATATATATATACATATATATGTATATATATATGTATATATATATATATTAGGGGTGGGCAATATTATATCGTATACAATATATCGTGACACAGAAATATCATGATATTAAAAATCCATATCGTGATAATAGGGCTGTTCTCTCTTAAATGTAGTGTATTATTTACTGTGAAGCTTTAGGTGTATTTATTGTATAATTGTTTTAGTTTGCCACATTATGATTATACTGTTATACTATTATACTATATTCCTGAAATGAGGCTAAGCAAGGCTAAGCTAAGACAACTTAAAAAAAAATCTAAAACTGTTGTTTTTAGCCTTTTAAAATAACTAATAAGATCACTGATGAGTTTTCTGTGGTTAAACACGGAAACAGACGTAAAGGTTGTTGAATAGGCTTTGTGTCCGAGCACCTGGCTCTCAAACAACAAAACAAAAGGAAAAATGTCTGTATTTTCGAGAGCAGAGGTCAGAAAGATTATAGACGAGAAAAAGCAGAGAGCGTCCGCTTTCTCCCATGTCCGCTCTCATTCCTCTCCTCAAACTCAATTGAATAAATTAGAATAGGAGGCATGTATCAATGTGTAAAACTAACCTTGTTTACCTCAAGGTTCCAGTATCCCATCCATACTACTGTCCCATTTATCCGTAACAGCTCAGCGACACACACAAACACACACACACACACACACACATCGGAGCAAAAATAACATGTACACACCCACTCTGCATAGAGTACAGATAAAATAATGAACTATTAAAGCGAATGTGAGCGAAACAGGCAGAATATTATTTCAGTCTAGAGCACATTTTAATATGTAAAAATTATTTTTCACGTTTTTTGGCAACAGCGAGATCTACAAATACATTGTTAACATAGATTTGCCATATGTCAGACATGCCTGCTTCATATGGACAGACAGTAGCAACTTGGATAAGAGCACTAGTCACAATTGTGGAATATAAACCAGAGATGACACCTAAAATGGCCAATGATTTATCACGCCGGTGAGTTTGGTACCAGGCTTCCATGTATATTAGTGCTACAAATCTGGGTCCATTTAGCAAGCAGATACTCATACATACATCACCAGCTCCAGCTCCAAGCCAAGGTCAGTCCTCACTGCATCAATCTTTCCAGCAGAGGCTATTCTGTACAGGGCAGTTTTGTAACTGTCGCCACAGTAATAGAATCTTTTTTTCTCGTGCTTCATCTTTTCTCTTATCACGTGAAATATATTCAACTTCTGCTCTTTCCCTCATTCTCCACTATTGCCTTTTTATCTTTCAAACATTTGTTGAACCTCATCCTTTTTTGAGGACACGTGCTACAAGGATCGCAGATATTTAATACTGTTATTTTCTGGCAAAAACGCAGGCTTTCGAAGGTAGCCTCCAGAAAAGGTCAATGCCACAATTACCTTTTTTTATTAAACATCCAAAATATACTTATTTAAACGATTTAAATATTGTGCAAATGTCCAGATAAATAAGCATTACAATTATTTTTGAAAAAAATATAAAATTAACTTATATTAAATGTGAATTTTCAGTGGTGTGAAAAATGTGTTTGCCCCTTCATGATTTCTGATTTTTATACATGATGTTTGTCGCTGTGCCATTCCACCAAATGGGTGCCAATTGCTTGTTGTAACTCTTCCAAATGAAACTTATTTTTATTTTTTTTCAGAATTGAAAAATGTGGTTTACATTAACTATTGTTCACATTAATAAATGAATAAACCATGGGAAAATACTCAACTTATTTCTGTTAATGGAACTCACTTATGTTACTGGCGGTCATTCCTGTTACTGGCACTCACTCCTGTTACTGGCATTCACTTTGGTTACTGGGACTTATTTCTGTTAATGGAACTCACTTCTGTTACTGTCACTCACTCCTGTTACTCTCACTCACTCCTATTACTCTCACTCTCTACTGTTACTTGCATTCACTTCTGTTACTGGAACTCTCTCCTGTTACTGGCGGTCATTCATGTTACTGGCACTTAGTCCTGTTACTGGCACTCACTCTTGTTACTGGCACTTGCTCCTGTTACTGAAACTCACTCCTGTTACTGGCATTCACTCCTGTTACTGGCACTCACTCCTGTTACTGGAACTCACTCCTGTTACTAGCATTCACTCCTGTTGCTGAAACTCACTCCTGTCACTGGCATTCACTTCTGTTACTGCTTCTCTCTTTTGTTATTGGCACTCCCTCCTGTTACTGGAACTCACTCCTGTAACTAGCATTCACTTTTGATACTGGCACTCACTCCTGATACTGGAAATCATTCCTGTTATTGGCACTCCCTCCTGTTATTGGTACTCACTTCTGTTACTGCCACTTATTTTTGTTACTTTTTATGTTTTGAGTAACATGAGTTAAAGTAACAGGAATCTAAAATGTCTCTTTTTCAACTGTTCCTGAATTTCTTTGGATTTTTTGAGTATCTTTTGGTCTACTTCACTTTGTCATGCAGATCCTATTTGTGATAACTTAATTAGGAACAGGTGTGACAGTGATCAGGCCTGGGTGTGGCTAGAGAAATCTCTCTCACACACTCATTAAACCACAGTTATGTTTTAACTGGGGACAAACACTTTTTCACACAGGGCCAAGTAGGTTTGGATTTTGTTTATCCCCTAATAAGAAAAACCTTCATTTAAAAACTGCATTTTGTGATTACTTGTGCTGCCTTTAACTAATATTTATACTTGTTTGATAATATAAAAAAATATAAGAATAACAAACATGCAAAAAAATAAGAAATCATGAAGAGCGTAAACACTTTTTTCACACCACTGTATATGAAATGTCTTTTTTCACTCATAGAATAACATTAAAACCACTGTTACACTACAGTAACAAGGACTAAAGATCAGGCCTGAGGTAAACAGGGACTGGGTATATATTCATTGCACTTTATCCTTACTTTATGTGTAAATGGAGGACTGCACTACTTTAATTGATGAACCTGACCTGCTTTTTCCTAATAACAACTTTCATTTATTCTATAAAATAAGTGACACCATGTGACAGCATCTAAATCAGCAGGAGTGTAAATAAGAGTCATTTATTGTGATGCTGGATGGAAGAGGATAAATCAGCAGCGCGTCACATCTAACACAAATCACAGAGGTGGTGAAGTGGAGGTAGTACACGCAGTAGACTGCCCCACAAAAACAGAGACTAAAGAAATGTGAATTCCAGAATCAGATAATGAGACTATGACTGGGATTTTTTTTATTAATAAAAGTTCACTGTAAACCCACTATTTGTCTACATGCTTGTCTTTTACATAGAAAAATTGTGGGCACATATACATTCAAACTGAGATCTTTGTGTTGAATCAGCTTATAAATACTTAGTTCAGTCTGTGGCCATTGCCAGCCTCTTTTCCATTGGCTTCTAGCACAATCTATTTGCATACTGGGTGTGTATTCTATTTTTCCGAGACCATCAGTACATTGTAATTTCCCCTGGGTGACCTTGGGTAAATTTGTAGTTCATATATCATAAATAACTGCTTGGTCTCTATGTTGTAGGCTGTAAGAAGAAGCATCATTTTCTGAGCTGCAGTAACTCTCTGTGAACTGTCCTCTCAATACTTTTCAGTCTATAGCATTGTCTTTCTTCTTCTGCTTTTCTATGAATATTTAAAAAAATTACTTGAATAAAATTAAAGAGAAGACTAAATACAAATCTACAAATTTTGTTCACCTGACCATTGTATTCAATAATTATTATGCAAAGCAATTAATATAACAAAGCAATTTAATAGACTATTATATATTTTGAGTTCTGGTTAAGTTGGCGGAATAATAATTATGCAATTCTTACTAAAACCAGTGTAGTATATAGTGCTTGAAAAAAAAATTGTAAATAAAATATATAAGGCATATTCCGCCAAATCTGTGCCATTTCTGTCCTCAGGAAATTACATGTATATATGTGCACACAAAATAACTTTAAAATACATTTTATTATCATTTTATTATTGTGTCTTGTACATAGACCTAATTGCAAAAGTAAGATATGTAATTAAAAACATTAATTAAAACTACTCAAAACACCTGTCCCCACTCTCTAACTATAAACTCCACCATAAAATATAATTATTAAAATTCTTAAGAGATGTATTTATATTTGCATTGTTGTGTGACTCCAAATCCCATCTATTTTCACAACAATTCAATAATATTTAAGTTAAAATACACATTTTAGTTGTGTCTCTGAGTTTCACTCAGTCCTGTTACTGTAACACATTACCCCATCTGAAACATATGGAATATTCTACACGTCACATCTACAACAGGAAGTGACATCAGCTGGTTCTTCTGAAGATCTTGGAAAGACTAAAATTAAGTTCCCTCATTTGTTTTTCTGTTTATTTGGTCTTATTGTAACTATGACTTAGTCAACACTCATTCCTGTTGCCTAAATTAATTATTACATCTTATTTTTATGTTTATTTTTAAAATACAAATTTTGGGGAAATCACTAGAATGTGCTCAGTGTCCTCAGGCCATTAGCCTAGCCGCTATTTGGCTATTTTTCATGTTTTTGCTAATTCTATGCTAAAAACTAATTCCTGTTACTTTCATTCCTGTTACTTAAAACTTAAAAAGTAACAGGAGTGAGTGTCAGTAACAGGAATGAGTGTCAGTAACAGGAAAAATATCAATTATTTGAACATGTAGTCAACCATTTCTAAAAAAATGAAGATTTTCTTGAGACGAAAGGATCAAAGGAATTAGTGGACTTGTTTTTAAGCATGCTTTTTAAATGTCACCATTTAAGTCTTGTAACCATCGTTGCCTTGAAACCTTGTAAAAAATTGAGCAAAGCTGCCAGAGACTGTCCAGTACATGTTTTGAATAGTTAAATATATATGTTATTAGACTCAGAGTTGGAAGAGTTACAGCAAGCAAATGGCAGCCAGTCATTGGAATGACCCATTCCCATGACTGTACCTAAAAATTATATTACATGAACTTAAAAGTTTGGTTACAACAAAAAGGTTCAACTTATTGGGTTTTACAGTGTTGTAAGTTTTGTAGTGTAGCTTTCATTTAAAATCAACAAAAATGAACAGCGTTTTAAATGTGAAAATGGCTAGAGATCAATAAATAATAACGACATCAATACGGACATTATTCAATTAACTTCGTTGAGCTTAAGTAAATCATGTCGCATAGTATGTAAAATGTAAGAAGTGGTTCAGGAAATTATGGTCTGTCACTAGGACCAGATAATCATTGGCTCAAATCTCTTGGATGATCCGAGAGAGTACAACTGGCCTTGCTCACTCCCATTGTGATGCTGGTCAGCACAGATATCTGTTAGCTGATGTGTCAGAGCTGGGGATCTGGCGCTTACCTCCGAACACGCTGTGATGCTGCATCAGTGGCAGTTTGAAAAGAGGCGGAGTCTGATTCACATGTGTCAGAGGAGGCGTGTGCTAGTCTTTATCCTCGTAATGTTGGGAGCATTACTAGTGATAATAGAGCTGTGTGCAAAAACGTACAAATGTAAGTTTGAAGGATGACTTTAACTTTTTTTTTAATAAATAAATATCTTCTTCCTTTTGGCATTCTTATTAAGTCATAGCCCTTGCATGAATGCCTGGTTTCTGCACTTATTGATCTCCCTCCAGCCCTGGTAGAGTACTCTGTGAGTGTGCTTGTGTGGTTGTGCTCATGATGAGGGAAGGCCTTAAGACAGTCCATCATGGAGATGGCTTCTGACAAACATCAGTTTGGAATGACATGTACATGGCAGCTGTCTGTCAAAGTCCAAGGCACCAGGAGGTACCATAGGAACCGGACTGATAAGCCTGGCCGAATGGACAGTCTTTTTAAAAAAACAGAAACCACACTGACAACATGAATTTACACTCACCACTTCATTACTCACCATTTCTAGGTGGTTCCATGTGAAATGTATAAGTTAATTAAAAATAGCAATGCAAACACTATGCTTCTGTAATACTGAAAAAAAAAATAAAGAATATTTTATTAATCTGCAACCAATATACACATTATAAACAACTTATTTCTAAATTAACAAATAAAAAAATCCTTTTATATATTTAAAAACAATGTATTATACATATTTGAGAACATTTTGCGTGTGTTTATCTTATTTTCATTTTCTTTTTTTTGGTCCTTCCTGCTCTTGTCTTCTGTTCTCTTGTTTTATTTACCTTCCCATGTGCTTCACATTTCTCTGTTTTTTTTTTTTGGTCTCGTCTCCGCCTTGGCCCCGCCCTGTCATCTGTAATGACTCCTTTCTCACTCGTAACCCCGCCCCCTTGTTTCTTTCCCAGGTGTTCCTTGTCTCAGTCGGAGCTTAATTTAGATTTTTTGAGTCTTTGTTTGTTTATTTCTCACTTCTTTGTTTGTTAAGACCTGGTTAGTCGTTTGTTTTATAGTCTTTGTTTTTTCATCTCAGTTTTTGTTTGTTTTTGTAATGTCTAAAAATAAAACCAACTTGCATTTGCATCCTGCCTTAAACAACTCTCTATTGTCTTTTGATGAACACAAACTCTCTGTCATTTTATTAATTTAATTTAACGTTATTTATTCTTTTAACTGTAATTTTGAGCCTCAACTCTACATTTTTTACCTGGCAAGTTATGCTCTTATAGAAAAGACAGAAACATTGGTCGAATCTCAAACTGTGTTGCGATTGGCCGTACCACAGACCCTCATGGTCACAAAGACTGGCCATCTATTAGCTGGTTACCAATATTAAGTTTTGCTATATAAACAGGAAGAATTATGTATCATAAAATGATATCATTATGGTTTAGAAAATATATTTCTCACTCCAGTCTTTGGCCAAGCCTCTACTCTACTAGTAGATGCCTTCCATCCTGGCCTTCAGAACCCATTAGTGCGTTCTCCCCCTGAGAGAATAAAGGCATGATCCCCAGTAAGTGAGTTCTTCTTGCTCTAATCCAAAATGACACGTTTCCAATAAGCATACCCATAATTCCTTCCATTTGTTTCCCACACAGCAGTTAACAAGCTTTATTAAGCAGATGACATTGTATTAATTCCGCCGCCATTTTTTATCATTGGTTTCAATTAGGGTATTATGGGATGCCCTCCCCTGACCGGTTCTCGGTGTGTGACTGGCTGCTGTGTTCGGGCTGCTTTACACAGTGAACATTTCATTCAACTGGTCGCATGCTGTACAAAACAGCACTGTATTGTAGTGTGATTGCTGTCTTTTATATGTTATTCACACATTTACATTCACAATTCAACATGTGTTGAATTTTATCATCTTTATATAACGTTTAGAATTGTGACTGTCATGGTTAAAAAGGACAGAAATGTAGAAATGTTGTTTATTATATAGAAGGAAATGTTCTATATTGAGAGAAGCAGTCTTTCAAAAGTAAATAAAAGGCTACTGAAACAAAGACATGGACAATTTACCTTGATGAAGAAGAGGGTAATATATTTTTGCATTGAGATTATTTAGTAGTAATGTTGTATTATTTACAACAATTTAATATATATGAAATTCTAAAACAGGAGGTTTGGGCGTGTCCTATTTTTACAGTTAATATATATATACATATATATATATATATATATATATATATATATATATATATATATATATATATATATAGAAAGAGAAAGTTGAGAGAAAGATGGATGGTCATAAGCCATTAAACAAAGCTGAACAGCTTGATTTTCTCCATCAGGAGTGGCATAAGGTCCCCCAAAAGCAGTGTGAAAGACTGGTGAAGAAGAGCATACCAAAAATCAGGGTTATTTCACCAAGTATTGTTTTCGTTGCATTATTAAAGGTCTGAAAGAATGGCATCATTTTTGTTATTTTATCCATTTCTCAATTTCTCCAAATAAATGCTCTAAATGACAATATTTTTTTTGGAATTTGGATGAAATATTGTCTGTAGTTATAAACCTATAAATAGTAAACTCAGAGAAAATGGTCTCTTTTCCATATTTACATGGAATTAATTTTTGTTTTGAAACACATCTGTGACGATATTGTGCTGGTCCTATAACAGGGCACATTCTAATGCTTACAGGATTGTTGGTGTGTTATATATATATATGAGAATCCAAATATTACTGCAATAATCTATTTTTGAGCAGGACACAGGACACACATCAGGCTCTGTACTGTACTGTCTGGAGGAGCTGAGGGGTGCCCTGTATAGAGTGATGCTCACATTCCCCCCCTTACCAAACATTTATCTCCTCTGATCTTCCCCCACCTTTAACACACACTCAACTGACAGCTACTGACACACACACACACACACACACACACACACACACACACACACACACACACACACACACACACACAGTCTAACTTCAATAACACCACACACACTATCACTCTCTCTCTCACACACACACACACACACAAAATCTAACTTCACTACCACCACACTCACACTATCACACACACACACAGTCTAACTTCACTACCAGCACTAACACACACATATATACAAACTCTCTCCCACACACTAACACTCTCTCTCTCAAACACACACACACACACACTAACACACACTTTCTCTCACACACACTAAAACTCTCTCTCTCACACACAAACACATGCACACTAACACACACTTTCTCTCACACACACTAAAACTCTCTCTCTCACACACAAACACACGCACACTAACACACACTTTCTCTCACACACATTAACACACCCTCTCTAACACACAGTAACACACACACACAGACACTAACACTCACACCTACAAACTCTCTCACACACTCTAACACACACTCCCACTAACACACTCACACTAACACACACACACACACACACACACACACACACACACACACACACACACACACACACACAGTCTAACTTCCCTACCAGCACACATACACACACACACACACACACACACACAAACACACACACACACACACTAACACACACATGTTGGTTTCCATGCTGGATGGGGACCAATGTTATGAACGTCACCTGTGGGGACGACCCTTTCTAAAGGTACTAGAGGTACAAAAATAATAATCCATACTTACCGATTTTTTGTAAGCTTATACACGACTTCAAATATCCAATTTGAGCAAGTAAGATGTCATGACCATGCTAAATGGGGACCTTAGAAAATCAAGTTAACATTAATAATGGGGACATAATTTTAATATTATCTGCATATTATTTAAATAATTCACACAAATTCCAGTGTGTTTAGTGGGGACCTTGCAAAAACAATAAATGCATTACAAATAAATCTAAATCAGGTTTAATCTACAGCAAATTATAAGATCCTGAAATAAACAAAAACATGTTGAATTTTAGCTTAGCTTAAATGTTCATAAATGATGTATAGAGATTTAGCATGTGTCCAGCAATAATACAACACAACCAGATTCAAAGATAGAGAAATAAATATGATTAAATAAAATTCTAATTGGTTATTAAAAGTGGGAATTGGTATTTTTTTACTCCTAGCCTCCATCTACAGCTGATAAGTGCCCTGGACTGAGGGAGTAGAGTAATATTACAGGATTTTACATGAATATGAGACAACTTTATATTTCTTGTTACAGTGTTTGTACCATCACTATGATACAGTTAGGTAAAACACATAATTGGGTAAATCAAAAAACATTTGTTTCCATTTGCATAAAAGTTCAAAGAATAGTGGAATTTTCCATATATTTGCAAACTCATATAGTCAATCCAACCTTCAAACACTTTAAGTTCCCACTGTTAGAGCTTTTATTTTCTTTTTTTTTTCCAGATACAAGCATTTGTTTTTATATTTTTATCCACAGTCAATCACCCAGCAACAGGTTTAAGCACTTTCACTATCACAACTCAATGAAATCCAGTTGTTATGAGTTATGTAAAGCTGAACTCAAATTAACATCAATTAACACTGTATATATATAAAACATATACATACAACAGAACAACCACCAATGTGGTATATTTTGCTGAAGCATGAACAGGAACAAAAATGGTCCTACCTGAAAGTCTTTACATTTTTTTCTGGAATTTCCTCTTGTGTGACATAATGCGATTATGGACATAAAATTTTACATTCTGCCATTCCCTGTTTTTAAGGGCTTCTGGTTCAGCTCTTATGCACTTTTCGCAGTCAGCTTTTCCAGGAACAATGCAAGATGTAATGAAGCGCTTCATGTGCTTTTCCACTGCCTGCACCTCTGTCTGCTGCCATGGAGTCTTCTTTTGCAAAGGTTTACCTTAAAGTAGTCAGAAAAACACGTGTTATAAAAAAAAAAAAAAAAAAAAAAAAATCCAGTTCTGCATCTTATATCAATATGTGCAAGCATCTACAGTATAGTAGGGGTGAAACGATTACTCGAGTAAATCGAGTAACTCGATTCACAAAATTGATCGATTAATTTTCTGTGCCTCGAGTAATCGTTTATTTAATTAATAAACTCAGCGCGCGGTATTTTCGCGACTTTTATTTTGACAACGCGCTCAGCGTTACGTCACCCTCCCCGGGAACAAGGAGACGGAGGTTTGAGCAGCGGCAAAAATGGAAGCGACGAGAGAAAACAGCGATTTTAAAGGAATAAAAGCATTTTATGTTCGAACTGTGACCTGTACTCGGTGCAGTGCCAAAACAGTGCGTTTTAATGCTGCACCATCTGAGCCGAGGACACCCGAGACGGGAGGACGCAGAGAGAGCAGGTAAATATAACTTATAATAAATCAATGAGATTAACGTTAATGTGAATTAATAACAAAACGACAGCGCTTTGGAGTGTGAATTAATAGAAGCACTGTCTATAATGTGTGGTTAGTTTATTAGAACAGAGACAAGTTCATACGTGCTTTATGTAAACAGTAAACACAGCGCTGTGGAGTTCTGAATATAAACAATAACAATGTTAAAAGTTAGCTAAACTGAAGTTACTTTGGCTGGAAATTAAATGCTTGATTTCTTCATCTAAGAGTACATTTGGCCAGTGAGACAAAAAAGTATGAACACTGTTGTTTATAAGGAAGTGTGTCTCTTATTTATTGGGTAAAATATTGATTACCACTAGTGTCTAATATGCCCCAATGTGATAGGTGTCAATCTTAATAAATGCACGGCCATGACTTTATTATTAGAGTTATTAGTCTTAGTGATGTAATTAGACCCAAATAGTCCAACATATAAATAAAGAAAAAAGCAACATTTGTAATACTTGTGTGTCACAATTATTGCACAGGTCCTGATATATTTTGGAGAAGCGGCTTGGTGGTAAAAGAATGCAGCACACTGATCCAACACTGGCAGAACTGACAACGTCTCAGAAGCTAAGATGCACAACACAAAGACGATGTTTATGCCTGTTTTATTGATTTATACACTATATTTGTTATTTACAAGAAATCCAAATGTGAAAGTAATGTAATTAAATTTATTTTTTTTATTGTGGTATTTATTTATTTATTGTGTTTTATTTATTTGTATTTGCAATTTGGAAATGTTGTGAATTTAAAATATAACTTATCTAAAAAAGGAAACCAATTGGTCATTCATTATTGAGTAAAATTCCTTTTTAATTGCTCTTTAACAAAAAAAATGTTTTATCCGATTACTCGATTAATCGAATCGATTTTTCAGTAGAGTACCCGATTACAAAAAGAATCGATAGCTGCAGCCCTACAGTATAGTACATGCTATTTGCACTGGGTACAGAAACAGCTTTATTTCATGCATCCTTAATCCCTAGTTTAACTTTTTTTTGTGCAGTCAGGTTGATTCAAAATTAATCTCATTCATAACTTTTTGCTAAGAAAGTATTTAAAACTGTAAAAAAAAATGTAAAAAAAAACCTTTGAGAGGTAGAAACAGAGATAGACAAGACGTCTTAGTAGGAGCATTTCCATTAAAAAATGTGAAGGACTTAAGAACACCAGTGAGGCTAACCAGCAAAAACATAATTTTTTGTACAGAGCATAAAGAGTCAACTATGGAGCAATGGAAAAAGGTCATGTGAAGGTCTGATAAGTAAAGATTTACCCTGTTCCAAAGTGAGGGTTCATTAGTGTAAAAAGAGAGACAGCTGAAGTGATTCATCCATCATGCCTTATTTTCTATTTTCAAAGTTAACAGCGAAGCACTAATGCAAGTCGCTCTGGATGATGATGCCCGCTAACTGTGGTATAGAACTCACCTTTGGATGAAGGATTTTTAGTACTGACTTCTGACGATGGTTTGTACCTCTTGGAGGGTGGTGGTGGTGGTGGTGGAGGCATTTCTTCCCTCTCTGCAGGAGGAAGTGTCTCTTCTGCCAATAGTTCTATAAAAAAAAAAAACTTAAAAAATATAACATTTTCAGAAACATTTAATCTTCACATACACAAAGCTGAATATAAGAAAAATAAAATCCTCTGTTTATTGTCTAAGTTTACCCCCTTTCAAAGAACAGTCTAATTTTTATGGTTGGCTTATTTTAACTGAGACAAATGTATTAAAATGGTCTGGTGCTGTAAGAGAGAACCAGTATTTACGGCAGTTACTAACTGATACTCATCACAGCACACTACCATCAGTTCACTGCATTAAAGCAGAGCTGAAAACAGCAGAAAACTATAGAATACTATAGCCTGGCAATATCAGTTTGTGATGATGTAAACCACAGGAGGTGAAATTAGATAAGTGGTTAGGAAGTGGAAAGGACTTGTATTGAAGAACTTTGGGTTTGGTGGATTTTGAGTAATTTATTTAGGTCTATTCTCATTTGTAGTATGTAAATGTAGCCCCCTTAGGTTAGTGGTAGGTATTGCAGGTTAGATTTGCCCAGTCATGTTCTTTTCCTTCATTCCCAAGATGGCAGTTTAGTGGAAAGATGTGTGAAGACACAATCTGATTAATATCTTATGTTTAGTTCGCCATCCACTGATTTTTGTGTTCTGTGTGCGTCCAAGGACATGTAAGTAAATGACTAATGTCATTATTTCTAGTTAGATGTATTTTGGTGCAGTTTGATGATGGTTGGTAATTGTAATTATGATGACTAGCCAACCACATGGCAATGCTAATTAGGTATATTTTCTGCTCTTTCTGTTTGTAGAACCTCACACACACACACACATACCACACTCCTAATGATCCAACTGCACCAGTGTGCAAGTATATGTAAAACCTTCTTTTATGGCGAATAAATATCCAAGAATTTGACAGAGAGCATTTTGACTGATGCCTCACAGCGGTCACCACTCCCACAACGAGTTTGATATAATTATTGGAACCCCTCATTACAGGACTGTTAGTAGGGATGGGCAATATGGAAAAAAATCTTATCACGATATGGCTTTTCCATACCAGCCGATATCGATTTGTATCACAATATAAATCAAATCACTTTCTTTTACACTTAACGGTTTCTTTTTACTCATAAGTGAGAGAATAAGGAAGTTATGGCTAAGCTCACTAGCAGCTCAGAGTCTTGTGGACAGACACAGGGATGTCCACATCTTACCAGGTGGGCACAAGGTGCTCAGACAGCTTTTAAATTAATTTTAAAAGTCATTATACATCCACACAGGTCCAGAGTTTAGTCTTAGCCTTTTGACTAAAATGTATAATAGTTTTAGTTACATTTTAGTCTATCGGATATTATTAGTTTTACTCACATTTTAGTCTAGTTTTAGTCTAATACATTTTGGTCATATAAAAAGTATGTATTACATATGTTTTACTGTTTTTCTATTTTATATTTGTTGTTATTTTGAGATTATTTACTGCTAATGTTTATTAAAACAATAGCCTTTAAGTTTTGTTGCATTTAAATTATGCTACATTTAAATATTTTAAAGTAAGTGAGCTGTAATGAAGGAGGGAGGAATAAAGTCAAGTTTCTAAAATGAAACACTTCTCCTGCAGTACAGATTTATACTAACATTACTGGCTTTCAGTAGACTAGACTACATTACTTAACAAGTGTATTTAAAACTCATCCAGTTTAGTAACAGCAATATTTATCTCTTTTCAAATACAGCTACACAGATTATATAATCTTCTTTATTTAGTAAAATATCCAGAACAACAGACTCTCTATCTGTTAAAAACTAAAAACACAGAGACAGAGGAGAATTCTGCTCTCAGGGTTTTCTAACAGAAACAGTAAGGGGTTAGGAAAAAATGGAAAGTGCTTCTTTTCTGTGCGTTTATATACTAACCCATCACTCGCGCTGAAGTTAACGTTAATTTACACGGAAAGTGGATTAACACGGCTAACGTGTGTTACCCATTAGTTTATTTATCAGACAAGCTAACTTAACCTAGCAGCAAACAGCGTTACCTGCCTTCAGAAATCTGAACAAGCTCAGCTCTCTAAATATCTTGGTGAGGAGACTCCATACTACATATTTAGAACTGAGTTTTCCACTGTAGAGCAGCTAAACTTATAAATGGTGTTTATCCAGTAAATGAGAGAGCAGCCGCTGTTTGGATCAGCTGTGTGAGGTTCAGAGTGAGAGGCTCGTGGGTGGGGGGAGGGGGAGTCCTGAGCATGCAGTTCAGAGCGCTGCCTGATCACGTGCTGCGCCTGTTCGCAGCGCTACTTAAAGGGGAAATAGAGAAAGTTTATCCTATCGCCCCGGCTTATTATAGTTATCGCGATATACATTTTCCTCGATAACTATCGTTATTGTTTTATCGACCAGAACTAACTGCTAGGGCATTTTGTTCCATTCAGGTTGTAATTTTTGCCTCAAAGATGCTGGTAAGGTAAATGTCTGAATTAAAGTTAAATTTCTTTTTTCTTCAAATTATAACATACTGTGGGAAACCCAGCATTTGTACAGTAACTTACTAACAATACACACCATCAGGAGTGGATGAGCAGATTTCCTCCTGTATGCTTCCATCTTCCTCATCACTGGCCTGAACCTTTTCTGTAAAAGTCATACAAAAAGTACATGATTAAACAAAAAGGAATATACAGAACCAGGGCAGAATAACAAAAAAATACATTAAAAAAAATTATATATATATATATATATATATATACACATACATACATACATACCATCAGGATCTATGCCAATTTCATCCAAATTCTTGCCCTGAAACTCAGCTAATCGTCCTTTCTCGAGAGCCACAAGAACTTTGCTGATCTTGGCAAGTTGCAGGGTCTTTTCTGGGAGTCGATAGAACTCACGATGGATTCTTATGTCATGTCCCAGGAAGTTGGCTAGTTGGTCCATCTCTGTGTCTGTCATGTTTAGCACCGTTGAAAGGGTTGCAGCATGCTTTCTCAGCCTGGTTGAGGTCAGTGACTCTGGACACTTCGCACCACATGCCTTCGCGAAGCCACGAATGCAGTCTGAACCTCTGAAATGTGTTGCCGCTTCCGGTCTTGCAAACATGTAACTGTTATCTTTTAGAACTCCACAAGCCTCTCTTTGTTTAACAAGGAGTTCTAAAGCAGACATCATTTTTGGAGTCAACAGAATTGGAACTGGGCGACCACGTTTTCCTCTGATGATGATCCTAGAGAAGTGTCTGCAGAGTTTTTTTTCCACTTCAGAGAGCGCCCAGTCCACATCCTCGTGTGGATCGGTAGTGTCTCTAGATAAATATGCTGATAACGGCATGCTTGCCACCTCTCCTTCCCTGCGTCGGTTAAAAAGAATGATCTGGGTCAGACACACTTTTGCCAGTTCCATCCAGGCCTTTGTACATGGACTTTCTGTGAGTGAATTGTACCACTCATCTTGCACTTGACTAAGATATGCATGCAGTTTTTGGACATCTTCGGTAAAGGGCATTAGGGTGGGCACATTCCACTTTGCTTCCCTGATGTTCCTTAAGGCTGCAGATGAAATCATCTCATTCCACTTCTCCCGATGAACTTCTTGAAACTCACTGGCATTCTTCACAAGCTCCTTGTTATCTGTGATTAAACCCTGAGCTTTTAAGAGTTTGCTTACTTTAACTAGGACATTTCCAAGCTTGTTTGCTAGTGATGGAACAGAGAACTTGTTTGTTTCATTGTTGAACCCACATGTGATTCTAACAGCTTCAACAGTCTCCATGTAGTTTTGTGGATTTATCAGATCTTCCATTTTTTTCAAGCTGGTGACTCTCCTGGCACTGCACATGAGCCGTCCCATTTCTCGCATCTTCTCTCGCACATACTGTTGGTTTTTGGCTGACAGCCCACCTTTATTTAGCAAGTGTTGCCCAACGTCAATAATGGCCTGGTCAGTCTTTATTATATCAGTGACTGGGTCAGGATTCATGGCGCTGATTACTTTCCACAGCTGTTTGCTAATGTGTGAAGGCACAGGTCCTGTGTATGTACACATGGACTGAACACGGTTCTTTCCTGGTTTGGGGACGACTGATCCAGGTTTGAATTGACAGCTACGCATATGTCGCCACAGAACCTTTCTTGTAAATAGTCCTTGACAGTATGCACAGTGCATGAAGTCATTTCCCTGCTCATCTTTAGGTGGTCGCTTAAAGGGTACTAACTTCCCCTTTCCTGATTCCATGACAGTAGCATTGTGAATGTAATTTCCTTTGTTACGAATATAATCCAGCTGTTTCTTTCTCTCACTGGAACCTTTTGAAAAGCTTAGCGCTTTAGCAACATCAGATTCATTTTTATGTGCACCTTGAAGATGCCTTGCCATCTTAGCAAAAGGTTTAAGGCAATATACGCAGTAATGTCTCTTGTCGTACACTCTCTTCCCACCTCGTTTTTTGCATGCACTAACAACCACGCTGTTACTTATGCTTTGACTTGAACAAGGTTCTTCTTCTGTTTCAGTGTTTTCAGATGTAAGGTGGTGCCTTTCAAAAACCAATTTGTCTGAAGTTGTGGTGTCACAGACAGGTGATCTATCTGATCCAGAGTCACTTGGCAAATCAAGAGACTGACGTTTCCTTGAGTTTTGTTTAAGGCTACTACTACTGTCACTATCGCTGTCGCTAGTTGTATCTGGAATGTAATCATCTGAACTCTCTGGAGTAGAATCATACAGTTCATCAGAATTGTCCAGATCAGCATTTTCCATCTAAGAAAACAAAACACAAAACTAATTAGGACTAAATTAATAATTCATAGTTGAATAAGTAACAAAGTGACTTCATTTTAATCATTTTACTACTCAGGGTTTTTTATACATTTAAAGTTTTATAGTTTATGATTTTTTGCTGGTATTTTATAATAATATTTATAAATAATTAATGAATTTTAAAACCTACAAACAATGAAATTCAGAAATTGACAATCAATTGAGAGCTTACTATGATGCTTTTAGTGCGTCTTAGTCTTGGTAACGTCTCATTTTCATTTTCAGACTCAGTCACAATCTGTAAATAAAACCAACATTTTTTTTTATAATTATACTTTTGCAAATAAACAATAATAATAACATAATAGTACAACCCAAACACAAAAAGTTGGGAAAGTATACAGAATGCAATAGCCATGCCTTTCTAATGTGTGCACCAAATAGTTTTGCACCATCTTGCCTCAGACCCCAAAGAAGTAGACACCACTACTGGACAAGCTTAACATAAGGCTTCTGTTTTGCACAGTAAGTTTAAACAGGCATTTGTAAAAAGTAACTTGACTGTATTAAAAAACAAAATTTGTCAAGTTGACCAGATGCAACATGAAATAAAAAACACTAAATGTATAGGCAGTGTGCCTCCAGAACCAAAGGTGAGAAACAATAATCTAAATCAAAGACTTATAAAATAAACACTGAAAGCTACTTTGTGACATTTTTTCTAAAAAGCATTATATAAAAAAAACTTAATTTAACCCAGTGAGCTGAATTAAATCTAAAGTGAAGAAAATGAACTTACCTGTTCAGGAGAATAGTCTGGACCAGGAGAGACACTAGTCTGAGCCTGAGATGGTTGAGGAAGATCAGAATCACCCACCACAGCATGGGAAGTAGCACTGGTCGTCTGTAATCACATTTTATGAAGACAACTTTAACAATATGAAACCACTAAAATACAAATATGTTATTATTAAATTGATATTTCATACTGCCCATCCCATTTCAATTACTAATAACACAGAGTATATAAAACATGCTCTGTGGGAACGTTACACACACTCTAACCGTTCCTTGTGGGGACGGTTCCTTGCACGGACTGTTATGACCAATTTTACACTTATATTTCACTCTAAAACCGACTAAAGGTGTGTTGTGGGGACGCCGTGATTACCCAGAAAAACTATAAAGAGAGAGAGAGTAGAACTAAATCTAAAGTGAAGAAAATGAACTTACCTGTTCAGGAGAATAGTCTGGACCAGGAGAGACACTAGTCTGAGCCTGAGATGGTTGAGGAAGATCAGAATCACCCACCACAGCATGGGAAGTAGCACTGGTCGTCTGTAATCACATTTTATGAAGACAACTTTAACAATATGAAACCACTAAAATACAAATATGTTATTATTAAATTGATATTTCATACTGCCCATCCCATTTCAATTACTAATAACACAGAGTATATAAAACATGCTCTGTGGGAACGTTACACACACTCTAACCGTTCCTTGTGGGGACGGTTCCTTGCACGGACTGTTATGACCAATTTTACACTTATATTTCACTCTAAAACCGACTAAAGGTGTGTTGTGGGGACGCCGTGATTACCCAGAAAAACTATAAAGAGAGAGAGAGTAGAACTAAATCTAAAGTGAAGAAAATGAACTTACCTGTTCAGGAGAATAGTCTGGACCAGGAGAGACACTAGTCTGAGCCTGAGATGGTTGAGGAAGATCAGAATCACCCACCACAGCATGGGAAGTAGCACTGGTCGTCTGTAATCACATTTTATGAAGACAACTTTAACAATATGAAACCACTAAAATACAAATATGTTATTATTAAATTGATATTTCATACTGCCCATCCCATTTCAATTACTAATAACACAGAGTATATAAAACATGCTCTGTGGGAACGTTACACACACTCTAACCGTTCCTTGTGGGGACGGTTCCTTGCACGGACTGTTATGACCAATTTTACACTTATATTTCACTCTAAAACCGACTAAAGGTGTGTTGAGGGGACACCGTGATTACCCAGAAAACTATAAAGAGAGAGAGAGTAGAACTAAATCTAAAGTGAAGAAAATGAACTTACCTGTTCAGGAGAATAGTCTGGACCAGGAGAGTCACTAGTCTGAGCCTGAGATGGTTGAGGAAGATCAGAATCACCCACCACAGCATGGGAAGTAGCACTGGTCGTCTGTAATCACATTTTAAAAAAGACTAAATTTACAATATGAAACCACTAAAATACAAATATAATATTATTTAATTGATATTTCATACTGCCCATCCCATTTCAATTACTAATAACACAGAGTATATAAAACATGCTCTGTGGGAACGTTACACACACTCTAACCGTTCCTTGTGGGGACGGTTCCTTGCACGGACTGTTATGACTAATTTTACACTTATATTTCACTCTAAAACCGACTAAAGGTGTGTTGAGGGGACACCGTGATTACCCAGAAAACTATAAAGAGAAAGAGTAGAACTAAATCTAAAGTGACTTCCTGTCGGCGGCGTGAGTAGTCGCAGCGGCCACTCCGAGAACACGGTGCTTTTTTGGTTTTTTTTGTTGTAACTAATCCGATCTGAACTCGCAACCACGCAAGAGTTCGCCATAAGAACAACTGGCACCCACATTTACGACCGACAGATCCACCTAAACCTGCAAAATCAACCAAAAACTGGACTAACAGATGGTCTACGAGCAGAGCTACGCGCGAGAGGCCTGCTAAGATCCGTGGCGTTTCCTGAGCCTGCTAGCCGGAAGAGGGCTCCCCGAAAGCGGTGCACGAGGAGCCGGAACTGCGGTAAGAGAGCCGGAGTCCACACAAAGCTAATGGCAAACTCCAACTGGCCTGCCATCCATCCTCCTCTCCAACATCTGCTCCTTGGGGAATAAACTAGACTATCTCCGGCTCCAGCGGAAAACCCAGCGTGAGTTCAGGAACTGCTGTGTGTTTGTTTTCACAGAGACGTGGTTAACAGCTGCCTTCCCGGACTCCACCATAGAGGTGAGCGGCATGCTATGCCTCCGCTCGGATCGCGACGCCGGCCTCTCCAGCAAGGTCCGCAGAGGTGGGGTGTGTGTTTACATCAACACAGTATGATGTAACAACGCTGCGCTGATCTCCAGCCCCTACTCGCCGCTGGTGGAGTTTGCTGTAGTCAGAGCCAGGCCATTCTACCTGCCCAGAGAGCTTAGCAGCGTGTACATAATAGCAGTGTATGTAGCACCCAGTGCTAATGCTAATGCTCTGCAAGAACTGTACACTGTTATCTCCTGTAACTCCAGAACTCGACTTATCACTGTAACTCCTGTATCACTGTAACTCCAGAACTCGACTTATCACTGTAACTCCTGTACCACTGTAACTCCAGAACTCGACGGACTGTTTATTGTTGCTGGTGATTTCAATCATATCTCTGTGATGCTCATCCCAGCATACAAACAGCTCATCAGACATGCCAAATCGGAGAAGAAGCAAGTAACAACCTGGCCTCCAGGAGCCATCTGTGCTCTTCAGGACTGTTTTGAGCACACTGACTGGGACATGTTCAGAGAAGCTGCTACTTCTGATGACTCCATCAACCTGGAGGAGTACACAGACTCAGTGACTGGCTACATCAGCAAATGCATTGAGGATGTTACTGTCTCCAAAACCATCACAACCCGCCCCAACCAGAAGCCGTGGATGACTGCAGAGGTGCGTGTGCTGCTGAGATCCCGAGACAAGGCCTTTAAGTCAGGGGACAGGGCTGGCCTCCGAACAGCTAGAGCCAAGCTCTCCCGGGGGATCAGAGAGGCAAAGCGCACCTACACAAAGAAAATCCACGCCCACTTCCAGGACACTACTGACACTCGGCGCATGTGGCAGGGCATCCAGACCATCACCAACTACAAGTCACCTCCACCTGCTTGTAACAGTGATGCCTCCCTTCCAGATGCACGGAACTACTTCGATGCAAAGTTCGAACACAGAACTACACGACAGCAAGGAAGATCACACCTCCTCCAAACGACCAGGTACTGTGCCTGTCCTCAGCTGATGTGCGGAGAACTCTACTCAGAGTCAACCCACGGAAAGCCCCAGGACCAGACAGCATACCTGGCAGAGTGCTCAGAGGATGTGCAGAACAACTCACGGTGTTCTCCAGGACATTTTCAACATCTCTCTGAGCACCGCGTGTGTGCCAACATGCTTCAAGACGTCCACCATCGTCCCTATGCCAAAGAAGTCTCGAGTGTCTCAATTACTACCGTCCCATTGCACTTACTCCCATCATCATGAAGTACTTAGAGAAGCTGGTCATGAGGCACATCAAACACCAGCTCCCCTCCACACTGGACCCTCTGCAGTTTGCGTATCGTCCAAACAGATCAACAGACGATGCCATCTCTACTGCGCTCCACCTGGCTCTCACCCACCTGGACAACAAAGACTGCTATGTTCGAATGCTGTTCATTGACTTCAGTTCAGCATTCACACCCTCATCCCTCAGCATCTGATCGGAAAACTGAGCTTGCTGGGCCTGAACTCCTCCCTCTGTAACTGGGTTTTGGACTTCCTGACTGAGAGACCACAATCAGTCAGGATTGGAAACAACACCTCCAGCACCACCATACTGAGCACCGGTGCCCCCCAGGGCTGTGTGCTCAGTCCACTTCTGTTCACTCTGCTGACTCATGACTGTACTGCAAAATACAGCTCAAACCACATCAAGTTCGCTGATGACACAACTGTGGTTGGCCTCATCAGCAAGAACGATGAGTCAGCATACAGAGAGGAGATCTACACCACAAGCTGCATCCGCAAAGCCACCAGCATTGTGGACGACCCCACCCATCCCTCACACGAACACTTCGCTCTGATGCCGTCCGGCAGAAGATACAGGAGCATCCGAGCCTCCACTAACAGACTCTACAACAGCTTCATCCACCAGGCAGTCAGACTCCTCAACACACAGAGACAGAACTGAACCCCACCCCACCTACCACACACAAAGACTGAACTTCACTCACACACACACTCAGCACACAGAGACTGAAATGTCTTTATCCCTATCAGCCACTCTCAAAAACTATAAACTCTCTACCTCAGTAACTGCTGTGATTATATATGTTCTATATGTTACAGTATGTTACACATCTCTGCACCTTATCCTCACTTTACACTTTATTATACCATATCGGTACTGCACTGTCCTGTCTATTATATTGTCTCGTTTTTTTTATTTATTGTTAATACAAACTACTTCCGGCGCCGACGCGAGTGGCTGTCTGTTCCAGAAGCTCCGTCTCTTTGTGTGTTTTTCTGAGTTTTTTTACGTTTATTTATCGTCTCTGTGCTACTACACACGTCTAGTGTGCATCTTATTTATATCCTAAGGATATTTTTGGTGTAAATATGCGGGGCAGCGAGGAATACCGTGTTTATTCCCGGGAAGAACTGCTAGCCCTCCGACCCGCGGGACGTGGGGGCATTGTCCACACAATACCGGATGATCTGAGAAGGAGGTACCGAGGTTGCAGGGCCGGCGCTATGCTAAAGGCTAAGCTAAAGGCTAAGAAGTCGGAGCAGCGCTGGAGGTACAAACCCTCAGTTCCGTCGGTGGTTATGGGGAATGTTAACTCACTGACCAACAAAACCGACGAGCTAGCGTGTCTGGTGAAGAATCAGAAGCTCTACAGGGAGTGTAGCGTGCTGTGTTTCACCGAGACCTGGCTCACCCCCGACACGCCGGATGCTAACGTGCAGCTACCCGGCTTTTCTTCAGTGAGGGCGGATCGGGACCCGGTGCTTTGCGGGAAGCGGAAAGGTGGAGGAATCGCGCTGTTTATTAACAACAGATGGTGCAACCCTGGACATGTGTACGTGAAGGAGGTGATCTGCTGTCGGGATATTGAACTGTTAGCGGTGAGTCTCCGACCTTATTACATGCCGCGGGAGCTCTCTCACGCGATCCTCGTGTGTGTTTACATCCAGCCGAGAGCGGACGTGCAGGCGGCGTGTGACGTCATCCACTCCACCGTCGCAGCGCTGCAGACACAGCACCCTGACGCCTTCTATGTGATCACTGATGACTTTAATCACGTAACGCTGGACTCTACCCTGCCTGCCTTTTTCCAGTTTGTGGACTGTCCCACCAGGAAAAACAGGACCATAGACTTGCTGTGTGCTAATGTGAGGGATGCATACAGGGCTATTCCACTACCACCGCTGGGGAAATCAGATCACAATCTGGTGTTCCTGCAGCCTCAGTACAAACCACTGGTACTGAGGCAGCCCACTACCACACGCTCATTCAGAGTCTGGTCTCCTGAAGCAGAAGAAGCCCTAAGGGACTGCTATGAAACCACTGACTGGAGCGTGCTGCTGCACCCACATGGTGAGGACATTGAGGGGGTGACTCACTGTGTTACGGACTACTTGAATTTCTGTATGGATGTTGCTGTTCCCACAAAGACTGTACGCTGCTTTCCAAACAACAAACCCTGGATTACCAGCTCCGTCAAGGACCTCCTCAACCAAAAGAAGAGGGCGTTCAAAGACGGAAACTTGGTAGAGCTGAAGCGCGTACAGGGGGAACTCAAGGTACGTCTTAAAGAGGCCAAGGAGTCTTACAGGAAGAAGGTGGAAAGAAAGCTGCAAGACAACAACATGAAGGAAGTCTGGGGTGCAATGAAAACCATCACTGGGTGCAAGAACAACAACGGCAACCCAGTAGATGGCGGTGTGGACAGAGCAAACCAGTTCAACAACTTTTACAACAGGTTTGACTGTCCTGCTCCTGCTGCCCCCTCCTCCTACCCTCCTGCAGCATCACCAACATCTTCTCCATCTCTACCATCATCACCACCATCTCCATCACCTTCAACTCCAACTCCACCATCTTCATCACCACCACCATTACCCTCACCTCCATCTTCATCAACATCATCACCGTCATCATCATCACCATCAGCACAATCACCCTCACCTCCACCATCTTCATCAGCACCATCATCACCCTCACCTCCACCATCTTCATCATCACCACCATCAACACTATCAACTGGCAGACAAATCATCTCCTCCAGTCCACCAACCTTTACTGCTGACCAGGTCAGGAGACAGCTGAGGAGACTTCACCCCAGGAAGGCAGCTGGCCCGGACAGAGTGTGCCCCAGAATGCTCAAGGCATGTGCTGTTCAACTGGGTGAGCCCCTCCAACATGTTTTTAACCTGAGTCTGCGTATAGGGAGAGTTCCTGCCACGTGGAAGACAACCTGTCTCATTCCTGTTCCCAAGAAGGCACACCCGAAGGAGCTGAATGACTACAGGCCTGTTGCTTTGACATCTCATGTGATGAAGACCATGGAGCGACTGCTGCTGGACCAACTCAGACCTCAGGTCCACCATGCTGAGGACCCACTGCAGTTTGCGTACCGGGAAAAGGTGGGAGTGGAAGATGCCATCCTCTATCTCCTGCACAGAGCTCACTCTCATCTGGACAAGGGGGGAGGTGCTGTGAGGGTCATGTTCTTCGACTTCTCCAGTGCCTTCAACACCATCCAGCCCCTACTACTGAGAGACAAGCTGATGGAGATGGAGGTGGATATGCACCTGGTCACCTGGATCACTGACTACCTTACTGGGAGACCACAACATGTCAGGATCAGGGACTGCTCCTCTGATACAGTGATCAGCAGCACAGGAGCACCACAGGGGACTGTTCTCTCTCCAGTCCTGTTCACACTGTACAGATCAGACTTCAAATACCACTCGGAGTCATGCCACATGCAGAAGTTCTCTGACGACACTGCAATTGTGGGGTGTGTGCGTAATGATGATGAGAGGGAGTACAGAAGCCGGGTTGAGGAATTTGTGATGTGGTGCAAGATGAACCATCTGCAGCTGAACATCTCCAAAACCAAGGAGATGTGCATAGACTTCAGGAGGTCCAGGCCCTCTGCTCAGCAGCCAATCTCCATCGAGGGGGTCGACGTGGAGGTGGTCAAATCCTACAAATACCTTGGTGTGCACCTGGACGACAGGCTGGACTGGTCAGTGAACACTGACTCCCTCTACAGGAAGGCTCAGAGCAGACTGTACTTCCTCAGAAGGCTAAGGGCTTTCAACATCTGCCAGAAACTCCTCCTGATGTTCTACCAGTCTGTGGTAGCCAGCGTCCTCTTTTACACTGTTGTGTGTTGGGGAGGCAGCATCAGCAAGAGGGATGCTGGACGACTGGACAGGCTGGTGAGGAAAGCTGGTTCTGTGCTGGGATTAGAGCTGGAGTCCTTAACACCACTGGCAGAGAGGAGAGCCCTCAGCAAGCTGCTGAACATCATGGACAATGTTCACCACCCTCTGCACAGCACCATCACCAGGCAGAGGAGCTCATTCAGCGGCAGACTGCTGTCCCAGTCCTGCTCCACAGACAGACTCCGAAAGTCTTTTTTCCTCAGGCCATAAGACTGTTCAACTCCTCTCAGCACAGCAAACTAAAGACTCTGTGAAACTTTTTCATTCCGGCCACTCTGGCCACACCATGGACACACCCCCAGCTATGGACACACTCTCAGACTTGCTGATGCCTAGAACACTTTTTATAGTTCTACCATATTTTGCACTAGTAGTTCATTCACTAGTTAATTCATCTACTGTTTACGTATCTTTTGCACTGTTTACGTATCTTTTGCACTGCTTAATTTATTTTAAATTATTATATAACTGTGTATTTGCACTTTCTGTTTGGCTGACATCAGTTATCCTCACATTATGCACATCAACTGGTGTTCACTGTCTATTGTGTTCAACTGCACTACCTCCATTCTCCATCTCCATTACACACACACACACGAAGACTGTACATTTACACTGTATATTCTATTTCTTATTTGATTGTATTTATATGTATCTTTATATTTTATATTTTATCTTTTTTAACTTTGTGTATTGTGTAACCTGCTGCTGGATGCCAAGAATTTCCCCCCGGGGATCAATAAAGTATCTATCTATCTATCTATCTATCTATCTATCTATCTATCTAATAGTGTAATAGTTTTATGTTGCACTGTCGTCACTCCTGCACTTTATGTTGTCTATTGCTTCTTGTTCCATGTTGCACCATGGTTCCAGAGGAATGTAATTTCACTACACTGTGTACCTGTACTCAGTTGTAATGACAATAAAAGCCTCTTCACTTGACTTAATGAAAATGAACTTACCTGTTCAGGAGAATAGTCTGGACCAGGAGAGTCACTAGTCTGAGCCTGAGATGGTTGAGGAAGATCAGAATCACCCACCACAGCATGGGAAGTAGCACTGGTCGTCTGTAATCACATTTAAAAAAAGACTAAATTTACAATATGAAACAACTAAAATACAAATATAACATTATTTAATTGATATTTCATACTGCCCATCCCATTTCAATTACTAATAACACAGAGTATATAAAACATGCTCTGTGGGAACGTTACACACACTCTAACCGTTCCTTGTGGGGACGGTTCCTTGCACGGACTGTTATGACCAATTTTACACTTATATTTCACTCTAAAACCGACTAAAGGTGTGTTGTGGGGACGCCGTGATTACCCAGAAAACTATAAAGAGAGAGAGAGTAGAACTAAATCTAAAGTGAAGAAAATGAACTTACCTGTTCAGGAGAATAGTCTGGACCAGGAGAGTCACTAGTCTGAGCCTGAGATGGTTGAGGAAGATCAGAATCACCCACCACAGCATGGGAAGTAGCACTGGTCGTCTGTAATCACATTTTATGAAGACAACTTTAACAATATGAAACCACTAAAATACAAATATGTTATTATTAAATTGATATTTCATGCTGCCCATCCCATTTCAATTACTAATAACACAGAGTATATAAAACATGCTCTGTGGGAACGTTACACACACTCTAACCGTTCCTTGTGGGGACGGTTCCTTGCACGGACTGTTATGACCAATTTTACACTTATATTTCACTCTAAAACCGACTAAAGGTGTGTTGTGGGGACGCCGTGATTACCCAGAAAAACTATAAAGAGAGAGAGAGTAGAACTAAATCTAAAGTGAAGAAAATGAACTTACCTGTTCAGGAGAATAGTCTGGACCAGGAGAGACACTAGTCTGAGCCTGAGATGGTTGAGGAAGATCAGAATCACCCACCACAGCATGGGAAGTAGCACTGGTCGTCTGTAATCACATTTTAAAAAAGACTAAATTTACAATATGAAACAACTAAAATACAAATATAACATTATTTAATTGATATTTCATACTGCCCATCCCATTTCAATTACTAATTACACAGAGTATATAAAACACGCTCTGTGGGAACGTTACACACACTCTAACCGTTCCTTGTGGGGACGGTTCCTTGCACGGACTGTTATGACCAATTTTACACTTATATTTCACTCTAAAACCGACTAAAGGTGTGTTGTGGGGACGCCGTGATTACCCAGAAAAACTATAAAGAGAGAGAGAGTAGAACTAAATCTAAAGTGAAGAAAATGAACTTACCTGTTCAGGAGAATAGTCTGGACCAGGAGAGTCACTAGTCTGAGCCTGAGATGGTTGAGGAAGATCAGAATCACCCACCACAGCATGGGAAGTAGCACTGGTCGTCTGTAATCACATTTTATGAAGACAACTTTAACAATATGAAACCACTAAAATACAAATATGTTATTATTAAATTGATATTTCATGCTGCCCATCCCATTTCAATTACTAATAACACAGAGTATATAAAACATGCTCTGTGGGAACGTTACACACACTCTAACCGTTCCTTGTGGGGACGGTTCCTTGCACGGACTGTTATGACCAATTTTACACTTATATTTCACTCTAAAACCGACTAAAGGTGTGTTGTGGGGACGCCGTGATTACCCAGAAAAACTATAAAGAGAGAGAGAGTAGAACTAAATCTAAAGTGAAGAAAATGAACTTACCTGTTCAGGAGAATAGTCTGGACCAGGAGAGACACTAGTCTGAGCCTGAGATGGTTGAGGAAGATCAGAATCACCCACCACAGCATGGGAAGTAGCACTGGTCGTCTGTAATCACATTTTATGAAGACAACTTTAACAATATGAAACCACTAAAATACAAATATGTTATTATTAAATTGATATTTCATACTGCCCATCCCATTTCAATTACTAATAACACAGAGTATATAAAACATGCTCTGTGGGAACGTTACACACACTCTAACCGTTCCTTGTGGGGACGGTTCCTTGCACGGACTGTTATGACTAATTTTACACTTATATTTCACTCTAAAACCGACTAAAGGTGTGTTGTGGGGACGCCGTGATTACCCAGAAAAACTATAAAGAGAGAGAGAGTAGAACTAAATCTAAAGTGAAGAAAATGAACTTACCTGTTCAGGAGAATAGTCTGGACCAGGAGAGTCACTAGTCTGAGCCTGAGATGGTTGAGGAAGATCAGAATCACACACCACAGCATGGGAAGTAGCACTGGTCGTCTGTAATCACATTTTATAAAGACAATGCAAACATATAAAACCATAAAGACATCATGAACAATACTTAATACATTCTGAATCACAGCATTACGTATACTGCATACTTTGCAACATACTTGTGTTCTCCATGGGTAGTCATCACCCCCATAGTCATAGACAATTTCTTCTCCTTCTTTAATGTCATTCAGGGCAAACAAACAAAGGTGTGGTTTTCCATCCACATCAATTTTTTTCATTTTACAGTTTGGGTGTCTGTGGTCATCGTTAACGAGCCGCCCAAATGATCCATCTTCTCTTGAGGCATCAATACTTAAACACAAAAAGAGAAATACAAATTTCACAATAACAAAAATAATAACTTCATTTGATTAAATACAATAAATAAATTCTGCTAAAAAGTCAAAAACTCATGCTGCATGACTTTACCATCTAGACCAATTTGATTTGGCTAATCAATTATTATGGCCAAGCTGGCTGACCGGGCATAAGCAATCAATTAAACCAGCATTATCAGCATAACCAAGTTCATCCACCACTATTAGTAGCATGACCACTGTGGTCAGCCATCAAGACCATACAACTCAACCCCTGTGACCAATCGGGTTGCATAATCATCATTATCAAGTGGGTATTCAGCTTGACCATCTTGACAACATTGACAGGACCAGTTTAAACCAACCATAACTAGCCCGATTTAAGCCACATGGTATATTATAGTTTTGGAGCAAACAGAAGCCTTACCACCATAGTTTCCCTTTCCACTTGAAGTCAAACATAAATACAGTACATGATGGGTGGTAAATGTTTCTTCTTCTCTGGGATTCTGCTTCATTTATCATATCTCCTCGATATTCAACAAGAAAATCTCCTTTGCAAATAGAACTCTTTGCAAATACTCCACGTCCTGTAAAAGACAGCAAAAACATTTTAACCAGGATAAACTACATTTACTTGAACAGACATTCAGCTCATGATAGATGGCAATTAGACCAACAAAGAAAGAAAGAGGGAACCATATTAAGATAAGCTCTATTTTAACTGAGTCTTCTCATGGATCATCAGGCTGCGTGTAAATGTATGACATTAATGACTAAAAAACTTCAGACGCCTTCTTACCTTTTACTGCATTAATGTACTTCACCTCCAACTTGCTTGTTTTGTCTGTTTTTGAAACCACATGTTCTATGGCATCCCTAAGAGGACTGATCCGTGGTGGCATTTTAAACTGCAAGAATATTAAACAAAAAAATTACTTGCCCTGTGATTAATTACTGTCTGATGTATTAAAGTTGTCAGTTGTATGATTTTTAACTAACTCTTATGGTTAGATATTTTAAAATAAAATTCATTTCTTAGGTTCAGGAGAGGTGGCTGTTTCAGCAGTAGTAAAGTGTGGGGGAACTGCGGCTGAACAGCCACCCCTCCCCCACCATCTACTACTGCTGATACAACCTGACTCTTACATTAATAAACATAAAAATACATACATACACAAACATAATGAATGATTTGCTCATATGCTGCATTTCAAACAGCTATAAATCCCTGTATGCAGTTATATACAATTCTTAAGCAGTTATACATCCATATACAGAGTCATATTCAATCTTTAACCACATATGCATCACTATGCACCATGCTGTACATCTTCATGCACAATGTTATACAATCCTTTACCAGTTAAACATCCTTAACTCCTGCTATACACTACTATACATATTTATACAACCTTTAATCAGATATACATCCCTTTACAGCATTACACAAAATCCTAAACCAACTATACACCCCTACACACCATTATACACAATACTTAACTAGCTATACACTACTATACACAATTACATAGAAACCATAATTAGCTATGCATCCATACACACCACTACATAGAACCCTTAACCAGCTATTCACTGCTTTACACTATTTCATACAACCTTTAACCAGCTATACACTACTATACAGAATTACACAGAACCCCCTAATCAGCTATACATCCTTACACACTGTTACATAGAACCCTTAACCAGCTATACCCTACTATACACATTTACACAGAACCTTAAACCAGCTATACACTACTATACACATTTACACAGAACCTTAAACCAGCTATACACTACTATACACATTTACACAGAACCTTAAACCAGCTATACTTAACCAGCTATACGCTACTATACACCATTACATAGAACCCTTAACCAGCTATACACTACTATACACTTTACATAGAACCCTTAACCAGCTATACCCTACTATACACATTTACACAGAACCTTAAACCAGCTATACACTACTATACACATTTACACAGAACCTTAAACCAGCTATACACTACTATACACATTTACACAGAACCTTAAACCAGCTATACACTACTATACACATTTACACAGAACCTTAAACCAGCTATACTTAACCAGCTATACGCTACTATACACCATTACATAGAACCCTTAACCAGCTATACACTACTATACACTTTACATAGAACCCTTAACCAGCTATACCCTACTATACACATTTACACAGAACCTTAAACCAGCTATACACTACTATACACATTTACACAGAACCTTAAACCAGCTATACACTACTATACACATTTACACAGAACCTTAAACCAGCTATACTTAACCAGCTATACGCTACTATACACCATTACATAGAACCCTTAACCAGCTATACACTACTATACACTTTACATAGAACCCTTAACCAGCTATACGCTACTATACACCATTACATAGAACCCTTAACCAGCTATACACTACTATACACCATTACATAGAACCCTTAACCAGCTATACACTACTATACACTTTACATAGAACCCTTAACCAGCTATACGCTACTATACACCTTTACATAGAACCCTTAACCAGCTATACACTACTATACACCTTTACATAGAACCCTTAACCAGCTATACACTACTATACACCTTTACATAGAACCCTTAACCAGCTATACCCTACTATACACCTTTACATAGAACCCTTAACCAGCTATACACTACTATACACTTTACATAGAACCCTTAACCAGCTATACACTACTATACACCATTACATAGAACCCTTAACCAGCTATACACTACTATACACCATTACATAGAACCCTTAACCAGCTATACACTACTATACACCTTTACATAGAACCCTTAACCAGCTATACCCTACTATACACCTTTACATAGAACCCTTAACCAGCTATACACTACTATACACTTTACATAGAACCCTTAACCAGCTATACGCTACTATACACCATTACATAGAACCCTTAACCAGCTATACCCTACTATACACCTTTACATAGAACCCTTAACCAGCTATACACTACTATACACCTTTACATAGAACCCTTAACCAGCTATACCCTACTATACACCTTTACATAGAACCCTTAACCAGCTATACGCTACTATACACCATTACATAGAACCCTTAACCAGCTATACACTACTATACACCATTACATAGAACCCTTAACCAGCTATACACTACTATACACCTTTACATAGAACCCTTAACCAGCTATACCCTACTATACACCTTTACATAGAACCCTTAACCAGCTATACACTACTATACACTTTACATAGAACCCTTAACCAGCTATACGCTACTATACACCATTACATAGAACCCTTAACCAGCTATACCCTACTATACACCTTTACATAGAACCCTTAACCAGCTATACACTACTATACACCTTTACATAGAACCCTTAACCAGCTATACGCTACTATACACCTTTACATAGAACCCTTAACCAGCTATACGCTACTATACGTATTTACACAGAACTTTAAACCAGCTATACACTACTATACACCATCATATACGATCTGTAACCAGTTACATATCTTTATATATTTTTAAAAAATCATGCATTCCTAAATAACAAAATATATTATATATATTCTTATCACTATTATACAATATGTAACCCACTGTTATACACCCTATACACCATAATATATAATTCTTAACCTATTTTAACACCCTTATGCATGAGTCTACACCATTAATCAGATATACATCCACGTTTACAATAATATAGGAATTATAACACCATTAACCAAAATTATCTACTCATTCTGTCACACTAACAAAACAAAGAAATTAAGGGTGCCTGAGCAGCACTGTGAAATACAGTCAGCAAATATCTACCTTTTTTACCCTGCTGAGACTAACTTAACCTGTCAGCTAGCTAAATTTAGGTAGGAAGGTTAGCTAACACTAGCTAGCTTATGTGAGCAGTCTGCAGCCAGTCTAGCATTTGTCACTAGACATTTAAAAGCTTGTTTTTATTCTTAAACTTAAATATTACAAAAAAACACTAACTTCAGAAACTAGCTCTCATCTGCTCACCACACTCTCCAACTCTCCTCTGAACGGCAAAATGGCTTACAGCGATTAACAAGCTCCCTTCCCCCAACACTCGACTGCCGTTCCAGCAGCCGCCCTCCCCCCTCTACTTGCCGTTCCAGCAGCCGCCCTCCCCCCTCTACTTGCCGTTTCACCAGCCGCTCTCCCCCCTCTACTTGCCGTTTCAGCAGCCGCTCTCCCCCCTCTACTTGCCGTTCCAGCAGCCGCTCTCCCCCCTCTACTTGCCGTTTCAGCAGCCGCCCTGTGCTGTTCCAGCAAGCAATCAAGGCCCCTCCCTCTGCTGCTGCTGCTGCTGTTGTTGGAATAGCCAACCCCTCTAACAGTGCAAACAGCCACCACCCCTCCCCCACACTGTAACTACTGCTGCTGCTGAAACAGCCTGACTCTAATAAACTTTAAAACTTTTAAAGCTAAACTTTCAGCTCCTAACTGCTGCTAAACTGGTTAAATCATGAACATCACATGTACTTTTGCAGAGGTTGTGCATAAGGTTTTTTTGAGTAATGTAGAAGATATACTCAGCTTACATGGTATCAAATTAAAAGTCTTATAATGGAGACCACCATTTTTATATAACAAATATAATTGTATCATTTATAATTAAAATGACATGCATTTTGACATTTTTATTGTCTTTTTATTTAGTTAAATTACTGTGTGAAGCACTTTTTAGAACTAGAACTGTCTGCTAGTTGGGGGAGGGGCGGTAGAAAAAAGAGAGGTATAGGGGGTGTTCAGCAGATCTGTACATGTTATATGCTAAAAGGACAACAGGAGAAATAGCTAGCTAGCTAGTTGACCACTGTGATCATGCTAGTCATTAACCTAATAAAACAACTAACCTAATAAAAAGGAGTAAAAATTTGACAGCACTCATATAATATCCAGTATATATATTTATAAGTCTTGCCGATAAAAAACAAACATTTTAACCTACAGGGACTTTTCAGTATGCTTACTGTACACCATCCAGCATTATTATATAAACCAATCAAGTGTTAACATCTTCTAATTGGATATTTTTTTTAATGGTCTTGAGTTTGATATTACAAATTATTTTCTCAATAATTTTGTTTTAATTGTTATTTAATTTGGAGAATGATGTATTATACTTGAGACTTGTTCATGAGTCAAGACCAAGAGCAGGAGTTTCAAGGACTAAGACAAGACTGAGACAAGACCAAGTTTTTTTTTCACCAAAATAAAAAGAAGGGATTTGGATGTAACTTAACAAACAGGTAAGAGCCTGCCATTGAATAATTACTCCATGGATGATTATGTTTCAGCTGGCAATAAGTTAAAAGTTATTTACCAATGCAGTAATAGCTTCTCATTTCTTAAACAACCATGTTAAAGACATGTTCTGTGGTTGGGAAAAGACATTCATCTGATTGGCCACCACAGAGTCCAGACCTTGTTGAGAATCTTTGGGATGTGCTGTAGGAGACTCCAAATATCCCATCATCAGCACAAGATTACATTACATTACAGTACATAACATTACATTTGGCAGACGCTTTTGTCCAAAGTGACTTACAATAGTGAAGTATAAAAATAATAGAAGTAAAAGTAAAAACATCTTTAGATAGGAAATGAGGTTAGAAGTTGTTAGAGGTTAGAGTTAGAGTGGTTAGGAGAGTAAGAGTTCTTTGAAGAGCTCTGTCTTCAGGAGTTTATTAAAGATAGTGAGAGATTCTCCTGATCTGGTAGTGGATGGTAGTTTGTTCCACCATTGGGTAACTCTGTATGAGAACAGTCTGGATTGTTTTGTGTGAATGTTTGTTTGGTAAAGTGAGGCGACGTTCATTGGAGGAGCGCAGCGGCTGGGAGGTAGCGTAAGCCTTCAGGAGTGAGTGCAGGTAGGAAGGAGCCTGTTCTGTCATCACCTTTTAGGCGATCGTAAGGACTTTGAATTTGATGCAAGCAGCAACTGGTAGCCAATGGAGCTCAATGAGCAGCGGGGTGACGTGCCCGTTTTGGCTGGTTGAAGACCAGACATGCTGCTGCATTCTGGATCATCTGTAGTGGAGGCATGAGATTACCACCGCTTGTACCAGGAGTTGGGTGGCCTGTTGCGTCAGAAATGGTTGAATATTTTTGATGTTGTAAAGTGGATAAGGAGTGGGCTGAAGACAGCTGCCTTGTCAGTGGACTTGCTCGGTGGACTCGCGCAGGTAGACTCGCAGGTCTTTACCCAAGTTGGTCTTCACACAACAGCTGACGCCTTCAGCTGACACCTCGGCGAGTGACGAAATAGGATTCTAAATTGCGCACAGCTGCGGGCGATATAGGAAATTAGCACCACAAGATCTTGGGTAAAAATGACTGCAGCTCTGGACAGAATTAAATGGCCATCAGCGAGGGTGAGAGAGGGAGAGAGGGAACACACTGGAAGAGCTGAAGTGGACACTCCCCCATACTTCATACTTCTGACAGCAGGAAAGTCACACCGCCTCTAGCAAATCAGGCTGAAGTTGCTCCACACTAAGCTCCTGTTTGGACAACCTCTGTCCTCTTACATCTCGAGCCATAAGCTCAAGCAAACCGCAGCCATGGCTAAAAAATAACTCACTCAGGGAACTACGTTCCAAACTCCGAGCTGCCGAAAGAAAATGGCAAAAAAAAAAAAAACTACCAACTGCTCCTGGATTCCTTTACAGCCAGCATCACAACTGCTAAAGCTGAATTTTATCACAATAAATTCAGCTCCCTCACAGACTGCCGGAAAATATTTGCTACATTTAAATCACTAATCAACCCTCCTCCTCCTCCTCCTCCTCTGGCTACATACTGCTGAAACACTTGCCTCATTCTTTACTGGGAAAGTGGCAGCTATCAGCAACCAATTTACTGATGTAACATGTAGCAGTCCTACTACATGCTCTGCAGCCCGGTGTCCCTCCACCGAAGGCGTTGCTTTCTCCTCGTTCACTCCTCTCACTGAGAACAAGACACTGGCTCTCCTAACACGTAGCCGTCCTACTATGTGTCCGCTTGACCCAATTTCCTCAAACCTACTACAAACCATTGCACCTACAATCACTCCGGCTATCACTCACACCATCAATGCCTCTTTAGCTTCTGGTGTTTTCCCAACTGCTTTCAAACAAGCACATGTGACACCAAAAAAAAGGCTTAAAAAGCCTTCTCTCAACCCCGCCCAGGTTGATAACTACAGACCGGTCTCACTACTACCCTTTCTCTCTAAAAAAAAAAAAAAAAAAAAAGTTTTAAATCAGGTCTCTGGCTTCCTCTCCCAGAATGACCTCCTGGACCAGAACCAATCTGAATTTAAAAAAGGACACTCTACCGAGACGGCTCTGTTGTCTGTGACTGAAGCGTTGAAAACTGCTAGAGCTGCAGGCCAGTCCTCAGTGCTCATTCTGCTGGACCTCTCGGCCGCCTTCGACACGGTCAACCACGACTTCCTCCTAACTATACTCTCAAACATGGGGATCTCACACAATGTGCTGTCATGGTTCAGATCATACGTCCCCAGGGTTCGGTTCTGGGTCCCCTTCTCTTCTCAATATATACCGCCTCTCTTGGTCAGGTTATCCACTCTCATGGCTTCTCCTACCATTGCTTTGCTGATGACACCCAGCTATACCTGTCATTCTCACTTGAAGATCACTCAATCTCTGCACGGATATTGCAGTGACATATCCTCATGGATGAAGGAGCATCACCTTCGATTAAATCTCTCAAAGACTGAACTTCTGGTCATACCAGCAAAACCATCTATTCAACCCAACTTCTCTATAAGCATCGACTCTCTCTCTCTCTCACCGTCAAAGGTTGCTAGGAACCTGGGTGTTATGGTTGATGACCAGCTCTCCTTCACGCACCATGTGGCCTCAGTTGCTTGATCCTGCCGCTTCGTGCTTTATAACATCAGAAAAATTAGAGCGTTTCTGACGCAACAGGCCACCCAACTCCTGGTACAAGCAGTCGTCATCTCACGCCTCGACTACTGCAATGCTGTGCTAACTGGCCTCCCGGCCTGCGTAGTAAAACCACTCCAAATCATCCAGAATGCAGCAGCACGTCTGGTCTTCAACCAGCCAAAACGGGCACGTCACCCCACTGCTCATTGAGCTCCATTGGCTACCAGTTGATGCTCGCATCAAATTCAAAGCTCTTACAATCGCCTACAAGGTGATGACAGAACAGCTCCTTCCTACCTGCACTGATCACTCCTGAAGGCTAACGCTACCTCCCGGCCGCTGCGCTCCTCCAATGAACGTCGCCTCGCTTTACCAAACAAACATTCACACAGAACAATCCAGACTGTTCTCATACAGAGTTCCCCAATGGTGGAACAAACTACCTTCTACTACCAGATCAGGAGAATCTCTCACTATCTTTAAGAGACTCCTGAAGACAGAGCTCTTCAAAGAGCACTTACTCTCCTAACACCTCTAACACACTAACTACTTCCAACCTCATTTCCTTCTTCCCCTCCTTCACTTCTCTATCCCTTTATTTCACTTCGACCTCCTTTAAGCCCTGTCTAAAAAATGGTTTATCTTTACTTCTATTACTTTTGTACTTGACTATTGTAAGTCGCTTTGGACAAAAGCGTCTGCCAAATGTAATGTAATGTAAAAGTTGGCTCCGTTTGACAAAAAAAATGTTAATGCTAATAGCAATCCATATAATGTGTTGGCAGAGTAGAATTTACAATATTTTGTTATATTTAAGCAGTAAAGTAACACATGACCATCTCATGTTGTATTGCTTAAATATAACAAAATATTGTAAATTCTACACTGACACCACATTATTTGGATTGCTGATGGCCATTAAATGACTGCCAGTATAATCATTTTAGTCAACCAGCATGACCAATTTGATTGACTAGAATGAAAAAACACTGGACTACACAAGCTAACCTGTCTGACAATGATGTGAATGTTAGTTGACCTGCCTGATCAGTATGACCACTCTAGTTGATCCACATGACCAGAATGTTCAAAGTGGTACACCAGTATGACCATAGGGGTAGACAATCATGATTACACAAGTTGACCAGCATCAAGTATGACTGGTCTTTCTTTATAACCAGCATGGCCATGCTAGTTTATCAATATTGTAAAGCTGACTGACCAGCATGACTACACTAGCTCAACCAAAGCATTCAACCAGTAAAACCAACTTGGTCAAGTCAGTTATGCTGACAAACAAGTTAGCCCATCAAACTCAAATAAAAAACATGATGTACAGGTCATTAGCTAAAGTGTCCAACCAGCTTTTGGCTTATCCTAAGCTGAATAAAATGGCTGCCCACTCCCACATTATTATTCCACCATATAGGAAAAAACTGAAGAATATGAACTTGTTGTATTATTTGAGGTCTGAATTTTCTGCAAATAAATGCTCTAAATGACAATATTTTTATTTGGAATTTTGGAGAAATGTCTGTATTTTATAGAATAGAACAACAATGTTAATTTTATTTAAACATATACCTATTAATAGCAAAATCAGAGAAACTGATTCAGAAACAGATGTGGTCTATTCATGGCAATTGTGAATTTAAACCCTACCTCATCAGTAACAGATATTTGCACCACTTACATAAAAACTTGACTGAGCTGTATGCCCAAACAATGTGAATTCTGAATTAAAGAAAGTAAAACCACTTCAGTTTATGGATAAATCTTTGCCCATTATGTTTGAACAATTATTGTTTAAAATAAGCAAGGAAAAACATAATTGGACAAGAGGACAAAATTGCTAAAATGCCAAGATGCTTTGCCCAAAGTTGTTGGATAAATTTTACTCCTTGTTCTAACTTGCTAATCTGTCACAAAGTACCAAGCTAGTTCTGCTGTTGGAAACTAGAATGAACAATGATGTGTTAGTTAGTGGTAACTTCTTTCATTGCTTAAATTTTTATTTTTGTTTAGTTACTTTTCTAAAAGCACATGGTAATATGTCCTATTAAAGCATACATTATATGTGTATTTTTTAATAACTGATAAGTACATATTTAAAATATCAACCTGGTTGCAATAAATTGTATTATATTTTTGATTAGCATTTTGCTGCATTTGTTTTGGCAGAAAACTAGTGTAACAATCTGGCAACCATGGTTGCTTGCTGTTAGCTCCAGTTGTTCCACTGTTGGCTGCTTAGGATGCATATATCTTATATTTAATACAAAAATGGGCTTACCTTGGGTTTGACTTTTGCTCCTTCATCCAAGTTTTAAGCTCCTTAGCTGGTATCTGCTGAAAATAATCTTCTTTCTTGTCCATTGAACTGATTTCCATGTAAACACACCATAAATGTATGTTCCGTTGAAATCCTTCCTTATGAGGACCAGGAAATGTCCATATTTGGAATAAGTGTGTGTGGCACTGTGAGTGCATGACCTGCGGGGGCGCAACTGAGCTCCTGCCCTTACACACACACACTGACCAAAAAACGTGTGGTATGGGCCTGAGCTAAAAATCACATAGACATATTCAGAACAGCTCCTGCACTTTATTTAAACCATTTTCTTTATGGGGACCAGGTTTTTGGTCCCCATACCGCAACAGGTCCCCATGACGTGACTGTGTAAACAGTCTGCTGTCCCCATAACGTGATGAATACCAACACACACAAACACTAAAACACACAAACACTAACACACACTCACACTAACACACACACACACTCTCTCTCTCACACACACACACACACACACACAAACACTAACGCACACTCACACTAACACACACTCAAACTACCCCACACACACACAGTCTAACTTCACTACCAGCACACATACACGCACACACACACACACTAACACACACACTCACTAACACACACACACTCTCTCTTACACACACACACACACTAACACACACACAAACACTAACGCACACTCACACTAACACACACTCAAACTACCCCACACACACAGTCTAACTTTACTACCAGCACACATACACGCACACACACACACACACACACTAACACACACACTCACTAACACACACACACTCTCTCTTACACACACACACACTAACACACACACAAACACTAACGCACACTCACACTAACACACACTCACACTAACACACACACACAGTCTAACTTTACTACCAGCACACATACACACACACACAAACACACACTACCACACATACACTAGCACTCACTACCACACACACACACACACTACCACACATACACTAGCACTCACTAACACACACACACACACACACACACACAACCACATATACACTAGCACTCACTAACACACACACACACACTACCACACATACACTAGCACTCACTAACACACACACACTACCACACATACACTAGCACTCACTAACACACACACACACACACACACACACCCACATATACACTAGCACTCACTAACACACACACACACTACCACACATACACTAGCACTCACTAACACACACACACTACCACACATACACTAGCACTCACTAACACACACACACACACACACCCACATATACACCAGCACTCACTAACACACACACACACACTACCACACATACACTACCACTCACTAACACACACACACTACCACACATACACTAGCACTCACTAAAACACACACACACACACACACACACTACCACACATACACTAGCACTCACTAACACACACACACTACCACACATACACTAGCACTCACTAACACACACACACACACACACTACCACACATACACTAGCACTCACTAACACACACACACACACACACACACTACCACACATACACTAGCACTCACTAACACACACACACTACCACACATACACTAGCACTCACTAACACACACACACACACACACTACCACACATACACTAGCACTCACTAACACACACACACACACACACACACACACACACACACACACACACACTACCACACATACACTAGCACTCACTAACACACACAGTGTAGACAGAACAATAGTGCAACAGTACAAAAGTGCAGACAGACAATACAACACAATACAGACAAAGAATAATAAATAACAAGACAGTGTGCAAATTTTGCAATGTGCAAAAAAGACCAGGTGAGGTAGTAATTACTCTATTACACAGTGTGCAATAGAGTCCAGTGAGGTAGTAGGGTTTTTAGTGCTTTCCATTTTCTGGGGTAAGTGGGGTAAGAGTGTGTGTGCATGTACAGAAAAACCATCAGTTCAGTCTCTGCAGTTAAGGAGTCTGATGGCTTGGGGGTCGTGCTGGACCGGATGCTGCGGTACCTTCTTCCCGAAGGCAGGAGGGAGAACAGTTCGTGTGAGGGATGAGTGGGGTCATTCACAATGCTGGTTGCTTTGCGGATGCTGCCGGTGGTGTAAATGTCCGTGATGGAGGGGAGAGAGACGCCGATGATCCTCTCAGCTGTCCTCACAATACGCTGGAGGGTCTTGCGGTCAGAGACGGTGCAGGTCCCAAACCAGGCAGTGATGCAGCTGCTTAGGATGCTCTCAATGGTCCCTCTATAGAAGAGTGTGAGGATGGGTGGAGGGAGATGGGCCTTTCTCAGCTTCCGGAGGAAGTAGAGATGCTGCTGGGCTTTCTTGGCTGTAGAGCTGGTGTTCAGGGTCCAGGTGAGGTTATCTGCTAAGTGGACACCAAGGAACTTGGTGCTCTTAACAATCTCCACAGAGGACCCGTCGATGTTGAGTGGAGAGTGGGTGTGTTGTGCTCTCCTGAAGTCAACAACCATTTCCTTTGTCTTGTCCACATTCAGGTGAAGGTTGTTGACTGTACACCAGTCTGTCAGCCGCTGCACCTCCTCTCTGTATGCTGACTTGTCGCCTTTGGTGATGAGACCCAGCACGGTTGTATCATCGGCGAACTTGATAAAGCTGTTAGAACTGTGTTTTGCAGCACAGTCATGAGTCAGCAGGGTGAACAGCAGAGGACTCAGGACACTGCCCTGGGGGGCCCCGTGTTCAGTGTGATGGTGCTGGAGGTGCTGCCCCCGAACTGGACTGACTGGGGTCTCCCCGTCAGAAAGTCCAGGATCCAGTTGCAGAGGGGGGTGTTGAGGCCGAGCGAGCTTAGCTTCCCGGTGAGGTTCTGTGGGATGATGGTGTTGAATGCTGAACTGAAGTCTATAAACAGCATTTTGACGTAAGTGTCCTTCTTCTCCAGGTGGGTGAGGGAGAGATGAAGGGTGGTGGTGATGGCATCGTCCGTGGAGCGATTGGGACGATACGCAAACTGCAGGGGGTCCAGTGAAGAGGGCAGTTGTGTCTTGATGTTCCTCATGACTAGCCTCTCGAAGCACTTCATGATGATGGGTGTAAGTGCAACGGGACGGTAGTCATTGAGGCAGGACACTGTGGACTTCTTCGGCACGGGGACAATGGTGGTGGACTTGAGGCACGTTGGGACAGTGGCGCTGCACAGGGAGATGATGAAGCTGGTCTGCGCACTCCCTGAGCACTCTGCCGGGGATGTTGTCTGGTCCTGCAGCTTTTCGTGGGTTGACTCTGCGCAGAGTGTTCCTCACATCCACTGCAGTCAGGCACAACACCTGCTCGTCCGGCTTGGGCATGGTCTTTCTCGTCATCGTGTTGTTTTGTGCCTCAAACCGTGCATAAAAGTTGTTTAGGGCATCAGGGAGGGAGGCATCACGTTCACAGGACGGTGGCATTGTCCTGTAGTTGGTGATTGCCTGGATGCCCTGCCACATGCGCCGCGCGTCATCCGTGTCCTTAAAGTGGCTGTGGATTCTCTGGGCGTGTGCGAGCTTTGCCACTCTGATAGCTCTTGACAGGTCGGCTCTCGCTTTCCTCAGGGCCACCTTGTCACCCACTCTGAAGGCGGAGTCGCGGGTCCTCAGCAGCGCACGTACCTCAGCAGTCATCCAAGGCTTCTGGTTTGGGCGTGTGGTGATGGTCTTGGAGACAGTGACATCATCAATACACTTGCTGATGTAGCCAGTGACTGATGCTGCATACTCCTCCAAATCAACAGAATCGCCTTCAGTAGCAGCCTCCCTAAACATGTCCCATGCAGTGCACTCAAAACAGTCCTGAAGGGCAGAGATGGAGCCTGCCGGCCAGGTTTTGACCTGCTTCTGAACTGGTCTGGAGCGTCTGATGAGTGGTGTGTATGTTGGTGTCAGCCAAACACACATGTGATCCGAGAAAGCGAGGTGGGGGCGGGGCTCCGCCCGGTATGCGCTGGGGATGTTTGTGTAAACAAGATCCAACGCGCTCGCTCCTCTCGTTGCAAAGTTCACATGTTGGTGGAATTTAGGGAGCACTGACTTGAGATTTGCGTGGTTGAAATCTCCGGCGATAATAAACAGTCCGTCTGGGTGTTTGTTTTGCAGATCGCTGATAGTCCGATAGAATTCACACAGAGCCTCTTTAGCATTAGCACCAATGCTAGCACTGGGTGGGATGTAGACAGCAGCTATTAGCACGGCGGAGAACTCCCGTACTAAATAAAAAGGTCTGCACTTGACTATCAGGAACTCCACCAGCGGAGAGCAGTGTTTGGCGACAGTCACAGCGTTGTTACACCATTCCGTGTTGATGTATTTTCTGTAGAGAGAGTAAATAACACATGGCCTCTTCTCACAAACTCTGCTAATCAGTGAAAGACGTAACCAAGCATTTCCTTCCCATTATTCCCAGTACCATATAGGAGTGGGACAAAATATCAATTAAATCCTTAATTCCTGCTATTTACTTATTTAGGAGTGATTTATCTTCTTCAGTAACACAGATGCTGTTACATTTCATAGAGAACTGTCTTCACAGTGTCACAGCATCGTTGTATCATCGTTATTCTGAGATGCCCTGTGATCATTTTGTGGTTTCAGACTAAAGTTTTCGTCATTTAATTGAACTAAAATAAAATAGTTCAATAAAATAAAGTTAGACCTGGACACAAACCAGTGTTTAGTAGTAGCAGCATTACATAGTCATTGGCACACTGTCTCTGCCTTAGTCCCGCCTGTCTCATTTGTAACCCTGCCCCCTAATTACTTCTCCAGGTGTCCCTTGTCTGTTCCTGTGTATAAATATTCCATGTGTTCCTTTGTTTTCTGTGTGCTTTTTTGATTGACCCTGTATCTTTGTGTAAGCTTTAGCCTCTGTTTTTTGAACCTGTCCTAGTAGACCCAGTCTTTTGTTTGATTCCTCTTCGTTTAATCCTCTGTCCTGCAGTTTTGTGCAAGTTTAGTTTCTGTTTTGTTTACTTTGTTTTATGTTTATTTGTTTGCTCATTTTGCTTGTTTGTTTATTTGTCTTATTGTTAATCCTTTGTTTTATTGTTATACTCTTTGTTTCTGTAGCCTTAGTGTTTGTTTTACTGCCCTAGTGTTTGTTCTTTGTTTATTTTTTGAGATATGGAAAATAAACTAGACTTGCATTTGCATCCTGCCTCCAACTTATTACAGTCAGAATACCAAACCATTTTTAAATAAGTGGGAGTGATTACTCCCACTGACTCCCACTTTTGTAAAAACAAAAAAATAAATTAAAAAAATTGGGGAGTAGGTATTGTTCCAGTAGTAATGGTATATATAATGGAAAGTTGGTATATATTATGGGACGATTATTTTATATTATTATTTATTTTTAAATAAACAGAGGGTGTGTTTCTTGACACCACAAGATTGTTTGATGTGGAATCTGTGTGATCTGTGTTGTATATGTTAAAGACACAGGACAGGACATTTATGCAAATGCAGTTTTTTTTTCATAGACCCACATTTTATTTGCAACAAAACATAAAAAAACATATAATGAAAATGTAAACTCATTTCCAACTCATATAACAACACATGTTCTAGTGTGGGTAAAATACAAGTCTATGAGGTTTGCAATTCAATGCATTTTGTTTTTTGTTTTTTTACATTCATGTTTTACACATCTCAGTTTTTTTTTGTAATTGAGGTTGTATAAAGCTTTATATGAAAATGCAAAAATAACAATAAGATCTTTACTCTTTTAGGTTATGAATGTGTCACTATGCAGTAATAATTCTACATGGAAATGCATACTATTTAAAGGACTGATTTGTGTGAAGCAGTTTATTATGACAATATTATCACTACTGTTGTAATATTAACCTCTGGATGAGACTAAATATTATGTTTAATAAGAAGGATATCAGACCTGGTATTAAAACACATCAAGACCTAAAGCAGGGCTTTATACCTCATGGTAATGTTTTTGATACGGTACAACTGTTTTCAGAGCAGCTCACTATTCTGCACTGTGTGTGTGTTTGTGTAAAGATGACATAATACGTGTATTTCTTTTTGGAAATATTTTGAAAGATGGACTGATAAATAGAGCAAAAGTCAACAATGACACCGAGCCAGATGAGGCAGGAAGTCTTTTGTGTTTGAGCCACTAATCACGTTAATTGATCTTTTATTTGGCGCAGTAGCCGGGCTCAGATTGCATTAGGCGTAATGAGGTTTTAATGTGGGGTCAAGAGCAGAGCGGGGTCCTACCTTGTCAGGACATTGAGGGAGAATGTGTTTGTTTACTCCCTGCTAAGTGCCACCAATTCTCACCACTGCAACACCAACAACAAAAGCACCATGTGGCTCCCAGTGTGCTCGGTTACCATCAGCTATCCCTACAAAACTGGAGCAGACAATAGAAATGACATCAGTGATTTTCTTTTAGTTACATTTTTATATTTAAAAAAAGAAGTAAATTAGAAAGCATGTTTATGTGAAGTATATATATATATATATATATTTTTGCTCAGAAAATAAAAAAAGACATTCAACCCTGTCTGTGGGTATATGAATGTGTATGTTTTCAGGTGAGACTACACACTCATCACAGCCAAGGGCGCAGTGGACAGCCCCTCTCGTTCAGCAAACAGCCCAGCCCTGTCTGCCTCCCCTCCACAGGTCAGACCACACAAAAGCCCAGATTCAGTTGTTTATAAATGTCTCTGCTTCACTATTCATTCAGGACTTCCTCACGTCAAGGTCACGCCCAACAGCTGGATTTAGCAGCTCTAACTGGGGTCCAGTTACATTCACAGGCTTTACTCAGCCCAGCTTACAGTGTCATCCCTATCATTTCAGATAGTAAAAACAGGAGAAGAAGATTAAATCCGTCATCCTTTATGCTGTACAAAGAAAACACGTTTTTTATGAAGTTTTAAGTATTCAGGAATCAGTATTTGGTGCAATAACCCTGGTTTTTAATCACTGTTTTCATACATCTTGGCATGTTCTCCTCCACCATTCTTACACCATTCTTGCTTTTGGACAACTTTTTGCCTTTACTCCTGGTGCAAAAATTCAAGCAGTTCAGCTTAGTTTGATGGTGTGTGATTATCCATCTTCCTCTTGATTATATTCCAGAGTTTTTTTTTATGTGGTAAAAATAAAAGAAACTCATAATTTTTAAGTGATCCATTTTTTTTTTCAGAGCTGAATTACCAAAGGTAAGAGCTGTATAGGCTGTGACCGAAATGGCTCCCTATTTACTATTTAGGGCACTACTGAGTACGTGGGCCAGTTTTCTTTTCTTTTTGAGTGTCCGAATTATAAAGTGGAATTGGAACGTGCTTTTAAGGGCACTACAAACTACACTGTAAAAATGCATCATGATTTATAGTAAAACATCGCCGCTTACTACACAAGCTAAATGTGTCCTAGAATGCAATGCATTGCGAGTCTCGCTACTAATCAACAGACAAACAGAGCAGACGTCAAGCCATCAGTCACTGGGTAAAACTGGGTTTCAAATCACATGAATGCAGAGAAAACCACCCAAACAGCTGATGTTAAGCATGTTAACAATATTAAAGGGTTTTTTTTTCCAACATAAAAATAAAATGAACATATCCTAAATATCACTAATTACACAAAAAGACATTTACGATGCTTGTATTTATTATATATGTTTATTGTACTGTTTGATAGGACACAATAATTAAATAAAAGTAATTACAGTACATAAAAATACACTTGCAAGCAACGAAAGAAAAGTAAATATTCATAATAACCAACACATACACTGCTTATTCAAAACTCCATCAGAAGGACTAAAAGCTCTTTCTCTAAAAGGTTAGCATTATCTATTTACAACACTTTACAACAGTTATATTTCAAAACTCTTAACACTTGGTTATTTTGTCCTCCTTTCAAAGCACAGCGTTTCCTCCAGTCAGTTTCAGACTCAACTCCAGATGTAGCATGAAACCACTCAATCTGGCAACACTGCGAAACAGTGTGCAATGTTAATTTCAGATGTTTCTGCATGTATTTCATTTCTGTGTTGATTATGTTTCTAAACAGTGTAAATGTAACAGTCAGAGAGAATACTCCGTGATCAGCTCAGAGCTTCACTAACTTTAATTCAGTGGAGTTTTAAACATAGTTTACCAATTATCAATTTTTGTGTTTAAGTGACTAGAGCGGGCGCATGTTAATGATGAGGGAGTGTCTGAATTAATTTCGTGTAGACAGCGATTTGCTATACATAAAAAAACAAGAATAAATAAAACATCTTATTGTTTATTATACTGCATGATTTAGCCTACAATGTGCATTCCACAACAAAAATCTCTAATCCTAATTATAATATATGTTAGAAAAATACAAATATGTTTTGTCTGTGGAAACTCAATATCTTAATAATAAAGACATGTTTAAAATATATAATAAAGTTGTCATCCAATGAAGAGAAAAGACTTTGGGCCATGTGTACCCTTTTAGAAATGGTTCCCAAAATGTCACAAGAGCCTTTGCCCTCTTCGATGCTAGCGAGGAAAAGGCCCCTGACCCTCGGGGCAATGTCTACAGAATCTTTTAATCCTGCTTCAAATGTGCGCTAAAACATTACTGAACAAAAAGGTCCAGCACAAAACATGTTCAAAACATCAGTAAAGAGACTTCAGGAATAGGTCAAGCTCATTTTCAGTGACCTTTTATTGAGTTTAAAGGAACGATCAGCCACAAAATCAAATAAAATAATTTACACTGGAACTAAGATGAGAACAGTAAAACAAACATATTTATAGTTTTATAAACCATTTTATATTTTTACTTTAAATTGATTTAATAGACAGTTAAATTAAATGACATTAATAACAAATATAACAAAGATCCCTACATACAAGTTCAATCTGAATATTACAACATATCATAATTTTCATTTTTGTAATTAAAAGGCTCACCTTTGTAATTAGTCTCGCCCACACTTAGCTCTTCCTGCAATTTCCAGTCACAGGACTACACTACCCAGAATGCACTATTCAGTTATTCTCACGTGGTCATGTGATGCCTTCAGGAAGTAATTCACCTGAGTACTAACATCTGGTCAGCCAGGTATAAAAGACTGCCCAGAATTCAGCTTCAGTGCTGAGTATTGTTTTGGTTCATCCAGCATTAAAACGCGTTTGTCATTGCCTTTTTTGACCTCCATGTTTTACCATTTTTACATGTACCATACTCTGTGTATTGCGACCCTGGTATGTTTTCTCCTGTTGGCTCCTGTTCACTGGTATTGACCCTGCTTGTTCTGACTACTCTTTGTATTACTCCTTTTGTTATTAAAGCTTTGATTTTACACCTGCGCTTGTCTGAGTTCTGCCCAATTGTGAAATAATTCCACCTTTATACTTTCAAAGAGTAAATACCACTATTAAACAGTCAGTTTGTTGGGAAAGTTTGACATTTCTGGTTTTACAACCTAAATTTAATAAACCTCCCGAACTTATATACTGCATTCCAGAGGATGCAACATGAGGATATTTTCCTACTGCTGCTGATTCATGTAAAATATATATTTATACAAGAAATATAGAATAAGAATATGATCTTCTTAAACGTCTACAGCAGCTAGTCTTATGAACTTGCTGTAAACATTATTTGTGTTGGCTGCAGTATTGTACTATTGTACCTGCAGTGAACATGTTTGCTAAAGGTTGTGTGTAAGCCTAGAATCATTTACCATATTTTTTGCGCTATAAGGTGCACTGAATTATTAGGCGCACTATCAATAAACGTCTATTTTCTGGTCTATCTTCATATATAAGGTGCACCAGATTATAAGACGCATTATGCGACACAAGTAAGGAACAGGGCTGTTTCCATGTTTTCCTTCTAATTCAGTTGGACTCGCCACTGGGTGACGGTGGGTAACTAAGTTATAGGTATAGATAAGCTAAGTAAAGAAAAACAAAACTTTTATTCTTTAAAAACAAGTTTTTTTTTTAAGTTAAATGAGCACTGGATGTTAATTTTTCATATTTCTCTTCTAAAACAGTTTTGAGTAAAGTGCTTTTTTTTAAAAGTTTATTTACAGTAAGCTTAGATTTGCAAATTTTCGCTAAAGCTAGCCACTGTTAGTAGAAAATGCTCTCCCGACAGTGCTACACTGAGGAAACCAGAGTGTTCTAGTAAGCCAGGGTCATATTAGCTGGCGGCTCGTCTCATGTAGCTTGTTTTAACACGGAAAACGTGCAGACTACAATCCAATATGCTCACCTCTGAACAATGAAAGGGTTAGCGCTGCGGTTAGCAGCTAATGCCAGTGCTGCTCCAGCAGTGCTATCTGGGTTAGCAGCAGGCTACAGGCCAATAACACTCATCTCTGAATGGCGAAGGTGCTAGCGCAATTGGTGGGTAATGCTAATGCTGCTCTAACAGTGCTAGCCAGGCTTAGCTGCAGGGTACAGGCAGCTATACTCTCCTCTGAATGGCAAAAGTGCTAGTGCGGTTAGCGGGTAATGCTAACCGCACTAGTACCTTTTAATGACATGCTGCCTGAAAATGCTGCTGCTGCCCAGTGGGATGCAGGTTGTGTGTCCATATTCAAACTACCTTTGCTTTAGCCATTTTGCACACAGTTATACAAAGTAAAACAGTGATTTTAATTGTTTAAAAAGGCTGCCCCAGCATTCAGAAACATTGTATCGTTTTGTATGTTTTTAAAGATGCAACTGTATAGTTAATATAGATGGTCTCCAAACATTCACAGTTAAAATTCAACAAATAAACTTGAATGAAAAAACACACAAAAAAACATACTGAATGTCCAGAAGCTTCTTATTTAAATGTTCAGAAATTAAGCAGCTCCCGTGGGAAGTAAACTTCAGCAACCAGTCAGGTCTTGGCTAATTGGCTAAATTTAATAATGAACTTACATTAGATTTTTTTAGTCAATGATTTCTTTAAGCCCAGGCTTATTTACTTACATTTATTCTATCCAGAGAGCCAGAGAGTTTAAAGACAGGAATCAAGATCACAGGACACAATATCTCCCAACTACATACTATTTTTTTTTTAACTAACTAGTAAAGTAGAGATAAAAGTCGGGTCAAAAAATATTCAATGACATGTAGTTCACAATGTGGTATTGACTGATACTTTTATCCCATAATTTAAAGCAAAATGAAGAATGTCTGTAAAATATTAATAAAAAATCCTTTGTGAAAAGGATTTATTTTTAAGATGACTAAAAGTGTGTTCAAATTATTTAAATGATAGTAAAAGTATTTTTCTATTTTATATTTTAAATACTAATAAAAATACACACTGAATATATTGTCTCTGTATTTCCTTATAATGTATTTTTAAGCAACATGAATTAAATTATACTTTAGTGTGAAAAATATAAAATATGCGTACTTCTAAACACACAAAAACAAAAATATACTTAATTATCATGTGTTTTATTTAAATATGTAATGTAGTACAACTGAGAAAGTAATTAAATTAAATTAATGTATTTTACATACTGAAGCACATTTAACCAATACATTATAAAATTGTTATCTGTAATGTGTCCACTAAAGTGCATTGTTTAAAAAATAAAGCGTGCTTAAGTCCAATCGAGGATGTACCCTTCCTTTAAAGAATCACATTTTGGGGTTTTGATCATTGAAATAATATTTAATTGTCATGTAATTGTATATGTAGTATGTATAAACTATTTTAGAGATTTCCTTTTTTAAAGTATGATTTGATACAGCTTAGCAACTACACTAGTAATAGATTTTACTCACATACTGGATCACACTTCACATAGTTAAAATGTGCTGTTTTAATGTGCTGTGACGCACATTTTTTCCGACGTCTTCCGTCTTTCTACATAGAAAAGAGGTCTGCAAAGACGTAATTTGGACTAGATTTAGCCCTTATCTGAAGGTCTGGGGAACGTCGATATTGAACATGCGTAAGACATCAGAAAAAAGACGTCATCTGGGGTCACAGTCTGCACCTTCAGGAGACCAAAATTGGACGTGCAAAAATTACCTAAAAAAGATGTTGTTTCTTTGATTAGTGGGAAATGGTACCCATTTGGTGGAATGGCCCTTTTTTATTTTTTCTAAAATTACTACAGTGTTCTCAAGCATCACCATCACCGTCTAGCAGTTTTACACCTGCCAAGCTAACCACTCCAAGCCCTTTAGGTACAGCGTGTTTACATCCACTTCCTGACATTATGAGAGTTGGTGAATTAATCTGCATGAGGAATCGGTACAGCTCGATATCTAGTCAGGTATCCTGTATGAATCTGTTCAGAAAGTTAATCTACACACAGACTGAAGGAAAAACTGCAGTAAGTAGATTTTCAGCGCTCGCTCTTTCTCCTCACAGACTATGTGCTCTATCCCTCTGTAGCTTAGAGACATCCTGTCCTTAACCCCGCCCACAGGGTGTGAGGAGCATGTGGTGTGAGGAGTGTGCGGTACGGGGTGTGCGGGCAGCAGCAGCACTACCTGTCTGTGATGTAGAGCGGAGTGGAGCTGACAGGGGCCACAGGAGACACCTTACCTGTCGTCACAGAGCTGAGAGGAAGAGGCAGGGTCTGCCAGGGGTCCTCCACTGCAACAGTGCTGCTCACTACACACACACACACACACACACACACACACACACTGTAAAGCTTATCTGCTCTTCATAATAAAATAAACAACATAAATGCTATAATAATGTTTGGATATTTCTAAACTGATAGTCAAACCAACCGCAACGAGAAGAGATTTCTATATAATTATTCTGTGCAAGATCACGTTTTTAGTCTATTTTGAGTTCATTTTTGATTTTTCAAAATGGACTAAAATTAAACAAATCATAATTGACCTATTTTTAACGATTAATCTCAAAATGATATTATTGGATTTAGTCATCAGCTATTTTTAACTGATTAAAATTTATTTTATTGCATTCATTTTATTTTGTGTCAGGCAGTCTTGACACTTAATAGCTAAAAGTGTTTAATTCATATTTGTATTAAAATTACATGTAATTAAAAAAAAAATTAAGTGTGATTGAAATCAGAGATCAGAAACCCTACGTTTACTTCACCTCCGAATGGCAAGGCAAGGCAAGTTTATTTATATAGCACCTTTCATACACAACGGTCATTCAAAGTGCTTTACAAATTAGAAAATACACAGAAAAGTCAAATTAAAAAACATGTAAAAGAATAACAGTAAAAATGGAAATAAAAACTAAAATAAGAATAAAGCAAGATTGATTCAAACATGATTAAAACAAAGAGAAATAAAATTAAAAACATGTAAAAGAACAACAAGGAATTAAAAATAAAAATAAAATAAGAATAAAGCATAAATAAAACATGATACAAAAGTCCCATTTCAGAATAAAAGTGGGCGGAGCTGCAGTGTTTTAATCTGAGCTAAAGGCCTGATCAAACATGTAGGTTTTCAGTCTGTATTTAAACGTGTTTAGTGTTGGTGCTCTTCTAATGCTCTCTCTATGTTAACTGGTTCCATATAAGAGCAGCGTAGAAGCTAAATGCTAAAAGCTCCCTCTCCATGTTTAGTTTTTACCTTAGGCGGCTCTAACTGACCAGTTCCTGATGATCTGAGAGTTCTGCTCGCCTCATACTGCTGGAGGACATCAGATACACATGCTGGTCCTGCACCATTAAGACATTTATAGACCAGTAACAGAATCTTAAAGTCTATTCTGTATCAAACTGGTATCCAGTGTAGAGATTTAATGATGGGGTAATGTGCTCTCTTCCTTTGCTCCTAGTCAGAACTCTGGCTGCTCCAAAAATGCTCCAAAAATGTTTGTTGGCTGAAAGAATTGCACTCTTTTATAAAATAGCATCACTGTAATTATTTTTTTTTTCTATTGTACATAAAACAGGATATATCACACACATGAATCATATCTGCTAATTTAAGGGGTTACCTTGTGTGTGAAATTCTTATTGCAAAAGTGTTTTATTTATAAGAATTACAGAGTAATTTTTAAATGTATATATTTTAGTATGTTTCATTATATAAAATGTGTTGTGGTTATTTTCATATTATTTTCTAAGTAGGTAAGATACACTATGTGTCCAAATGTTTGTGGACATCCCTACTATTGAATGCATTCAGCTGTTTTACAGTTTCTTTGGTCGCTTTGTAGCATTTCTCACATCAGAATTGAATCATCTAGTCGCTTGTGCTCATCACAGAAGCCATTTCTCATTCATTTTATACAAATAGCTAATTATTTCATGCAACTCTCTGCTGTTTCCCAAGTTATCAATTGCTTCTGTCATAATATATTATACATTACTGTGCTGAACTGCCCTACCCCCAGAACAGCAAGCCATTAGTTCACTGCATTCATTCTTACATTCAAATTAGTTAAACTAATAGTCAGAGCCTGAAAAGCAGATTTTATACATATCGATTAGATGTTTTCTGGTAAATATCTCACGAACTGAAGACTAACTGAAGTGTTCCTATACAGTGTATCAAAAAAAGTGAGTACACCCCTCACATTTGACACAATAAAAATGACACTTTGACACAATAAAAAGTAGTCTGTGTGCAGCTTATATAAAAGTGTACATTTATTCTTCCCTCAAAATAACTCAATATACAGCCATTAATATCTAAACCACTGGCAACAAAAGTGTACAAAGTACACCCCTAAGAGACTACGCCTCTAAATGTCCAAATTCAGCACTGCTCATTTTTCCTCCAAAATATCATGTGACTCGTTAGTGTTAGTGAATTTTCCAACATGGCACCTCAGGGCAAAGAACTTTCTGAGCATCTTAAAAGACAATTACCATCACCCTGAAACTGAGCTGCAGCACAGTGGCCAAGAGTTTTAAACGATTTTTAAAAGAACAATGTCCACTTAGAACAGACCTCGCATTGGTCATCCAAAAAAGTTAAGTGCACGTGCTCAGCGTCACGTCCAAATGCTGTCTGTGAAAGATAGGCGCAGGATTGCTGTCAGCATTGCTGCAGAGATTGAAAAGGTTGGGAGTCAGCCTGTCAGTGCTCAGACCATACAACACACAATACATCAAATTGGTTTGCATGGCTGTTACTCCAGAAGGTGGCCTCTTCTGAAGTCTGTACAAAAGAAAGCCTGCAAACAGTTTACTGAAGACATGTTAACAATGAATGTATGTTCTGATGAAACCAAGATTAATTTGTTAGGCTCAGATGGTCTCAGGCATGTGTTGCTGTAAGAAAAGTGTGTCATGCCTACAGTCAAGCATGGTGGTGGGGTTGTCATGGTGTGGGGCTGCATGAGTGCAGCAGGTGTTGGGAAGTTACATTTCATTGAGGGAACCATGAACTCCTATATGTAATGTGAAATACTGAAGCAGAGCATGATCCCCTGCCTCTGGAAACTGGGTTGCAGGTCAGTATTCCAGCATGATAATGACCCCAAACACACCTCTAAGATGACCACTGCTTTATTGAAGAGGCTGAGGGTAAAAGTGATGGACTGGCCAATCATGTCTCCAGACCTAAACCCAATAGAACAACTCTGAGGCATCATCAAGCGGAAGGTGGGCATCCTCAAGCGGAAAGTGCTTGATCATATCAGTATATAATGATATATAGTACAATAAGTGATCTGTGATGATCTGATTTGTTTACACAACTGTATCTTGTCCAGAATAACAATGAATGTAATTTATAAAGTCAGGTTGTATATTCTGCAATGTAACATAATAGAACTGAAATGAAGTAAATCATCTCACAAATTTATACACATGGATGAAGCTGGTTTTAACCTAATGAATCATAATGTACTGACAGTCCTGTCTGTTTGTTCTGTGGTACAAAGACATGACCTTTCAATAAATTCCTATAATAAACAGTAAAATCATAAAGGTGAATTCTGTCCAATTTGTTGCCATCAGGCTCTTATAAAACAGTAGTGTGTAATTTTGTATTGCTGAAACTGATTTATGATTCACAGGAAAAACTGCAGAATTTTTTAATACATTTTAATTTGTGATCAAAACGTTAGCATTGAGAAAATCCTTATATAGTAAACTATAAATGTATTAATAAGTGCATCCATTGCTAACACTGACGCAGCTCATCCAGCATCTTGACTTTTTTTTAACACCTTTCTGTCTGTATGCAACCAAATCACAACAATGCTTTAAAATCAAGTAAAACCTTTAGCTGGAGAGTAGAAACAGTTACTTCAACAAAAGGAATAGGAACTCATTTATTCATCCAACTTATAAACTTAAAAATATTTGAATTGATATGATACACATGGCTTTAAATGTGTATCTTTTACTTTGTCTTTTACTTAATGTACTTCATGTCTTACAAGGGTTTACGGGGTTAACATGTTTTTTAGCATGTACTTTAAGTACAGTATCCTCCCCTCAACATGTATTCTGTATATACAACTGATGCTACTTTTTATACTGAGACCTTCTCCCTGTCTAAACATCAGCCCATCCGTTTTACTTTCTCAAACTCAGTGAACATGAAGAGAAAAGTGAGAAAAAGATGGAAATAAGAGAACCCTCGTAATTTTATCTGCCCTGCAAAATGCTGTTATCGAAGCATTATGTCAAGAACTCTATCTCTCTCATTCTTTCCTCTCTCTTTTCCAGGTGACAAGCACAAGACAAGAGAGAGAGAGATAAGACTGGAAAAGAATCCCACCCCACTGAGTAAATAAATAATCAATACTCATCTAAATGTAAATGAGAAAGTAGCCCTCTTTGATAGCAGTTTTTATCAACCAACCAATTTTCCACAGACACTTACTGGGCCTCAACCAAATCACCATCATTCAACGCTCCTGTAATAGAGAAGAAAAAAAGAACAGGGCAAAAAAAGGAAGAGAGAGAGAGAGAGAGAGAGAGAGAGAGAGAGAGAGAGAGAGAGAGAGAGAGAGAGAGAGAGAGAGAATGCTGGATTGAATGGGTCACTGGGGATCAACTGAGTTAAGTCGACAATAGTCTTTTACCTGGAATCTATTACCAGTACTCTTTTAACTCCATGTTTTACTGTTTAACATTTTACTTCTGAATTATTTGTAAATTTTAAATGATAGAAGCGATTTTACTTTAAACCATTTCAAAATGTTATCTCTTCTTGTATCAATTAAAATATAAGGGAACACAACAATAATAACTTCCTTATTATTTTGTATTTAATTTCTTTCTGATTATATAAAAACAAAAACATAAAAAGTGAAGATATATATATATATATATATATATTTATATTTATATTATATTTATTTATATTGTATTTATTTATTTATTTTTAATTTCATGCATTCAAGTGGAGTAAAAATAATTTTCTCCAGGACCCTGGTACTACATAGCACAGCACCACACTATACAAGATTGTGTAAAGTGCAATATGCAAACATAGAGCCAGAAATATACAGTAAATCATAAAAATACAATACACATTAGGAACCGCAACAGACAGTACAGTGCAGCAGGGACACAGGACTGAATTGTGCAGAATAAGATGCAGAAATATGTAACATGGTGCAATATACAGCTCTGGAAAAAAAACATCAGTTCAGAAGTCATAATTTGATGGAATAACCCTGGTTTTCATGCATCTTGACATGTTCTCCTCCACCAGTTTTACACACTGCTTTTGGATAACTTTATGCCTTTATTCCTGGTGCAAAAAATCAAGCAGTTCAGCTTGTTTTGATGGCTTGTGATCATCCATCTTCCTCTTGATTATATTCCAGAGGTATCGCAAACTCATAATTTTTAAGTGGTCTCTTATCTTTTTCCAGAGCTGCATAACATGTTATAACTTAGTCAGCGTTTTTTAACACAGCAGTTTTTAAAGTAAGTAAAATCAGCTATTAAGGGAAAAATATAGTTTAGGGTTTAGTGGCTCTTTAAGTAGGTTTTTGAAAGAGAGAAAATTGTCTTCTACTTATGGATTTTTGTTATGTTTTAAAGCTTTAAATCTTAAAAGTTAATGAACATCACTGTAAGCTTGCTGCTATTATAGTGGACATTATTGTCATTATTACATTGAAAAATCAATAAACAATGTCTCTTTACAAATGTCAAGGTTTGCCAGGTGTAAAATCTCCAGATTAAAATGGCGTAGTGTTTTTAGTGTTCTATTTTTGTTTTTTCCACCAGTTTCACACTTTTGTGATGAATTTTACTAACTCACTTTCACATGCATTTCCAATGAGTAAAAACACTAGATCTGTAAAACCTCAGAATAAAAAAAAAAGTGATGAGATGAAAGGCTGCGGTCCTCCTTCACCCGGTCACAGGTAGACGTGCTGAACACGGTGGGTAGACTGAGCGGAGCAGGCAGCTCTCCTCTCCTCTTTGTCAGGTCTGATCGGGGCCTGTAGGGGCCATGTCTGGAGACAGGGCAGGGCCCGAAACTCAGTCTGACAGCTCCTCTACAGATCCCACTGCCTTACTGACATCTGGATGTGTGCTGTAAAATCAGAGGGGTTTGGATCAATTTGGAGATGGTACTTAAGTGACACAGGGATGGGGCAATGGTATTAAGGTGGTGGAAGGTACATGTCCGGCTCCGATTTGCAATCTTCACAGCAAGAGCCGAAAAGAAATTCCACATTAAAGCCGCCTGGAGAAATTCCCAGCCTAAGTTTAATCTCAGTGCATGAAATCAACTGCCTCATTCGATTAAATACAATGTCAGCTCGCGTGTCAGTGATGCTCCAACCTTTATTTCCGGGCTAAAGTAAGCAGAAGACGTGATTACAATAAGTAGTGAAGAATCGGTACTATAAGGAGACAGCAAATTCTGCAAGGGGGTGGGGGGTTGGGGGCTGTGGGGTTGTATGTACAGTGGTGTAAAAAAACATTGTTTGCCCCTTCATGATTTCTGATTTCTTTGCATGCTTTTTTTTCACTCTCAAACACAAAATGCAGTTTTTAAATGAAGGTTTTTATTATTAAAGGAGAAAAAAAATCCCAAACGGACATGACCCTTTGACACTGTGAAAAAGTGATTGCCCCACCAGTTAAAACATACCTTAACTGTGGTTTATTACACCTGAATTTAATTTCTCTAATCACACCCAGGCCTGATTATTGCCACACCTGTTCTAAATCAAGAAATCACTTAAATAGAACCTGCCTGACAAAGCAAAGTAAACCAAAAGATACTCAAAAGCTAGACCTCATGCTGAGATCCAAAGAAATTCAGAAACAAATGAAAGAAAGAAAGTAATTGCGATCTATCACTCTGGAAAAGGTTATAAAGTCATTTCTAAAGTTTTGGGAGCCATTATTCACAAATAGCAAAAACACGGAATAGTGATGAACCTTCCCAGGAGTGGCTGGCTGCCCAAAATTACCCCAAGAGCGCAGTGAAGACTCATCCAAGAGGTAAAAAAAAAAGACCCCACAACATCATCCAAAGAACTGGAGGCCTCACTTGCCTCAGTTATGGACAACGATCATGACTCCATCATAAGAAAGCGAATGGGCAAAATGACTACTGTTTCCAAGACAAGTTCAGAAAATATCTTGATGATCCTAGAGACAAAAAATGAATTTTTTGGAAAATGTGTGTCTCATTACATCTGGCGTAAAAGTAACACCGCATTTTAGAAAAATAACATCATACCTACAGTAAAATATGGTGATGGTAGTATAGTATATATGTGATTTGCACAATTTGCACAGTTGTTTTTGTTGCTGCTGCTGTACCTTATAAGGATCTCCATTATAGAGTATCCATCTGTCTTTATTGTAATTTTTGCTGAAAAAAAAAAAAGAATTAAATACAAATAAACCAGGAAAAATTGTCAAGAGAACGCGGGCTGCTCCTCTGTGACTCTGCGAGTCTGGGCATTGTGTGGGGAGAAGAATGCTGGGAAGAGGCTCAACGGGCTTGCTGGAAAATGTCAACAAAGCCACAAACATCTGCCAGGGACCTGTCAGTTAGATCAGACGGTCGTCTCTGATTCTCCCTGTCGTATCTCCGTGCTGATGCAGCTCTCCGGTGGGGGTCCGCTGTGAACGTAAAGCAGAGAGCTGAATTAGAGCAGGGAGGCCTGCAAATCTGACACTGTGCTAACATCTGCCTGCGCCCAGCTGCAGAGGAGAGCCCGCGTCATCTGCCCGCCGTCTTCAGTAGAAAGAATCGAGAGGTAGATTCAGAAAGGCACCTGTTGTTGCGGGAAGAAGCTGTCTAAAGCTGGAAAGTGGGACAGGGGATTTCTAACGCCAGAGTCTTCAGAGGCAAACAAAACACAGGATTTGCACTGCGGAGATACTGAAAACACATCAGAATTTTTGGAGGAGGACATAAAGTGATTATTGAAGCCTATATTTGTCAGTGCTGCTTATTCATTCATTTACAACGATCAGTATCATTTACTTTAATAGAATAATTATGATTCGTTAATTTCCATGTAGCATTAACCTGGTTAAAACGCCATCACATTACAGTTCAGTGTCTGGATGTTATTATTTTTGTTTGTTTGTTTGTTTGTTTGTTTTTTCTTGGTTTGTCTGAGGCAGAATAGGTGTGCCACAGACTGACATGCCAAAAGTCACAGGATAGCAGCATGTAAATTGGATATTATAAATCCATGTTGCACATTTTATATATGTTTTAATTTTATGTTCTATGTTTATAATTAGAGTTAATAGTAATATCACTATTACTACTGGTACATATATTCCTATAGTGGAATTTATTACTGCATAATATTTACCTGCATAACATTTATGCTTTTTAACCCTTACACCTGCACATCACACATTTTATGTTTATTATATATTTTATATCTTCATACTGTTATATAGTCTATATCTCTCATCCTATCCAAGATGGCGCCGCGGACGGCAACACTGGTCAGAAGCTCCGTCGTGCTTTGTCTGTTTTTGTTTGTTCGTGCCGCCACATGTGAACCTAACACGTTCACATACAGCGCAGAGGATCTCCTCAACATCAGGCAGTCCATGCCACATGGCATTACTCCTGATTTTTCGTTTTCGGACTGCTTTTTAGAAGTTTTAGTGAGCGGAGCAGCCGCGTTCCTCGGCCGGAGACGCAGGCGGACGCGCAGGCGCGGGAGACGCGGGGGCGCGCTCATTAAACTCCGTCAGCGCGGACTCCGCACAGCGCTACCCAGCATTCACATGGCCAACCTCCGCTCGCTAGGCAACAAAATGGATGAACTTTCTCTTCTGAACCGGACCAACAAGGACTTTTCTCTCTCCGCGGCGCTGTGCTTCACCGAGACCTGGCTCACCGAGGCCACCCCGGACAGCGCGCTGCAGCTCGCCGGCTTTCACCTCTACAGAGCGGACCGCGACCGAGAGACGTCGGGCAAAGTCAAAGGCGGTGGGATCTGTTTTTACATCAACCGCGGCTGGTGTACAGACGTCACTGTGCTCCTAAAAACCTGCAGTCCTGATCTGGAGTCTGTGCTCATCAACTGTAAACCGTTCTACTGCCCGCGTGAGTTCTCCTCCGTGGTGCTCGTGGGAGTTTACATACCACCAAGCGCGTGCGTGCGCGAGGCACTGCGCGCTCTCACTGACCAGATCACCAGCGCCGAGCACAAACACACAGACTCTGTTTTCATCATTTTAGGGGACTTCAACAGAGCGAGACTCACCAGTGAGCTGCCCAAATACAGACAGCATGTGACCTGCCCCACCAGGGAGAGGAATATCCTCGATCACTGCTACACTGTACTAAAGGGTGCATATCGCTCTGTTCCCCGAGCTGCTCTGGGCCTATCTGACCACTCTATGGTCCATCTTCTCCCAACCTACAGACAGAAGCTCAAGCGGGCCAAGCCTGAGGTCAGTACTGTGAAGAAGTGGACCAGTGAGGCAAAAGAGAGGCTTCAGGACTGCATGGAGTCAACAGACTGGTGTGTGTTTGATGATGCTACAAGCAGCCTGGACGAATACACTGACACAGTGACATCCTACATCAGCTTCTGTGAGGACATCTGTGTTCCAACCAGGACTCGCATCAGATACAACAATGACAAGCCCTGGTTCAACGCCAAACTGAAGCAGCTGCGCCGGTCTAAAGAGGAAGCTTTTAGGAGTGGGGACCGGGCGCTCTACAACAAGGCTAGGAACACACTGAACAGAGAGATCAGAGCTGCTAAGAAGAGCTACTCCACCAAGCTGAGCAGACTGATGTCCACAAACGAGCCATCAGCCGTCTGGAGATGCCTGCACAGTCTCTCAGGCTACAAAAGTACCCCCCACCAGACAATGGGGGGTCGTCAACTGGCTGAAGACCTTAACAGCTTCTACTGTAGGTTTGAAAAGCCCACCCCCACCCAACCTGATAGCACCCATTCACACCCTTCTGTCTCTCAGTCACCCATCCAGCCTGCCCTGAAGATCTGTGAAGAAGACGTGCACCGACTCTTCAAAAAACAAAGAGTGAGGAAGGCACCAGGCCCAGACGGAGTGTCACCCTCCTGTCTGAGGAACTGTGCAGACCAGCTTGCTCCTGTCTTCACAAAGATCTTCAATAAATCACTGGAGCTGTGTGTCGTACCGTCGTGCTTCAAACGCTCCACAATAATACCCATCCCCAAAAAGCTTCACATCACAGGACTGAACGACTACAGACCCGTCGCACTGACCTCTGTGGTCATGAAATCCTTCGAGAGGCTGGTACTCACTCACTTGAAGGAGATCACCAACCCCCAGCTAGACCCCCAGCAGTTTGCTTATCGAGCCAACAGGTCGGTGGACGATGCAGTGAACATGGGTCTTCATCACATCCTCCAGCACCTCGACCGTCCTAGCACATACGCAAGAGTTCTGTTCTTGGACTTCAGCTCTGCCTTCAATACGATCATCCCTGGACATCTACACACCAAACTGACCCGACTCAGCATGCCAGCCTCCACCTGCCAGTGGATTACCAGCTTCCTCACTGGCAGAGAGCAGCAGGTGAGGCTGGGAAAGATCACCTCAGGAACCAGGACCATCAGCACAGGAGCTCCACAAGGTTGTGTTCTCTCCCCTCTGCTCTTCTCACTCTACACAAACGAGTGTACCTCCACAGACCCCTCAGTCAAAATCCTGAAGTTTGCAGACGATTTGACAGTCATTGGTCTGATCCGGGACAGTGACGAGTCTGCTTACAGACGGGTTGTTGAGCAGGTGGTGCTCTGGAGCAACTACAACAACCTGGAGCTGAACACAGCAAAAACAGTGGAGATGAGAGTGGACTTCAGGAGAAGCCCCCCAACCCTTCCAGCACTCACCATCCTCAACAGTACTGTGATGGCTGTGGATTCCTACAAGTTCCTTGGTACAACAATCTCCAAGGACCTGAAATGGGACTGCAACATCAGCACCATCATCAAGAAAGCCCAGCAGAGACTGTACTTCCTGCGTCTGCTGAGGAAGTTCAACCTGCCCCAGGAGTTGATGGTGCAGTTCTACACCGCCACCATTGAGTCTGTCCTCACCACATCCATCACAGTGTGGGGCAGCTCAGCTTCCAAACATGATATCCACCGACTGCAGCGCATCATCAGGTCTGCAGAGAGGACCATCGGTGTGGAGCTACCCACCCTGCCAGATCTACACACCTCCAGAACCAGGAAAAGAGCAGAGAACATTGTCTCTGATGCGTCACACCCTGGACACCACCTGTTCCAGCGTCTCCCCTCAGGACGGCGTTTTAGCCAACTGAAGATCAAGACCACCAGACTACAGAGAAGCTTCTTCCCACACGCCATCACTCTCATGAATAGCTGAACACTACAATATAACATCCAGGATACAGTCTGTTACATCCACACAAGACTGTTACATACATCCATATCCATGTCATCCCTCTCACTCTGTTCACCCTCTGTACTGCACTTTATTAATCTGGTGATAGTGGCTACAACACACTGTACTGTCTCTGCAAGTAATTCTTCTGTTCTCATATTTATATGCCTTATTTAACTCAGTTTAACTTAATTATTTATTCAGACTGCACCAGTGTCCTTACTGCTGCACTCAGCACTTTACTGTAAATATACAACTCTGCACACGTAAAGTTAGGTTACAGGTATGTTTGTATGTGTGTGCGTGTGTTTATGTGAGTAAATGTTTTACTTCTGTAATGTTATTGTCAATTATTGTGCACTGTGAGCTACTGAAACCAAACACAAATTCCTTGTATGTGTGAGCATACTTGGCCAATAAAGCCCGATTCTGATTCTGATTCTGATTTATGATCATTTTTGGCTTTTTTATTATTGTTATTTGCTCTTATTGTAACTGTGCTGCTGTAATATCTGACTATCTATCCATCCATCCATCCTTCCATCCATAAGACATTCCACACACTAATTGCGCTAGTTAGTGGATCTTAAACAGAACCAGGGCCTGCATTGCAAATAAGGGTACCCCTTCTGCATACATCCCCCATACACCCCCCACCCCGCCACCGGCCGACCCACACATAGATAAATATTACAATAACTGCATATTCTCTCTCTTGACTCTCTATTAACTTAATACACATCAACAGCCCACAAATACAGATACAAACTACAAAATTATACAATAGACCCAACAATAAATGCTTTATTTGCCTACAAGTACAGGCGTTCAACAAATATCACTCATTTGTATGTCTACAGTACACCAGGGCAGCCAAAACATTAGGTACACACAAAAACTCACCAGTCAGGTGGCCTATTATTGTGAATTAGTTGCACATTGAAAGACAGCCTTTAAAAAGGCTTTTTAATATAATATGACACAATATCTGTCTTATATGCAGCCGCAATTCCATGATAGTTTTCAAATTACTGAACTAATGAGCATGAGCTCCGTTTATGACTAAGCAACGTGTAGCACCTTCACCACAGCGCTGAGAAGGGGTTACACAGCCATGGCCCCGCCCCCCGGAGTGAAAATCATGAATCTGATTGGTTAGACTTGCTTCGACTGTGCTAATAGATTCATTAATACACCCTTCTCAAAATCAGGAGAAGGGGCACGCAGTCATGCGGGGGCAGAAGCCATTTAAAAAAGCTTTGATTGGTTAAAACCGCTGTCAGTCAGATAAGAGTCCTGTAGCCACTAAAAAAACACAGACTAATGCTTTAAATTAGTTGCTGTTTTTTTATTTTAGTTAATTTATAAAATAAATTCTTACACTTACAATAGCTATGATATATATTTCCTGATTAAAAATGATGTAATTATTTACATGTATTTATTGTCACCCCTTCTCTAAAGGGTTAGAACGGCCTCACTGCGCACCACTGCTGAGCAGTTGTTCTGTGCTCACCACGTTTGTCTCGCTACTTTGTGACGTTTCGTTATTTAAATAAATTTAAATTCAACCAAAATATGCACAGATCACTTTTCATATTTAACTTTATGTCCCTTGCTCCTTAAAAATGTTTTTTTTTTTTAGCCAGTAATACGCTACTGAGAGAATCTTGATCAAATGTACAAACACTATTCAGGCCCCATTTTACATTCTGTGCAAGACACGTCACAATGATCATTGCTATGTTACACCCCATCAACAGTCTATTTTTATGCTTTCCGTCTGCATCCTTTAATTAGCAAAGACGCTTATGAATATATCGGCGCTGATGGATGTGGTGGTCTCCATGTGAGGTGTGTTAAGGTAAATCTCTGGTGTATTGCTATTACTTATATTATTTAATAGTTACTTGTTAATTACTTATTATTATTTTCTAGAAAACAGTCAACAGTCAGATGTTTATTGATATAATGGCGATGCAGATGTGCCAAGTGTACACCACCCCTGTTACACACACAAACAAGGACACACAGCAGTGCACAAACCCAACTTTTACATTAAAAATAAAACAGAATACACAATAAAATATCATTGCTATTACTGTAAAAAAGCTGCTGGCACACCTTTCCTGCGTGGATGAGCAGGAGTTTTAAATAGTAATCTGCCAAAGTCAGAGTGCACCTGGCTCTTAAAAGAAAAGGCAAGTGACACATTACGTGCAAAACACCCATGCTTAATTAAAAGAATTAGCATGTGCTTTGTGTGCTTTGAGCTGTGCAAGGTGTACTTTTCCCGTCACTATGATAGCAAAAACACACTGACGACCTAAATCAAGTTGCATAGTGTGCGAATAGGGTCCTTAAAATAGGGTCCTTTGTGTCACTAGTCACTAGAATTCATTAACCGATTCTATTCAAAGTATATACAATTAAAAACTACTACTATTAAATAAATAATGTGCTTACATGCACTTTGGTCCTAAGACAGATTGTATTGTGTGTTGATGAACTCAGTGGGCCCTGTTAAACAAACTCATTTTTAACAGAGGTAAACAGAGAGAAGCTGTGTTGCAAGTGGATCGATCAGTCAGAAAAAGTACAAGTTTTTTTTTTTTCGCATTTTGTCACCTTGCACCCACAAATTAAAACCATGTATCACTTTTGTTCTACTTCACAGTTCATATTCATAAAGTTTTCAGAGTTCAGAAATCAATATTTGGTGGAATAACCCTGATTTTTAATCACAGTTTTCATGTTTACATTCATCCTGGCATGTTCTCATCCACCAGTCTTACACACTGCTTTTGGATAACTGTATGCCTTTACTCCTAGTGAAAAAAATTAAGCAGTTCAGCTTGGTTTGATGGCTTATGGTCATCCATCTTCCTCTTTTCAGTGGTGTATGTATATGTATATATATATATATATATATATATATATATATATATATATATATATATATATATATATATATATATATATATATATATATATATATATATATGGAATATGTATATTTTAAAATAAATATAATTGTATCCCTCATCCAGGTTAACATTAGTCTTTGGATTATTATATGGGGATGTTGCAAGAGCCCATATTGCTGTATATTCTCACACAACAATAAATCACGCTTGATGAAGGCAGAGCTGGTGCATATGGCACCAAAACATCTGCAGTCATTGTGCATTTATTGAGAATGACAGTGCAAAGCATTTCACATGCATGGAGCCTTCTATTAACTTCACGCATGCCCTCCGATTTGACCTCTGAGTCCCAGGGGAGCTCTTTCCATCCAGCTCAGCTCTGCGGCAGACAGGCCTGCTCACAACCGCTCGCCTGCACGACAGCTTTGAACACATGAAGGGGCATCATTAGTGAAAAAAAAGCAGCCAACATCCCTTTTCCCAAATCGCTGATTTCACGTGCGAAACACTAGCCGGGCGAATCTCCCGGATTCGAACGGGACAATTAGACATTCGGAATTACGCTGAATTATTGTTTTAAAAAAATGGCTGGACCTTGGGTGAAACCCATCAGCTACAAATATGTTTGCATTATTCCCTAAAAGATCAATTATAATTAATAGAGCATTTTTCTAAATTGTGTCATTTCAAACACGTGGGGCTCGGCTGAGGAAAAGTGGAGAGAAGGGAGAAAGAAGTCAGAGGGATGAAAAAACAAGTCTCTTTAAAGGGTTTAAAATAATATTTATGCCTCTGATGCTCTCATATCTAAGCAATTTAGCCGGGGCTAGAAATTGCCTGGGTAAGTTCTTCCAGCCCTCCGGCTTTAAACCGCTCTAGGGAGATTTGCAGACGATTCCCAAAACCATTTTCAACTCAAACTTCTCACTACCCAGGGAGAGGAGGGGGGGGGGAAAGCTGCCGGAAAAAAAAAAGAAATCTTGACAGCATGAAGCCAGTCTTAATGCTATTCCACCACAGCTGTTTTCATTTAAATCCAAGGTATTCATCCTTCTTAAAAGCCTAGCGTTATCCTTGGCTCGCCCTCTAATCGTTGCGTTTGTAGGGCGACTGGGGAGCGCGCTCTGACAGAGCTTGCTCTAACACTGGGATAAATCCACCAAAATAAGTCACTGTGTTTTCACCCCAACCCTGTATGAAGTTAGTTTGTAGAAGTTTTGCCCTCGCCCTTCAGCTTGTTGAAGTGGCTTGAGCACAGTATTATGTAGAGAAGAGTTTCTTTTTATTAATCAGGGCCTTAAGTTGTGCCTTTCCATCTTATTTAGCTGTGTGTGGGGCTATATGGTCAAAGACAAGATAAAAGTGCCGATGGTAACCATTATATACACATCGTTCACTTCATAGCAATGGGAGGATATCACTTGATGAGTCTGATGAGTCTTTTTTTTTTTACATCCTGTATTGATTGACAGTAAACAGGTGTGGTGGGATGTGTACATACATACATATATACAGTGCAGTCAAAAGTTTGGATACACCTCTTTTTCAATGTGTTTTTTGTTTTTGTTTTCATCACTATTTACATTGTAGATTGGAGTTATGTACTTAACAAAAATAAGTGAAATAACTAAAAAAAAAAAATATATATATATATATATTCTAGTTTCTTCAAAATAGCCACCCTTTGCTCTGATTACTGCTTTGCACACTCTTGGCATCATTCTCTCAATGAGCTTTAAGAGGTGGCCACCTGAAATGAAAAGTTTTCCAACAGTCTTGAAGGAAGGAGTTCCCAGAGGTGTTTAGCACTAGTTGTCTTCACTCTGTGCTCCAGCTCACCCCAAACCATCTGGATTGAGTTCAGGTCCGGTGACTGTGGAGGCCAGGTCCTTTTTTGTTAAGTACAAAAAAACTAAACTCCACATGTGTTCATTCAAAGTTTTGATGCTTCAGTGAGAATCTACAATGTAAATAGTCATGAAAATAAAGAAAACGCATTGAAAAAGAGAAGGTATCATGGGAGTATCATGGGAGTGTTGTGCTTTCAATATTTTTTCTAAACTCTTCTTTTTCTTTGACAGAATAAGTTAATCTTTAGAACCATATTGTGTATTTTATATACAGCTTAATTCCTTAGGAATGTGTCAATGCACCAAGATGATTCATACATTGTGACAAACAGGGAACCCTATTGTTTTTAAAAACAGCATTGCCCTAAAGTGTAACTAAAGTGTTTTTGAGAAATATATTGTAAAACACACCTAAAGAATAGGCTTACCTTAATACTTTCATGCTTTATTATTTCATCAGCTGATAGTAAATATACAGTGTACTTAATTACATTTAATAGATAGGAACATTGGCTATATTGGCCCAAATTACTCAAACTCAAAGTCTACTATGACTTGCAAGGTCTTACTGCAATCTGCATCCTAGAGGTGGAAATATCAAGAAAAATAAATCTGCCTGGTGCTGCTCATGTTTTCTGTCACAGTAATAAGCCATGAAATGAATTATCATCAACATCCTTGTACTTTTAATTAACATACACTTTAATTTAACTATTACTAAAAAAGAAAACTTTTGTGTGAACCCATTTGAAGTCCGTACATTCAAAAATAAGTAAAGGAAAACAGGCAAAAAAACAGGGTAAAATTTTAATCAAAACATGATCAATTCCATGAAGATTTACAAATTCTGAAAGCATTGACACCTCAAATCATGACAAATTCAAGACACTTAATGTCTTCAAAAAAAAAAAAAACACATTATCTGGGTTTAGGTTGTCTCCTTACATAACTCTATGTTATAACAAGTGAAATAAGAACTGACAAAAACTGAGAAAAAAACACAATAAAATAGGGTTAAAGGGTTAATAAGGGTTAAAACATAACTAAAAACACCATATTATCATGATACGATGCAAAAACATCGTGATCATGATAAAAGCAAAAGCATACCTCAGGCAACTCTGTTTGTGGCCTGCTTGCAGAAATGGCTTCTTTCGCATCACTCTCCCATACAGCTTCTCCTTGTGCAAAGTGCGCTGTATTGTTGACCGATGCACAGTGACACCATCTGCAGCAAGATGATGCTGCAGCTCTTTGGAGGTGGTCTGTGAATTGTCCTTGACTGTTCTCACCATTCTTCTTCTCTGCCTTTCAGATATTTTTCTTGGCCTGTCACTTCTGGGCTTAACAAGGACTGTCCCTGTGGTCTTCCATTTCCTTACTATGTTCCTCACAGTGGAAACTAACAGGTTAAATCTCTGAGACAACTTTTTGTATCCTTCCCCTGAACAAATATGTTGAACAATCTTTGTTTTTAGATCATTTGAGAGTTGTTTTGATGAGCCCATGATGCCACTCTTCAGAGGAGATTCAAATTGGCCACCTTAAATACCTTTTCTCATGATTGGATACACCTGGCTATGAAGTTCAAAGCTCAATGAGGTTACCAAACCAATTTTGTGCTTCAGTAAGTCAGTAAAAAGTAGTTAGGAGTATTCAAATCAATAAAATGATAAGGGTGCCCATACTTTTGCACCACATTTTGGTTTAATGCATATTGCACATTTTCTGTTAGTACAATAAACCTCATTTCAATCCTGAAATATTACTGTGTCCATCAGTTATTAGATATATTAAACTGAAATGGCTGTTGCAAACACCCAAATATTTAGAACTAAAAATGATTAAGATTAATAGGGGTGCCCAAACTTTTTCATACGACTGTATTGTAAGACAATTCCATACGATATTTCACAGCATCTGTGTTAAAGAAGAGATAAAATACTTATATATTAAATGAGCTTGATTAGCGCCACCGCATGGAGTAATGAAGCAGTACCTTTATTACTTAAGTGAAATTGAAGGGGTGTGTGGGGCGAGTCTTTATGAGTTTAGAGAACACCTTTTACTACAAAAATATCGGTATTTGATCACACACGAAAATTATAATCAATCGATATATCACAATATCAGTATTTTGTCCCACTCCAAGTCATGAGTGTTAAAAAATGTATATTTAGAAAGAGTTTAATGATCAAGCCTTTAATTAGAGACATTGTTTTGGTGAAAAACATTTGCCAAATTAAACATTCTAATTATTATATATATATGTAAGTCTTATTTCAGAAGGAATTGAAACTAGAAAGCATTAAACTGTAAAATAAATTAATGTTCCTTCCTAGTTATGTGATATAAGCAGACACTGAGGGTATGTACGGTGACATCATTTTGATTTGTAGTTTCAAAATGTAGTTCTGATGTTTAAATGAAATATTTTCCTTGTTTTGATGAACATGTACATGTAAAACAGGCATGGTCATGTCTAATCCTTATAAGTGACCATCCTGGGGTCCGTTTCCCAAAAGTGTAGTTACTCGTTACGTTAGCAACTTACATAGTCTGGACGATGCAGCTGCGACGCAGGTGTTTCCAAAAAGCGTGGTTGGAACTATGGAGGTAACCACGTTAGTAACTTACATAGTGCGACCTTTAGTTAAGCTACTCAGGTGTTTCCCAGAACCGTAGTTCCAGCGAACCTTCGCAACTACCGTGGTTCAGCTGCGTCCAGGGCCGCCGCTCTGCATACGCAGACAACGCAGCCAGCGTTAGGCCTCAACCATTTTGCAGTTGCAGGGAGCCAAATTGACTGAGAATGAAATGTGTTGAAATTATGACATTATTAAATTTAAAACCCAATGTGAATTATTTATGATACGCTCATCTTTTTTGTCTTTAAACATTGCATGGGGCACCTACTCTACTACTTAAAAGCGGCACGTTATTATTTTTGTGCATAATATAATGCCCCCACCCCTATTGCCTGAAATGGCACGGCTCGGTTTGCTCTGTTGGTTGTTGCCAGATGTGACATTTTCCAGTCAAATAAATAATCAAAAAATGCATGGAGGGCCTCCCTGACCAGTTATGCTTAGGGCCTCCAAAACCTTAGCAGCGGCCCTGGCTGCGTCGTTCCAACTACAGCTCTAGACCTGTCGTTAGGAGCTCAGTTCCTGGTGGTTAGTGCAGACGAAGGACGGTAGGATTCAGAAAGCTGATAAATCACATTAATATTACTGCACGAGGATTTAAGACGTCAAGTGTTTTGAACATGTACCAAATTATTTATTTAATGTTTGTGTTAATTACATTAATTGAGCCACTTTACTTTTACCCATGTGCGCCCAGGGAAAATAATATAATTCACTACTCAAATGTATTTTGAAAATGTAAGTTAATTGCCCATTTTCAGTGTATGTCTTTAACATTTAGCTTTATTTGGCAAACATGAATTCAGTGTAGTGAAAAAAGTGCACTGAAGTGCTCTTTAGCTAAAATGTATCCCTACAGTAGGCAAGAATGTGTCTTTTAAAAAGTAAAAAGTGTCTTAAAATAAAAGTGAAAATTATAGAGACATATAATAAGCAGGGTGTTTTAAATTACCTAATTACTCCTCTGGAGGTAACAGGGACAGACAGAGTGTGAATAAAGAAAATGTATCATTTACCCATTACAACGTGTGTGTTTCTAGGCCTATGCAAATGTTATCAATTAGTCTTTGTTAAATAATATATATCACAGGAAATAAGTAGAAATATGTAGGATACATTAATATATATTTTTCAAATGAGAGCACTAATTGCCATTATGAAAAAAACATTACGAGAATAAAACCACGACTGGGATTCGAACTAGGCTTCCATCCGGTGTTCTGTCGAGTTTTGCTACCCTGTCAGACCGTGCTACCCCAGTGTATATATTTAAACGTGAAATTGCTAGAAAAAGCCCCATATTTAAACATGCTTTAGGTAGGATATTTGGAAAGCCTGAATCAAAATATCAGGAGACAGTTTACAGTTATTAGGGGTGATTATAACCCTTTTTTTCATTGCTCACTTATTTATACTTTTATTATTATCAACTGTCATTTATGCATTTGTAATACTCAGAGAAATAATGGCAAGGGGTTTCTGGTTGTTAATTCACCCAAGAAGAACAGAATTACCATAAAAAATAAAAAATAATAAATAAATAAATAAATGTTTCCACGCATGGGCACTGGCGTTGAGAAGCACATCTTGATGGGTTGCACAATTCGACAGAACACCGCCCGCTGCACCGTCGTAGGTGCAGCGTACCACACATTTCTCAGGTCTCATATTAATAAGACTCATTCAGAATGGTGATGTATATATATTTTATTAAACAAATATATTGTAATAGCAAATATGTGTATGTTTTTTTTAAGTAACACTGTCTGTTACTATTAATAATTAATATATAGCAATTATTGTGTAGAAAATCCAAACAGGAAACGCTGGAACAGCACTGATAAAAATGCGGAAGTAGTTGTGCAAAGAGCGCATTAAGGACACATGAGCAAATATGATGACATTTGTATGTATTTTCCTTTATTAGGCACATTATATATGATAGATCTCTCAACATGATCTCAGTCTCTGTTATTTAATAAGCTGATTACATTTTTTTCATATATGTTTACTTTAGGGTTGTTCAAAATCACTATTGACTTTTACACTATATGACCATCATCATCATCATCATCATCATCATCATCATCATCATCATCATCATCACTTTTCCTCTGATTTTCCTGTGATGGCTGGTTCAGTGGGGCTTGCAGACCTTGTGCTGAACAGTGATGCAGTACTTCCATTACCTCCATGCCTTTATCCACATGACCTAGACTGTTGTTTATGACGCTGACATGTGCAGTAATGAGGCTTCACTTTATCCTGCTCCTGTACATGACCCATACCAGTCTGAATCAAATACCATCAAACGCTGAGCCTCACCTGCAGCGAGTACAGTGTGTTCATATGGCTATAAAGTTATGAAAAGTAAAATTCTAAAATTCAGTTCAAATGAAAAAATATTTGGGACATTATTGACAATAATCCATTACATTTTTCATATATATATATATATATATATATATATATATATATATATATATATATATATAGCTCTGAAAGAAACAAGAAGAAATAGCTCTGAAGAAACAAACTATATAACTTTAAATGAAAAAACTTTCATTATTAAACAATTAACTAATGATTAATAACTGTTCATTTTCACATTTTAAGAAACTAAAAAGTTGCTATCACATTTCTAAATACTAATAAACGCATTGCCAACAGAAACTGCAAATGATGAACATAATAATAACTAGCAATTTATTAATGTTCAAAGTCTGATGAGCTAATGATTTGCTAACATTTTTAATATGAACATCCATGCTGATAAATAAGTGTCATGTGTGAGAATTTGTTACTATTCAAATTCTGATGAACTACTGCTTTGTTCACATCTACTGATCATTAGTTAAAAATATATTAATGAAGTGTTACCTTAAAAACCTCTGAAATCAAAAGTTTGGAGTTCATCACAAGCCATCAAACCAAGCTGAACTGCTTAAATGGTTGCACCAGGAGTAAAGGCATAAAGTTATCCAAAAGCAGTGTGTAAGACTGATGGAGGAGAACATGCCAAGATTCATGAAAACTGATTAAAAAACAGGGTTATTTCACCAAATATTGATTTTTTTAACTTTTAAACTTCATAAATATGAACTTTTTTTTTTTTTTTGCATTATTTGAGATTGAATAGCTCTGCATCTTTTTTGGTTATTTTAGCTATTTATTTCATTTTCTGTAATAAATAAATATTCTAAATATTTTTATTTAAAATGTGAAATAGATGTTCTCATAGTTTATAGAACAGAACAACAATGATTGTTGTTAGAATTGTAATATAAATAAATGTAATCAGTGGAAAACAGTATTATTGTGAGGAAAGATTTAGGACATCGTGTGCCCACACATCTGGTATTTCTTTCTAAAATAACCTCTATTAGACATTTGCAATAACCAAGACAAATTTTTGAAATCAACTGGGAGTTTTTTCCAAATATTCTATTCAGAATTAATTTGGAGTGTGCCATTCCTTGGGAGAGTTACTCAAATTTTTTATGTAATTTTCATGCTGCATAATCTCAAATTCAGTTTTTGGACAGGTTGATTTTTTTTAATGAATTTTCTGTAACCCTTTGATGCACAACATATGCACAATAGTTTTTTATGACTATGTCAAATTGACACACATGGGTCAAAATGACCCATTCATCCAATTATGATATAAAATAAAATCTTGTGATAAAAAATTAAATCTTAATACTACAACCATTTGTTTCAAGTAGTTACTGTAGCAGTGAGTGGGGCATTAGAGGGGTAGTGATTGAAAAAGAGCTTTTATTGAAAAAGTAAGAAAAGAAAAAATATAATATGGATGCATGATGATCAAAAACAAGTTAATTGAAGAATACATTGAATACTGAATAATTCAATTGATTTATTGCAAAGATCTAGAAAATTCAATCTCAGCTGAGTCACTTGACCCATGTTGCACATCAAAGGATTAAGAACCTTTTGATGAAGAATTTATAGTAAATTCATAAGAATTTATATTATAGAGGGTTTCAGGCCCTGCAGCTGTAAATCATGCTAATAATATCTTGATTTGATTATACAAATAATTAAAATAATAAAATAATCACTTGTTTGTTTAGCTATACAGTCTCTCAAAATGAATGAATGAATGAATGAATGAATGAATGAATGAATGAATAAATATCTTATAAGATGGTGAAGCAGAGCGTGTTCACTGTAACCTGCCATAATCTATCAGCTTTTGTGTGAAACATTAATAGTGACTGGAAAGAAGATAAAGAGAAAAGATCAAGCGTGCAGAGTGATCGCATTCCCAGTGGGGTCTTAAAAGCTTCAGAGGTTGGAGTGTGTGAGGAAAGTGGCAATAAAACATGGCACCTGTCACTAACACAGGAAGTTGAAGCTTCTTGAACTTCCCTTTGTGTTTTGTGTTGAAAATACTGCCTAAAACTGGAGTTAACTATTTTTGCTATTTTTAAAATGTGGTTTATGAGCATTGCTGCAAATGAAGAATTCTGAAGAAGGCAAGCAGAAAGTGATTTCCTCTGAGGAAAGTCTCTCTGTTGCCACTTTACAGATTTGAAAGATGTGTTGCATCATTCAGATTGTATGCAGGTGGTTGGGATAGGTTTGTGTAGCTTGGGACTATGCAGAAGCTGTTAACTACATACAGAATTTACTGTATTTTTTTCGCAGTATAAGGCGCATTGGACTATAAGGCGTATTTTGTAACACTAGTAAGGAACAGGGGTGTCGTCATGTTTTCCTTCTAATTCAGATGTAAAGATGTAATTCTTAGGATATTTATATATATATATATATTTTTTTTAAACGAGTGCTGGATGTTAATCTACACAGATTTCTCTCCAGAAAAACTGTGTATTTGGGTGAGCAAAGCCCTGTTCTGTTTATTTACAATAAGCTTAGATTTCCAGATTTCCACTAAGGCTGGGTGCAGCAGCATTAGCAATGGCTGATAACCGCAGCACTAGTGGGGAGGCATAAATGCCACCTGACAGAGCTACACTGAGGAAAAGGCAGGGTGATATTATCTAGCACGTTCGTCTCGTGTAGCTTGTTTTAACACAGTAAATGCACAGAATACACTCTGATATACTCGCCTCTTAATGCTTCTAAATACCTGACTGGTATTCATATAAAACTCATACATAAGGTGCTGGATTATAAGGCGGACTGACAACTTTTGGGAAATTTAAGGTCATTTTAAGTTTGCCTTATAGTGCGAAAAATACAGTAAATTAAATGGCATTAGAGAACAACTTAACATTTTACAATAGATGATCGGACCAAAGATTGCAAAACACCAACTAAAACATTATAGCATTAAATGTATTTATTTATTTAACCCTGGTGTGGTGTTCGGGTCTGTGGGACCCGTTTACATTTTTTATCAAAGGAAAAATTATACAATTAAATATTATTTCTAACAAAAAACGTATTGGCTTTGGGTCATTTTCTGTGAAGAACATATATCAGAACACATTTTTGATGAACACACACTGTACACCACCCCTACACATTTATATTACATACAGGATGTTCGGGTCTACTGGACCCGGGGCTAATAAAGGTGTGTACCTTCCCTCTGTTCTCCTCCTGTCTGGGTGTAGTTTGTGTGTGTTTTGTTTCTGCCCCTGTCGTTCCTGTACAAGGTTGCAATGTCAGAAATTGAATGCTCTTTTGCCCAAAAAATGAGCCACCATGCATAGCTGCCCAATGTGATAAAAATGCAACTAGGGTTGGCGGATGGCAGTTTCTCCGGAACAGGACATCAAGTCTTTTTATTTAGCTTTTTATTTCCCAGATTCCAAAACATTATTCTGAATTGCACTTATTTAGAGGGAAGGCCTGTTTTTAGAGAAAAATGGAACGAAGATTGACCTATTCCATAATTTTGCAGAATTTAAAACACTGTCTGAGTTACAAAAATATGAACACCATACAAGGGTTAATTTTTAACACAGTCTGACATGTAACTCCATTCTACTCATCTCTGTTATCATAACCCATATCTGAATCACTCTGAGTTTTTTATGAATCAGCTGTAAAATGAACCACTATGTTTGGCCAAATGTAGGAGCTTCATCCAGTAATGTACATTCTTACTGATCTAAACCCATCCCAACCCATCTCTTTTACTTGCCGTCATTATTTCAGGCCTGGTTAGTACGTGGTTGTGCGGGTACCTCAGGGGCCCAGCAATGTAACCCCCACATCTGGAGCAATGAGTTTGACCCCCGTGAAAGGGCACGGAAGTTGCCCCCTAACCCGAAAGCCACAAACAAAAGCGCCAGCAAGAGCATGGGGGCCCTTCACACCATTCATCGTGGCTAATGACTTGTTCATTAAGAGTGATGATGGATAAAGACTTCTCACGCTGAGATGAAATCAAGATTTATATGCGCTGTTTCTGCGCCCAACTTGTGGGAAGATCATCATCATTTAATTCTATCTCTGCGGCCGGTGATGGGCATCCAGAGAGCGGGTTATCAAACGGTGCAGTCAGCTGGCAAAACCCACCCACCCACACACACACAGGCATACACACTCACACACACACACACACACATACAAGGAAGTGCTCAGACACACTGGAAAAAAAAAAGGCTGGTGCCGTTGGCACATCTGGAGCTCGATGCCACAGCTGAGGGTGAGCTATGGATGCTGGCAGGGGTCCAAATCACAGGAAGAGAGAAAATATGGGGAGGAGAAAAAGAGTGAGAGTGTGAAAAAAAGAAGGTGATCCACCCAGGCTTCTCCTTGTTTAGATTACCATTATTATTTATTTGCTTGTTTATCTTTTTTTTCCAAAGCATGAGTGTGTATAATTTTATTTAGAAAAAAAAGAACATAAGAAGAAAAAAAACACCCCATCCACATTAGTGTGTTTTCTCACATCTCTGGCCTGCCGACCCACCATCCTCCTCTTCCTCTCTTTAGGTCTTATCTCAGGGTGGAAATAGGCCCCTAGACACTTCATCAGTGTCCTTCAGTCTGCTATCTCCAGCTCCCAACTTTTATTAAAACTTCCGCTCTTATCAGCTCCCAGGTAATTCAGGCATGACAAATTGGGCACCAGATGCCACCGCTATTTGAGGGCAGAGCACAGCTCTTGCTCCAGCCTCAAGCCAAAGGGATAGGATAGACTGTTCCTGTTGGTGTGTTCACGTTTCACTCACCAACGGAAACAAATGTGATGCAGATCTGATGTGGCAATTTGTGGGAGATTAAAGTAATATTTTATGCATGTAACAATTATATCCTGTTTAGATGTAAAAAAAAAAAAAAAAAAAAAAAAAAAATATATATATATATATATATATATATATATATATATATATATATATATATATATATATATAATGATGTTTTCCCTTGATTTTACCAAATTAAAAACCACTGGAATATAATTAAAAGGAAGTTGGATGATCACACGCAATCAAAACAAAAGCAGTGTGTAAGACTGCTGGAGTAGAACAGGCAAAGACGCACAGAAACTGTGATTAAACCAGGGTAATTCCACCAAATTTTGATTTCTGAACTCATTAAAAAAACTTTATGAATATTATCTTTTTTCTTTGCATAATTTGAGGTTTGAAAGCTCTGCATCTTTTTCGTTATTTCAGCCATTTCTTATTTTCTGCAAATAAACGTTTTAAATAACAAAATTTTATTTTAAATTTGGGAGAAATGTCCGTAGTTTATAGAATAAATCAACAATGTTCATTTTACTCAAACATATACCTATAAACAGCAAAATCAGATAAACTGATTCAGAAACTGAAGTGGTCTCTTGATTTTTTTTCAGAGTTGTATATTCAACACCAGCACCATAACAAAGAGACTGAAAAAAGCACATCTTCCACCTCCAATCCTCACCATGTTCTACAGAAGGACTGTGGAGAGCATCTTGAGCTCATGCATTACCGTCTGGTTTAGGAACTGTTACATCTTGTATCATAAGACCACACAGCGGAAAAGTGAGGACAGCTGAGAAGATCATCAGACAGTCAGACTCCTCAATCTCACAGAGCCTCCACTACCAAACTCTGCAACAGCTTCTTCCCCTAGGCAGTCAGACTCCTCAACTCACAGAGCCTCCACTAATAGACTCTGCAACAGCTTCATCCACCAGGCAGTCAGACTCCTCAACTCACAGAGCCTCAACTACCAGACTCTGCAACAGCTTTATCCACTAGGCAGTCAGACTCCTCAATTCATAGAGCCTCCACTACCAGACTCTGCAACAGCTTCTTCCCCTAGGCAGACAGACTCCTTAACACACAGAGCCTCCACTACCAGACTCTGCAACAGCTTCATCCACCAGGCAGTCAGACTCCTCAACACACAGAGCATCTACTACCAGACTCTGCAACAGCTTCTTCCACCAGGCAGTCAGACTCCTCAACAAACAGATCCTCCACTACCAGACTCTGCAACAGCTTCATCCACCAGGCAGTGAGACTCCTAAACACACAGAGCCACCACTACCAGACTCTGCAACAGCTTCATCCACCAGGCAGGGAGACTCCTAAACACACAGAGCCACCACTACCAGACTCTGCAACAGCTTCATCCACCAGGCAGGGAGACTCCTAAACACACAGAGCCTCCACTACCAGACTCTGCAACAGCTTCATCCACCAGGCAGTCAGACTCCTAAACACACAGAGCCTCCATTACCAGACTCTGCAACAGATTCTTTCACCAAGCAGTCAGACTTCTCAACACACAGATCCTCCACTACCAGACTCTGCAACAGCTTCCTCCCCTAGGCAGTCAGACTCCTCAACACACAGAGACACAGATGCATTGTTGTTTCATGTTGCACTGTGATTCCAGAGGAACATAATTTTGTTACACTGTGTACCTGTACTCACATGTAATGACAATAAAAGCCTTGTTTGACATGACTTGACTTTTTGTCCACCGGCCAATAGCCGATAATGTTTTCCAGCAAAATTGTTAATGTGTCATTATGCAGGGTTTTTATAACGTTCATTTAAATGAGAAGTGGCATATTTATCATGTGTTTTAGTTGAATTAGTCTTGTTTATATGTGTTGCAGTAGATGTGGTGTATTTTTATTGGGATGCATAATATATAGAGTGGGATTTATAGTCAAATTTCACCCAGGCCAGCATTGAGACATTTCAGGAAAAGTACATAACATATACTTTTAAAAATAGCACCAAAAAAAAAAAAAAAGATATTGTCCCACAGTTTGTGCCAGACGGGAAGAATAATTGAATAGGAGTGGACTAGACTGTGCTGACACCTTGCCTACCAGTGCATTGAGAAGCTGACAATAATGAGCTCTCAACACAGTATAGAGCAGAGGATGAATCTGGGGACAGCCAGGCTGATACGGTGCGGACACTGAGCGGGGAAGAGTGTGCGGACCCTCGCTCGTAAATAAGAGCCCTTGATAGTGTGGGCTCAGTGGACGTGAAGCATGAGATTGAAAACCAAAGGCATGGGACAGAGAGAGAGAACGAGAGAGAGAGAGAGAGAGAGAGAGAGAAAGAGGGAGACAGAAAATGAGTGAGAGAAAAAGGGAACAAGAAAGAGAGACACAGAGAGAGAATGAGAGAGAGACACAAAGAGAGGCCCAAATATAAAATACATTACACACACACACCGATACCCACAAAAATGTGCACAAACACACACAAACATGAATATACACACATACAAAAACACACAAACATGCATGCATGCACGCACACACACATATACCCACACAAACATACACACACACAAACATACACACACACATACAGGGGTTGTACAATGAAACTGAAACACCTGTCATTTTAGTGTGGGAGGTTTCATGGCTAAATTAGACCATCCTGGTGGCCAATCTTCATTAATTGCACATTATTGCACCAGTAAGAGCAGAGTGTGAAGGTTCAATTAGCAGGGTAAGAGCACAGTTTTGCTCAAAATATTGCAATGCACACAACATTATGGGTGACATACCAGTTCAAAAGAGGACAAATTGTTGGTGCACGTCTTGCCGGCGTATCTGTGACCAAGACAGCAAGTCTTTGTGATGTATCAAGAGCCACGGTATCCAGGGTAATGTCAGCATACCACCAAGAAGGACCAACCACATCCAACAGGACTAACTGTGGACGCTGTAAGAGGAAGCTGTCTGATGGATGTTCGGGTGCTAACTCGGATTGTATCCAAAAAACATAAAACCACGGCTGCTCAAATCACGACAGAATTCAATGTGCACCTTAACTTTCCTGTTTCCACCAGAACTGTCCGTCACCACAATAAATTATTGTGGTCTAAAACCAGGTGTTTCAGTTTCATTGTCCAACCCATGTACGAACACGCATGCATACATACACACACACACATAAACAAACACACGCACACACACAAACAGGCACACACATGTTCACACACACAAATACACTAACTGGACTAACTGTTCTTTTAGATATAATCCTTTTTTTCTCTCTCTCTTTGCTTCTATTGCCACACTCCATCCAAACAATCCTCTTTTTTTATATGTTTATGTCACTGACAGCACCTGTCTGTGTCTCATGCTAAGATCAGATCCAGCGGTGGTTGTATTATCATAGACTTTTATTTATTATTAATAATTTGTACATTGAAAATTGTGTTGAGTTTTAATAGCTTTAAACCTGCTATTGTTGCAGAAGTGGTTATTTTATATTGTATTTAAGGTTTGAAACATGAGGTATATATTTAATTTTGGCATGCTGTAGGTAAGTGACTGTAAATACGATGAGAGAGATGCAGAATTGTGTTAGTGGGTAATCTGCTTTGTTAATAAAATGTAAGCATGTTAAAAACATGTTAATTTAATGCATATTGTGTAGTGCCAACATGAATTGCATGAATGGTATAGTCCACAACTGACAGGTGTTGTGAGAATGTTAGCATTTGTATTACAATCTACACAGATATCTCTCTTGAGAACTGTTTATTTGGGTGAGTAAAGCGCTTCCATTTATTTAAAGTCAGCTTAGATTCCCAGATTTCCACTAAGGCTAGCCAGAAAGTGCTACACTGAGGAACCCTGAGTGTTCCAATAACCCAGGGTGATATTAGCTAGCAGTTTGTCCCACATAGCTTGTTTAAACACGGCGAATGGGACATACTCAAATCTGAATGGCGAAAGAGCTAACTGGCGCTTAGCATGGTTAGCAAGTAATGCTTATGCTGCTCCAGCAGTGCTAGCCAGGGTTAGCAGCAACAGTCCAACATACTCGCATCTAAATGGCAAAAGAGCTAACTAGCGCTTAGCATGGTTAGCAAGTAATGCTTATGCTGCTCCAGAAGAGCTAGCCAGGGTTAGCAGCAAGCTACAGTCCAACATACTCAACTCTAAATGGCAAAAGAGCTAATTAGCGCTTGGTGCACTTAGAGGGTAATGGTAATACTGTTCCAGCAGTGCTAGTAGGGGTTAGCAAAAAGCTACAGTCTGATATACTCGCCTCTAAATGTCAAGAGCAAGCGCTTAGCGTGGTTAGAAGCTAATGCTAATTCTGCCCCAGTCTCATGTCTCTGTGCTGGAGAATTAAACTATATAACTAAACTATAAGGCTGTTCTTTAGCAGAGTAGCTTTACTGCTCCTTAAAATTTGACATATGGTGCACCAGCATTTTTTGAAAAATGAAAGGATTTTAAGTGTGCCTTATTAGTATAAATACTGCTATGGTTCTGAAATGACAGATAACTGAAAGAGCACTGTGGCTATGTTTCAAATGTCTCTGTTTATCCATATAATTTATGGCAGCGAACAGAATGCACAAGCTGTAAATGGGCTGTGTCCCTAAAAGCGTGCCTGTTTAAAACCAAACGCCCTTTTAGACTTAGACTTTAGGGTTAAAGTGCAGGGTACAGGAAGTAATTTGGGACTACTGTGTTAATGTATATGTATATGTATATAAACATTACATTTGGGGCTCGTTAAAATATGTTTGAGGTTCAAGCCCTGGAAATGCCCAGTCCATGATGTGATGCCCCCTGGTCTAGTGTACCCACCTACAGAATGAAAAATGATCAAGGCATATAATCAAATCTACTAAATTAAACATATATTTTAAACCACTGTTCATAAGTAAATCTCAATTACACAAAACTTCTTCACTATTAAGTCTTATTCATTGTCTCTTCTATGTTGTTTCTACCAGTACCTGAGTGTTTGGTTTTGCCATGCTGCCTCCCCCTCCGCACACCTCCACCCCGGCCTCCACTCCCGCCGGAGCACCGCTCTGTTGTTGGAGATGAGCCTCGGAGCCAGAATGCCAGCTGTTAGCCTGGCCTAAAATGTGTTTTAAGTGCTGCTGCAGGCTGGTAATGTGCTGTGCAGCCTGCCAGGCCACAGGCCTCCTAAAGCAAATGGGGGAATCAGTGGTTAAAAAGCAGGCCTTCGCTTGGGCCTGAGCCAGAATGCAATCTACCATGCAGAGCAGCAGCACTGCCCGAAGGCTATAGCCCAAGATTCATCCTCCTCCCCGACCAATCACTAGGAAAATCTTTTCACAGAAGCTTTATGTTGCCATGTGCCACCGGGCCACGGCTTAACAAAGACCTGAGATCCCAATAACCTTCAGTATGCATCAACTAAAACAGTCTGCAGGCTCGGTTATTGCTATTGAGTAAAGAAACACTGATATAACCTAGACTTTGTGTCAAACGACTGTCAAGTACATTTTCCTCTGCAATTTATAAAGAATTTACATTTTTGTTTGGGCACCAATTAAGGCTTTAAGGGCAAGCTGTTCATTTTGTCTCCCTCAGGATCAGCACAAGGACACAGCCCAGTATCACCTGAGACTACACTGTCTAAACAACTGAGCAGAGCGTCCAAAGTCTTTGTATAATGGCTTCATTTATAACACTCTAAATTTATGACATTCAGAATTTTCAAATCTCTGTCAGTTAAAAAAAATTATCATATTTACCTTATAACATTAACATTATACAGCTCTGGAAAAAAAACAAGAAAAAACAACAATTTCAGTTTCTGAATCAGTTTCTCTGATTTTGCTATTTATAGGTTTATGTTTGAGTAAAATGATCATTGTTGTTTTATTCTACAAAATATGTAAAAGACCTCACATAATGCAAAGAAAACCGTTCATATTCATGAAGTTTTAAGAGTTCAGAAATCAATATTTGGTGGAAAAATCCTGGTTTTAATCACATTTATTGCATCTTGGCATGTTCTCCTCCACCAGTCTTACACACTGCTTTTGGATAGCAGTTCAGCTTGGTTTGGTGGCTTGTGATCATCCATCTTCCTCTTGATTATAATTTTTCAATAAGTTTTCAATTTGGTAAAATTTGGTAAACACTCATCATTTTTAAGCGGTCTCTCATTTTTTTTTTATTCAGAGCTGTAAATCAAACTGCTAATTGTATTGATATTTCAAATCTATTTAGAGTATTTATCTGAAAAAAGACTGAAATCAGGTCTCTCTCAGGTGTTTTCCTTTTACCTTTGCTTTGAAAAATAAGCCAATTCCCTCCACAAAAATGCATTTGTTTTCGCAATTTGTTTTGTCCCTCAAGTTTCCTGGATAAACCAGACTTGGGTAGGAATAGCCGGTGATGAATTGTGCCCATTAAGGCCGGATCCTGCACACCTTAAAGTAAAACACATAGCAAAAAGAAGGAGATCATTAGGAAAATGAGGATAGACCTGAACTGTGTTTGTGAGAGGGAGAGATAAATGATAGCATCTCACTCCAGTCCATTATGGATTCTATTTATACAGTCTGCCTCTGAGGAGCAACGCCAGTCCACAGGCCGATGCAAGAATTAGGTTACCTGTGTTTTGGGAGTCTCCTTTCAGCAACAAATATAAATAGATTGGAACAATTTGTTCAAGGTATTTATCTTTTTTATTTGTAAAATGTGAAGTTTGTACAGAATGTACAGGGAGGTACACTATGTACAATGCTCTGAAATCATATATAATCCTATGTAATGTTCCCTTATTTATGTTCTTTAAAATATATTGTCTTTTTTATGTCAGTTGTATTTTTTTCAAATGTGGTGTAAATTCTACAAACAATAAAAAATACCCTTCAGTTCTGTTTATTTGTCAGGAACAGCAATGGTGTTCCTGGGTCAGTTTGACCCGGTGCATGTTTAATTATCCAAAAATGTATGAACCTAAATGTTTTAAAATATTTTATTACTAACTAAATATTTAGTGCAATGCAGTTCCTTACCTCGAACAGGTAATCATTAAATTAGAATCCTTCACTTGTTTTTAATAAAACAATACAAGTTCAAACTTTTTTATGTTTTTCTACTTTATTTTAAGACCAACACATATAAAACACAATAATTTTGCATTATCTTGAAATATAACATTTAAATTTTGTTTTAGTTTTTGTAGTTTTTGCAGGGGGTGTTTGCAGTATATGTGAGATGAACCATTTTTATATTGTATGTTGATTAAACTACATTAACTAAGGCAAGCAGAAGAAGTTTCTTACTGAAAAAATACTTTTAACTATTGTTCCTTGATCTTCAAACTTTAAAATTTGACTTATAACATAACTGGAGGGTTAAACACATAAACAAGCATTGCACTATTATAATTTGGAAGCAAGTTTTTATCTCTCTGACATATAGTGTCATCACTGAAATTTCCAACTGTGCTAAAAATCCCATTTTATCAATCGACTAAAACTTTAAAGTTTTACATAACATTATAACTTAATATTGCAATTTTGTTTTAGTTTTTGTGGTTTTTGCAGGGGTTGGTTGCAAATATGTGAAATGAAACATTTTTTATATTTTAAGCAAAGGAAGTTTCTGAAAAAATACTGAGAAAAATACTTCTTAATAACTATTTTTAATAGATCTTCAACCTTTAAAAAGGGGCAATTTGAATTGTAACATAACAGTAGGGTTAAATAAATAAACAAGCATTGCACTATTATAATTTGGAAGCAAATATTACATGACACTAGTTTTCACCACTCTGACATACAGTGTCATCATGGCATTTTATTGAAATTTCCCACTGTGCTAAAAGTCCCATTTTATAATTTGACTAAAACTTAATATTTTCACATAACATTGAAACTTAATATTGCAATCTTGTTTTAGTTTGTGTGGTTTTTGCAGGGGTTGGTTGCAAATATGTGAGATTAACTATTTTTTATATTGTATGTTGTTTACACTAATTAAGGCAAGCAGAGGAAGTTTCATACTGGAAAAATACTTTTAACAAATTTTCCTAGATGTAGAACATTAAAATGTGTTAATTTGACCCGTAACATAATAGGAGGGTTAAATACATAAATACATAAATAAGCATTGCACTATAATAATTTGGAAGCAGGTTTTCACCACTTTGACATACAGTGACATCATGGCTTTTTATTGAAATTTCCCAGTGTGCTAAAAATCCCATTATATAATTCGACTAAAACGTAATAGTTTGTTTGTTTTTTTGTCTTTTTTGCAGGGGGTGGTTGCAAATATGTGAGATGAACCATTTTCATATTATATGTTGATCACACTATGTTAACAAAGGCAAGCAGAGAAGGTTTCATACTGAAATAAATACTTTTAAAATATTTTCCTAGATCTTCAAACATTTACAGGAGGGTTAAATAAATAAACAAGCATTGCACTATTATAATTTGGAAGCAAATATTACAGGACACCAATTTCCAGCACTCTGACATACAGTGCCATCATGGCTTTTTATTGAAATTTCCAACTGTGCTAAAAATCCCATTATATCATTGGACTAGACTATACAAAACGACTTCCTGAAGTGCACAGGCCAGTTGAATGTTGAATGTAATGGGATTTTCTTAATGGTTTTATGGTTCACTTTTTTGTCTCTCTCTCTCTCTCTTTCTGTCTCTTTCTCTCTCTTTACAGGTGACAGAACTCTAACAGCCTTTACGACCGATATCAGATTAACCCCTTTCACTCCTGCTATTGGAATTTGACTGGCAGCGGAGCACAGAAGGGCAGCAGGCACAGAGGTGGGACGCCATTCCTCCTGCTCTTCACCGTCAGTCAGGCCGTACGAAGGCCGTGATCGCCCCCTCAGGAAGGAGCACGAGCGGAGGAGCATAAAAGATTGCCCTCTGTATTTTTTCATTAGACTTTCCTTTTGTTACAGGATACATAAATCGACAGTGGCACAATGCAATATGTATGGTGGTGCTCCACCTGCGGACACGAGGTAATGGCTGCCATGTCGCGGGAGTCAGGGATGATAAGTGAACCGGCGTGAATGTTAATGATAGTGATCATTCTGCGCTGCTCCGCCTCTCCATCTTCCCTCTCAGGCCCTACGTGTCACTGCCAGGGTGGCAGGGTTCAAGGGAGCAAAATGAAAACAAACGCTCAGGGTAAAGACAGAGTGAAATAAAGGGATGGAGCTGGCATGAACGGTAAGAACAGCAGCAACTGCATGCAAATAAAAAACTCACCATCCCTTCTTAACACCGTTTGGCTGAACAATAGTGTGCACATATTTTGGATGTGTGTGAGATATATATGATACACAGTATTATTGTTATATAGATTTACAAGAATTAAGCATACACCTCACATAGCTGCTCTTTTTTTAATGTGAAGAACATGTGTGTCTATGGTGAGGAAAGAATGTACATTTTGTACATTGAAGTAAATTAATTAAATACAAATGACACCAGTATAAAAGTGTTTTATGTTACTAAAAATAAAACGTTAAAAAACAGACATCATCTCAAATAAAACAATATATTAAACTAATGAAATTTTAGCAAAGTTAACAAAATTATGTGACTACATACCCTTGATTACCCTAAGCTCAACACTAAACCCTTTCAAGTACTGTATTGAGCATGTGCAGAAAGGAGCATGAGATCTTTCCACACACTACATTTTCTTTTCAAATACAGGAACTTCTTTTAAAATAAATGATTCAAATTATATTTCAAAGTATATTTATGATTTTTTTAGGTAATAGATTACAACAATATTTATTTTAACAAGATTTTTTTTGTTTTTTTTGTGTTGTACTTCTTGTAAATGAAAAAAAATTCAAACTGATTTACTAACACTAACATATTTCTTTTCTTTTGCTTTAAATCAACCAATCATAACCCATCACAACTGGTAAATCTACAGTAATGCCACATTGTTCCACCATTTATGGGACTACAGTACTCACTGCTTACACCTAATCAAGGAATGATGTTCTTATTTTTACAGTGTTACTATTTTTGAATATGCATATTTTAACTGCATTTAAGTGCTTTAAAACATAAATACAGTTATTTTAATAAGGATGGCAACTGTAGCTGTGTAATCATCTCACTCTGATGAGACAACACCAAAAACTACATTTTAAAAGTACTTACCAGAGATATATTTACACACCATCAGACACACCATCAATAAACGTCTATTTTTATAGTAACAGACGTGTCGCCATGTTTTCCTTTAAATTTAGCAAAGCTAAAGCTAAGCTAAGTTAAATAAACAAAACTGTGATTATTTTAAAGTCAAAGGAGCACTGCATGTTAACCTACAAATATTTATCTCCTGAAAACTGTTTATTTGGGTGAGAAAAGCACTTCCATTTATTTACACTAAGCTTAGATTTCCACTAGCGCTAGTTGCGGTTAGCGGCTAATGCCCCCTGACAGTGCTACACTGAAGAACCCTGAGTTTATCTCACCAACCTTGCTTTAACACAGTAAACACACAGACTACAGTCCAATAAAACTCAGATTTGAATGGTGAAAGAGCTAGCACTGCAGTTAGTGGCTAATGCTAATGCTGCTAGTCGCGGTTACTCACCTCTGCACAGTGAAAGAGCTAGCGCTTAGTGTGGTTAGCACCTAATGCTAATAGTACTCCAGTCTCCAGCCTCGGTGCTGCAGAACTAAACTGAAACTCCTGTGTAACGCTGTACTTCAGCAGAGGGGCTTTACTGCTCCTTAATACCTGACTGATAAAATTAATACATAAGGATTATAAGACGAACTGATGATTTTTGGGAAAATTAAAGGATTTTAGGTCGCCTTATAGTGCAGAAAAATACTGTAAATCACCCAAACATTCAGACTATGGCTTTAAGTAAATAAAACATACACAGTGTGCAGATGTTTAGCATTACAGTTAAAAAACTGTATTGTTTCTCATTTTTGAAAGTCTGTACAATTAGCTTATGTGTCTGAATAAGACAACTAAAGACAACATTTAAAACATCACTAATTAATTGTACATATACACTTATCTTAGCGCATCACAACATTTTAAAACACCTATTGTTAAACTGCGTTTATTAAAATACATGTTTATTGTTTTTTTGTTTCAGTGTTAAAAACATCTTAAATTCCACAACTATGAACAGATTTAATCCTATTTTTTGTGAGAAGTATAGAAATAAATTAATAATTCTTTATATAAGTCCTTACTCAGATAGTACTATCAGAATAATCCATATTAAAACGATGTTGAAGAAAAACTTTAAATATAAGCAAACATTTGCTCGTTATTTTGAATAGTGATCAAAGCTAAAATGCAAATCTGTTTTACGCCTTGTGGATAAAGTGTGCCAGTAGAAGTTGGGAACAGGTGGATGTAAACAGATGTTATAATTTACATTGAGAATCATGCCTGGGGTTCATATCTGGCCATTGTTGTAAATGGCTCTGACATTCGGCACACAAGCTGTGCCTGCCACCAGTCTCAACCCCCTTAATGAAAACTGACAATATTTGGATGAATTAAATGAGTTTTTCCCTGTTATGAAGACCGGAGTGAGATTTTGGGTGTAATAATTTGTAATATAATTTTGAAAAAAAAAAAAAAAAAAAAACGACTCACAATTGGCTTCTGTGGGTAAATCATTAAAAACATGCCTTCATTTACATTCTGTTGATCAGACTAATTTAAAGGGATGTTGTGACAGCAAAGGAGCACCAGATAGTTTGGGTTTACAGATGAAGTTGCTGACATAATAAAGTGCTGTGTGGAGCAATAGCGTCCTACTGATATGATATTACAGAAAACGCTGCATCATATCACACATCCACTGCCTAAATATGGCTTTACCTGTAAAATAAAGACTTGTGAGTGAAGTGTAGAAGAGGCCGACAGTCACACTGACCGCCAACTATATCAACAGTGCCGCATTAAACTGGCCCGTATAGAAGAGCTGGTAACTACTGAAGAAATAAACAGTTTGCCAGAATGTTTTGTAAAGTAGTAAATTAAAGTATGGGACTGGTGCTTCATTCTGTTGAGCTGTTGTTTTAGTTTTTGTTTTTTTTATAATTTTATTTCAAATTTTTCTCATTTTCTCCCCAATTTACACCCAATTTAATACTCATTATGACTCCCCCATCACTAGTAATGCCCCAACACACCAGGAGGGCGAAGACTAACACATGCTTCCTCTGATACATGTGAAGCCAGCCACCGCTTCTTTTCGAGCTGCTGCTGATACAGCATTACCGAGCAGCATCACAGCTCGCTCGGAGGAAAGCACAGCGGCTCGGCTCCGGTACATCAGCTCACAGATGCCCTGTGCTGCGGACGTCACTGTAGGAGTGATGTGGGGAGAGAGCGCCATCTACCCACCTGGAGGGAGCAGGGCCAATTGTGCTCCCTCTGAGCGCCGGCAGCTTCAACCTACGACCTCCTGCTCATAGTGGCAGCGTTTTAGACCGCTGGACCAATCGGTGTCCTTGTTTTAGTTGTTTTAAGTTGTTTTTTAACAGATTATTTACAGTTTTATTTACTTAATCTCTAATTACCCACCTATGCCAAAGACAATACAGTTTTCACTTTCATTAAAGGGCCCATTTAATTGGGAAATAGCTGGCCCAAATCACTGCTGCAATTAAATTAAACACCTTCACTGGTAACTGGCCACTGGTCCTAATGAACTAAAACTGGCTACATTACCAACTTCCCAAATGAAATAAAATAAAATAAAATACATTTTTGTATACGGTAAATAGGATTTTATATATATTATATTTTGACTGTTAAAAAAATGTTTTACAAATTTTTGGAATGTTTTTCTGAATCTTTTTACTTAAAATAAGACAAGATATTCCTTTATTAATCCCACAATAGGGAAATTTACAATGTTACAGCAGTACAGAGAAAAGGTCAGAGAAACAGGTCAGGAAAAAAATATAAACAAATAATGATAAATCTATATTTACAAAAAACAATTACAGGAAATATATAAAAGATACTTAAAAAATTATACATGGATTTATACACTTCAAGTAATTAAGAATGCATGTCCAGTTCTGGACAGCAGACTCTTCTGTAGATGCACACCAAGAATTGTGACAGGATTTATAATAGAGCTGCAACTAATGATTATTTTGGTAGTCGACTAATCTGATGATTATTTTTTCGATTAGTCGATTAGTGAACGATTATTTCTGTCATATTCTTCATCTCTAAAAACAATAGAAACAGCTAAACATGAGCTTTAAAGTCCATTTAAATGTCTAGATGTCTTTTAAATGTGTAAATTGCTAGTGATTAGATATGTAATCTGTAATTGTGTTTGGGCACTTTTGGAGACAGACCGAGTTGAGTGTAACCTGTGTGAGTGAGACATTTACCCATCTTCCATTACGCTTCTGTCTCCAGCACTGTGTAATGCGGTATTGTTACAAATTAACAATTAGTCGACAAAGAATTTTTTAGTCTAAAAATTTAGCAGAAGAAGACTTCTGCTGCTGTATCAGAGTACTATTTTAATTTGTAACATATTACTCAAAACTGGGATTTAGATTACCAAATCTAAGGCTAAGCAATGCCACTGTGATCGGGAGATCGCTGGTTCGAATCCTGGTCAAGCAGCTTGCCATCAGCAGCCAGAGCTCTGAGAGAGCACAGTTGGCCTTGATCCCTCTCTCTGGGTGGGTAGATGGCGCTCTCTCTCCCCACATCACTCCAAAGGGTGATGTCTCTCAGCACAGGACGTGCGTCTGTGAGCTGATGTATCAGAACTTACCGTGCATGCTGTGATGCTACTTGGCAATGCTGCATCAACAGCAGTTCACAAAGAGGCATGGCTGACCTCACATGTATCGGATGAGACATGTGCTAGTCCTAGTCTTTACCCTCCTTGTGTTGTGGCATCACTAGTGATGGAGAATATACAGTACAGCTAGAGTAGCAAGCAGCTCAATGGGTGGGTGCAATTTGCCTAGCTAAAGTGGGGGAAAAAAAATAAAGAAAATGAGAAATAAATCTTAAAAAATAAGATAATAAAGTATGGATCATTATTCTCCTTTAAAGCCAAGAAAACAATACACATTAAATCAGTAAATTAAACACACACACACACACACACACACACACACAAAACCCCTATCCTCCAGCCCACTCTCTATTCCTCAGTCCTCTTCTTGTCTAACTTTGCCAAAGTCCTTGGAAGTTGCCAAATGCGGTCATGCCTGCTTAGCTTCCTGGACTGATTGTGTTAGAAAGGGAAATAAGACACAGATGTATACAAACACAGGGCGGTGCCAGAGGCAAGACAGCTAACGGCTTCATCTCCACCCTCTCTGCTTTTGTGTCGGGGGGCGCGGGGGGCACAGGTGGGGTTTAATCAGGTTCCTTTCTCCGTAGTTCAAAGTCAAGTCTGTACCAGTTGTGACAACTAAAAGGAGGCGAGCCATCTACCTCTAAACTCAGCGCTGCACACCTCCCCACCGGCTGAGAGAAAGCGAATACGGCCCCTTCGCTGCCAAGTTGATGGCGCCGGTTGCTGTGTGCCAACCTTGGTGGAAACAGTTTGCATTGGCATGAGCGAGCTTAGGGGACAAAGCTTCCCCAAAGAGATTCTCTCCTCAAACACACACTATATCTGTCTCACAGCACACAGTTCACACTCACTGTGATCACCGGGCCTCACGGCAAACACGTTTACCAGAAATATGCTGTGAAACACGGACTGCATGCAGATTTTCCGATTATACATAACAACCAACTGATGTTTTTTTTTTTTTTACAGTAAAATCATAAAATACATACATTAAAAATAGCTGTTTAAAGATTTTTCATTGTAAAACTGTAGAACGCAATGCATCCTTTGAGTCCCTATGAAAACAGCCATCACCTCTATATTTAACCCCAAATGGACCAGAACAAATTTTGTATTTTTTGGTAGTTCGAACTACCTTTATTCTCCTAGATATTACAAAGTATTTATAGGAAAACGTCAAGTTCTGGTCCTGTTCTCTGTCTCTCCTTTCTGTCTGTATTTTTTCCAGCCCTCCTGCCTTGTTTCACTTGCCATGTGCTCCTCCGTCAGTGTAACTCCACCCCCTCGTTACTTGTGCCCAGGTGTTTCCAGTTTCCTGTTCCCTTCATTTGTATTCAAGGCCCTTTGTTTTAGTGTCTATTGTCGGTTCTTGTATGTTTTCACATTGGTTAGGTTGCAGTTCCTTGTTTGAGTTTTTTTCTTGTTTTTCGTTAGTTTACTCCTGTATGTTTGTTTAGATGCTTTTGTATTTATTTGTTTTTTGTTAATAAATATTACTTGCATTTGCGTCCACCTTCGTTGTCATACCTTGCTGAACCTGACAAAACATACCAGCTTTTTTTTTACTATCAGGAGATTCTAAGCTTATCAAAAAATTAAAACTTTTTAAAGGAGTAATCAGTAATCAGTAATCTGATTACTTTTTCAAAGTAACTATACCATCACTGGTTGCCATTAACAGCTTCTTTTTCATTGGCTTCTGTCACAATCTATTTACGTACTGGGTGTGTCCAACAGTTTCTGACCAACCAGACACTCACCATCAGTGTGTAGTGATTCCCCCTGGGCTACCTTAAATATAGATCAAGTTCCCCTTTAGTTGTAAAAACTTGATGTTTTAATTTATGTTAACTCAAATTTTTATTTTCCATTACTTAAAAAAATTGAGCAAACCTGCTGCCTTAAAAAAGTTAAGTAAACTCAACTTATCCCATCTTACAGGATAACAAAAATAAAAAAGTTAAATCCACTTCCTCTTCAGTTGTAATAACTTGATGTTTTAAGTTAGGCTAATTTAAGTTTTCTTTACCCATTACTTAACTTTTTTAATGCAACTGGTTTCCTCAAATTTTTAAGTAAATTCAACTTATCCGGGCTTACAGTGTATATTACTATTGATGAATTAGCATTTTTTCACCGAACAACTAAGCCTGTTAATGCCAAACCACCAAAAAGTCATACATAAAACCAGCCAGCCTATAGAATACTGAATATTAGGAAGCATTTCCAGCTCTTAAACAGTTAAACTGTTATTTAAATCATCTTTTTCACTTTAACTTACTCACCTCCACAACTCTTGCAGACTTACTTTTTGCTGTCAAACACCGCGCGCCGTCAACGACGCTTTAACACTGGAAGCATTTAAGGCTAAAATAGCAAAAGTACATGCCATAGGTGGAATAATAATTTGTCTGACAGTTTAATAGCCAGAAGAAAGCACTTGCCTGGGTGGACCACTTACATGGTCACACAAAGAGCTGCTGTTTTCATGCCAGCCCTCAAAGCAGGCAGGAGCACCGGCCTGCCAGAGCCAAGGGTGGCACATTACTCCCGATGTCTGGGGGGTGGGGGGAAGAAAATGAGAGAACTTAACATGACAAGAATACTTGGACCATCCAGACTTGTTCTGACACATTAACAATGCCGCTCCTTTTTTAATACGGAAAAAAAAAAATGTTCTGGGAGCTTATTAATCTACACTGTAAACCTACAATAAATTAAGTCTGTTTTATGTAAAATGTAAAAAAAAAAAAAAAAACCTAACAATTTTGAGTTTTTGTGGCAAAGTATACATTCAAACAAAGATCTTTGAGTTGAATCAACTTATAATAACTGCATTTTAGTGTGTTTCCAATGACTGCTTTGTTTCTGTTGGCTTGTGGCACAGTTTCTGACACTCACATTAGTGTTTATTGTAGTGTAGTGATTAACCCCAGGTAACCTTAGGTAAACTTAATGTTGTAGCCCCTAAATACGTCTAAAACCATCGATTATTCACACAACTTTAGCTTATGTTTTTGTTTGTTAAGCGATGATGACACAGTCTTCATTTTAAACAAATTAGAGAAATGAATGCAGTTAAACAAAGTTGAATACCTATGGGAAGGTAGCCCTGGAGGACAAGACTGCACACTAATGGTGGGTTAGTGGTGTAGGACACACCCATTATGTTAATAAGTCATGCTAAAAACCAATAGGAAAAAGTCATGGGTTAATATGGTGCTACATTCTTTAAGTAAAATTTACTAAGATACAATAACTTAAATATACTTCAGTGAGTGAGTTATGTGGAGTGTGAACACATGAGTGAATAATAAGATTAATTGACCACAAAATTAATTGATTAATTTATTCATTCAGTATGTGGAAAAATCTCCATCATCTCTCCTCTGCACATGCTCACTAAAGAACCTGAAAGGGTAGAGTTATAGTGTATTTAGTTATAGAAGAAGACAACTTTACTAAAACTGCATTAGTTAAATCATTAGAATATTATGAAATAATTTGTTATTTTAGAAAGTAGTGATGCTATATTTTTCCCACAGAAAAAAACATATTTAAACTCACCATTAGTGTGTATTGTAGTGTAGTGATTAACCACAAATTACCTTAGGTAAACCTGTAAATCATATATTAGACTATTAATTCCTTTGACTTTATGTTGTAGGCAGTAAGAACAAGCATCTTTTTCTGAGCTGCTAACTGAGCTGTTAGTGATATGCTATACTGTTCACTATATAGTATTTTCTTTTTCCATCTAATTTTCTATGAATACTTCAAACCTATATCTGCTTAAATTATATACAAATTAAATACAAATCTATTTTATAGTTATTGTGCAATGTCTGGATGGAAGTAGGAAGAAGACGAGAAGAGAGGACGCAATTGCGAGTATTATTTAATAACAAACAAACAAAAGAACCAAAAAACAAAGAAACACAGAGTACATGGAGACTTGAAAAAACAAATGAACACATAACCTGACTGACGTTAGAATGTACAAACAGAGGAGCGACACTGAAACAAGGGGGGTTATAAATACACACAAACAGGGACGGGAAACACCTGGGAACTGGTAACAAGGAGGCGGAGCTACAAATGAACAGGTAAGCAGAGGAGGGTAGGTAAACACAAACGAGGGCAGGTAAGACAGAGAGACACAGAACAGGACGAGACCATGAAATTCAAAGCAAAATATTATAAAGCTATAATAACAATAATAAGATGCATTAATTAAATGAACTAAACATGTTTGAAAAAAAAAAGTCTAATTAACTCAAGTTTTCAGTAAAATTGAGGCAACTAATAAAATTTATGCAGGCTCACAGTGTACGCTGTTATGTAAAGCCAATGTAATAATATTTTTTAAGCTACTTTATAAAATGTATTTAAAAAAAAGGGACACCTTGTTTTGTAAATGATTATGTATAGTGTCTTTTAACAAGATTCCCTCTTTTATTTCTTTATTTTTGATCAGAGGGAGAGAGTGTGCCCACGCTTGTCAAGCCTCGTGCTCCATCTCTCTGCGTTTTTACACTCCACACAGCCTCCCTCTCTCCTGCCTCCCAACCTCCTCCTTCCTAATTGCATTGCTTTTAGCACAGTAAATCTCAGCGTGTCACGAGCAGCACTCTCATCACATGACGTATTGCCTCCTTGCCAGCCTGCCTGGCACTTTCAAAACTTCCTGGCTTCAGAAAAAAATCTGAACTTTAATGATGTGATTAATGGTGGAATTAATTAATAGCTAAATGTATGCTAATTGCTTAATTGGTCACTTGATCTATATAAGATCATTTATAAATTAAATGAGTTGATTTACTCTGCGTATTGATTGAACCTGACAATGAGTTATTTGGCCCGGTACCTGATTTGCAATTTCCCCAATTAATTCATAACAGCACACAGTGAGGAGTGGTGCCGCAGAGCCAGCTAAGCCCAGGTGATCTATACTAGTGCTGACAAAACTGCTCTTATTTATGAAACCGAGCAGGTGAAAATGACCCATTAATATTAATGCAGAACTGTAAATTTTCATAAGGGCTGGCTTAGAGAAAGCTAATCTTCTACCATTTGTCACTGTAAATCTCAATGTGCTTCAAAATTCGGGATATGGGAAAAGGAGCTTACCTTTAGAGGGATAAAACCAGATTTTCTTCAAGTAGTAACTCCACTGTGTGGTTTACTGTTAAAAGACTACATACAATACACGTGACCTATATGCTTTGCCTGCATGGCCGTGGTGCTCTTTTCTTTTCTTTTTTTTTTTTTTAAAGTTAAGATTTTTATTTATACGCTTCATAACCTAGCCTTTACAACCTCGCATTAAAAAAAGAAGAAGAAAAAAAGGAAAAAACGTGCCCTAAAGCACTTTTATAGGCTTAAAGCTTTTTGTGCATTAGAGACAATTTCAATATTTGTTTACAGGGCTTTGAGACAATAAATCTTCAGGACTTTACCCTCGCAGTTTCCCAGGCTCTGATTTATGGCAGCTCTACAGACATTGCTGGAAGAAGTCTAAGGATCTGCTTGGTTCTCTTGTGAGCAAAGAGAATGAAAAGACAGGCAGAGCAGAATCCTCTTCTACACTTCTGCACTTCTACCTGCAGAGGTTCTGAAAAGCTGGTCTAGCTGCGAGCTTTTTATCTGAACCATCCTCTGTTTCTCTTCTGTACAAATACTGAGTTTTCACTCACACTAACTCAACCTGGAGGCTTATAATCCCCCAATTCACACAACTGACACATACATAGAAATAGAAAACTGAAGGAAACTGTTTATTATTATTATTGTTATTATTATTATTATTATTATTATTATTATTATTATTATTATTATTAGTAGTAGTAGTAGTACACTGTAAAATAATTCATAATAATTGTTGTTTTCAAGTCAACAAGGGCTATCCTTCCTTGGATATTTAATAAAAAAAGAATAAAGACAATTATTATATTATTATTATTAATAGCCCTAAAAACACATAAAAACACCTAAAAAGTAATTAAGTCTAAAACACCTAATTACTCACACAACTTTAGCTTATGTTTTTGTTGTTGTTTCTGATGATGAATGAGTGGTGAGGACACACCCATTATGCAAATAAATGATGCTAGAAACCAGTAGGAAAGAGTCATGGGTTAATATGGTGCTACATTTTTTAAAGTAAAATCTATTAATACACAGTAACCTAAATATACTTCAGTGAGCATGAGTTATGTTAAGCGTGAATTAGTATTAAATTAAATTAATTTACCACAAGATTAATTGTTTAATTCATTCGTTCAATGTGTGGAAAATCTTCCTCACCACTCCTCAGCACATGCTCACTAAAGAACCTGAAAGGGTTCCGTTTAGTTTACTCAAATGTATTTAGTTATAGAAGTCTTGCATACAAAATGACAATTTTACTAAAATTGCATTGGTTAAATCATTGGGATATTGGGAAATAAGCAAGGTTCTCTTATATTATTTGAGAAAGTAGTGATGCTAAATTCTTACCATAGAAGAAGCATATTTAAATTAAACTACCTTCAGTAATGATGTGTGTATTAAAGGGTAAATAAACTCTTAAGGCGCACTTAAAATCCTTTAATTTCCCTGAAAATCGTCTTTGCGCCTTTTAACACAGTGCACCTTATGTATGAATTTTATCAGTCAGGTATTAAGGAGCAGTAAAGCCACTCCACTGAAGTACAGCATTATACAGGAGTTTCTGTTTAGTTCTCCAGCACCGAGACTAGAGCAGTATTAGCATTAGCTGCTAAACACTGTTTCCCCATTCAGAGGTGAGTATTATTAGCCTGTAATGCTGATCCTAACCCCAGCTAGCACTGCTGGAGCTGCATAAGCATTACCCACTAACTGTGCTAGCTTTTTCACCGCTCAGAGGTGAGAATTACCGGACTGTAGTCTGCTCCCAACCCTGGCTAGCAGTGCTGGAGCAGCATTAGCATTACCCATTAACTGCGCTAGCTCTTTCGCTGTTCAGAAGTGAGAATTTTTGGCCTGTAGCCAGCTACTAACCCCAACTAGCACTGCTGGAGCAGCATTAGCTTTACCTGCTAATGATTAATGTTAATGCTAATGCTCCAGCCTTAGTGCTAGAGAAATTTAGGAATCTAAGCTTACTGTAAATAAACCCAAATAAAAAGTTACCAGGAGAGAAATCTGTGTAAATGAATATCCAGCGCTTGATTGACTTTAAAATATATATATATATATATTTTACAGTTTTGTTTACTTAGCTCAGCTTTACTTAACTTAGTTAGCTACATGCAGCGTTGTGTGGCCTGTTCCCTTAGTATTTCATGACCATTAAAGAATATATACAGTTGGGATTTCAGTGTTGAATCTGCATTAGGTGTTCATGCTAACTTTCAGGATGAGGACTAACAGCAGCCCAGTATCTTTTTTTTTAAAGCAGCATTATGTAAGAATTGCTACTCTCTGCTCATCATCTCCCTCTACAGGTGCAGATATAGGTCACTGCTGTGAAGATAAATCATGCTTTCAGCCTGTCCCCTTATGGTGCTCATGAAACTTCACAAGCTGGGAGATACAGAAGCAGCAATGAACAGGCTTGGAGTTCCTTCTCCCAATCTAACGTCCAATAAAATCCTCTAAAGCCTCACAAAACCATATCTTCAGCTTGCCACAGTAGCATTTAAGGTAAATGGTGAATTCAAACAATCTAACATCTTCATAAGAGGGATTTACTGGGCTGCAGGGCAGTGTTCCAACATAGATAATTACCCCAAACATACCTCCAAGATGACCACTGCCTTGCTGAAGAAACTGATGGTAAAGATGCTGAACTGGCCAAGCATGGTTACAGACCTAAAAAGTATTAAACATATGTGGGGCACACACTAATATTTGTTTGGACCGCCTTTAGCTTTGATTGCGGAACACATTCACTGTGGTATTGTTTCAATAAGCTTCTGCAGTGTCACAAGATTTATTTTAATCCAGTGTTCCATTAATTTTTCACCACGATCTTGCAGCAGCATTGATGATGGTAGAGTCTGACCACTGTTCAAAGCTTCTCCTTCTCCAGCACATCCCAAAGATTCTCAGTGAGATTAAGGTCTGGATTCTGTGGTGAACTCTCAATCCATGTGTGAAAATGATGATTTCATGCTCCCTGAATCACTCTTTCACAATTCCAGCCCCATGAATCCTGACATTGTCATCTTGGAATATAGCCGTGTCATCAGGGAAGAAAAAATCCATTGATGGAATAACCTGGTCTATATTCAGTATATTCAGGTAGAGTCAGCTGACCTCATTCTTTCAGCACATACTGTTGCTGAACCTAGACCTGACCAACTTCAGCATCAACCTCATATTATTTACTCACTTAAATCCAGGTGGAGACTTTTTTTTGGCCAGGGTGGGGTGTACTAACTTTTGTGAGATACTGTATCTCTAGTGAGATGCCCATGAGATGTTTTAAATAAGGATTTATTCAACCTAAAACATGATATTACTGTAGGCTCTCTTGGAACAGAGAGCTTTTGATGTTTGGTTTGTGTGAGGTAGTCTGATCCCGCAGATGGAGGTCAGTTATAGCACAGGAGCTGAAGGCCAGAACTGGAAACACATGTGGTCAGTCTCTCCTTCTGACAAAAATGTTCCTCATTGTCCTTCAGCTACGAGAGGGGTAAATTGTAAACAGATGGAAAGACGCTGTGTATGTGAGGATGTGAGGAGAGACACTAGTGTACCTTTACTTATTTCAAATATACCACAAAAACAATCTTAACTATAATAGTTGTGTTGTATTTTTGATCTGAGAGTGGTGGGTACCTGTCTGTATAGCTTTTCTCTGCATCGGTCTGTTCTGGCATTAATCTGGTCCATTACTGCTAAAGCTCTGTCACTTCAGGCTGTAGCGAGAACTCACGAGAACTAAACACACACAAGAACTAGCGTTGCCATGACATAAAATGTCTTAGAGTGAGCTCAAAATGAACAAGCTCATATTGAGGAATTGAGCCAAATATATATTTATAATGGTTTGATCATTTCATAACTGATACTAATGTACTAATATGCACAGAACAATTAAACAATAATACATAAGAGGGAGTGCTGTAACATGTAATGTGTGCTGCGGTCGTAGGCACGAGGCCCCATGCTGACTACTGTAGATCAGCACAGCAGCGCCAATACTACATGTTATACCATAAACCTTGAGTGTATTATTGCGATTATACCACTGTTCCATTATCACTGTTTTTTGAAAGATTTTGAGTTAAAGAGGACGAGAAAGTGGTTTGTAAGCACTGCATCGTTGCTAGGTTACCTGTATGTGGTGGAGTAATACATGAAGAGCTTCGGTTACAGTGCATTACCGGCTGATAACGGCACTCGCAGAATGCCTCTCAGCCAATCACATTGCAGGGTCGGAACTGTAGTATAATATCAAATGTTACTGTGACATACATTTAATGCTTTTAATGCTACACTGTAAAATGTAACATTGCTACTTTCTAAAATAACAGTAGTGAACTTTACTTATTTTGAAATACCCTAAGTTTGTATGAAACACTTCTAGAATTAAACTACACTCCACCCTTCAAAGTTTCCACACATTGGTCTCACACTTCAAATTTCAGGACTTTTGGTAAATAATTGAACTCTCATAATTGAATGCTAATTCACACTTTGTATCTCACGCTCACTGAAGTAAACTTTTAGTAACATGCTTAGTTATACTTATATAGAGTGAATTTTGTGCCAAAAAAAGCATGTGCAAAGAAGTTGGCTTGGCCTCAACCAGGGTTCAACAATTATATATATATTTCTTTATTCATATCACTTTAAAATCACTTTAAGGAGAAAAAATGTCAAGTTCAGCTTTTTGCAGTGTAATAGTTTATTTTAAAATATACACAAATAGAAATATAGTTATCACATTAGTTTTTGCTTCTATTGTCTCACTAAAGGGTTGCATGCAGGTGGAATTTGCTATGATTTTATAGTGAAATGGTACATTTATAATCATGTTAGAGAATTTAAAAGGTAATGTCGAAACGTTTATATTAATGAATCTAAAATACACAGCCTGGGTATCTGTAACTGCAGTGTAGTTGCGTTCTCCCACATTTTTGGGTATAACCCAACTCAACTGGTCAAATATTTATCCCAGTCTATGGCTAAGTTCATATTATCTGGCTGAAATGACTCAAATCTGATTTTTTGCTCAATGTGGCTCAGATCAGATTTTTTCATGGCTGAGTGAATCCTATTTAAAATCCTATTTTTCCAAATTAGATTCGGGTCACTTTAATATGTGGCCTAAATCAGATACGTATCCGATCCATGGACATGCGACATGAATGTGAACGGTCAAATTAGAATCCACACGTCTTTTTGTTTTTCCACAAGCGTTACGAGCTTCTCTCTCGTAGCCACGCATCTCTTGGTGCAGCTGTGCAGCTATAGCTGAAAAACAGCAAAAGCAAACCACCTGTCCTTTTTTCACCTCCTCGACCTGAGCATGTACTTCAGACCAGCTGTTTACTTTTCACTCCAGCAAAAGATGCTCCACATATGAGCTGCTAACTCATCCATTTCCCTTTATATAGCAACGAATCTTCTCAAATGAGTTTTTTTGTTGTCGGTGGTAAAGAAGGTGATGTTTATACACGTATCAGTGTGCACATGTGAGGCAGTGTTTCAGGAACAGATTTGTTCACATTACACACAGATAAAGATCACTAACATTTGTGAATATGAACCGTCAAGACCTGACCAAAAAAAATCAGATTTGAGCTATGTGGCTTGTAATGTGAGCATAGCCTAACTGTTTAGAAAATTCCTGTTGGTTTAAGTATTATTCATTTTACTGTATCCTTTTTTCTTCCAGCAACATTAAAAAACAAACATTCTCTAAACTGTATTCTGGGATATTCTGAGATCATTAAAACTGAAAACTCTATTAGGCATGTTTTGAGCCTCAAATCTTAAAAAATATATATCTAAAATAAAATATATTGCCTTAATTTAAGATAATTTAATTTTCCAGTGTATATTTATTTTCTGTGTTTACCCATGAACTGTATTTTGAGTGTGCAATACTGAAAATAAAAAAGAAACATAAAAAATTACTAAATAACTATTCATTTAACAGTGCTACCACTAATAACGTGGCTTTATTGTATTCTGCTGTGATTTCACTGCTGGCTGCTTGCGGATGGTGAGAAGTGAGGATGGCAGGAGGAGGAGGAGGAATGTTCTCAGCATGGTATTGATAGTAAGGGGTTGCAGAGGTGCTGGTGTGGTATGCATTCTTTCCTCTAGGGTTTTGGAGAGGGAGGGGGGTGATGGATGGTGAAGGGTGGTGCCAGCAGCAGGGGGCTGCGGGAGGAGTCTCTTCTCTTCTGCCTTTTTGTGATTTATAGTGCAGCGAGGGCACTGCATACACTTTACCATTTGCCATTCTGCCCTCTGATCCACAATACCAAAGACCACAGCAAAGGGGCTGTGAGTGTCAAACTGGTGCAGCAAATGCACACTGCTGTGCTGTACTTCCACCATCATTTCATATTCTCTTTGTCACACTTTGTCTGGGATGCAACTTCCGTTTATGTCAGGTGTCTCAGGAATACCTCAAATTGAGATTAAGCAAAAAAAAAAAAAAAATCACAAACAAATGTACTCTGTACAAAAGCCTTTTTTTTAATCAGCAAATTTGAGGTAACAATTTGTACCTCCCATACTTACAGTTCTGGAAAAAAATAAAACCACTCTTAAACATGATGAGTTTCTTAGATTTTTTCCAAATTAAAAACCTCTTTAACATAATCAAGAGGAAGATGGATGATCACAAGCCATCAAACCAAACTGAACTGCTTGAATATTTGCACCAGGAGTGGCATGACGTTATCCAAAAGCAGTGTGCAAGACTGGTGGAGGAGAACATGCCAAGATGCATAAAAACTGTGATTTGCTCTGCATCTTTTTTGTCATTTCAGCCATTTCTTATTTTCTGCGAATAAATGCTCTAAATGACAATTAAAAAAAAAAAAAATTGGAAACACCTGTCATTTTAGTGTGGGAGGTTTCATGGCTAAATTGGAGCAGCCTGGTGGCCAATCTTCATTAATTGCACATTATTGCACCAGTAAGAGCAGAGTGTGAAGGTTCAGTTAGCAGAGTAAGAGCACAGTTTTGCTCAAAATATTGCAATGCACACAACATTATGGGAGACACACCAGAGTTCAAAAGAGGACAAATTGTTGGTGCACGTCTTGCTGGCGCATCTGTGACCCAGACTGCAAGTCTTTGTGATGTATCAACAGCCACGTTATCCAGGGTAATGTCAGCATACCACCAAGAAGGACCAACCACATCCAACAGGATTAACTGTGGACGCAAGAGGAAGCTGTCTGAAAGGGATGTTCGGGTGCTGACCTGGATTGTATCCAAAAAACAAAAAAACACGGCTGATCAAATCACGGCAGAATTCAATGTGCACCTCAACTCTCCTGTTTCCACCAGAACTGTCCATCGGGACAATCAATTATTGTGGTCTAAAACCAGGTGTTTCAGTTTCATTGTTCAACCCCTGTTACTATAAATAGCAAAATTAGAGAAACTGATTCAGAAACTGAAGTGGTCTCTTAATTTTCTCCTTAAAAGGAATTTCAGTGTGTAAAAGACAACCTAACCTGAACTCCAGAGATCTTACATCCCTCAGATGGCACTGCATCAACTGCTGATTTTGCCACATGGGCAAGAGATTCAATGAATTAAAAAAGACCTGGAATTAAGAGTAGTAATGCGTATATACTTAGAACAGAATTCAGTAGAAAGTCCAAACAAAAGACATACATTGATAGAATGATACTTCAGCTTGAATGACAGAACAAAGGTCCACCTGTGAAATAAAGTAACAAACATTCCTGGAGAAACAACAGCAGCCTCTGCCATGTGATTACACCACCTCTGAAGACCAGGCTCTTCCATACAGGCTAATTGCTACCTGTCAACCACCCGTGCCAACTCACCTGTGCTTCTCGCACAGCCCTCTCCTCTGACGAGGCTCAAAATATTATCTTTCAGATGAAGAACCAGCAGTGTATGTGTGCACCACTGGTGTGGTAATTATCATGTTTGTGCTGTCAGAGCAGCTGATTAGCCCGACTCATAAAAACATGACCCCTGGCCCAACGAAAACAGGGCCACCCGTATTTATGCAAGCCCAACATGGTACAGCTGAGCAGACTATTAGTCTGTCACAACACACACTCGCCCTCCGAAACACACACTTAAACACTTCCACATGTGGCTCAAATCAATACTTTATGAGTTCTTATAAAAACAGGTGTGGACGGCTCAGCAGGCTTGCTGGTTGCCACTCACCTCCAATTTTTTCAGTAATTTTTTTTTTGTAAAATTCTTTGCCCCAAGACATACCATTTTCCCAAAGTTTGATCTCCCATTACTCCAACAAAACTCTACAGTAGTATCACTTGAGACTTATGTCATTAATAGTATAAAAAGGCTTCTTTAAGGATTTAATGATGTAATTTGATGATGACAGTTTGATTTAATGTGTTGCTTTGTTTAATAGGACTCCTTGTTTTATATTACTTCAAAATGCTACAGTAATGTCACTTATGACTGCTATGATTAATAGTATGGATTTTGTTGTGTGTTTGTCGTGGATTTATTTGTCATTTGATGACAGTTTGATTTGCTGTTTTTTTTTTTAAGACTTCAAAATCTGGTTTATGTAAAACCGAATGAACACTTTTTTCCTAGGTTTGACTTCCTGTTACTCCAAACTGGTACAGTAATATCACTTTAAACACCGTAAAAATACATGGGAATGAGATCTTTATACATTTAGTGGTCACATAATAACCCTTTGATTTTCATGTTTTTTTTTTAGAACTAATTGGGCAATTTCCCTGCTTTTGCTATGAATACTATTACAATTATTCTTTAAGACTTCAGGGGTGTCTTTTGATAATCTTTTGATTTTCTAATTTTATAGGAATCAAAATTCTGTTCAGTCCCATTACTCCAAATTCCTACAGTAATATAATTTAAAACTTGTAAGGCACACTATCAATGAATGTCTATTTTCTGGTCTGTTTTCATACGTAAGACACACTGGATTATAAGGCGTATTGTAGGTGTCCATAGTAAGAAAAACAAGGGTGTGGCAATGTTTCCCTTCTAATGTGGAAGCTGGGGGAAGCGCCTAAGTAATCAAAACTGTAATAAAAAAAAAAAAATCTTTCAAAGTTAAATGAGCACTGGATGTTAATCTACACAGATTTCTCTCTTAAAAACTGTTTATTTGGGTGAGTAAAGTGCTTCCGTTTATTTACAGTGAACTTAGATTTACAATATTTTCAGCAGCACTATTAGCAACTATGACCCTAAACACTAAACACTGCTCAAAATCTACTAAAGAATTCATGAAGGGGAACAAGTACAACATTCTGGAATGATCATCTCATCTCAGTCCCCAGACCTGAATATTATTAAAAATCTGTAATGTGATTTAAAGCGGGCTGTTCATGATCAGAAACCATCAAACCTGACTGAACTGGAGATGTTTTGTAAAGAAGAATGATCCAAAATAACTTCAATCAGAAGCCAGACTGTTATTGGAAGCTATAGGAAGCCTTTAGAGGCTGTTATTTCTGCAAAAGGAGGATCTAATAAATATGGATGTAATTTTCCTGTTGGGGTGCCCAAATTTATGCACATGTCTAATTTAGTTTTTAAAGATTTTTTGCACCCTTTCAGTAAATCCTATAAACTTCATTTCACTTTTCAAATATCACTGTGTTCATCTGCTATGTGATATATTTAACTGAAATTGCTGATCTGAAAAAAACAATGATTTATGAAGGAGAATCATGGAAATGATCAGGGGTGCCCAAATATTTTCGTTCCACTGTATGACTGTATTTTTTTTTTACAAATCTTTGTAAATTTTAGTTAAATTTAAAAAAGACAAATCGTCAAAATGCAAAATTGTCCTATATATATATATATATATATATATATATATATATATATATATATATATATATATATATATATATTTTTTTGTATTTTGTATTTTTTTTTTGTTTTTTGTATTTTTGTACTGGCTTAGTAAACAAGTGTGCAGTAGTAAGATTAACCTTAATCTTTTTTTGCTTAGTGCTTTATTTTTCAGGCTTTCCATTTGTCCTGTATTGTGAAGCTGACCCACCTGAGTACACAAATAAATATATTTTAAAATGTTAACTGTAATGCTGATGCTAAATTCCCAACTAACGATCCCACATCAGTGTCTATTGATTTTGCCCGCTCTTTTTTATTATATTTTTTTTATTGACCAAACTCAGTTTTAAGGACTCCTGTCTTATTAAATCATATTTATATAATACACTTAATGACGGTAAAACGCTCCATGGAGATTTTAACAGCATATGGATGAGTTACACATTGGGAATCTCTATTAATTTCACTTGTACATGGCGTCATATTTAGATTTAATAGAAAGTTTTTAATGAAGCGGGATTGGAAAAAAGATCCTCTCCTCCATTACTGCATGATGGATAACAGAGAAAGGTTAGCAGACACTCATTAACACTCTCTTAAATTACCAAAGTACTTGCAGCTCTTTTTCACCCCCCCCCCTCTCTCACTCTCTCTCTCTCTCTCTGTCTCTTCCTCCCTCTCTCTCTCTGTCTCTCTCACTCTCTCTCTCTCTCTGTCTCTTCCTCCCTCTCTCTCTCTGTCTCTCTCTCTCTCTCACCTCTGAAATAAGATGGAATAATTCTGAGGGAAGGGCTGTAGAATTAGCTGTGTGTGTAATTAAATACACTGATGGGGTGAGAGGGCTTCCCTGGCAGAGGTGCCAGAAATGCTGCTGTGAAAGAACAACTTCAGATGTATGAGTTTACTTTATCATGCCATTGTGTGATCTACTCATTTTAAATTACGTAAACATATAAACAATTAAAATGTAAATAAATCTATAAATCTATACTTGCATTTATTATATTTAGGATGGAATGCATACACATTCAGATGGCAGTTATCCTTTCTGATATACGTACACAGAATTTGATGTCTGTATCCGGGTACTGTAATGTAGCTGATCCTGAAGAATAATACTGGTGCATGTCTGAATATGCAAATATGTCCGGGTATTATCATAATGGTCTCTCCCAGAGTCTACATTTCCATCATATCACATGTCTAGATGACTGAGATCCTGGTGAAATTATATATGTATATATTTATTAAAATAGATGTACATGTAAATGATATTGAGAGAGTACAGGTGAGGTATTATGTGTCGGAAACAAAACAAATGCCATGGTTGAAATTTGATACAGACATCCAACCAACCCTGTATACTGTATATCAATATTAGTGTACTTGTGCGAGCTTGACCATTGCATAGAGTAGGGATGTGCCATATCGTACTGTATGCAATAATATTGCAAACATTTTTGAATATCGTGAACAATATTATTATACCCTGAAATATTGTGCAATATCACCCACCTCTAATTATCACATTAGGGTTCTACTTTTTTACTGTTTTTATAAAAAAAAAAAAAATTTAAACTGTTCTCATTTCTCATTATATATCTACTAGAGACAGATTATATCTGTCCAGTATCATTTATTTTACGTTAATCCTGAATACATGGAAATATTTGGAGTGCATTAAGTACCATGACATTCTGGATCATTGACTTGATCATTGAAATCTGATACACTTCTCATTTTTTTAATATCTCAATTAGGGGTGTGTCATTTTTTATTTTAATTCTGTGTTTTGTTATATTGTTAAGGGTATTGTTCTTGCAAAAATACCATGAAAAATCATGATATTATTTTAGGGCCATATCGTCCACCCCTAGTATAGGATGTATCCTGTAATTCAATAAAATAAAAAAGCAGTAGATCATCAGTTGACTTTAATAATGTCAGAAATTTTTTTTTTATTAACTACAGAGAAAAGCATTTAACTCATTGCTAATAGTCCCTTTAAGTTTATTTTTTATTTCTGCGCAGTTTGTAGGGCTGAATATCAGAAAATACAAGGTAATATCAGTTATTTTTTTGAAGCTGTGATATAATCCTGGATCTTAATCTTAATTAAGTTTTTTGTAATATAACTGTACTCTACTTACTTTATTTATCACTGTAACAAATTACAGTTTATAATTTAATTTATGTATTGTGATTCCGATTCCTTGTTATTAGCCGTGCATTTGCATATGCATGGTGGCTGCCTCATGTATCCTGGGTCAGTTGGTGTGTTGGTTGTTCATTAAAATAAAAAAAGAAAGTAGGTCTTCAGTTGATTTTAGTAATGTCAGGTAAATTTAATTTTTTAAAGTACAGAAAAAAATCTCCTATATTGGTAAAAGTCTCATTTAGTCCTATTTATTTTTTTCTGTATGTTTGGCTTAATATCAGAAAACACAAGATAATACCTTTTGTTATTCTTTTGAAACTGTAATATAATGCTGGATCTTAATCTCTCTGTTTTTTATGTAACTGTACTCTAATTACTTTATTTATCACTGTAACTGTAACAAATTACAGTTTATAATTAAATGTATGTGTGGTGATTTCAAAACGCTGTTACATGTAATCTGTTACTACCCAACCCTGCTATTAGCCACGCATTTGCATATGTATGATGACTGCCTCATTCATTAAAATAAAAAAAGCAATAGATTTTTAGTTGACTTTAATAATGTCAGCAGAATTTTAGTGTTTTTTTTAGTAGAGAGAAAAGCATATCATTTATTGCTAAAAGTCCCTTTTAGTCTCATTTATTTTTTCTGAATGTAGGGCTGAATATCAGAAAATACAAGATAATATCTTTTGTTATTCTTTTGAAGCTATAATATAATCCTGGATCTAATCTCTATGATTTTATAATGTAATTGTACTCTACTTACTTTATCACTGTAAGTGTAAAAAAATACAGTTTCTTTTTTCATTTATGTATTGTGATTCCGAAACGCTGTTACATGTAATCCGTTACTACCCAACTCTACTATTAGCCATGCATTTGCATATGCATGATGATGGCTTCACGTACCCTGGGTCAGTTTGGTGTGTTGGTTGTTCATTAAAATAAAAAAAGCAATAGATCTTTATTTCACTTTAATAATGTCAGCAGGATTTTTTTACTAAGTACAGAGAAAAACATCTGATTTATTGCAAAAAGTCCCTTTTAGTCCTGTTTATTTTTCTGTATGTAGGGCTGAATATCAGAAAAAAGGTAGCATCAGTTATTCTTTAAGCTATGATATCTTAATCTCTCTGTTTTTAAAGTGTAATTGTACTCTACTTACTTTATTTTTCACTGTAACTGTAACAAATTACAGTTTATATAATGTAATTTATGTATTATGACTCTGAAACGCTGTTACATGTAATCCGTTACTACCAACCCTGCTATTAGCCAAATATTTGCATATGCAAGATGACTGCCTTATGTATCCTGGGTCAGTTTGGTCTGTTGGTTGTTCATTCAAATAAATAAAAAAAAGCAGAAGACCTTGAGTTAGCTTTAATATTGTCAACAGAATTTTAGTTTTTTTTTTTTTTTTTTTTAAAGAATAGAGAGAATATAATTCATTGCTAAAGGTCCTTAAAGTCTCATGTATTTTTTCTGTATGTTGGGCTGAATATCAGAAAATACAAGATAATATCTTTTGTTATTCTTCTGAAGCTGTAATATAATCCTGGATCTTAAACTCTATGTTTTTTTAAATGTATTTACTTTATTTTTTACTGTAACTGTAACGAATTACAGTTACTTAATTTATGTATTGTGATGTAATCAGTTACTACCAACCCTGCTATTAGCCACACATTTGCATATGTATGATAACAGCCTCATGTATCCTATTCTTTAAAATAAAAAAAGCAGTAGATCTTCAGTTGACTTTAATCATGTCAGCAGATTTTTTTTTTTTTTTTACTAAGTACAGAGAAAAGCAGATAATTTATTGCTAAAAGTCCCTTTTAGTCCTTTAGTCCTTATTTTTTTGTATGTCGGGCTGAATACAAGGTTATATCAGTTATCCTTCTAAAGCTGCAGTATAATCATGCATTGCAATTTTTTTAATGTAACTGTACTCTAATAATAACTTGAATTACAGTTACTAAATTTATGTATTGTGATTCGGAAATTATTTTAGTCATGTTTATTTTTCTGTATATAGGGCTGAATATCAGACAAAAACAAGATAATATCAGTTATTCTTTTAAAGCTGTAGTATAATCCTGGATTGTAATTTTTATATGGAACTGTAGTCTAATAATATCTTGAATTACAGTTACTAAATTTATGTATTGTGATTCTGAAACGCTTTAACATGTAATTCGTAAGTCTTTCTTAGTCTCGTTTATTGTTTTGTATATAGGGCTGAACATCAATCCTTAAAATTCTTTCTCCCGTTTTGTGAGTTAGCAAAAGCGTCACAATGAAAAAGAATAAATAAAAAAAAAAAGAAAAAATTGCACTGACCAGCAGGATGATGCAAGTAAGTGTAGCCTGTGCTTCCAGGTCAGGGACCAAAACACAGGGAACAGGGAGCCGGAGCAGCGTAGTGTTTGATAAAAATAGAGGTCATGCCGAAGCCTGCTGTGTCTCACTCTACTCTCTGCTGAGCTCTACAGAATACCAACCCTCTCGGGAGGTGAGAATATAGGACACACATTGCTAAAGAATTGCCATGTGACCCCGCTATTACGACGTGATCCTGTCCCCCTCCCCTGATCACTGGAAATATATGTTCTGGAAAACAAAAAAATGTTCTTTGGCCTTTACCTTTGACCACTGTTTAGAATGTTGTGTTTTCCAAGATTTAGGTAATTTACTTCAATTCAGTAAGGCTTTCTTAACAACTTGCTATAAGTCACATCAGATATGTTAGAAGAAAACATATACTATACTTAAGCAACACACAAGCAGTGCACAAGACGGAGTGCTTGTGCCAATATTACACATTATAGCACGAACCTCGAGTGTATTATTGCGTTTATACCACAGTTGCATTATCACTTTGTATTAAAAGATTTAAAGTTAAAGATGATGACAAAATACAATCTATTTGGTTATAAACACTGTAAGTTAAAGTAGTTCCATTGCTGCTCTGTTTGTAGCTGCGCTGTTGTAAGAGCTGCGTTTTGCTAGGTTAGCGTGGTGGCCTCTATTTTCGGCCAGTTCAATTAAAATTGTGGAAATCTAAGCTTACTGTAAATAAACGTAAGAGCTTTACGCTACCAAATAAACAGTTTTCAGGAGAGAAATCTGTGTAGATTAAAGTCCAGTGCTCATTTGACTTTAAAAGAAAAGTTTTGTTTACTTCGGCGTCCCCCAGCAGCAAGACCTGCGGAATAACAAGGATCCCCTATTTTCACCTACCTATTTTAATAAGCTTATTGGAGACATGGCGTTTCTGTGCTGTGCCTAAGGGATCCAGCAGCTCCCAGTGGTATATAATAACATTGCATTTGGTTTGTATTTGGTTTGTAAGCGCTGCATCGCTGCTAGGTTACCTGTATGTGGCAGAGTAATACATGGAGAGCTTCGGTTGCAATGCATTACCAGCTGATAATGTCACTCATAGAATGCCTCTCAGCCAATCACATTGCAGGATCGGAACAAACTGTGGTATAATAGCTATTAATCAGTACAGATTAATCTGATATAGATTATTGATTACCTTGTTAGAAATGTAATCGCAATGTAATCTCAAAGATTACTATTATAAAAAAGTAACATTATCTAGTTATTTTGGGTTCCTGTATTACTTGTTATTTGAAAAATAATGAAAAATAATTATTAGCTGGCTGATCACAAAGCTTACCCTAAAATATGATATAATTTCTTACTATTCAGTGTTTCTTTCAAATGGAGTAGTATGTTTTGCTGCTGGAACAGGAACAAAGATGTACTTTTTGCTTAAAATAAAGCTCTTTTAAATGTTCCATTAGTAATTGCATTTTACAGCATTATCATCATCATCATCATCATCATGTTCATCACCTACTATCCCTCCTGAGGAAGAGGCCTCTGGCAAAAGATCTCCATGCTTTTCAGTCTTGGGTTTTCCACTCCAACTGGTTCCAGGTGTATCCTATTCTTTTGGTGTTTGCATCAACGTCTCGGCGCCATGTGTTTCTGGTCCGTCCTGTTTCTTTTGTCTCAGGGGTTCCAGGTCAACGCTTGCTTGGTGTTGTTAGAGTCTGGCCTCCAGCGTCGTCTCAGGATCTTGTCGTCTGCAGAAAGCTGGTTGATTCTCTGCCAAAAGTCCTGGTTGCTGATTGTGTTGGACCAACGGATCCGGAGAATCTTCCACAGACATGAGTTAATCTTTGTTTGCAGAGTCAGCTCCTATAGTTCTATATATTCTTCATCTGTATGTATGCTGCCCTTGCTTTGCTTATGTTTCAGGTCCCAGGCTTGAGACCCATAAACAGATTATTTCCTGAAAAACAGGTTTAAGAGCATGAGACAGAAACCATGACTTAGATTCACGAATGCCTCTCTGGTCTGTGGTTTGATGACACTTTTTTCCATCAAGAAATGTCATTTACATTTTTAATTTTTGGTTAATCACAAATCACTGTATAAAGCATACACATGTAGATGCAAGTCCATGAACATGTATACAAAAAATTGAAATACAGAAAAATATTTAGCGTTCTTCTTCTTCTAGCCTTTCTTTAGCCCAACACCATGCTATAGATGTAAACTATTAGAAGTTAGGGGTGCTAAATTCTTAGTGTCTGGCGATTCGATTGCGATTTTTGGGTCATGATTTGTTTCAGAAACGATTTTCGATTCCGGAACAATTGTTTTTATTCAAATGGCCTATAAAGGTTGTTTAAATTATGTGATTGAAAAGATGAAATGACAAGTTAAACAAAAAAAAAAACATTTATTTAAAATAATAATTTTAGGTTCCTTACTGTTTCAAATCTTTTTACAACATTTCATATTTATGTAAATCTTTAAAACACAGATGTCACAGTCTTTTAAGCCACATTGCACCGTAGCTACATTTTCAAACCTTAACCTTAAATATTAAACATATGGAACCTTAAATATTAAACATACGACTGGGTCCGGGAGTCACATGTACGCACTAGTCTATCGACATTAATCTTCTCCCACTTTATTCTTTGTTTCACTGTAGATCTGTGGTGATGCTTTATCTAAAAAAAAATTAGCTACGCGAAGGTAAAACGTACCTTGGGTCCAGCGTATAAACCATAAACTTAAGCTCCTCACCTGTGACAGAGCTGTGTGGTGGTGAATCCTTTGTGATATAGGGGCAATGGAGTGGGAAATTCAGACAAACCAAGTCTCCCTGAAGCTGCGAGAGTCTCCCGCATTTCGGTAGTGGCTCCCTGATGCCCACGAGTCACATATAATCTCCCGGAATTCAGAACGAGTGCCCCAAACGCGCACACAGGCCACAGACTTTTTTTCTCTAATCGCGTGTGGGAAGGAGAGAGAGAAAACAGAGAGGGTTCTGATTGGTCTGTTCTCTGCAAAGAATCTGTGAGACAGCCAATCAGTTTTTAGTGTGGACGGGCAGTGTTTTCCCCCCCTGTTTGTTCAGCGAGTGAGAGAAAGCAGATCATGGCGGAGGCAATATTAATAATTATTGTAATAAGATATGAAATGTTTTTGATGTTGTGCATTTTTTTTTTATATTGTAACTGTCAATTTTTGTCAAATAAAGGCTTTTTTTCCAAAAAAAAAAAAAAAGGAAAGCAGAGGCAGGACCTTCCAAAAAGATTAAAGATAAAACTAATTCTAGAATAAAACTAAATTTAGAATACTCTAAATTTATTTAAAAAAAAGTTAAATTAATTAATATAAAAGTAAAGTTTCCTTATCCCTTGGTGTGTGTGCAAGTTTTTTTTGTTTTGTTTTTTTTTTGGCCGGGGGTGGGGTGGGGGTAACCTCCCTGAAATCAACTTTTGCATCTTGGGATGTCTGGAAATCACAAAATTCAGATAAAGTTTACATTGAGCTGAACTGGGAGACAAACAAAACAAATGCTAAAGCTGCTAACTGCTAGAACTGTTAATACTCCTCTCAGTCAATATCCAGTTCAAAGGACAAAATATACCTGTAAAACACTCTCAAAACAGCTTAAAATATCTAACTTTTGAGCATTTTTTTTACATTTTTGGAACACAATTGACTAAGACAAAACCCAATACATCAGCCATTTTACCCCATCCACAAATCTTCATTTCTAAAACCAAATAATTTATTCACATTTACTCAACCTAGGTGTATAAACATGGACTAGTATGATTCATTCACTAGTTTGAAATGATTTTGGTTTGTTTTTTAACACAGAACTCACCTGAAAAACAGATTTAAAACATAAAGCAGCATAATCCAGGACTGAGAGGGGAATTCAAGGCTACCTCAGCTAGTCACAGTCAGTCAGAGCAGAGCCAGCGCTACACTGCCTCCACAGGCAGCAGCAGGATATAGCAGGTGTACTTACATTAGAAATGCTTAGAATTGTTGTACATTAAAAAAGAGCTACATGGCAGATTTAATTAAACAAATAAAAATATTAAATTAAATTATTAACACAAATGTGACCTCACTTTGTGGGTTTCACACTTCTATTCTATTTTTACTTTTAAAAGCATGTCCTATAGAAAAGTTCTCTAGCCTGGGAGCTGTTTAACGCTGCGTGAGTCACTTAAAAAGCTAAAACTAGCAATAAGTCTATACACACAGTATACAACATATACACACAATATACACAAAAATGGCACAGGGTATACATACAGTATATACAAAATATACACACAATATACACAGTATATACAACATATACACACAATATACACAAAAATGGCACAGGGTATACATACAGTATATACAAAATATACACACAATATACACAGTATATACAAAATATACACACAATATATACAACATATACACACAAAATACACACAGTATTTGCACAATATACACATGGTATGCACAAAATACACACACAAAATATACACACTATGCACACAATATACAAACAGTATACACACAATATGCACACAGTATGCACAAAATACACACAGTATACACAAAATATATAGAAAAATATACACACAGTATGTACAGAATACACACACAGTATTTGCACAGTATACACACAGTATGCACAAAATACATAAACAAAAAATACACACTATGCACCCAATATACACACAGTATGCATAAAATACATAAACAAAATATACACACTATGCACACAATATACACACAGTACACACAAAATATACACACTATGCACACAATATACACACAGTATACACACAATATAAACACAGTATTCACAAAATATACACACAATATACACACAGTATGCACAAAATACACACAGTATACACAAAATATATAACAAATATACACACAGTATGCACAGAATACACACACAGTAGTTGCACAATATACACACAGTATGCATAAAATACATAAACAAAATATACACACTATGCACACAATATACACACAGTATACACAAAATATGCACACAGTATACACACAATATACACACAGTATACACACAATATACACAGAATATATGGACAATCAGCCCCTCGGATCTGAGTGAAATGTGATTAAAAGGTGGGGATGAATCATACTGCTCCCCCACCTTAGCCTGTATCTGCCTTAATTGATGTTACTGGAGCAATTCTGGACCTCACACACACACACACAAACACACACACGCACACACACACACACACACACTGCACCACAATCCATCGCCTCTCAGTCTCCTGTCTGCACATCATTACAGCTCTGATCATTAATGACAACAGTGAGCACACATCACTCAGCCCAACACCAAATTGGCAGATGAACAGCCCCTATACACACACACACGCACACACGCACACACACACACAGGCGCACATTCATTCTTGCAGACCACAAATCTTGCAGTGGTGGACGTAGACGGGGAGTGAGAATAATTAAGTAAGGTACAGGGTGTGTGTGTACAAACACTGTGTGTGTGTATTTGTTAAGGTGTTTGTTAGTGCATGTTTGTAACATGATCCGCATTATTTCTCATTCTTTACATCATAATTCATAATTTCTCTTGTTAATTTACCCGCAGTAACTCATACTGTCAGATATAAATGAGATAAACGTTTCATGATCTCATATCCAGTTTTAAAAAGTCTAGAGTTAGATTAAGGGGAGAGAAAATGCCAACTCCAGTAAATTTGCACAAAGTAACTGTAATGGGCAATGAATGAGTCATAACTTAAATGGCCAGTTGTGTGCAAAAAATAAATAAATAAATAAATAAAAAACGTCTTAATAATAATAATCATAATCCTTTATTCATGCAACATGCTCTCTGTTGAGCGTGGTCATTTTTTAATGCGCGCGTTTATTCTTTTTTAATAAGGCCGGCAAAACAAAATAGTCTCCCCTCCACCGCTGGCCCGTAAATAATGATAAATCAAATGTTTCATCTCACTGGAAAGCCAAATAAGCAAGTAATGCAATTTTATCAATTACGCTTTTGTCTTAATTGTTGACTTCACTTAGCACGGGCGCTGCGGCACGGCAGAGCGCCGAGCCATTTTTCAATTAAAAGGTCCAGATGTTTTTGGAGGCTTCAGTAGACACAGGCAGTTATGAGAAATGCTTTATCTGCATTGTAATAATCACTACAACATCAGCTCCGGGCAGCATTTACATACTCATGTTTTATTCCAGCCCTTTTTTTTCTAATGTAGCGCTTAATTATAGGCAGCACCACACAATGGCAGGCCTCTAGCGCAGTCACATTTATTTACCTCGTAATACAGAGAGGCAGCGGTCCCCTTCACGGCTAAAGTCACGTAATAACGTGTCACTCGCGCAGCTGTAGATAATATGTGAACCAAAGAAAGAAAATATGTGTTTGGAGGACTTTATTGCCGATTAAGACAAACTGTGCACTGTTTTAGTGGACAAAAACTGATTTAGTTGTGCTAGAATGAAATGTGGATAATTTTACCGTAACATTTTATTCAGCTGAAGTCTAAATTTATTTGTAATCTCATGTGATGTTGGATGGTGGTCAAATGTGTGTATTCAGCAGAATTCAGCATGGATAGGGTGTAATGTGTGTATAAGATATAATGGAGTTCAAAGAATCTAGAGCTACCAGATTACCAGAAAGTGCAGTAATGCAAAAAACCTTATGTTTATTATTTAAATGAAGTGCAAAAAATTGTCGTAATAGAAAAAAGCATAAAAGGAAATTAAAGAAAGAGAGAGAAATGTACTGCTCTGAAAAAAAAATGAAAAAAAATGAAAAATGATTCTCTGATTTTACCAAATTGAAAACCTCTGGAATATAATCAAGAGGAAGATGGATGATCACAAGCCATCAAATCAAGCTGAACTGCTTGAATTTTTGCACCAGGAGTAAAGGCATAAAGTTATCCAAAAGCAGTGTGTAAGACTGGTGGAGGAAAACATGCCAAGATGCATGAAAACTGTGATTAAAAAGCAGGGTTATTCCACCAAATATTAGTTTCTGAACTCTATATAAACTCTTAAAACTTTATGAATATGAACTTGTTTTCTTAGCAATGTTACTTTTTTGTTATTTCAGTCATTTCTCATTTTCTGCAAATAAATGCTCTAAATGGCAATAATTTAATTTAGAATTCAGGAAAAATGTTGTTTGTTTTACTCAAAAATCAGAGAAAGTGATTCAGAAACTGAAGGGGTCTCTTCATTTTTTGAGATTCTCTCTATAAGGATTAAGGACCAAAACAATAGTACAGAAATAGTACCCCCTCTTACAGAACAGGAAGTGGATGTGTGTGTGTGTGTGTGTGTGTGTGTGGCATGAAAGAGAGCTGTAATCCAGCCTCAGTCCTCTCTACAGAAGGCAATCAAATGTGCCGCTCATGTGTAAAGACACTTATCTGCTTGGGGAGTATTTCAACATCATATTTCCACAGGAAGTGAGTATGAGCCGTGACAGGCGATTGCCTCTGTACTCTCGTACATCTCTATAGACATCGCACCTCAGAAAGAGAGTGAAGAAAAGAAGACGAGAGAGAGAGAGAAAAAAAGTGACATTTCCTCAATGAAAAGCCTGAGCTACAATCGCATAAAAGTTTAGTTCAATATCCCCGGGAGTCGCGCAGCCTTTTCTGTATCTGTGCGAGCTGCCGTCGATGTGGAAATGATCACAGGCTGATAAAGATGGAGATTTTAATCAGAGCCTCTCATCTTCCCGCCGTGCGCTTACCCTACTTCTCCGCTAGCTCCGGGCGTCCCTTATCATTTCTTTGGAGAACCACTTCCCTCTATCATCTGTGAAGCAGGTAATATACCCCTTGCTACTGCTCCTAGCCAGGCAAACTTAATGTGTTCTTAAATTCACAAACAAATAATAGCTTGTTCTCTGATGCTTTTGATTCATCCGAGTTGGGGTTGCACGCTCATCTGTAGAGTCAGCGCCTAGAAAAAGGCAATCTGTCTTCCAGCACATTTTTCTGGTATTTATCAGTTTGCCGATGACAACATGCTTATGCCATTTTTTTTCTTCTTCACAAACAAACAACAACAAAAAAAACAATGAATGAGATTTATTTTAGCAGCAATTGTTCCTGAAAAATTGTAATAAAAACATTTTTTTAGATTTTAAGATTAAGGCTGTCAATGTTAAAGCATTAACACACATAATTAACCCTAGAACACAAACGGTAAAATTACTAACACCATCACTAACATTGGGTATACACTGTATGACAAGCTTTGGAACCCTTCTTCAATTTTACAACATCTAATAAAAAAAAAAAAAAAAAAAGGTACCATGGATGACCCTATAAAAAAGCAGAAAAATGATGCTGGGAACTGGGTCTTTGGTCTCTGACTTAAACTTAAACACACAAACACTAACATCAGGTAAATTACACCCATAAAATATTTTACTCTCTATCACTATCGTTGAAACCATGAAAATCACCCAAACGCATGCCTCTTAAAAAAAAAAAAAAAAACATAGATGGGGGAGGGAATCAACCATAACATTAATGAAACCAATGAAAATCACATTAAAAAATTGTGTGGGTGAAAATCACCCAGCGTTAGCGTTTTAGGGTTCATTTGGAATCAGTAACTCATTACTATGTTTTTTGTAACGCAAATTAATTACGCAACCAAGTTTGACCCCAACTTCCACAAAAATCTGCCCCGCCCCCACCCAACAAACGACTGAAACACATCAAGGTGCACATGGTGCATCACCACAAGTCCTTCCAGACTCTCACCAATGCACTCCTGGTCAACCTGGCGCTCGTGAACCAGCTGCGTTGGGTATACATCTCCCTTATCTCCCTTCAAACATACAAGTATGTATGTACTATCATACCACAATTAGTTTCGATCCTGCACTGTTATTGGCTGAGAGGTGTTCCATGAGTGCCATTATCAGCAGGTAATGCACTGTAACCAAAGCTCTCCATGTATTACTCCACCACATACAGGTAACCTAGCAATGATGCAGCGCTTACAAACCAAATAAGTTATTGAACCCTGGTTGGGGCCAAGCCAACTTCTCTGCACATGCTCATTTTTTTTTTGCTTAAAACTTAAAAATACAAATTCACTCCATACAAACATAACTAAGTATATATAAAAAATTACTTCAGTAAATTTGTGTGTTACAAAGCTCATTTAAGTACCAAAAGAGTCCCGAATTTGAAGTGTGAGTTCAATGTGAAGTTTAATTCTTGAAGTATGTTATACAAATTTAGGATATTATGAAATAAGTACTAAATAAGTTGACTAATGTTATTTAAGTACCAATATTAAATTTTACAGCGTAGCATTAAAAACATTAAAATTATGTCTATGGTGCTGAGACATTTGATATTATACCACAGTTAGTGTCAACCCTGCAATGTGATTGGCTAAGAGTGCCATTATCAGCCGGTAATGCGCTGTAACTGAAGATCTACACATACAAGTAACCTACCAACAATGCAGCGCTTACAAGCCAAACAGAGCAGCAATGGAACTATTTTAACTTTAATGGAAAATTAAACTATAATAAAACTAAACAGATCCTATTTTCTCATCCTCTTTAACTCAAAATATTTTAATAAACAGCGATAATGGAGCTGTGGGATAATCACATAATCACAATAATACACTCGAGGTTTGTGCTATAACTTGTAATACTGGCACTGCTGTGCGTTATAGCACTCATTAGCATATATTATTGCTTAAGTATTTAAATTGACACTACTAATATTATTATAATTAAATTTTACATTTCTAACATTCATTCTTTTTTTATTTACATTTAAATATTCACTATAAAGACTTGCATCTTAGAAAGAAGAACAATTATGATTATTTGCAGTTAATTACACAATATTATTGTGATTATTCAGCAATTTTTTTAATCGATTGACACCACTAATTTCAACACATTTTTATAATTTATGAAGGCTAATCGTATAGTGTCTCAGGCAGTAATTTAGTCCGTACACACGTCCAAAAAACACAGCCACTGAGGCTGGCACTCCATCTCCCCAACCACTGGACTGGTGGGAAATACTCGGGCAGAGTAGTCCCTGTGACACTGATGCATGGCAGGAACGGCTGCACTTGCATTCATCACATCCTGTGCTAAATTAATCTTGATAGGCTGGAAACCAAATTGTCCTGTTTCACACACTGCTCCCGCTAAAGAGCCCACCGAATAACTATGGTTAATTACTGCTTTTAGAAAATAGAGATCAATTCTGCGATATCTGAGCAAGGAGACAACAACAAAAACAATGAAAAAATAATATAATATATTTTTTATAAAGTATTTAATAAAACCCTATTAACTGCAGCCAAAGCCTGTAATTCGCTGCAAAAAAAATAAAGCTGGGTCATTTTATCCCTAATTCGTTTTTTTTTAAGAAAACAGTCACAGAAAATTTTAATGAGAAATACTGTTGTCACAGGTCTGATTGCCTGGTATTGCTTTCATTGTCTGTTGTGTCATTGTATTTGTGTTTCAAGAGACTTATACCATTAGACCATTATAAATAAAAAAGCATTCTTAATGTCTTGCCTGTTTAAATAAAAAATAAATAAAAATAAAACCTCAAATAATAAAAACAAATATAACACATCAACATATCTTAATAATATCTTAGCATCACTTTACACAATCAAAATCTATCAATTTATAAGAACTTATTCTAGCCCTGGTGAATAATTGAACTGTTCGTGCGATACATTTTTAAAGCTAGTACCTTTTTTTTTTTTTTGCCCAAAAGACAAAGCAAAGCACTGTTTCTGCACTTTAGATGCTAATGAAGTTAACGGCGGTTTAGAATCCTGATTATGAAAAACGCCCCTGAGACACACCAGCACACATCCTCTGCTAGCTCATCTAAAACAGACATGCATAACTCTTATTATTCATCTCACAAATGAACCAATTTTTCAGGACTAATTAATACATGTCAGACAGGCCGGACTAGAGAGACAGTCAGACTGCACGCGAGGCCGCGAAGCCGAGAGTTAGCGAGAAATAAAAATACACAGTGTGACGGTAGACTGTGAGGGAAGCGCTCGTATGCCCTTGCTAAGTCTAAGAATTAATTGCATTGTCAGCCTCCTTCCCAAATAAAAAAAAGGGAACTTTGCCAGCATCGCAAGGCTCCCATATTTTAAAATACATCATCATGTCACTTCTTTAATGTAGCACAATCTATTAGGCACATGGCAAACTAACGGGAATCTTTTTAAATGATGGCTTTTTATGGCTTTGTACAGGTGATTAATTAAATAAAAAGTCAGCATTGCACAAATCATCCCTTTAATTAGTCGGAGGGACGTCAGAGCGGTGATTGGTGATGTCGCAAGCTGAGAGGACAACGCGGTAGGGGGTGCCAGTCAAAGTGTCACCAGGAGCATGTGGGTGTGTGTTACATACACAGAGAGAGAGAGAGAGAGAAAGTGTGTGTGTGTGTGTGTGTGTGTGTGTATGCTCGTTTTCTCTCCTCTCTGCCTGCAGTGGAGATGCGATGCCCGGCAGCATATGCAGGTGCTGATGTCGGTTGGAATTCAGCTCCAGCTGTTTGGAGAAGATAGATTTGCTGTTTTCTGTTTCCTGTCTGTGAATTTCTTTTCGTCATGTTAAACATTTATTACTTTACTATGCATTTTAGACTCCATTAAGAGGTTTCTGTTCTGTCAGACAGACAAATATCACAATTCTCTACAACACTCACAGGATTCAGTAAAAACATGTATTTATTCTTAATTATTAATTTTATTTACAGTCACTTACAGGCTTCAGGCCCAAAACCCAAGATAGCCCCACAGATAAGATAAGCTGAAATTCTGATGCTTTGAACAATTTAAAAAGGTTCTGTCAATGTCAAGACATCAATGACTATCAATCACATTATTAAAGTAATTTAAGTCTATTTTTATTACAGCACAGTAAATATGCCACTGTTAAATCAACACTTTTAGTATTAAAAGTATTAAGACGGATTTTAGCGATATATAGTGCACGTCAATTGCGGATCATGCAGCTTGATTTAGGGCATGTTGGTGTGTCTTTGGTATCGTGAGGGCGTAAAAAAGATGCATTGCACAGCTCAAAACTCGTAAAAGACATATACTTATTCTCTTAATTAATTATAGGTGTGTTTTGGGCGCATAGTAAAATAAACCAGTATATAAATCAGTAAGCCAGTTGTCATTCACTTTAAGAGGCATGTGAGCTCTGACTTTGGCGCGTTGCTATTTTAACAGCGCAGCACTTTATTACTGTGTCTCAGCAGAGGATGCTGTCCTAACCGTTTACACTGTGAAGGTACGCAGCAGGTAATTTAAAGGAACAGCAATGTTATTTTATTCTTTATTTTTCTGCATATTGTTGATGTAAATCCGTGTGTCTGTGTAAGGAGGAGGGGTTGCTAAAATAGGCTGACTGTTGACTGTTGTCAGGGTTTTAATCAGTCAGTGGCGCACCTGCCAGTGTATTTCCTGCCGCCAAGATAGAAACATTCCAGATATTTTCCTGAACACGCCTCACTTCCACACTAACTTTGAAGCTATCTTAACGGCACAGGTGCAAGGCATGAAAATAGACTTTTGGCAGGGTGTAAAGTAGCAATGAGCATAGTGACACACCTTGCACGGGGCGTATGATAGGGCCCTAAATGTTGATTTAACAATGACAAACTTACAGTGTTATGTAGCATGTTTATATTTTACTAAATAAACTTAAGTGGGTATTAGACAAGTTTCTTTGAACCAACTACATTTCAGAAGTTAAATGTAAATGCATGTTCAATGTGATTCTGTGAGACTGAGCAGGAGGTAGTGAACCCCAACCTTTACTTAATCTTCTTTCTATAGCTCTATCTGGATAGGATTATTATTTTGGGGGGGTCATTACCTGTGGTCATTTTCTCTTTTATGGGGGGTCCTCTGTGATTTTATCCCCGACGTCTCAGACATCCTCTACGTTTAATTAAATAGCTATTTGTCCACTGCCATGCACCGTAATTACACTTTGGGCGCACATTTCCACAGAGATCTACATAAACAAAATAGCGAGTGGAAATGGAGGAGCTACTGAACATGATGTCATGTGACGGAGAAAGTCTAAAAACTCACAGCTCCTCCTGTTTTTTCTATTACAGTCCGGATGCAAGAGTAACTGGTGTTTTTAGTTGTGATGCAGGGATTTTATACAGAACAGGCTGAAATGTAGGTGGAATAATTATAATTTTAACCTATAGGTGCTGAAGAGTATCTTAGGCAGATTGTAAAGAGATCATTGTAAACACATGAAGTTTTTTAAACAGGTATTTTTTTTATTCACCTTAATTGAACAATTAAACACGATACATAACCTTTCAGTTCTTTCAAAACAAACAAACATAAAGGTAGAAAGCAGATATTAATGTAATATAATGTGTGTATCTGTGAGAATCTTCATAGTAGTATAAGAGAAATGAGAAGGAGAATTTAAAGTATGAATTATTGGCACGCAGTCATGTTTAAAGGGGATTAAATTAAACTTTTAATTGAGTAATCAAAGTCAGCTGAGTAATTGTGACAGTCTTAATCAAGACTGTTCTGCACAGACAAAAAAAATCACAACTGCCACCCAACCAGTTTCCCTCTATTGTCCTTCCTCACATCTAATGTAAAAAACGGCATTATCAGAATTCCTCCTCTATTAAAATCTACTCAGCATTACCTTTACGATTACAGGGATCAATTCCCCTTCCCCCTCTCTCTCTTTTACTCTCTCTCTAACGTAAAAAAAAAACACATGCAAACCCCACCCCTCCGCCTGTGAAGATGTAAGCATGTTCTCCATCATGGCTAATGTTAACTGCATGTACACAGTGACGAGGATCTGCTGGGCTCATCATTCTCATTAATGAAGCCCGCACACCGTCCTCCGCTCCACAAAAAGCTTCTTCATTTCTTCAGCTTCATTACAGCTCATTAGCATTTCTCTTTTAATAAGACCTCTTTAAAGTCATTACCTGCGCTGGGGTTTAAGAAGCGCTGCTATTAAAAGGTTACTTAGATGTGAATAATAGCACACAGATATACTCAAGTTAATTACTATCAGAATCTGGTCGAGCTTTAATCTAATGCTGAACGCTTCCATCCAAGACCTCAGTGGACTCAGCTGCGGCGACAGAATTGACAAAAATATTATTTGTGGTCAACAGGCCTATTCCTGTCATCTTATTTAGAAGGGGTTAATATCCTCCCTCTCCACAAAAGAGAGCGTATCTTTCAGAGTGGCACTCAAACACTCTCTCAAAGTCTGTTAGATGTTCTTTCTGTATCAGTCAAATGCTGCATTCTTCATGAAAAAAGAGAAATTTCATGCTGTTCCATTCTTGTTTCCTCTCCAATATGATCATTAAACTCATTGTTAAAGAACTGGACCCAATGTGAGAGAGAGAGAGAGAGAGAGAGAGAGAGAGAGAGAGAGAGAGAGATTCTTATTCTTAAGTATCAATAACACAGTGTAGACCACCTACATGTACAGTCTTGTGAAAAAGAATTTACTCACTTAGAGATTTCTTGTGTTTTTTTTAGCCTTTTTGTCATACTTACAGTGTTTGGACAATGAAACTGAAACACCTGGTTTTAGACCACAATAATTTATTGTCCTGACGGACAGTTCAGGCGGAAACAGAAGAGTTGAGGTGCACATTGAATGATTTGGGCAACCATGGTTTTAGGTTTTTTGGATACAATCCGGGTTAGCACCCGAACATCCCTTTCAGACAGCTTCCTCTTACGTGCACAGTTAATCCTGTTGGATGTGGTTCGTCCTTCTTGGTGGTATGCTGACATTACCCTGGATACCGTGGCTCTTGATGCATCACAAAGACTTGCTGTCTTGGTCACAGATGCTCCAGCAAGACGTGCACCAACAATTTGTCCTCTTTTGAACTCCGGTGTGTCACCCATAATGTTGTGTGCATTGCAATATTTTGAGCAAAACTGTGCTCTTACCCTGCTAATTGAACCTTCACACTCTGCTCTTACTGGTGCAATGTTTTGTGTAATTTGCAATTAATGACGATTGGCCACCAGGCTGCTCCAATTTAGCCATGAAACCTCCCACACTAAAATGACAGGTGTTTCAGTTTTATTGTTCAACCCCTGTACATTTTTCAGTTTATCAAACAAACTTTAATATCAGACAAATATAACCTGAGTAAATATAAAAAAGCACTTTTTAAATAATGATTTCATTTATTAGAAGGAAAAAAAAATATCCAAACCAATCTAACCCTTTGTGAAAAAATGTTTGCCCCCCCCCCCCATAAATGAACTGTGATTAATCACACTTTTTGGAAAGGTGAGTTAAATTTCACTACCAACTACAACCAGGTCTGATTACTGCCAGACCTGTGGAATCAAGAAATCACTTAAATAGAACCTGTCTGACAACATGAAGCAGATAAAAGATCTTAAAAACAACACATTATGCTGCGATCTTTTTTTTTAAAGAAATTTAAAAACAGATGAGAAAACAAAGTCATTGATCATCTATCAGTCTGGAAAAAAGATACAAAGTCATTTCTAAAGCTTCGGGAACACTGGTGAACCTTCCCAGGAGTGACCGGCTAACCGAAATTATTCCAAAAGGGCATGAACAACTCATCCAGGAGGTCAAAAAAGATCCTAACATTTAATGAACTGCAGGTCTCACTTGCCACAGTTAAGTTAGTGTTAATGAAGTAAGAGACTGGATGAAAATTGTATCCTAAAGATCCCCAGGACTTTGAGTACATATTCTTTAAAATGACGAGACAAATGTGAAGCTTTTTGGAAGGTACGTGTCTCATTACATCTGGCATACAAGCAACACATCATTTCAGAAAATGAACATCGTACTGAATGTAAAACATGGTGGTGGTAGTGTGATGGTCTGGGGCTGCTTTGCTGCTTCAGGGTTTGGATACTTTGCTGTAATAGATGGAACCAGCAATTATGCTGTTTACCAGACAATCCTGAAGAAGAATATCCGACCATCTGTTCATGACCTCAAGCTCAGGCGTACTTGGGTTCTGCAGCAGGACAATGATCCAAAGCACACAAACAAATCCACCTCTGAGTTACTTAAAAAATAAAACAAAATTAAGGTTTTGAAGGGACTTAGTTAGAGTCTGATTGAGATGCTGTGGATGATCTTAAACAGGAGTTTTATGCTGGAAAACCCTCCAATATGGCTGATTTAAAATTACAATTCTGTAAAGAAGAGTGGAACAAAATTTCTCCACAGAGATATTATTGACTTACTGCCAGTTATCAGTAAAGCTTGTCTGCAGTTGTTGTCGCAAAGGGTGGCACAAACAAGTTATTAGATTTAGGGGCAAATACATTTTCACACAAGGTTAGATTGGGTTGGGTATTTTTCCCTATAATAAATGAAATTATCATTTAAAATTTGCTTTTTATATTTTATTGTTTGTTTGATAATCAGAAAAATATGTGTATGACAAAAAAACAAATACAAAAGAAATCAGTAGGGGGGCAAATACTTTTTTTACACTACTGTAAATCTTCATGCATGCTCTTAAGACTTTAATGTGTATAGTAATGACATGGATTTTCTTGATACAGTTGCCCATCTAGGGTTGTTTTACCGTATTCCCTCCTTTGACATAAGAGTATAATGCCAATTATATACATTTACTTTACTTTACTTTATGTGATCTGATTAAATTGCTTAGGTAGGGCAAGCCAAATTAGACTCTAATATGAACACTAAGATCATACATTGCTTTTCTGAATGCTCTGTTTTTTACCTTTCAGGTTGGTATATGTTTAAAACCATTTACTTTTTTCCATAAGGTAGGAACTAGTGTTTCTCAGGTAGTAACTATAAACAACAGATTTTACTATGTCAAATACAGAATATATATATATATATATATAAAGCTGTAACAGAAAATATTTTGATATCTGTATAATATACAGGGTTTGGACAATGAAACTGAAACACCTGCTATTTTAGTGTGGGAGGTTTAATGGCTAAATTGGAGCAGCCTGGTGACCAATCTTCATTAATTGCACATTATTGCACCAGTAAGAGCAGAGTGTGAAGGTTCAATTAGCAGGGTAAGAGCACAGTTTTGCTCAAAATATTGCAATGCACACAACATTATGGGTGACATACCAGAGTTCAAAAGAGGACAAATTATTGGTGCACGTCTTGCTGGCGCATCTGTGACCAAGACAGCAAGTCTTTGTGATGCATCAAGAGCCACGGAATCCAGGATTATCCAACAGGATTAACTGTGGACGCTGTAAGAGGAAGCTGTCTGAAAGGGATGTTCGGCTGCTAACCCGGATTGTATCCAAAAAACATAAAACCACAGCTGCCCAAATCACAGCAGAATTCAATGTGCACCTCAACTCTGTTGTTTCTACCAGAACTGTCTGTCGGGACAATAAATTAATGTGGTCCAAAACCAGGTGTTTTAGTTCCATTGTCCAACCCCTGTACATATATATATATATATATATATATATATATATATATATATATATATATATATATGTTTGAATAGTGATAATACTATTTGTATTGTTATCTTTATAATACAATGGATTTCTACATATGCTGTTATTGGATGTCTTTGGCTTATTAGTTTTTTGGCACATTCTTTTTCTGTGGTATTACAGTGAATGTTATTTTACAATTTTACAATAGTATTTTTTTTTTTGGTCATTGGATGTACAGTACAGATTTTTTTTACTTTATATCATATATGTTTTTTTTTTCCAAAATGCTTTCTTTTTATTACATTAAATTTTTTTGTGATATTTTGTAAAGTTTTTTTTTTATAAACATTGATCTAATTAAGCTAAAAAGAGACGTGCATAAGAAAGCAGTGCTTCTATGTGTCACGAGCCCGCACAAAAATGTTGCACCTTTTTAATTTTAAGAGCACAGCACGGTAGAGGGAAAGGTTCCAACGCCCCCGACTCAGATAAGTGCAGCATCCCTCACCGGCGCTGCCCCCTCATGCATAAATCTGCCGCCATGCTTAATTCAATCTGCCTCCTGCATCTGACTTGGCACACCGCAATTTGATTACCACAACTGTACTTTTTAACTCCTGTCAGAGAGCAAGTCAGGCTTATGTAAACATCTGCCAGAACACATGGTTGCTTCCGATTAGGCCACCCTTAAATCAAAGCGCGGCAATGAATCTTTATCTGACACTAATACTTTTTAACTTCATACGCACAATTAAAATGAATTGTGGCTAAAACCTACAGGACAAACCACATTAACATTTCTCTCTCTGTATCTCTCTCTGTGTCTCTCTAACACACACTCTACCTTCTCTCTTTTTTATGTTTCAGCCTCTGGACACTGGACTTCTCAACACTGGAGCTACCTGTATCTGTACTGCCCAGAGCAGAAAATCAGTCAGTAGTTAAACTATGGTAGTCTACAAAAAAGATATCAACGTAATGTAAGACTTGATTAAGACTTGATTAGTTTTCTAATGTTAGAAGCTGTGTCCATTCTTATAACACTGTTATTACATTATTATAAACTTCTGTTTTGTGCTTTACCTGTGTAGTTTTGTATTGCTGTATAAATTGTATTAAATTTGTTTTAACATAATTTATTATATACACATTTCAGTACCACTTTAAAACAAGACTACCTTTATAAAGGATTTATAAATGGTTTATAAATTAGATTATTTACTATTATTGATTGAGTTGTAAATGCCTTATCATCATTTTTAAAAAAAGGCAACGGTAATCCATTGTTTAATTTTTAGTCATTTAATTCATTTTATTCATTTATCTAGAAAGATGAAAGAGGTTTGACAGTAGAAATGAGTGTAGAATCACTATTTTGCTAAATTCTGCTCACTGTTGCTATTTCTATTTATGTTATATGTTTATGAGCTGCTTATTAATGGGTTTTTGCACAGTATTTGCAACCTAAATAATGACCATTAATAAACACTTTTATAAACCATTTATAAATTTGGTAATAATAAAGGTAGTCTTATTTTAAAGTGGTACCTACATTTCTAATGAGAACACACAAATGCCTTTACCTCTAAATACATGTTTTTCTATTTGAATTCATTGACATAATGAAATAATTATAAAAAAATATTTTTAAAAAATCACAATTCACAATCAGCAATAATGAAAAGCGATGGAGAGTGAATGTGTCCTTTCTTATTACATCGTTTTTACATTATTATACATTTTTATTTTGTGCTCTACCTGTGTAGTTTTGTATTGTATAGCTGTGTAAGTTTTTGTATTTTTGGACATAATGTATAATGTATCATACATACATTTCTTATGCAAATACACCCACACATGACCTTTCACCTCTACATATGTGTTTTTCTATTTTAATTCATGGGCACCTTATAAAAACTGGTATAATGAAATGCACAATCAGCTATAATGAAAAGCGATAGGCAGTAAGTGTGTCCTTCCTTATAACATTGTATTTACATTATTATACATTTTTACATGGGTTTTTTGCAAAGTATTTGCAACCTAAATAATGGCCATTAATAAACACCTTTATAAACCATTTATAAACCCTTTATGAAGGTAGTCTTATTTTAAAGTGGTACCTACATTTCTAATGAGAACACACACATGCCCTTTCACTTCTAAATACAGTTTTTCTTTTTTTTATTCATGGGCACTTAATAAAACTGGTATGATGAAATAATGATAAAAAAATATAAAAAAAAAACTCACAAATAACAATCAGCAATAAAGAAGAGCGATGGAGAGTGTTTGTGTCCTTCCTTATTATACTGTTATTACATTAATGATACATTTCTATTTTGTGCTCTACCTGTGTAGTTTTGTATTGTGTAGCTGGGTAAATTGTATTTTTTTTACATATAATGTATCATATATACATTTCTTACTCAAACACACACATGACCTTTCACCTCTACATACATGTTTTTCTATTTTAATTCATCGGTACTTATAATGAAATGCAAAAATATAAAAAAGCTCACAATTCACAATGGAGAGTGATTGTGTCCTTTCTTATAACACTGTTTTTACATTATTATACATTTCTATGTTGTGCTCTAGCTGTGTAGTTTTGTATTGCGCAGCTATGTAAGTTTTGTATTTTTGACATTTTGGGGTTTTTACTGATGATGTATCATATACAGTACTGTGCAAAAGTTTTAGGCACCAAAGCAAATTACACTAATTCGTTTATCTCAGCAAAATAAGTGTTTTTACCTGAAAAAAACACCAGATATGATGTGAACAGATGCAACTAAAACCTAATAATACCTACAGTAAAACGTAACAAGAAATTCTCATTTTTAACTAAGTATGTTATATCCTGTGAGCCAAGCTGAAGAACAAAGTGTAGTTCCAGATTTCTCCTGGAAGCTCCAGCATGTGTGTATTATGTTCAGTTCCGTCAGCAGCTCACCTGATTTACCACATTTACCAATTTACCAAACCAGGTGTTGATAAATATGATGAGAACTAGAAATAACTATATTAAACTCATATGAGAAAAGATTATGGGATGTTTTAAGGAAAACACTGCTGTAAAAGCTCTGCTTTTTGTAAAATTGCTGTTTGTATTTATTGTAATGCTGTAACATGTTTTACTCATCTAATAAACACTTACTTCACAGATAAAAAGCTTTTTCTTTACTGAAATCCCCACAGGAGCCTAAAATATTTGCACAGTACTGTATGTACATTTATTATTCAAAAACACACATGCCCTGTCACCTCTAAATGCATGTTTATTTTTTTTAATTCATGGGCACTTAATAAAAAATGGTATAATGAGGTGTACAAATATATTTATTATTGTTATATTTTCCTAAGCTCACCTTAAGAATTTTAAATCACATTTCTGGGGTCAGTAAATCAGCTGCATATGTGTATATGTGCTGTATATGTGCTTTGAAAGTGACGAATCAGATCATTCTTCTGAGTTATCACATTATTATACATTTCTATTTTGTGGTCTAACTGTGTAGTTTTGTATTGCATAGCTGTGTATGTTTATATATTTGTACTTTTTTTTACTGATAATATATCTTATATACAGCTCTGGCCACTTTTTAAGAGGCCACTTAAAAATGATGAGTTTCTTTAATTTTACCAAATAAAAAAAAAAACTCTGGATATAATATAATATATAATATAATCAAGAGGAAGATGGATGATCACAAACCATTAAACCAAGCTGAACTGCTTGATTTTTTGCACCAGGAGTAAAGGCATAAAGTTATCCAAAAGCAGTGTGTAAGACTGGTGGAGGAGAACATGCCAAGATGTATGAAATCTGTGATTAAAAACCAGGATTATTCCACCAAATATTGATTTCTTTACAAAGCTCTGCATCTGCATTTTTGTTATTTCAGCCATTTCTCATTTTCTGCAAATAAATGTTCTAAATTACAATATTTTTATTTGGAATTTGGAAGAAATAGTGTCAGTAGTTTATAGAATAAAACAACAGTGTTCATTTTACTCAAACATAACCTATGAATAGCACAATCAGAGAAACTGATTCAGAAACTGAAGTGCTCTTTTTTGCATTTTTTCCAGAACAGTTTTTTTTTTATGCATTTCTTATGCAAACACACACATGCCCTTTCACCTCTAAATACATGTTTTTCTATTTTTATTCATGGGCTCTTAATAAAAACTGGTATTATATTCTGTTCCACTCAGTTGAGTCAATTAAACCAAAGGGGATGTTAATGATGCCAGTAATGCTGAAAAGGCAGATTCACATACAGTGCTTTATTATGGTTCAAATGAAAAAAAAAACAGCCTCATCTATTGTCTGAAGCACAATAACATCTGGTTATAGTATATAATAATGAATAGTAATTAATACAAATATTAAAATTAGGTTATAAATAATAATACATATTATAAATACGTACAGATAATAAATAATAGTAACATATAGAATAATTATATTATTATCATTACAGTTTAAAAGTAAAAAAACATTCCTGTAAACTGTGTCTCTCACTATAGTAGTGAGCCGTGTGCTTTTGCTGCAGCTTCTGCCTGCAAATGTAAGACTTTAGTGCCCCCTCTCTCTTCTCCGTCCACCGCCAGCCACACCACACACACACACACACACACACACCGCACACACACACACACCTCACACCGCACACACAATATCCCCTGTGATTGACAGCCAGGCTTAATTACTGCATTTTAGAGATGCACTCACCAGAGAGCAGTCAAGCTTTTAAATCAGCAATTTTCCCTCATTCGCATAAAACTGGAAGAAAAATAATAATAGCCATGATGATATCGCCAGCACTAAAAATGACAAATATTCCTCGTGACTAAAGTGGAAATTTGCTTAATGGTTAAGATACTAGAGAGTGTGCATCACTTACCTAAAAAAAAAAAAAAAAAAAAAAAAAAGCACTGATTTTGATTTGTCTTGGTAAAAAAATGATATTGTAATTGCCATTTTAATTAATCACCACTAGAAATGCACTGTACAGCCATTTTAGGCAATCCTTTTTGCTTCGCCTCAAGGTTGCCTGACTTTAAGTCTGTGCCTCTGAAAGACTTATGAGCGCGAGAGCTGCCACTTTAATAAATCTGGAGTCCTTTTTTGCTAGATACTAATTAGTAAAAGGCGGGAGGTCGTCTGATTACTTTTTCACCCAAGATTGCATTAAAACAATGAAAAAGAGCGGAACAGGTGACGTAAGGCAATAGCAGAACAGAACAGGCGAGGGCCTGGGAGCTGTTTAAATTCAGTGTAACAGTGTGTTTAGTTCTGGTATATATTTTACTTTATTTATTTTTTTGCTTACTTTAATGAGATGCAAAAATATAATTATTATTGTTATGTTTATTTTTTTAACTTTGAATCACATTTCTCAGCTCAGGGGTCAGCTGTGTGACTTTAAAGGCTGTATATGTACATCAGCTGCATAAACGATGTCTCAAAACATCCTGTGGAAAAAGGGAAGTTCTTTTAATTCTGATGTGTATAAAAGTTGTAGTGCTGCTCTGCAGTGATGTGCTTTGAAAGTGACGATACAGATCATTCTTCTGTCTGCACGAGGACACGACTCTCACGCGTTCACAATCAGCAGTAATGAGGCGGAGCGGCGGCGGGCCGTAATAACAGCGGCACTGACAGATACGCCCGGCTTAAAGGAGAATCCTTCAGTGGACAATAGACAGCTGTTCAATTACGGCTGGCACACCTGGCAGAAACAAAGGCAACACTTTCAACTTTTATCAAGACGTGTTTAAAAGCACACGCGCGCGTGTGATTAGGACGCTCTGCTATCTTTCCCGCGGACGCGCCACACGTGTCGGTGTCTGTCGCTCTCTGCAGTCTTTGAGCCTTTCTTCATCAGGGCGTTTAAAGGACTGCACACGTAAACAGTAGAGGATGATCACAGGCTACTGTCACACATTAAACAGATCCTCGTGTCGAGCACAGCAACACTCTGTCATCTGCAGCTGTCAGCAAACGCGCAAAACTTACAATAGTGAAGAGAGCACTCACTCTGAAAGCGAACGTAGGGGGTGCCATTTCTGTCACCAGGAAATTACATGTATACATGTGCACAGAAAACAACTTTAAAATACATTTTATTATTAAGCACAGTGTCTTGTACGTTGACCTAATTGCAAAAGTAAAATATGTAATTAAAACATTAATAAAAACTACTTAAAACACCTGTCCCCACTCTCTAACTAAAAACTTTACCATGAAATATAATTATTAAAATCCTTCAGGGATGTCATTTCTGTCCTGTTACCATAACACATTACCCCATCTGAAACATCTGAGATATTCTACAAGTCACATCTACAACAGGAAGTGACATTAGTTGGTTCCAAATTTAAGTTCCCTTATTAGTTTTTCTGTATATTTGATCTTATTTTAACTATGACTGAGAAGATAAATCTCAACACTCACTCCTGTTACCTAAATAATTCTTAGATATTATTTGTTTAAAATTTTGGGGGAGAAAATCACTTGAATGTGCTCAGTGTCGTCGTGCTATTAGCATAGCCACCATTTAGTCACCATTTTTCATGTTTTTGCTAATTCTATGCTTAAAACTCATTCCTGTTACTCTCAGTCCTGTTACTCAAAACATAAAAAGTAACAGGAGTGAGTTACAGTAACAGGAATAAGTGTATGTTTTGTTATATTTTTGTCATAAATATCTATTTCTTTAAAATAAAGACTTTCTTGATAATAGTGAACTTGCTTTTAAACATGCTTTTTAAATGTCACATGAGTTTTGTAAACTTCTTCAGCTTGGAAATCTTGTAAAGAATTAAGTAAAGCCGCCTGAGTTTGATCAGTACATGTTTTGAATAGTTAAATAAATGTGTGTTATTAGATTGTTATTAGAGTTGAAAAAAGATAAACAGAGAAACTGACATAGCATTAAACGGTTTTCATCATCAATACATTAACCCCCAAAAATGACCCAGTGATCAACATAATTTAATGCTTGTTTTTAATTGTTCTCACATTTCATAAACCAATCAGATATTATTTACAAAAATTGAAGTGGTGAATAACGTCTTAATTAATAATTGTACTGTAGCACTGTTACTTAATCCAGTCCCACTTTAAAATAAGGCTCTTTTATAACAGGTTTATACATAGTTTATACAGTAGTTTATTAATGGTTATGAATTAAATAAATACATAAATACTTATGTATTTATGTATAACTTACAACACATAAATAGAAAGAACAACAGTGAAAATAACTTTAATAAAGTTATTATTTACAGAAATGTTAAAGCTGACTGATGTAAAATACAAATTATGATTATTTAGTCTTTATAGAAAACACTATTTGGTACATGACAGGCGCACTGTTGCCCTTTCTATTTATGTGTTATAACTGCTTATTAATAGTTTAAATCCTAATTAATAACCATTATTGAAATCCTTTGTTTCACTACAACATTTATAATCATTTATAAAGGAGCATTATTTTAAAGTGGTATCATCAATCCTTACTTTAATCCTTACTGTGAAGTGTTACTCAAAACAATTTACATTTACTGCTTTCAAATGAACAAAGGTGCTTTATTAAAGATTTAAAAAATCTAAAAAATAATGATAAGAATGTACAAAATGATGAACAAGGGAACAACTACATCTCTCATATTACTCTACACACATCATAATAAACCTTTTATAGCAATAGATTTTTTTATATATACAGCTCTGGAAAAATTAAGAGACCACTTCAATTTCTTAATCAGTTTCTCGGATTTTGCTGTTTATAGGTATATGTTTAAGTAAAATTAACATTCTTGTTTTTTTTCTATAAATTACGGTAATTTATTCAAAATTCCAAATACAAATATTGTAATTTAGATCATTTATTTGCAGAAAATGAGAAATTCAGAAATTAATATTTTAATCACAGTTTTCATGCATCTTGGCATGTTCTCCTCCACCAGTCTTACACACTGATTTTGGATAACTTGCCTTTACTCCTGGTGCAAAAATTCAAGCAGTTCAGCTTGGTTTGATGGCTTGTGATCATCCATCTTCCTCTTGATTATATTCCAGAGTTTTTCAATTAGGTAAAATCAAAGAAACTCATCGTTTTTTTTTTATTGTCTCTTCATTTTTTTTTTCCATATTGTGTAAATTTTGCTGTCCTGTAGTTCTTACTGGCTGCGTTTTGTCCAATCAGTAGCTGAGGATTATGCACATTACGTTGATGAATGGAGTTTGCCACCAGATTACTTGATTTGATAAGCAGTACAACCCATCGCTAACATAATACATCACAAATCGTTTTGTCAACAATTTATAGCACTATGTATCAAATGACCATCACCGCATGTTGACTAATAGCGTCATATCTGGCATTATGTCAATACTGAAGTTGAGCTGAGGGCAGATGGGCCGTAGTGATTTAGATTCACTCGGGTCTGACCTGTGGCCTTGTTTAATTCGCAGTGGATGAACATAGGCAGATGGATTGCTGCTCCCAGATCAGCTCTTATATCGTAAATATAAGTTGCACCAGTTGATCTGAGATAATTGAAGAAATCATTCAGCAGTATTTTCAGTGATGTGCTCATAAATGCGCTGAGACTGAAACCGTGTTAACAGTAACTGCACCACTGTGGAGGAGCTGGAGAATTCTTGTAAAACAATATTAAAATATAGTGTATTCAGATATTATAATATTAAAAGTTAACTCTAATTAAAATATGGAGTGCCGGGTGGGTCATTTCTATAAGCAATGTTGGGATGGCTGATAAACAGGTGTGGAAAAAAGATTGGGGATGAAGAAGCTCACGCTGGGTCAGATAAACACTCTCTGTCCTGACAGAGTAAAATCAATACAACTGAACCGGCTATCCACTTCGATACCGCAGTGGAACTCACTTTCCCTCCAAAGTCTCAGAAAAAAAAGAAAATGTACTTTGTCGTAAAAAGCAAAGCATGAATCCCAGCACTGTTAAAAAGGTAAAAAAAAATAAATAAAAAAATAAATAAATAAATAAATTTAAGATTATAAATAAAGATTCGTTTAAGAGCTAGTATATAACACATGACAGAATAAAGAGCCTCCTAAAAGATAAAGATCTCTGCTCAACCACAATGGGCACTAAACCCTAAACCATATTTATATTCATAAATAGCTTAAATGTGTTCATTTGAAGTAATGAAACATACCAGTTCTGCTTAAAATGTAATAAATATTTAATAATGCCTCGGCAGCGCCCTCTCAGGTTCAGCTGTGCTATAGGCGAGGAGGATGTGTCTGTACTTTGGTAGGCAGACACTCACAATATGCAAATCAATCTATCAATCACTTAATAATACCGCCCCCTGGTGACATCCAACCATCTGCTTCTCACTGCTATTAGAGGCACACTGCTCAGCCCAATCAGCTCTCCCTTTTGCCCCGCCCCTAAACCCATACATCACAAAGTGCCCCTGCCAAACAACCCCTTCCATTTTTTTCTACATTTTTCAAATTTAAGGTTGAGGTTGGAGTCAGATAAAATTAAAGAAGATGATGATCTGAAGATGGGCCTCTAAAATGGATGTAACTCATACTGACACGCCCCTAAAGTTTAGTCTCAGCTTAGTTTCCATCATGATATTAATTATTTAAAATTAATTTTAAAAAATATCCAATCAACCTCACCAAAATGTCTCTTTGAACATTAAAAAGCACAAAATGACAACCTTGACAAAACTGAACTAAAGGTGTTTTTAACTTTTTTTTTCAAACGTTCTTTTATTGTGATAAAACTTTAAAATGACGAATAATAACATGACTTTTTTTCTAACGGACAAAAAAAAAATTAGAAAAACAGTAATCTCCTGACACATCATTTCTGTTTTTAACACTTTATAAACTTTCTATTTTTAGATAGATATAAAATATAAACTGTATTTTAACGATAATGTATACACATAAAGACAGAAAGTTCTGTTTTGTAAAATGACAGGAAATGCTCCTATTTTTCTAAAAATATTTATTTTATTACAAAAAAATATTTTATTTGTTTTTCTGACATTCCACTGTTAAAAGTTAAAACATTTGTATTCCACTTATACATTTTTTTTATTTATGTGTCATTATTAAAAAAAAAAATTATAAGTGCAATACAAAGGAAGACGTAGAGGCGGACGTAAATGCAGGTAAGAAAGAAATATTTAATAAATAAATAACAAATAAACAAGTAAACACGTAAACATAAACAGGGAGATATATACAAGGAACCAGGGAGTGAACTAAATAACTGAAACTAGATAAACAAATAACCAAAAACCAAAACAAACTAGTGAAACAAAAGAACATAAACCTAAACAAACAAGAGATAATAAACACACTAACAGGGCTAGGGAAATATATACAAGAGAATAACAGGGAAACTAGAAATAAACACAAAGCAGGGGTATATACAGTGAGCTAGGGAACACTGAGCTAAACAAGAAACTAGAAAAAAACTAACAAGAAATAGACAGAGGTAAACACGGAGCAAATAAACGACTAAAGCGAAGAGATATGTGGAACGACAAAACAACAGGGGTTAGTGCAAAGACCGACGAAGACAAAGTGCCACAGGAAGACTATATATAGGAACAGGAAACAATGAACACCTGGGGAAGGGGCGGAGCTACAAATGAGACACGTGGTGGAAAACTACTGAGACAGGAGACACAGAGGAGCAGGGGTCACGTGGGAATAACACACAGGCACAAGGACAGACAGGAAGAGGGCGAGGACGTGACAGAATTACCTGTGTTTTTAACAGCTTTTAATGGTGAATCATAATTTTCTTGTCTAGTCTTGTTAATTATATAGTTTTTCCCTGGAAAAATAAATTACATGGATATAATGTACAGTTTTGCTGAAAAAAGTAGTAAAAAAAATAATTTTTACAGAGTCTATTGCTATTAAAAATGAGCATTTACATTACATTTACATTTAAAACTGCTGCATGCCATACTAGTGACCCCAGATCATACAGTTTTTGAAGCATTTCTGCTCAGATGATCTCAGCTCAAACCAACCAGAGAAGGATCGATAAATTAGAGTCTGGAATCTGGAGTCTGGTTTTTCAGTGGCAGTTAAATCCAACACTGAACACGAAATTCATGTGGAGTCCAAGACCCAAGATTGACTGGAGTGTATACTCCCTGTTGAAGTCACCACTGGCTAATCGTAAATGTTGTAGTGAAACTCGGCGCTGGAACGTTAAGAGCGCTTAGCCTCTGCGGGTTTATGGTCGGGGTAATAATTTTAAGCAAA